>NC_138873.1:2662389-3324778 GCF_965194805.1 Balaenoptera borealis | reverse complement strand
TCTGTGAAAGACAACGTAAAAACAAGGAGAAGACAAGTCACAGACTGAGAAAAAATATTAACATACATATCTGATAAAGGACTTTTTCCAAAATATACAGAGAACACTTAAAATTCAACAATAAGAAAACAGACAACACAGTTTAAAAATAGGCAGAAGGACTGAACAGACAACTCACCAGACAAGGTGTACAGACTGAGTTGTGGGTGCTCCCAAAATGGCAGAGTAGGAAGACTCTGAGCTCATCTCCTCTCATGGGCACACCAAAATTACAACTATTTACAGAAAACTATCCATGAAAAAAACAGAATCTCCCAGAAAAGATCTTCTACAACAGAAGATACAAAGAAGGAACCACAACAAGACAGGTAGGAGGGGTGGAGTCACAGTATAGTCAAGACCAATAACCCCAGTTGGGTGACCCACAAAAGGGAGAATAATTATAATTGCAGAGGTTCTCCCCAAGGAGTGAGTGGTCTGAACCCCACATCAGGCTCCCCAGCCTGGGAGTACTGCCCTGGGAAGACAAGCCCCCAGAACATTTGTATTTGAAGGTCAGTGAGGCTTACTTTTGGGAGTCCCAGAGGGCTGGAGGAAACAGAGACTCCACTCCTAAAGGGCACACACAAAATCTCACATGCTCTGGAACCCAGGGCAGAATCAGTAATTTGAAAGAATCTTTGGTCAGACCTATCTGCTGACTTTGGAGAGTTTCCCAGAGAAGCAAGAGACAACTGCAGCTCACCCGGGGGACACAGACACTAGTGGCAGCCATTTGGGGAGCTCCTTCTACCACGTGGACACTGGTGCTGGTGGGCACCATTGTGGAATCCTCCTTCCAGCTTATGAGCTTCAGGACCCAGCCCCGCCCTGGCCCAACAGCCTATAGGCACCATACTGAAATTCCTCAGGCGAAGCAACTAACTAGCAACTAACTAACTAACACAGTCCCACCCACCGGGAAATCAGAAAATACCTTGAGACAAATGAAAACAAAAACATAATAATCTAAAATCTATGGGACACAGCAAAAGCAGTTCTAAGAGGGAAATTTATAGCAATACAAGCTTACATCAGGAAACAAGAAAAACCTCAAATAAACAACCTAAACTTACACCTAAAGGAACTATAAAAATAAGAACAAACAAAACCCAAAGGTAGTTGAAGGAAAGAAATCATAAAGATCAGAGCAGAAATAAAATAAAGACTAAAAAAAATAGAAAATATCAATGAAACTAAGAGCTGGTTCTTCGGAAAGATAAACAAACTTGATAAACCTTTAGCCAGACTCATCAAGAAAAAAAGAGAGAGGGCCAAAATCCATAAAGTCAGAAATGAAAAAAAGAGAAGTGCAACAGATGCCACAGAAATGCAAAGGATCATAAGAGATTACTATGAACAACTTTATGCCAGTAAAACGGACAACCTAGAAGAAATGGACAAATCCCTAGAAATGTACAATCTCCCAAGACTGAACCAGTGAGAAATAAAAAAATATGAATAGTCATATTATCAGTAATAAAACTGAATAAGTAATAAAAAAGAACTCCCAACAAGCAAAAGTCCAGGACCAGATGGCTTCACAGGTGAATTCTACCAAACATTTAGAGAAGAGTTAACACCTGTCCTTTTCAAACTACTCCAAAAAATTGCAGAGGAAGGAATGCTTCTGAACTCATTCTATGAGGCAAAACCAGACGAAGATATCACAAATAAAGAAAATTACAGGCCAATATCACTGATGAACATAGATGCAAAAATCCTCAACAAAATATTAGCAAACCAAATCTAACAATATATTAAAAGGATTACACACCGTGATCAAGTGAGATTTATCCCAGGGATGCCAGGATAGTTCAGTAACTGCAAATCAACCAATGTGATACACCACAGTAACAAACTGCAGAATATAAAACATATGACCATCTCCAAAGATGCAAAAAAAAGCTTTTGACAAAATTCAACATCCATTTGTGATAAAAACTCTCCAGAAAGTGGGTATAGAGGGATACCTCAACATAACAAAGACCATGTATGATAAGCCCACAAATATCATATTCAGTGGTGAAAAACTGAAAGCTTCTCCTCTAAGATCAGGAGCAAGATAACAATGTCCACTCTCACCACTTTTATTCATCATAATATTGTAAGTCCTAACCACAGCAACAAGACGAGAAAAAGAAATAAAAGGAGTTCAAATTGGAAAAAAAGAAATAAAACTGTCACTGTTTGCAGATGACATGATACTACATATAGAAAATCCTAAAGATGCCAGCAAAAGACTGCTAGAGCTCATCCATGAATTCGGTAACATTGCAGCATACAAAATTAATATACATAAATCTGTTGCATTTCTATACCCTAACAATGAACTATCAGAAAGACAAATTAAGGAAACAATCCCATTCACAATCACACTGAAAAGAATAACATAGCTAGGAATAAACCTACCTAAGGAGATAAAAGACCTGTACTCAGGAAACCATAAGCCACTAATGAAAGAAATTGAATATGACACAAACAGATGGAAAGATAAACTGTGTTCATGGATTAGAGAAATTAATATTGTTAAAATAACCATACTACCCAAGGCAGATTCAATTCAGTCTTTATCAAAGTACCAAAGGTATTCTTCACAGAACTAAAACAAATAATTCTAAAATTTATATGGAAATACAAAAGACCCTGAATAGCCAAAACAATCTTGAGAAAGAAAAACGGAGCTGAAAGAAACAGGCTCCCTGACTTCAGACTATACTACAAAGCTACAGTCATCAAAACAGTATGGTACTGACACAAAAACACATAGATCAATGGAACAGGATAGAGAGTCCAGAAATAAACCCACACACTAATGATCAATTAATCTACAGCAAAGGAGGCAAGAATATACAATGGAAAAAAGACAGTTTCTTCAATAAGTGGTGCTGGGAAAACTGAACAGCTACATGTAAAAGAATGAAATTAGAACATTTTCTCACACCATATACCAAAATAAACTTAAAATGGACTAAAGACCTAAATATAAGACCAGATACTATAAAACTCCTAGAGGGAAACATAGGCAGAACACTCTTTTACATAAATGGAAGCAATACTTTTTTGATCCATCTCCTAAAGTAAAGGAAATAAAAGCAACAATCAATAAATGGGACCTAATTAAACTCAAAAACTTTTGCACAGAAAAGGGAACCATCAACAAAATGAAAACAAAACCTACTGAATGGGAGACAATATTTGGAAATGACATGACTGATAAGGGGTTAACATCCAAAATATATAAATTGCTCATACAAGTCAATATCTAAAAAACATACAAGCTGATTGAAAAATGGGCAGAAAACTTGAATAGACATTTTTCCAAAGAAGACATACAGATGGTCAACAGGTCCAGGAAAAGATGCTCAACGTTGCTAATCATCAGAGAACTGCAAATCAAAACTACAATGAGATATCAGCTCACACCAGTCAGAATGGTTATTGTCAAAAAGACCAAAAATAATAAATGTTGGCGAGGATGTGGAGAAAAGGGAACCCTCATACACTGTTGGTGGGAATGTAAATTGGTACAGCCACTGTGGAAAACAGTATGGAGGTTCCTCATAAAACTATTAAAAAAAAAAAAACTATAAATAGAACTACCATATGATCCAGTAATTCCACTCCTGGGTGTATATTCAAAGAAAATGAGAACACCAGTTTGAAAGGATACATGTACCTCATGTTCATAGCAACATTATTTACAATAGTCAAGATATGGAAGCAATCTAAGTGTCCGCTAACAGATGAATGGATAAAGAAGATGTGGTATAGATATACAATGGACTACTACTCAGCCATAAAATGAATGAAAATTTGGTATTTGTAACAACATGGATGGACCTGGAGGTTATTATGACTAGTGAAATAAGTCAGAGAGAGAAAGACAAATACTCTATGTTATCACTTAAATGTGGAATTTAAAAAATAAAACAAACTACCGAATATAACAAAAAAGAAACAGAACTCACAGATATAGAGAACAAACTAGTGGTTACCAGTGGGGAGAGGGAAAAGGGGAGGGTAAAGTAAGAGAATTAAGAGGTACAAACTACTATGTATCAAATAAATAAGCTACAAGGATATATTATACAGCATAGTAAATACAGCCAATATTTTATAATAACTGTTAATGGAGTATAATCTATAAAATTTTTGAATTGCTATGTTATACACCTGAAACTAATATAATATGGTAAATCAAATATACCTCAATAAAAAATATATACAGATTGAAAATAAACATGTGAAACATGTTCAATATCATATGTCATTAGGGAAAAGCAAATTAAAACAATGAGATGATAATGGTGTCACTACACATCTATTAGAATAACCAAAATCCAGAACACTGACAATACCAAATGCTGGCAAGGATGTGGAGCAACAGGAACTCTCATTCATCACATTGGGAACGCAAAGTGGCACAGCTATTTTGGTAGACAGTTTGACAGTTTCTTACAAAATTAAACATAATCTTACTATAAGATCTAGCAATCATACTCTTTGGTATTTACCCAAATGAGCTGAAAACTTAGGTTCACACAAAAACCTGCATCTGGATATTTATAGCAGCTTTATTAATAATTGCCAAAACCGCGAACCAACCAAGATGTAAACTAGTACATGCAGACAATGGAATATTATTCAGCGCTAAAAAGAAATGAGCTATCAAACTATAAAACGACAGGGAGAAACTTTAAGTGCATATTACTGAGTGAAAGAAGCCAATCTATAAAGGCTACATACTGTATGATTCCAACTACAAGACATTCTGGAAAAGGCAAAACTGTGGAGACAATGCAAAGATCATGGTTGCCAGGGAGGAGGAAGGGGTGAGTAGGTGGGCCACAGAGGATTTTTAGGGCAGTAAAACTATGCTCTTTTATATCGTAATGGTAGGTACATGGCATTACCTACCATTTGCATTTGGCAAAACCCATAGAATGTACAACATCGAGAGTGACCCCCCTAACGTAAACTATAGACTTCAATTAGTAATAATGTATCAATATTGGCTCATCAATTGTAACACATATGCCCCACTAAAGCAAGATGTTAGTAATAAGGGAAACCTTTGCAGGGAAGGAGTAGAAGAGAAGAAGAGGGGATATAAGGAATGCTCTGTTCTTTCTGCTCAACTTTTCTGTAAACCTATTAACTACCCTAAAAAATAAAATCTATACAAAAAGTAGGGGCACCAACAGGAATAATCTATTTTAGGGCTGGGCCCACATGGCTGATAGTTCAAAAAATCAATGTCATCTTTTTACAATAATTTAATGACTAAGAACTATCACAATACTTACCTCTACCCATTCTCATTCTCTTTTTCTCTGTATCTTAATTGTAAGAAGGCACAGGCCTTATAAGAAAAGGAATCATTCACTATGAAGAAGATAAAATTCCATTTTACAGACTCAAAAATCCTGTCATCAGAAATAAAAATGTAATGCAAGGTCTTTTGACAAGAGGACAGTTTTTTCCCCTTGCTATTCCTCTCAGCTACAGCACACTATAGCATGGGGCTAAGATCAGCCATGGTGCCCTGGAGTTCACCCAGCACCAGGCACTGCTCTCCATCAGCTGAGTGGATCCCACCATCCTACCTGATGAGCTTTACCAACGAGAAGACTGAGACTCACAGCAGTTTAAGCAACTACAGATCATTAGTACCACGTGAAAGCTGCTCTCATCAGGCCTGCTGCTGGAGCTCCTCCTTGAGTGTCCCTGCCTACCCACCCCATCAGGGATACACACCCCATTACTCATGATTTTAAGGAAAGTGGGCAGTTACTTCTGAGCTAGCCAATGGCTCCACCAACTTGCAAACAGGGCTAAGGATAGGCATTTAGATACGTGGGCCAAAGGCTGGCATTTTGCATTTTAACTTCTGTTTATAGCTCTCCAATGTTAAAAGAGAATAAAGACCTGTTTGAAAGATTTCTACATCAAAATACATCTAATGAAAAGGAAATATGCACAAAATAACAGTAATTTGAATTTATTAAGTGTTTATTATGGGCCAGGTACTGGAATTGACATCTTACTCATATCACCCCATTTTACCTTCAAAAAATCATGTGTAAAATAGGTATAATTTTTGTTTTACAGATCCAAAAACAGAGCCTCACAAAAATTAAAACCTGCCCAATGACTCAAAGCTAGTAAGTGGCAGAGTCAGGATCCCAAACCTGAGCTGCCTCCACAACCCAGTGTCTCGTTTATGATAATGCAATTCCACTCTGCACACTCACACCCACAACTCACCCTCACCTTCACACACGCACACGCACCCACACTTACAGTCACACTCGTGCACATTCCCACCTGCTCACACACACACTCAAACACTCACAAGAATGAATTTCTCATTTAGCCAAAAGGCAACCTAATACTGAAACAATAAGATCCTCTGAGAATTGATCTCTGCCAGACATCATTGTACTTTAAAGGGCAAGTCTAAAAGTGAAGTAATGATTTTATCATTGAATTGCATAAATAATTGGGAGTCAGTGAAACTTTCTGGAATAAGGAACTTACAGTGCTAATGAAAACGGTCTACAAAATTATTAATGAATAAACATGAATTTGCCTATTGTTTTGAGCTGCACCACAATCCTATAATAGAAAAAATTAAAATTATATAGATACTCTATTATAAAAGAAAACCTTATGTGACACGGGCTTATTTTAGAGCTCTGTCAAAACAGAACTGTCATTTCCATGTCAAAAAGGGAGTTAATTTTTCTGCATCTCCGTACCCCACTCTCCCAGCTATTGTTCCTGTCATCTCGAGGTGCCTGAACTGACTTTCCTGGAGGTGGTTCTGAAGAGCCTGACGCAAGGCACCCCCTCTGGAGGGTGGTTGCCAACGCCCTCACCTCTCCGTTTGCTCCTCTCCACTTTTCTTTTGTTCTTCTTTCTGGAAATTCTCTAACACTTCTGTCCTTTGCACAGTCACTTGGCCATTAAGCTGTCTAAAGAAATGCATTTCCAGCAGTGATTTTACTGCTCATGACCCTCATTGGCTGCCTTACTGAGGTGCCCAGTATGGGCTGTGCTGGCCACTCAGGGGTCTTCATGGAACATCGCAGGGGGCGGGGGGCTTCCAGGGGTGAAAATGGACCAATGCAGTCAGCTGAGTTCAGCAGACTGCGTCTCTGACATTCATTCCTCTCCTGTGCGGGAAATGTCCTTACTTATAGTGACCTGGGTACACAAATGAGGTCAAAAAGAATACTGTCTTGTCGTCCTCCACTCCCCACACTCATTCACATTGTCCTTTGGATCAGCCTTGCAGCTACACTATGTATGTCGTTTTTTGGGTTTTGGTGTTCCTTAGCTTTTATATTCTCAACGTTCATCTGAAGCCTTTGCTCATAAAAAGTTGGTGAATTCAACACAGTCAAAAGAGAACTCTTGACCAGGAAGATTCTACAACTAGATTGCATTTAAACACCTCTCAACTCATCCAAAAATTGGAGAAGAGATTTTGTCAGTCTCGTTAGCCATTTGCTTACCCATCTGGGCCAATGGAGTTTTCCCCAGAGTGGTAGAGCCAAGTAGTAGTATGTCCAGCAATCCTGAGTATACAACCATATGGTTATGTGTGAGACTCAACTAGTGAGTTTCCAACATAGTAGTCAATAGTATCTCCCTTTCACATAAATTTCACAAAATAATAATTATTATTATTCTCTAATATCTAAAATCAAATCTCCCCAATTATTCCTTAATGTCTTCTATAACAACTTTTATTTTTTGTTATTCCAAACCAAGATCCAATCAAGGTTCATGCATTGCATTTTGGTTGTTATGAGTCCTGAGTGCCTTTAATCAATAAAGCCTCGTGCCCTGGTTCCCTACACTCCCCTCATTTTCACAACATTGAAGCTGTGAAGAAACCAGGCCAATTCTTTTGTAGAATGTTCCACTTTCTGGATTTTACTGATTGTTTCCTCATAGTGTCATTTAACTGCTTCTTCTTTAACTTGTATTTCCTGTTTACTAGAAGTTAGATTTAAACAGGGTAACCATATAATTTATCATCCTAACTGGAATACCTATGAGAGTAAAAAGGGCCCTTATTAATAATTGTACCTGGATACCAGGCGGGAAATAGTAAATAGGTGCAAATAGGTGAGCGGCGACCTTGGTCTGAAGGCTTGATCGAGTGAACTGTTCAGGCTAGGGCACCTCCTAGGTGATACTGCCCACTTCACACTCTCACGATGCTCTGTCTCATGACTTGGTTAAGTAGTGATCATGGGATCCCCCACTGTATGGGTTTGGTTTTACTATTTGCAATTAATAAGTAATTTGTGGACTGATTATTTTATGGGGTACCTAGAGAATATCTTGTTCTTCAGCAGCTTTCATCTAATTGTTTTGAACCCATTTTTGATCCTTGTTAGATTTATTATTTCCTTGGGGGTTGCGAAATAGTTATTTTCTAAATCTATCATTTATTCTACATTTATAAGAGCTTGCATTTTTCATAATACAGAGCTTTTCCTCGTTATCCAGGGTAAACTACAGTCCTTCCTATAAAGACAGGGTAAATCCTTTCCCTGTAACTTACAATGGTCAGCATGACAACTTGGGGGTGACAGTCACATCCAAAGGGGGAGCAGAGTATTTTCTCTCTTTAAGTATTACCATTGTTTGAAGATGTTTTATTTACTCAATATTTTACAATCATTTACAGTAATTATTCTTTTTTATGGTAAGCAAATTTTAATATGATCATAAGTTCAGGAGTATTACAGTCTGAAAATTTAGCAAATGACTAAAGCATTGCAGTCAGTTTTAAAATGAAAATATGTATATTTGGAAGATATTCTTAATCTTTGACCTTGAAAGACAAACATAACATTTACACACCAAATGCTTTTTGTTTCGAGCAGAGCAGAGCAGTTTGCTCATTCGTTATGGTTTTCTGTGTATTTTGATTTCTCTACTTTATGTGATACTATATAATCTAACTATTCTGAGAATACAGCAGACTAGGTAGGTAAGGGTGTCAGTAAATTCAGGTCGGATTCCATTATTGGGCAAAGCTTGAAGTGAGATGCTTATAGAGTTAGTATTTTTGTCTTTTGCGTCCATCCAGTTGAAGAAATAGTTCTTGAAGCCCTGCAGTGGGGCAGACATCCCGTTACTCTTTCACACATACTCAAAAATATATAATTTTAAAATGTCCGTGCTAAGCTGGAAAATTTTAAAGTGTCCGTGCTTAGGTAGCTTTAAAGTTTCAGATTTTATTAACATTACATTTCTCAAAAATATAATCTTCGTGAACAATTGTAAATACACAGTAAAGTTCCTGATTGTGTTCTGCCTATTTGCTAATGAAAAGTGAATAAGGTAGATTTTGTGAAATCAGGTCCTTGTAACAGAAAAATCAGGATAAAAACTATAACAGAGAAATTATGGGGAAACAAGGTACAAAGTCAGTAGAGACTTTTGAATGTTTGATGTTTGATCCAGTGGGTCCCAGAGTTAAGGCATTCCGTCCCATGTGTGTCAGAACTTGGCCATTTTGGCCGCTCCCCGACCTCACAAGAAGTCAGATTCCACTCATGTGTTTGCAGAACCCACAGCACTGTCCAAAGTCTGCAAATAGCAGTCATCTCTTTAAGTGGTGGCTCAGAGCGGGCCTGTGGCTGGGAAAGAAGAGTCTGGATCCACCACCACATGTGAGGCTGCCTCATCATTCATGGGAAAAGTTGAAAATCTTCACATGGAAATATAATATTTTAATGACATTAATCATCAAAGTTATATTTAAACCAGTAGCATTTAAGAGGTGCTGAATTAATTTCAGTGAGGATATGATTATTAATGATAAAAATTAGTGACAACAGGCTCCATGGGAACATTAACCGGTCCAATTTAAATTTCGGCCAAAAAAAAAAAAAAAAAAGACCGCAAAACTGGAATTCCCTTGGCAGCCTGCAAAGCCTGCCTCCGATTTAGAGCTCTAATCTAGCTTCTGCAGTGAATGAAAATCTGTTAAAGAGAAGCTGCCGTGAACAGAAAATCAGAGAAAGAGGGTACATCTGTGCTCCCACAGGTCACCCCACCTTCTGCCAGCTGCCAGGGCTTTTTGTTTGTATGTTTTGGTGGGTTTAAAATCTTACAAAACTAATGACTACCTGGGTAGGATTTCTAACCTACACAGAAGAGCAGAAGTTAGACATAACTGTTCCTTTTCAAAACTTTTTTTAACCATTTTTAAAAATTGAAGTATAGTTAATTTACAGTGTTGTTAGTTTCAGGTATAAAGCAAAGTGATTCTGTTTTTTTGTTTTAGTTTTTGTTTTTGTTTTCTTTTGGCCTTGCCGTGTGGCATATGGGATCTTTGTTCCCTGACCAGGGACTGAACCCATGCCCCCTGCAGTGGAAGCACAGCAGTCCTAACCACTGGACCACCAGGGAAGTCCCTGATTCAGTTTTATATATTTATAAATATATATTATATATATGTATATTCTTTTTCAGATTCCTTACTATTATAGGTTATTACAAGATATTGAACGTAGTTCCCTGTCCTTGTCGCTTACCTATTTTATATACAGTAGTGTATATATGTTAATCCCGAACTCCTAATTCTCTCTCCCCCTTTTACTTTAAAACTTTTAAAATATATATATATTTTTTTTTAATTTTTATTTATGGCTGTGTTGGGTCTTCGTTTCTGTGTGAGGGCTTTCTCTAATTGTGGCAAGCGGGGGCCACTCTTCATCGCAGTGCGCGGGCCTCTCACCATCGCGGCCTCTCTTGTTGCGGAGCACAGGCTCCAGACGCGCAGGTTCAGTAGTTGTGGCTCACGGGCCCAGCTGCTCCGTGGCATGTGGGATCTTCCCAGACTAGGGCTCGAACCCGTGTCCCCTGCATTGGCAGGCAGATTCTCAACCACTGCGCCACCAGGGAAGCCCCTAAAATACATTTTTAAGGGCAAATCTTCTGTCCTGCTTCTTGGTGACAGCTTACTTCGCCTCATTTTCCTCTTCGCACTGAAAAGGCAGATCACAGCTCTGTTCTCTCACTGCAGAGGAGCCTCCCTAGGAGCGGCCTGGAAAAACGCTTTCCGTTTTGCACCTCAGTCCACAGAGCAGTGCTGCGCCCTCTGTTAATTAGTTCATCCATCCAGTACGTGTGCGCTGAGCGTCAGTGTGCACAGCTCACACCAGATTTTACTTTTCCCCTACGGTCTTCTTAACTAGGAGATTTTTCCACTTAATCTTTAACGATCTTCAGAAATTGATGGTGATTTTCTTTTTAGACTTGCGTCAGGTGAGGTTAGCACTGGCCTAACCCTGAGGTCTCTCTCCCTCTTCCACGGATATTAGTGTCCTTACTAAACAGGTCCTGACTTGGGAGCATCGGCACTGAACCCTCAAGTGTGGACCCTCCGAAGCGCCGGCGTTTGTTCCTGGTCTGCAGCCCATGCTTCCTTTCGTTAACCAGGTCGCCCTGTTGGTGGCGTGGCCTGCAGCTCCCCTGGGCCGTCTGTCGGGCTACTGCCGTTAGTTCTTGTGGGCACGTATTAAAGACAAAGGCGGAGGTCTTGGAATGTATGCTTTTCCAGGAGCAGATTTCAACCGTTCCTTGTTTGAGAGTGAGATCCCCGGGGCTTTCTTTCTGAGCAGATGTACTCAGAATCCAGGATTAATAGCTCTGTAAAACTAGGCTAAGGAACATTTTTAAAAGCAAGTTACTCACGCGATTCCCCAGGCAGGATGGTATCATCCTGGGAGCCGTGAACGAGAGCAGGAGAAAAGAAAGCTTAGATTGTCTTTTCTGCTACTTGTCAGGGGGCTGAGAGCTGCATAAGCCAGGCTCCATCTTCTCATAATGGACTGCGTTATGTCACAGGATCCTAGAGACCGTCTGCTGGTAAAGGTGTAAGGAAACTGGGGAATTGCATCCTGTGGGTTGGAAACCCTGCCATGGGAGGTGGACACAGACAGGCAGGGGCCAAAAATCTGGGGGCACCTACAGGAAGCAGCCACACTGCCTGCAGGATTCTGGAGTGAAAGCCCCTCTGGCCACAAAGGAAACCCCACACAGTGTGGCCAGCAGGGCCTCGGAGCCTCTGCCAGAATCCCGGCAGCGGGGAGTGACCTGTGTGCTGCAGCCCCACCTGCCACTTAAGGTGCGGGTTATGGTCTGGGTACCTGGCGGTAGCTTGATGTGCTTCAGGGAAGCACAGGGACTTGTCCCTGGTCAAACTGTCAATTAGTGATCAAGGTACAGCTGAAACGCATGTCCCGTCTGGTAGCCCCAGAGCAATGAGCGTAGTGGTTAGTAATGAGGACCCTCCACATCTGTAGATTGCAGCACCAAGTTAAATCCACTTGCACGGCAGCAGCGGCCTGAGAGGACACAGAGAGGGGAGTCGCTACTGCTCTTACGGCAGTGATGAGTCAACCGGCTACTGAGAGGTGAAATGGCTCTCGTGACGGACCTGGGAGGAGTCTCCCTGTCCTGCATCCTGGTCTAGAACTACAGCCGTCACACCAGATCAGGGGCCCATTGTAAAGGCGGGGGGTTTTAGCAGTCAGCTGGTCAGCTTAGATCTCTGCATGATCACTGCTTCCTGAACTGTTGTTCTCTGGAATCCTTAAACCCGCTGTCTCTTTCTGCAGAGACCTCCCTCGTGCAGGGGGCTAGAGTGGAGCCTGGGCACATCAGCATCATCAAAGCGAACGGCGTTTCAAAAGCATCCCCTCCCCTCTTTTTACATTCACCGTTTCACTTTGACTTGGCTGAGGAACTCTAAGGTGATATATTGTTTGGATATAAAGAAATTGCTAAATTACTAAGACATATTAATTGCCCTGATTCAAAGATTCAAGCAGTCACAAGTTTAAACTCATTTTCAAGCCAAGTCAACACAATGTTTCTACTAGTTAATTCTTGATATATATTTTGTCATAGAGCTATGGGAAAAATGTTTCTAGGGTTGAATCTTTAAGCCTTTCATGTTCCCCCATTAAAGATCAAAATGGAAGCCTGTCTGAAAGACAGTTATTTCTGGTTTCGGCATTCTATCAATGGTCTTTTAGGGTCTTGAATAAGACGGCCTCTCCCACAGGTGACCCAACAGGCACTCAAGTGGGCGGTTACGGTACCAAGAGTGGAAAAGGGCATGCAGAGAAGGGACGGATGAAGGTGATTCTCATGGTCACTGATAATTATGTTGAACAAAAAGATCTGTACTACCAGAGTCCAAAAGTTACGAACAGTGACAGACACCCCGGGACCATCACTGCCAGCACTCAGGTTGAGCCTCCCCTCCCCTGCCCTTGATTCTCGCATCGCCCTGCCATCTGCATCCTGCTGTGGGGTTCATTTTCTTCCCACACGACTTCCACTCCACACCCAGCAATTCGAAATGGTTCCCCTCTGCCTACTCCATCAGCTCTGACCCCCAAGCTGAGGAAGTACCAATATAGCCATCATCGCTTTCAACACTTCACAACTGGGACCTGGCTCTAGGGTCATCTGGACTGAAATACCTATTAAGTATTTACCAGGCCCCTACAGTGATACTCAGATGATGAAGTGAAAAGCCCTTCTGCCAGGAGAGGCCGGCATGCAAACACATAAAGGACAATCTGAATTGGGAGCCTTGGGAAGGGCTCCCACAAAGGTGTGACCAGGGATCTATCCAGGTTGGTCGGGCCTGGAGCTTACAAAATCATGGGGATCACCCTTAAGAAAAACATTACAGAATTATGACTCCAAAATTAGGTAACAAGCCTTAGAAGGGGCCTGTGTGGATGAGGCCTATGCCCTAAAGCTTAGCTTCAAAGACACCTGCTTTCAGGTGTGTTTCATGTGTGTGAGACTGCAAGGCAGGTGTCTTTACGCTCCACCATCATCCTTGTGCTTTGGCTCAAGAGTTTAATCCACACTATGGAGACTTCTCAAAAATTTAAGAATAGAACTACCATATGATCCAGGTACCCCACTTTTGGGTATTTATTCAAAGAATACAAAAATACTAATCTGAAAAGATACACGCACCCCCATGTTCATTGAGGCACTATTTACAACAGCCAAGGTAGGGAAACAACCTAAGTGCCCATCAACAGATGAATGGATAAAGAAGATGTGGTACATACACACAGTGGAATACTACTCAGAAAAGATGAAATCTTGCCACGTGTGACAACATGGATGGACCTTGAGGGTACTACGCTAAGTTATTTAAGTCAGATGGAGAAAGACAAATACCGTACACGCGTATGTGGAATATAAAAACTAATAAACAAACAGAAACAAAATAAATGAACAAACCAAAGCAAACCAACAGAGACACACAGATACAGAGAACAGAGTAGTGGTTACCAGAGGGGCAGAAGTGGAGGGGAGGGTGAAACAGGTAAAGGGGATTAACTGTATGGTGATGGTGGAAACTGGCAGTGAGCACGCTGTTGTATACAGAAGTAGAAATATAATGCTATACACATGGAACTTACATAATGTTATAAATCAATGTTACCTCAATGAAATTTAAAAAGCGATTTGATCCAGCATGTTCTACCTGGAATCCCCTCTCCCTGTCCAAGTTCTACCTACTTGACCTGACCCCGTTCATCCCAATTTCTCTGTAAAGCCATTCCTGATTTCATGGTTTTCAGTTAATTCTGTTCAGGGTATTGTCCAACTGCTTATGGTGATCCTCATTACGGCATCCCATAGAATTTTTCAGTTGTTTCAGGTTAGATTTATTTTGGAAAATAAATTATAAATCTCAAGAGGGCAGGGCTTGGTTTTATGGTGGAGATAACCATTGTGCCTGGCATAACGTTGAAGATATGACGGATGCTTGAGTTATAGATGGAAGGAATGATTGAACTTGATAATTCCACCTTCTGAAACCAACATTTAGTGGCACCAAGGGGCATATTTTTTATAGTGCCTGTCTTACCAGATGAGTCATCTCTGAATATAAACAGGTATCCTCCCAAAATTCATCATTCAGGCACTTGACATCTCTGAAATTACACCCTTGCTCTGTTCTCTTGTCATTACACATATTCTCGCTGGGTCATCTCAACTCCTCCCATGATTTCAACTTTTTCTTATGTGTAAGGGCCTTCAGACATATATTTCTGGCCCAGCTCCAAAGTCATATATCTAACTTCACCATCATGTCTCTGTGTCCCTACGGAACCTGTGCTAATCACATCCACAACTAAATATAGGAGGGCGGCTGTGGGAAAGAAAACAATTAAAAATATCTTTAAAACTATTTTCATGTCTATGTCCCTGTACTAGACAAGCAGCTTTATGAAGGTAGAAATGAGTCTTGTTCACCTTTAAATGCTCAGCACGCAACCTATGCTGGAACAAAGTAGGAATTTAATAAATCTTTGAATGAACAAATAATGTGCAAAATTATGAGAGAGTTCATGTGGTGAATCGCTAAAAATGGACATTGTATATAAAATGTTCACGGACGTCTTCATGGGCTGCATGTGCTGCACGGTCCATCCATAAGATGCCTTTGGACGGGGTGTTTATCATCTCCCTGCCTCCACACGCTGCTCCACGCGTGCAGGTGCAGTTATTAGCCTGAGGGGACTCCCCTTCCTACCCAGCCTAGGCAGGAGGAGGCAACTTGAACTTCCTCCCCTACACCCCTTACACTGGCCCAGGAACGAGCTAGGCCGTCTTAAGCGCACCCCATCTGCCTCACGTGTGACACCCGTGGCCTCTACTTTTCTCTCCTTTTCTAAATGAAAGAACCATTGTTTTTGACACCAAGAATGCAACGGTAGACGATTTTGAAGAAGAACTTAAAAAATGAAATAGGAGGGACTTCCCTGGTGGTCCAGTGGTTAAGAATCCGCCTTCCAATGCAAGGGACGTGGGTTCGATTCCTGCTCAGGGAACTAGGATCCCACATGCCGCAGGGCAACTAAGCCCACGTGCCACAATTAGAGAGAAGCCCGTGCGCCGTAACGAAAGATCCCGCATGCTGCAACGAGAATCCCGCAAGCCACATCTAGGACCCGACACAGCCAAATAAATAAATAAATGAAATGAAATAGGGAACAAACTTATGGTTACCAATGAGGAAAGGCGGGAGGCGGGGTGTGGGAGGCATAAATTACGAGTTCGGGGTTAACAAACACACCACTATATATAAGATAGATAACCAACAAGAACCTACAGTATAGCACAGGGAAATATACTCAATATTTTGTGATAACCTATAAGGGAAAAGAATTTGAAAAAGAATACATATATATATGCATATATATACACACATATATATATAACTGAATCACTTTGCTGTACACCTGAAATTAACACATTGTAAGTCAACTGTACTTCAGTTAAAAAAATGAAATACAGACAACAAACCTATGTTTAACCAACTGAAGTATTCTTCAACTGAATTTTACTTTATGAGTAAAAACATTGGTTTAAAAAATGAAATACTAAAAAATCAAGAAATAGGTGTGTTTAGAGGGTGAGTTGATAGGGCAGATTGATAGCGAATATTAAATGGAAAATATTTTCTCAAAACAATGACTCATTCTATATTCAAACGTCCTCACACTGTAATATTTTCTTCTAAATCCATGTTAAAATGTTGACAGCTGCTACAGGAATGTGCTTCAAATTCATCCTGATATTATAATTTTCCCACTTTCAGTCATTCATTTGCTTTCAGTTATTTTGTTTTGGTTTGGTTTTTGGTCCCTATGCTGACAAAGAAGACAGGAATGTTCACGTCGTTTTATCAAAGGCTGGGTGGTGGTGAGGGCTGATGCACTCTCCAGAAGGGGAATCAAATGACAGAGCCCAGCACAAGGAAGCTTGCCGGGGAAGATGGGGTCCTTGGCCATGCGGCCAAGGTCGGTTTCCTCTGAATGGCCAAGAAGCTACTGAGAACTTGGGGTGCGCAGCTGGGGGTGTGGGGTGGGGTGCCTAAGTGAGGGGCAGGAGGGTGAGGGAGGAGGGAGCCCTGAGCACTGCGGGGCGCTCGTGGGAGGGATGTCAGGTGAGATCCGAGCAGTCCCGGCGCAGCGGCGTTAGGCGGACAGCCCTGCACGGAGGGTGCGGGACGAGGGCAGGGCGTGCAGCCAAGGGCTGGGGGCTCCGGCTGCAGAGACAGCTGAGGGCCAGGTGCGGAAACCCATCTTGCCTTTTAAAGCGGGAGAGAGCTTCGAACCGCAGAGCAACTCCAGTGCGCCCAGGTCCCAGGGCGAGGAAGACCCATCTGTCCCGGAGGAGAAAGTTCCAAGGGGAAGCGCGTGGCGCAGCGACTGTGATGGCCTGGGCCACCTTCACCTGGTGCAGGGCCCCAGGGGCGAGACTCAGCCCGAGCCACCCTCCGCGCGGGCATCTCCTCTGCCCGCGCTCCGGAGCTTTAGCAGACTCGCCTCTGCTCCCCCGGGGCACCAGAAGGAAGTGGAGAGGGTCGAGGTGCCAGGGACAAAAGGACAAATGAAAGTAAATGAATGTTTGCAAGCGGGAAGGCCCCCAGTGGGGGGTGAGAGAGGCACTCCCCCATCCCATGGAAGGTATCAGAGGGGGTAGGTCCTGTCCGTGGGTACCTGGGTCACCCCCTTTCCTAAGGGTTCGCTCCCCATTTCCAAACCGGGTCCCTTCCTCCCCAGTCCTCACACCAACCACCTCCCCAGCCCTGAATCTCTTTTAACTCTATTTACAAGTATATTTAGCTATTTTTTAAGGTGACAGGAGGGAAGAGAAGGGGTCCTAGATGGTCTGAAACAGAAATCGCATCAGGGCCCTCACCTTCTGGCTGTCTCCTCTCAGGGCAAGTGACCAATATGTCTTTATATTATTCCTATTGAGTTAGGTGTTATTTGGCAAAGTTAATTTTGTCCTTTTTGGAATGTGCCACCTTTATCATCATTAAACGTTTAAAGAATTGATTGAAACTTGGGAGAGTCTGCAAAGCAACACAGGGGAAGTAAGGAACTGGGACCCAGCTTTCTGTAGGGACCAGACAGCGGGGAGGTTGGGCTCACAGTCACCACTCTGGGTCAGAACGCTGGCCCCAGTTCCTGAGCTCTGCGCAGAACGCTCCATGATTTACTCTCTCTTAGCCTAGCCCCTTGTCCAAAGAAAAACAATAATCTTGTATAGCTTAGGCTTCTTATAAGGGTCAAGTGGAAAAGCAGATCTCCAGTAATACGTATTATGATCAGCAGTGTTAACTCTTCCTCTGCTCCCTTCAACCCCAAGGCATTCTGTGGGGTCCTGGTTGACAGCCTGACAAAGATGTCCCTTAAACAGCAGGAAATCTCAAACATGCACGTTCCTTGAGTTCTTCTGGAATCCACGCAACAACTGGCCCCATACATTTACCGTCGGGAAAATGAATGAAATTGTTTCCAACTTAAGAGGTGTCAGCCTATTTCCAGAATGCTGGGATGTGATGAAAAAGAAAACCCGGGGCTTCCCTGGTGGCGCAGTGGTTGAGAATCTGCCTGCTAATGCAGGGGACACGGGTTCGAGCCCTGGTCTGGGAAGATCCCACATGCCGCGGAGCAACTAGGCCCGTGAGCCACAACTACTGAGCCTGCGCGTCTGGAGCCTGTGCTCCGCAACAAGAGAGGCCGCGACAGTGAGAGGCCCGCGCACCGCGATGAAGAGTGGCCCCCGCTTGCCGCAGCTAGAGAAAGCCCTCGCACAGAAACGAAGACCCAACACAGCCAAATAAATAAATAAATAAATAAATAATAATTAAAGGTGCTAATAATTAAAAAAAAAAAAAAGAAAAAAAGAAAACCCGCGATCCACCTCTTACAGCCTGGGTTGCTTTACGATCTTGCTATTCCCCCCGTCCGCTTGTCCTCTCTCCGGAGCAAAGCACCGACTGCTTTAGTCTGTCCAGCGTGGGAGCCCTGACCCCTCTTCAGTCATTTCAGTTGTTTTTGTTCATCTGATGGGGCCACTGCATTAACACATCCAAAGGTCTGTGAAAGGATAAGCCAGTCTGCCCGTTCCACTGTCAAGGTGTCTCCTGGGGTTGTCTGATCCCTTCCTAGGGTCACGGGGACAGAAAGGGGACAGCAATGTATAAGGAGAGGTATGGTTCATCTCCCCAGGGGCCTGCTCTTCCGGATGCCCACACGGAGGCTCTTCTGTTGCTCCGTGCCCACCCTTAATCTCGGAGGCCACCCTTCATTGTAGGCACATACTGGGAGATGAGCATGCGCTGATGTCAGCGCGTCCACCGTCAATCCAGCAGCCTAGTGACCCTTCTCATCCAGTGCCGCTGGATTTGGGAACCATGTTTAGTAAACTTGGAAATTCGAGCAGCATATTTGTGTTCATTCTTTTGACCTGAAAATAAATTTTAGGATTTTTTTAGGTCTTCAAATCTCCTCAGTGGTCAGCAAATATTACTAAAATAAACATTTTTAGTTTTAGGATATAAACGTCAGTGTGGGCCTAGTTAATTAGTCAATTTCTGCCAGATTGCAGATGTAGCACATCATCTACAGATGGCCATCCTTCGCCACCCCCAGGGGTTACTTTTTGAAATGTTCCACGGCCAGCAAAACCCAGGCCACTCGACACAGAGGATCATAAAAAATAATGGGTCAGAGATAAATAATAAAAATAGCATCGAGGATATTTTTATGAAAAGCAAATCAGATTTCCAGAGGCATCTATTTCCAAAATAAAACAGATTTTTCAATGACTAAAAACTGACCCCAGTAAGTAACCTCTCTCCTGAAACATGGTTGAGGTGTTCTGATTGAGGCTGATTTTCCTCCCAAAATGGTTTATTAAGCAGACTGCATTTGATTCAGCCACTGTTGGATTGAAATTTAATGTCTTGAGCATTTTCATGATCCCCTGTTAAAGAGTTAAAGGCTTGTCAAAATGATTGTGTAACTGCGTGGCCTCTTAAAAAAGGATCAAATGAATAAGAACATCTTTTTCTGGGCTTGACTTCTATCTGTGTATTCCAGCGCCAGAGTTTAAACAGGCAATTCTCTAAACGACCTCACAGACATACCCATAAGTCTACTGGAGTCAGGAGCAGTAAATATTGTGTTCTTTTGTATAAGACGAGTTTCTAGTCTTGGGTGCATAACTATGGCAAAACCACAAATGATGAGGGATTCCTACATAGGATCTGGGTGTCACTTTATGTTAATGGAGCTCCTGTGTCCAAGGGCCCCACTCTCCTTGCCCACGCTGCACATGAATGTGGGTCTCAGCACCCAGTACCCGCTCGTCCTTACCTGTTTCACACTCTGCCACCCAGCCTGCTCCAGGTCTTCCTGAAACTTGGGGTCTTCATTACCCTATGGCTCATTTCCTATTTACAAACTTGTCTCCATCCTGAGATGTACTCTTCTAGGTGCTTCCCGACACAACCCAGACTCTGCTGTTTACGTAGTGGGGATTCTCCTCAGTGGGGCTCCCTGTCCCCAGGGCCTTCCTTTAGAAACTGGGAGCCGCAGCCTGCTAGGACCTCATGCACTGACGGCAAATTCACCTTCAGAACCAGAATCAACTGCTTTATGTATTGGGTTTTATTTAGTAAATTTAAAAGGCGTGTTGATTATAAAACAACAGAAATCCTTATAACTGAAGTGCTTAAACTGTCCCCTTACAATCTTATTTCTTTGCACTTAATAAGTACACCTGCATGGTCTACTATATACCACTGTGAGGCCCATTTTCCAATATATTTTGCAAGTTTCCAGTCTTTCCATCACAAAGAGTTCTTCAGGACCAGAGTATACTCTTGCAGCTTAAGTCGTACACCTGTCCAAATGTAAGAGAAAACTTGAGATGAGGAATGGGAAAGACAGTCCTTCAGTCAGCTATGAATGTGTGTGTTTGATCCTCTCTCTCAAAAAGAAAAAAATTCCACATTATTCATAAGTTAAATATACAGATGTGGGACATGCATGCATATTGCCCTTTTTTGATACTAGTAGGATGTGTGTTGACAGTACAAGAAGTTGATTCATCTGTTGGGATCTTCACTTAGTAAACAGAGGCAATCACCTTCTGTCTCTCCCTGAGCCTCTCCCCATTTGTACAAAATTAGTGTTAAGTCCTGAGTTCCACACATCACTCCTTATTTTACTCCCATCAGCTGCCTTCCTGCCCCGCGCACAGCACAGCAGGCCTGGATTACAACCTGTTCTCTTGGCAGGAAAGCAGTGACAACAGCAGATCGATCGGGCGTACAGTAGAAAGGGAAGTTTGCAGAGCAGACCTGGGGCCAAGACTTGAGGGAGACTGGGGACCACGACAGCATGAGGTCAAATGAGTGGTATGGTCATGGAAACGTTGACCATAAGTTGGAAAGAAGAAAAGGCAAGTTCAACGTCAACCTCTAGTTATTCAGAGCTTTTAGAAATTTGAAAAGATCATGCGTTAAGTTCGCAAAATCCTCTTAGAAATTCAGATTCAAGCTGAAGATACAAAAGCTACTGCACCGCTGGCGGATGGTTCGTCGCACAGGAGGTCTTCTCACTGGTCAGTGGGAGTCGGTGATGGTCACATTTTCAGTGTGGCTTGAGCTTGACTGTTTTTGGAGTTAGGTGTGCCTGGTGCCAGTTTCCATGTGTGTCTGTAAACCACATTCACATTTTTTCCTGCCACTAACTCCAATGTGCCAGTATGTAGAGAACTGAGAATTTCTTCAGGACTAAGAGAGGAAGAAGGTCACAACATAAAGAAAAGGATTCATATTTTTGAAAGCCATTTGTGAAGCCCTTCAATGAAGGCAGAGGGAGCCTCTGTGCAGAGCCAAATTTCGATTGCCTCACCTTCACTGCCTTTGTTTACTTTTTCATCTCTTGCTCTGTAGTTGTGTTGCCGAATCATTCCGGGTTCCCTTTCTAGCTCACTCTCAGGAAGCATTCATCTCTGTTACTTCTCATAGCTTACCTTGTTTCTTGTTCTTGCTGTTATGTACGAGTCTAGACAAATACAGGTACTCAAATTTCCTGGCAAAGATCCCTTTCATATTTACTTGCCGAGGGCAATCAAAACATGAAGCCATCAATATGTCAACTGATTTATACTATGGCCTTTGCACGTGTCAACGTGGAAAGTATCCTTTAAATCCAGTTGAGTTGAAAGCACTCTTCTCCATTTAACATGATGGAGGCTGTGTATTAAAATGACAGGCTGTGATTTTCTTTCATGTGAAGTAAAAGGCATCATTGCTTGCTAATATTCTCTGACATAATACTGGCAATGTGGACATTAAATATAATTAGAGCATTCTACATCAAACATTTTGCCAACATTGGGCACAGTTAAGGAGGTAAATAACTCCTGTCAGCAAATCATCCTCAGTTTTAGCACACTACAGACTTTTGAAACAAATTATTTCACCCTAAGTATTATTTGCCACGGGACTAAAGTGTAAGTGTATACAGTTCATGTAGCAGAGAACCACATGCTCTGAACCAGGAGGCCCTAAAATGTGCCATTCCACTGAGAAAGCGAAGCTTTGCTCCTCCCGGAAGAGGCAATCTGAAATGTCAGGGACTCTTTATCCCCTGCAGCCCTGGGCTTACGGGGCACCCCTAAATGCCTCTGCTGTGCCCGAGCCCCACCCCATCCAACCCACCCCCAACCTGCTGCTCTCCCACTTAGCCCCCTTTTGTAATTGCCTGTAGCTTTCGGGGTCAAGTTCAACTGCCCTCCTTTAGGAAGCAAGGCTCTTCCTTCGCTGGCCTTTGACCTTCTCCATCTCCTACTGACTTCACAGCCCACACCCCAGAGCTCTGAGCTGCTGCTGAGCCGCCCCCAGCAGGAGCATCTCCATAGCAACACCCACCCCTCCCCCCAGACCACCTGCCTGCTCTCCCCTTAGCGATTCTCCCAAAGGCCCCTCACACTCACACTGCAGGAGGAATTCAATCACTCAGTCTTCACAGACCAGCAAGCACTCTTGAGTTTTCCAACTGGCCCAAACCACATCTGGCTCCCAGCAAGCGTGTTGGGTGCTTAGTGGACAAACCTAACAAATAAACAATGATGCCTAGGGTCTACTTTTTATATTTGTAGAAGACAAGGCTGAACCACTTGGTTTCTACAGGGTTCTATCAGCAGGTGAAATGCTGCATGCATGCTGGGATCAAGCCTGTAACGGGGTGCAGGCGGGGAGCAGGGGACTCCACAGAAAGAACTACTGATGCAACCTGTGAAATGAATTCCCCAAGTCAGCCGAAAACACAAAAATCCCTCCCCGCAGAAAACAGACTTGATTTTCCCCCCTAGATGATGAATAAGTTCATTGTCTGTGCAACATGAGGGAATCTGCTGGCGGGACCTGGAAGAGGCTTGGCAGGCTGCCTTCCCTTGTCTCTCTGAAGACTCCTCTCTGGACCAAAGGCGCAGCCAGCAGCCTGCCCCGAGGATGAGGATTTCTACATCCACACTTTCTGGCCTCAGGCTTGGCAGGGCAGGTGGTTCAGGAGAGGTGAACAGGAGTTACTCCCTCTTGACCTATCTGTTTTGAAAGCATTAAATTCTGACAGACTAGCAGAGAGCACACGCTTGCTCTGGAACCAGCGTCTGACTGTCCACTGACATTCCTTCTTTCAACTTTGTACAAGAAAAATGCCCTAAGTTTATTCGGATCTGATTAAGTATTCTGAGGTGTGATAACTCATTGACTATTTTATGAACATTACCTTTCTTTTACTGGGAGACGTGGGAATGAGGCTTCCCCCTTCCCTTATGGGCATCTTCTCCTGGTGGTCTTGATAGCTACATGTGCCCCAAAGTCTTGCGTTTGCCCTTTTATTCACTCCAGAGTTACTTCTTCGGAATGCTTAACTGTCAGTGACCAACTATCATGTCCATGTGGATAATTCCTAAACTATACCATCCATCGCTGTGCATGGCCCTGAACATCTGCGTTCTGCCTCCGTATGCTGGAGGGCTGACCACCATCCTTTCAAAGTCAACCTCTTTAAAACAAAACTCTTTCCCTTCCTCAAAAAATTTGTTTGGCAGAAGTACAGCCTGCTGCGTGCCCCTCACCTTTCTGGCTTCTTCTGCCCCATAACTGTCCCCCCATGGCTTCTTTCCTCTGAAATGTCTCTCACGGCTCACCTCCTTCTCTCTGTCCGACCATAGCCAGGCTGTCTGGCCCAGTGCCTTTCCTAACACCATCTTGGAACTACTCCTAGATTAATCTTTTAAAGATATTTTCTTCATTTAACAGTTTTCTGCTTAAAAGGGAAAAAAAGCCAACATAGAATGGCCCAGAAGCTATAGTCCAAGCTGCTTAGACTGGACTCAGAGGTCACTGACAATTGCACTCAAATTGTCTTTTCAACCCTTCCTTTCACTTCGTTACTAATCTCCACTGAGGCCAAGCTGGCCTGTCTAGAATCCCAGGAAGTACGTTTTCTGTCCCCAGGCCCTCACCTAAATAAACAAGTCATTCTAGAAGGGCTGCTTAATGAATTCTCCCAACCCGGTTCATTTCCTGGGCTCCATCTCTGTGGTCTCCCACTCCTTGGCCGTTTCCGTCTCCCGTCTGGGTCCGGTGTACGCAGTAGGCCGGGGTCGGACTCCCCAGGGCATGAAGTGTCTCCTGCCTTCTCACAGGCCGTCTGCTGACAACAGCAGGGAGTTGACGTTCACTGCACTTAGCTCTCTGCTCAGCTGCCGGGACCTTCGGGTCAGAGTGTGCGCTCAGCGGCAACATCCGTTCCGAATTGAAATGTGTTGACAAACTGCTCCCTTTACCACGTCCATGGAGTTCTTCATTTAATTTTGTCTTACGCTCATGGTCTTCGATCTTTTTTTTTTTTTTTTTTTTGGCTGCGTCGGGTCTTAGTCGCAGCGCCCGGGATCTTCGTTGTGGCATGCGGGATCTTTTTTTGTTGTGGTGCACAGGCTCTTCTTGTGGCACGCGGGCTCCTTTCTAGTTGCGGCCCGTGGGTTTTGTCTTCTCTAGTTGTGGTGCGCGGGCTCCAGAGAGCGTGGGCTCTGTAGTTTGCGGCTGCGGGCTCTCTAGGTGAGGCAACTGGGCTCAATAGTTGTGGCGTGCAGGCTTAGCTGCCCCTCGGCATCTGGGATCTTAGTTCCCGACCAGGGATCACCTCCTCACCTGCATTGGAAGGCAGATTCTTTCCCACTGGATCACCAGGGAACTCCCCGGTCTTTGATCTTAATGAGACAACGTTTTTATTGTAAACAACCTCAAGTTGTTTTGGGAGGCAGGAAAGCTGCAAACACATTTTCTGTCATCTACTTACTTTCTATCCACTTAGATATTGTATTATGTATGCGGTAGGTAGCAGACAAATATTTTTCAGATGATAATAATATATTATGCACACAAAGTATGCTATTTCTAATTTCCACGTTCAGTGTTTTAAAGAAAAAAATATTTTTAATAACTTCAGCAAAATTGATTAGTGGTCAAGCAAGAAACAATGAGGATCCTGAAGAAAACAAAAAAAGAAAGTGTCCTCCTACAACTCTAGGTGAAATAAGAAAACCGGCTTTTTTTCACACCACCAGTACTGTTCATGGAGTGCAAGATTGTAGTTGACCCATCAGCTGAGCTATTTTTAATGTGATTAGGGGCTTCTTCAAAAGTTTCAAGTTGCTTTAATAAAGTTTAAGATAACAATATCATAATTAATGATTAGAGAAATATAAGTTGGCGATCAAAAGTTAAAAAGAGGAATGTTTGAAACTATATATTTTCTCCAAATATTACTACCTATTATGGTACAATGTATTGATTGATCACTTAGAGAGTCTTTATATTCATTTCTACTCTGTACATAACAACCTGCAAAGACAGCACGATGATTTTTGCCTTGCAAAGAAGAAATTGAATCTGATAGAGGTTAAATAAGTTTTTACTAAGGTTAGTTCACAGATACGCTACAAGGATAAGCTTGCTCTAAGCATATCCTATATAAATGTAATTTTAAATTGATGCCCACATGAAGTACTTAGGTATATCTGACAAAATATGTACAAGATCTATATGAGGAAAGCCGCAAAACTGATGAATGAAATCAAAGAAAAAATAAATGGAGAGATATTCGATGTTCATGAATAAGAAGACTCAATATTGTCAAGATGTCAATTTTTCCCAAATTGATCTACAGATTCCATACAATCCCAATAAAAATTCCAGCAAGTTATTTTATGGATACCAGCAAACTGACTCTATAATAGAGAGGCAAAAGACCCAACATAATACTGAAGAAGAACAAAGTTGGAGAACTGACACAACCTGACTTCAAGACATGATAAACCTACAGTAATTAAGACAGTGAGGTATTGGTGAAATAATAGACAAATTGATTAATGGAACAGAATTGAGAGCCCAGAAATAGACTCACATAACTACAGTCAACTGATCTTTGACAAAGAAGTAAAGGCAGCACAATGGAGCAAAAATATTCTTTTCAATAAATGGTGGTAGAACACCTGGAAATTCACATGCAAAAAAAAAAAAAGAAAACAAACTTAGAGACCTTACACCCTTCACAAAAATTAACTCAAAATGGGAGACAGACCTAAAGGTAAAATGCAAAACTGTAAAAATTCTAGAAGATAAACATAGGAGAAAACCTACGTGACCTACAGTTTGAGGATGACTTTTTAGATGCAACACCAAAGACACGATCCATGAGATAAATAACTGAAAGGCTGGATTTCATTAAAATTAAAAACTTCTGCTCTGTGAAAGACAATGTCAAGAGAATGAGAAGACAAGTCACGGAATGGGAGAAAATATTCACAAAACACATATCTGATAATGGACTTTTCCCAAAATATACAAAGAGCACTTAAAATTCAGCAATAAGAAAACAAAGAACCCAATTTAAAAATAGACAAAGGAATTGAACAGACAACTCGCCAGGGAAGATATACAGATTGAAAATAAGCATACAAAAACTTGTTCAATATTACATGTCATTAGGAAAACGCAAATTAATGCAATGAGATGATAAGTATGTCACTACACATCTATTAGAATAAGCAAAATCAAGAACACCAACAACACCAAATGCCGGCGAGGATGTGGAGCAACAGGAACTCTCATTCATCGCTGGTGGGCATGCAAAATGGTATAGCTACTTTGCAAAACAGTTTGACAGTTTCTTAGAAAACTAAACATAAGCTTACTATACACTGTGGCAATCACACTCTTTGGTATTTACCCAAATGAGTTGAAAATTCATGTTCACACAAAAACCTGCACTTTTATAGCAGCTTTATTCATAATAGACAAAATTTGGAAGCAACCAAGATGTCCTTCAGTAGGTAAATGGATAAATAAACTGTGATACATCCAGACAAAGGAATATTATTTAGCACTAAAAGGAAATAAGCTATCAAGCCAAGAAAGGACATGGAGGAGCCTCAAATACCTATTTCTAAGTGAAAGAAGCCAATCTGAAACAACCACATGCTCTCTGAGGTGGGTGGCTCTAGCAAATTGACCTGAATTGATATGAGGGTGCCAAGGGTGTTACGAAATATGTGGTATATTTATTGCCTTTTAAAAATCTAAAAAATTCTGAATTTGGAACTACATTGGACCCTGAGGGTTTTGGGTATGGGATTGTGGGCTTGCAGCAGCGGGAACCTGATCCAGTGTTGGAAAGAACACCACATGGGTGGTCAGGCTACCTGGGTTCTCACTGTACTGCTTGCTACCCACCCGGCTTCTCAGGCCACCCAGCAGCTTCAAACCTCCCTCCACTGACCACGTAATGGGATGAAATGACCCCAGCCTTGCCTCCCATGCAGGATTATTATGAATATCAAATGAAATAATAGATAAAAGCCTATAAAATGATTCATACAGTTTTGAAAAGATTTCATCCTAACGTTAAATTATTGGACCAATGGAGAAAAACAGGGAGTCATATTTACTTTTGATAAAGTATTTTACAACAGTTTCCTCCATGATTTCCATATTGTTTAAATTCTGATTCACTTAATATGATTTTAAAATGCCTACTTCCTTATATACGTAGGAATACAATACAGTAGAAATCAAAATATAGAATTTCTAGAAAACTGTTCATATAGTCATATTCCTCAGCTTGGTGTTCTTTTGCTATAACCAAAAAACAAAAACAAAAAGACCCTAAGAAAAGCACCAAACCCATGTGGAAAATGATTATAGCTGGGCAAACAATAAGCCGGCCCATGACGAACAGAAAGTATACAAGGATCTTTAATTCCTTCTGCTGCACGTGCAAGGCTAGGTAGGCATCAGTTGTGCGCCTCTGCTGTGCCCAGTAAGTCTGGTATTGCAGGGCAACTGACAAATCAAATATTGAGGTTCATTGCGCTATTTCTGCAGATGATCCTTGGCACCAGAAAGATGAAAGAATCATACAGCGAAAATGGACTCTCTGTGTGCATCTGTGATTCTGAAAGGAGATTGAGAGTTTTAAAAAAATGCTTATGATTTTATCTCCAGTTACCTGTTCAAACAAAAGAATAAACACAGTCAGGGTCAACGTTACACGCAGAAACAGGTAAAACAAGGGAATGAATCTTTCTCGTCATTGTACATGCCAGTGCCCAGCTCCTTCAACACTCAATGTGCTTCATAAATATCAGTGGCTGAGTGAATCTGTCACTTGACAACAGCAAAAGAATCCCTTCCCTGCTGTTCTGCCCCAAGTCATGGAGGGCAGGGTGTCTTTATTCTTAAGGGGGTAGGCATTTTAGCTGGGTTTTGAACTCTTGTTAGGAAAGTCTAGACCTCACATTTGGCAGAGGTCAAGGAGAATAGTTTAGCAATCAATTAACTCATCAGTGACACTGCTGTCAGGGAAATTGCCCAGAGAGGAAAGAATACAAGATCAATCATGTCTGATGGGAGAGGGATCGGTGGGAGGAAGAAGTCAGGAGCTGAGTCACCCAGCTTGGGGCATGGATATCATGACAGTGTTGAACTTGAGTGAAGAGGCAGATGTGCATAGCGTTGGGGAGGGGTACCGGGAAGAGGGCAAAGCTCAAAAAAGATGCTGAGGTCCTGGCTGTGTGATGTCATCTAGAGACTGGTCGTCTTTGAGGACTATATTCGGCTTTCCAACTTCAAGTTTTATTTCCTTTGCTCACAGAATGATAGAAATTGTACTTTAAAAAGTGTATATATATAGTTGTTCCTACTAGCCCATTCTGTTCCCTTTCACCGTGGACTTGGTGGGGGGGGGCGGGTAGCTCTGGTCCACAGGGTATGAAGGATGGTCCAGCTGGGGCATCAGACACCCCATCCATGGCTCATTCAGCTGAGTTGCCTCATACACCACACTCCCCTCCCTGCCTCGTCCCTCCGGGTTCAGCCCTTCCAAAGCTGCCTGTTCCCAGAGGAGAGTCAGCCCCTGATAAAGAAACATGAGGAAGGCTTCAGTTTAATATTTATCGATCAATCATTTACTACATCCTCCCTCTGCTAGTTCCCATAGGGGATTTTATTAAAGGAACTGATACAGTCACTAAGCTTATGAAGCCTTCCAGCTGTTGAGAGAGAAGCAGCTCAGAAGTAGTTAGGAGCATGTGCTCTGGAGTGAGCCTGCTTGGGCTTGATATGCATGACTTCCACTTACTGGCCATGGGAACTTGGGCTCTGCTTCAGTGTTTTCTCTGTACAATGGGGACAGTAGTAGGAATGTTATGAGGGTTAAATGAATTAATGTTTGTAAAGTTCTTAGGACACTGCCTGGTAAGTATTAGGTACTATGTAAGTGTTTATTAAATACATACACATAAAACAGTGAAATAATTGCAAGCAGCACAAAATCTATTGATAAGGCTTTGACTAGAAGCCAACACCAAACTATGGTGCAGAGTGCTGTGGGTGTTCTGCAAGTAGAGAGAGAGAAAGAGAGGGAAGCACAGCCCCGGGGAAGAATTCACGGAGGAAATGGGACTGCAAGCTTTCTTCCTGGTGGAGATGCACTCGGCGTGGGGCATAGGAAGCAGAGTGCAGATAGGAGGAAGCCCCTAAGAAGGAATGATGGATATGGGGTATTACAGGGTGGTGAGGAGCTGTAGAGAAGTGATGCTGGAGCAGTTAAGATAGCTCTGGTTGCAAATGGTAGGAACACAGCATAATCCAGTGTCACAGAAAAAAAAAAGACAAGAAACCTAGAGGGAAAACTCGATACCCAAGCTACAGGAAGGGCAAATACCTGGAAATCAGAACTCAAAAACTCTCAATGTGCTCTTCCCATCTCTTGCTTCTTCTTTGCTCTGCTCAATGGCTGCATCCTGCTTCCCACAGCAGACCATAGTGTTTCATATGGAAGAAAACAGGGCTACTGGCAGCTATAGAGTTCAGATCTCACTGCTGCAGCCACTGAAGAGGTTATTCACTGGCCCAGTGGGTCAGGGCCTCACCCCTGGACTGAGGCACGGGGAATGGCAGGGTCAAGTGTGGACTTCAGCCTGCTGCTTTGCAGTGAGGGAAAGGCAGTGGGATGGGGGGGGGAAATGCTCCCCAGAAGAAGAGACAACTGGAGGGGGCAGCCAGTCCAGAGATACTGCCCCCCACCCACGGATGTGATAAGCTAGAGATATTCTTATGCTATGCTGAATATTAAGGTCAGATTGAAGATGGTGTTGAATGTCAGGTCGAGCAGCAGACATGCAGTCTGATGTATGGGGGCCATAGGTGTAAAGTGAATCAAGCAAGCAAGAGCTACTGTTCTACAGAACCCTCCCCAGTCCCTGCCATCTCACAGGAATGGAGAGAGGAGAGAGAGATCAGAGCAAGGAACACTGGATTTGGAAATAGGATAACTGGGTTCAAGTTTTGACTTTGCCAGTGAGTTTAGAAAAAAACAGCTTAAACTCAGTTTTAATTTCCTGATCTGTAAAATAATATATGCTCTGCTGTTTATCTCACAGGGATTTGGTGGCAAATGAGACTGTACACATGAAATGAAAAAGCGCCATAGAATTCTAACATTTGCAAGATGAAGGGTAGAGCAAGCCTATCCAATCCTATTTGTTCCACTTCCTAGGATAATGCTTCCCTGCTGTTGATCATTTGCCAGGTACTGACATGAACACATCAGACATAAACGGCATTCATTTCTCACACCTGCTCTCGGAGGTAGGCATTCTTAGCCCATTTTACAGACGGGAAACTCAGTTGCAAAAAGGCCATCACTGGCTAATAGAGGGATGAGACTCTGCCTTTTGTGGTCTCTTTCACTCATTTGTAAGCTTTTGTCGGCTCACTCAGCTGTCACTTCTTCCCCATCCCCACCCTCATTCCATTGCCTCCTCCCATATACAACCACCTTTTCTCCCAGAGTCCTCTCTAAATAAGGACCAAAAGGGGGAAATGATGAAGAAGGAGAAAGAGCAAAAGAAACTTAAAATAACGTTACGCATTTGCTAGTCTAGGCTGCCTAGGTTTGTTTCCTTTGTGCTCCTTGGATGTAACGGCAATGAAAAAAAAATGCATGTCTTTGGGGAATTGTAAAGAAAGTCAGTTAAAGTCTTTAAGTTCAAGTATTTTTCAATCCCTGGGTAAGGGTGGCCAAACACAATACTAAAAGCAGGATGTAAGCTGATTTATGAGGAAAAAATGTATAAATTTGTTAACTATGGTTAGCCTTTAGTTTAGAGGTGTGAGGTGGTCCTATCAAATCAGTTTGCCTATGGGAAATGTAAAAATGAGATTCAAAGACTTTAAAGAAAGAATCATTATTTCATGAATGATTGTTTCAGACTCAGAGCAGATTTCATATGAACCTGTTCTCTTAATAACAAGCAGCAAAATCTGAAGGGCTTCCAAAGATGGTTGCTAAATGTTCTCAATAATTTATTTGGCTACTAATGGTGAAAACGTCTTTCAAAGTGATAAATAGAAGACAAACTCCTGTTTTTACGTCAGTTCTGTTGGACAGTGTTAACTTATGTTTAGCAGATGTTGAGTTTCAAATCAATCTAAACTCTTGAAACTTTTCATGATTTCTTTACTTCTAGGTTTTAAAATGTCAATTAAATATATATGAAATGTAAGGGGCTGAACAAGAAGCTTAATGTGTAGCTGAAAAATATATGCATTTCCCTATGTACATTTATGAAGCTTCCATCTAAGCTTGAGTTCTGCCTTCCCACTGGCTGTGTGACGTCCTGCAGGCATCTCGAACTCAACATTTCCAAAGCCAAGTTCATCTTCTTTCCTAAACCTGCTCCATCACCTGTACTCCTTTTCACCCTGTGTGCACCCCATCAGCACACCTTGCTGCGCTTTTTCGACTCCTCCTCTCACTGCCCACATTTTGTCAGTTGCCGATCTCAGTTTTTCTATCCTAAGCACTTCTTGCTTCTTTAAAAATGCCACTTCTGCTGTGAAATTCAGCTCCTCATCAGTGGCACCATCCGTGTTTCTCTTGCCTCTCGTTTCCATCGCCTGCATCCACCCTCAACACTGCCACAAGCAGAGCTCCTCTCAGAGACATTCCTACATCTTGGGCACATCCCCATCTGACTGTAGGTTGCAGTTATTCTCCTTAGTTCTCCAAAGAGTGGTCATCTACTCATCCTCCAGGCCTCATCCAGTGCCTTGATCCCCACCCCAGTTTGTCCTGAACCCCATCAGGCAGATCCAGCTGCTCCTCCTCTGGTTTTCATAGTATTTGGCCCAAACCTTTACTGACACTCTTACTATATTGCATTTCAGTGGCTTTGCAATATAGGCTTTTTGCCCTGGCTGAGGGCTCATCCAGGTAAGCCTCTCAAAGTGCCCTTCCCACATCCCCAGTACCCGACACACATTCTGCCACACAGGTGGAGTTCAAGAAAGGTTTCTTTTAATATACTGTGTTCTTGGATTGGAATTATCATTATTGTTAAATAACCATACTACCAAAGGCAATCCACAGATTCAATGCAATCCCCATCAAATTACCAATGGCATTTTTCACAGAATGAGAACAAATAATTTTAAAATTTGTATGGAAACACGAAAGATCCTGAACAGCCAAAACAATCTTGAGAAAGAAGAATGGAGCTGAAGGAATCACGCTCCCTGACTCCAGACTATACTACAAAGCTACAGTAATCAAAACAGTATGGTACTGGCATGAAAACAGACACAAAGATCAATGTAACAGGATAGAGAGCCCAGAAATAAATCCACCCACTTACAGTGAATCACTCTACAACAAAGGAGGCAAGAATATACAATGGAGAAAGGCCAGTCTCTTCAATAAGTAGTGCTGGGAAAACTGGACAGCTACATGTAAAAGAAAGAAATTAGAACATTCTCTAACACCACACACAAAAATAAACTCAAAATGGATTAAAGACCTAAATGTAAGACTGGATACTATAAAACTCCTAGAGGAAAATGTAGGCAGAACACTCTGATATAAATCACAGCAATACATTTTTGCATCTGTCTCCCAGAGTAATTGAAATAAAAGCAAAAATAAACAAATGGGACCTAATTAAACTCAAAAGTTTTTGCACAGCAAAAGAAACCATGAACAAAACGAGAAGACAACCTATGGAATGGGAGAAAATATTTGCAAACAATACTACCAACAAGGGATTAATTTCCAAAATATACAAAAAAGCTCATACAGCTTAATATAAAAAAAAGCAACCTAATCAAAAAATAGGCAAAAGACCTAGCTAGACATTTCTCCAAAGAAGATATACAGATGCCAAGAGGCACATGAAAAGATGCTCAACATCTCTAATTTTTAGAGAAATGCAAATCAAAACCACAATGAGATATCACCTCACATCAGTCAGAATGGCCATCATCAAAAAGTCTACAAACAGTAAACACTGGAGGCAGTGTGGAGAAAAGGGAACCCTCCTACACTGCTGGTGGGAATGTAAATTAGGTACAGCCACTATGGAGAACAGCAAGGAGGTTCCTTAAAAAACTAAAAATAGAGTTACCATATGATCCAGCAATCCCACTCCTGGGCATATATCCAGAAAAAGATGAAAACTGTAATTCGAAAAGATACATGGACCTCAATGTTCACAGCAGCACTATTTACAATAGCAAAAACATGGAAGCAACCTAAGTGTCCATCGACAGAGGAATGAATAAAGAAGATGTGGTATATATATATCCAACGCAATATTACTCAGCCATAAAAAAGAATGAAACAATGCCATTTGCAGCAACATTGATGGACTTAGAGATGATCACACTAAGTGAAATAAGTCAGACAGAGAAAAACAAGTGTCATATGACATCACTTATATGTGGAATCTAACAAAATGATAAAAATGAATTTATTTGCAAAACAGAAATTGACTCACAGACATAGAAAACAAACTTATGGTTATAACAAAGAAGAAAGGATGGGGAGAGGGATAAATTAGGAGTCTGGGATTAAGAGATACATACTACTATATATAAAATAGATAAACAACAAGGACTTACTGTATAGCACAGGGAACTATATTCAATATCTTGTAATAACCTGTAATGGAAAAGAACCTGAAAAAGAATATATATATATATATACACATATACATATATATATATATATATATATATATATATATATATATGAATCACTTTGCTGTACACCTGAAATGAACACATTGTAAATCAACTATACTTCAATTTAAAAAAAAAAAAAAGAAAAGTTTCTTTAAGTGAATAGATGGACAGATGATAGGCTGGAATAATTTCAGAGATGTTTACTAGGTTGTCTCAGTGTTATTCACCCTATTTGGTTAATACTTTATTCAGTAACCCAAGGCACTATTTTAAAAAATCTTTTTTGTAACTCCCCAAACACAAGTTAATAATATAAAATTCAGGAGGGAATTTTTTAAATAAAGTATCTTTTGAATCTTACAAATTATATTTGGCAAAATGTATGTCTATTATTACAAATACAACCATTAAAAATGGTGTAGAAGAATGTTTGCTATATTAAATAAAAAATAGATTATAAGGGCATGTATGATTTGTATTCATTTTTGTTTTATATATATATACCACAAAAATCTATAGCAAAAGGTTCTAACAGGACTATTATCACTGACGTAGGATTAAGAATTTTTATTTTAATTTTTACTTATTTTTACTTCAAAAATCTCCTATAGTGCATATTAATTATTATAGGAAATCTTTTGTAAGCTTTTGCCACAAATCACCAGGATCACTTCAAAAGTTCATCATAAATAATCATTTGTTTCCTCTCCTCTCTCCCCATACTTTCTGAGGTCTATATTTCTCTAACAAGTGAGTGTTACCAGCTCTATAATTAAATGTGAACCTTGATATCTAGTTTATTTAAATGAGTATAAAAAACAGTCCTGTGGCTCAGAGCATCCTGGAGAGAAGACACCACCCAACAGGGGCCCCATCAGAACCACAGGGCTCCCAGGACACTTCCCTCCTGCAGGCTGAAATTCATGGAATGTTGCATTGGCTCAAGAGCTTACTTCAGTAAAAGCAAAACGTAAATTACTATTTAACATATAGGAAGCAAAATGACATATTAATGAACCTCAGTTCTTTCACTAATCAGTCACAGTTTCAGATGAACTCTCCCTGAAAACATACTTTCATAACTACATTGCATATTGTCCAAAGCAATCTCTTTACTAGTCATAATATACTGCATATTCATTGCAGTAACATTCAATGGCTTTAAAATTGGGGAAAATACTATGATTTGGTCAGTGGAGAAAATAAATTTGACAGGCTATTCCATAATTTGGAATCAATACACATTAGAATATTATTCCATTAGACGTAAATCAAATTAATGGCACTGTCAACATTTTAACTTCGATGATGGCTAAAAGCTATTTATTAAGTGCTAATCAACTCAACCCATTAAAACCAAATATTAATCACATATGGCATGACAAATCTATTCATGCTTTTGATAACTGAAAAGTAGCTAAGACTATATAATGCCTGAAGATAGCATTATGCTCAAAACTTATAGCTCAAGAAAATATCGTATAAGTGGATTTCATATAGAACAGAATCTTAGAACCAGCTTTTTAAAGGGGAAAGAATACTTTAGTATTGAAGAGAAAATTAATTTATAACTATGCATATTAGAAACCTACACCCAGAAAATAAATCTCAGTCTTACAGTAATTCCTAAATCTTTCGCTCAACTTCCAGGAGGCTTATTAAATTATTAGTTTCTGCAACAAAGCCAGCTGCCCCAAGATGACTGTAAACATACTCATATGAAACACAAGTATCTGACCACATTTCACAAAACTACAGTGAGATAATTTGAAACGGAACTTCTTGTTCCACGGATTCTATTGAACTTTAATTAGTAACCAAGGTGGTACCAGGGATGGTGCCCTGTAATATTCTTCCTCTGGATTAGTGCTTCTTTTCTATTTGTCCAACCCTCACCCCCAAATGTAAGCCCCCTCAGGAAGGGGGTTTTACTTGACAGCATAGCAGGAACAACTTGCAAAGTGCAAGGCACAGAGTAGATGATCAATAAATTGTTGAATAAATAAATGTAGCATTGAAAAGTTTTTTTTTTTTTTTTAGAGATCCAATGTCTCATTCCGCCTTCACCAACTGGTGAATATGTAAACCACCCAGAATAACTTTTTGTTCATCGGCTTTCCCATCACTCCACTACAGAGCAGGACTTTTTCCTTTTTAATGAGTTTGCAATAAGTCTGTTCTAGCAGAGAAGCAGATGTATACCTGGAATGAAGGCAAGCACTCCTTTTCCATTGCAGAAACCAGAAACAAAATGAAAAGCCCAAGGAAGGCTAATGTCATGCTTCCCAATTTGTTCTCAAAAAAATAAATCAGGAGCTCAGTTTTACACATTCTAAGTGCAGTATTTATAGCATGGCACAAACCACTTATAAGCTCAGTGGAAAGACCTAGAAGAGAGCCTGGCAGATAGTAAGTGCTCAGTAAATACTTGGTGAAAGAGTGAGTGGTTAGTGTGGATGTAGACAGCTTGATCTATGATCTGTCTTCCAAACTCACAAAAAACTTCCCAATCCTCTCTCTTCCTCAAAAATGTAAATTACTAGTGGACAGAAAAAATGAAACAGTCGGGAGTCAGCTGTGATGGGGCAGGTGGTCGCTCATAGTTAATGCTATTCAGCAAATAAAAGATTCAGTGGCTGCTCCCTGCTCGATCCATTCCCAGAATTGAAAGGAAGGACACAGAGCAGAAGCAACTAATTTCAGACGCATAAGCTTTAGATTCTAACAGCAGATCCTGAGCCGGATTCCTAACCCAAGCTAACGGTGCTTCAGTGATGTTGAAGTAGCCTCTCAGAGCTCCGCCCTCACATTCAATTTCCCTACCTGCTTCTCCTCAACAAGCCCTTTCCTTCCCTGTGCCCCTTTCAGAACAAAAGTGAAAAATCATTATCTTGACAGCCTGGAGAAAAAATGGAAACCACTTTGATGATGAAGCATTTAACATTTTAATTACTGATAATTATGATACTGCAGAAGAACATAGGAGATGGCATTATTTAAATGTAGAAGACAAGTTTAAGTTATGCTAATGTGTTCCAGCTCGTCTATTTTTTTTTTTTGACAGAATAGAAAGATCGGAGTCAGCTACCTGACTTGAGTGAGCTACTGGACTGTCTCTTCACCTTGCGATTAGAAGTGATGACATTCTAGCCCTGAAGGATGGGAGGTAGGGTTAGGAAATCACTGTTCACGCAGAGAGATGACCTCAGAAAGGTCAACTTTAAGCCTGAGCAAGTCCGACGGTGTTCTGAGTTTGAAGCATCTGAACTTGGCGAAAACTTTCCCTTTTAATCTCACATCATCAAACTTAAATATATATGCTTAAATGACATGTACACGTTCCAATATGCCCTGATTCACTGATGGCGATCCTTTTTACTGCTGCCTAAAAGTTTTCTGCTGTTTAAAAGTCCTGTGGGTTTTGAATTTAGAAATGCCTGGGTTAAATCTATGTTTCTGCTGTTTAAGTGCCTTGCGATCCTTAGAAAGTTATTTAATCTCCTGGTGACTCAAGTGCTTCCTTATAGGATTGCTGGGAGGCTACTTGAGAAGACAGAGAGAGCCTGGCACACAGCGGGTATTTGGAAATCATAGCCCTCCTCTCCTATGACTAATTATTTTCAGTAAAATTTAATTTTTGATAGCTATTTAATTTTCAGAAAGTCTGAGTCTTTCCCCAGGGGGGTGACAGATGAAACCAAAAGAAAAAAATTGCTTGCAAAAAATATCAATCTCAAAATAACAGATAGCATGACCAAATTATTAATGAGCTTTTGATGGGGGTAATATGGATTTGAGAAGCTTTTGCTTTGGGCAAAATTACATAATTGTTATGTAATTCATATGGACAACCATTGAAAATGCACTTTCCTCACAATCTATGTTTATCTCATCATAATCTTCTTGTCCGGATCTTCCAAGGGCTTATTCATCTTATTTACCAAATACCTAGGATCCCGACTTCATGCAAGTCACTTTACCTCAATCCTCACATCAGAACAAAGAACGTACTGTTATTTGTATTTGCAGATAATAACCTGGTTCAAAGACCTTTTTTAACACGTCAGCATCACAAAGTATTTGATGCCTTCTTGATGTTTCTTGGAAGGAGTTTTTCAGCAGTTTTATGTCTTGATTTTTTTTTCAGGACAATCTATTATCTTTTATTTCTTGCAAAAAATTGATTTCCATTTCATTCTCACCCACTGAATTTTTTGAACAGTTGCATTCATTTGTCTTAAACTATTTATCTTAAATCTATTGAATCACAGAGTTGTTTACTGCATTATTTAGACATTTCTTTAAATTCACCCCTTGATGGATGCTCTCAGAACGATGACATATCTGGGTTAATCTGTCAGGCTCATGGAAATGAGAGAGCCTTGAACGAGGAGGGAAAACCACAGAGACCTGGGCAGATCACGTTTTTATGCGGCAGCTTCACTCTTTACAAAGGAAAAGTAATACCATTCCAGCTCTCAGCTGTTCACGTCACTGCCAGCAGGTGCATGTCGATGCCTGGAGACGGTGTCTATGTGCTGAGTAACATGCACGTTCCTGTGACAAACTAAAACCACTTTAAAAACACGGCTCCAGTCTGAGCAACTCTCATCGCGTCCTCCCAGCCTGGGCCAGGCCCACCTCCTCCAGCCCAGACCGCTGCAGGGCCTCCTCCCTGCTCTCCCCGCCTCACCGGTAGCCAGGCCTCCCGACCCCCGCGACACTCGGACACAATGGCCTCCTTGCTTCCGGCTCAGAGCCTTTGTGTTTGCTGTTCCTTCTGCCCCGACACTCTGCCTCCAGGCGGTGCCAGGACTGTGCAGATCTCTTTTCCAGGGTCCCCTACCGAAAACACTCCTCACAAACAACCCCAGCACACACACACCCCCCATCCCTCCCCGGCCCTTCACTCCTGGTTTCTGTCAACACCGATTAGCACTGACAGTACATCACGTAGTTACTTGTTCTGAGTTCTACTGCTTGTGCCCCTCGCTGTGAGCTCTGGAGAGCAGGGGCCTTGTCTCCTGTGTTTATCGCCGCACCCCTAAAACCCCACGTGTTCACAGAGCAGGGCTCAGGGACTGTGTGCGGGCAGCTGGGACAGCCAATCAGATGCGGAAGCTTCTCCTTAAGTTTCTGCTGTCTTAGGAAGGCAGCTGGGCCAGATGGAGAAACGTTCCTCTTGACCGTACTGAGTGAAACAGTATCGGAGAGGACGCTCCAGCAGCCTTCGTATCCACGCCTGCTCTCGTCAATTCACAGAGCTCCGGATTTGCGCCCACCCACACCGCGAGGCCAGGCCCGTTTGGGGGCGACTCAGGGCAGCTCCGGTTGCCCGCCATCGTCCCAGGGCCGCACAGCAGATAGCTGGGCCGTGTCCTGACGCCCGTCTGCCCCAGTGGCGTGGCTACTGGGCGTAGGAGGAAGAAGGCACCCAGCACAGGCCCTGTGCGCCAGCAGGTGTCAGACACCCACTTGTTCGCCTGAAACCAGGGTCAGCCTGGAGTCACTAGCCCGAGGTGGCTCCACCAGGTGGTGGGAGACGTGCGACCCCACCCCAGGTAGAACTGCCGGCATAGCGTGTGAACCGACCTCCCGGTCACTGCCGTGGCGGGCATGGATGGCCAGCACAGAGACGGATCCCTGGCGACCTAGGAGCTCTTTCCCCCGTCTCAGGCGAAGTGGTTCTTAGCAACACAAGAAGGACGAGTGATCTGAGGGCATGGGCCACCGCCCATCATGCCATGGGCCTCAAGCTGTGTGGTCCCCAAACCCCAACTGAGGTCAACTGAGAACAGTCCAGCCGCACTGCGGCTCCCTGACACTTGAGGAAGGAAAACCTGAAGCCGGGGACTCCGGAGCCCATCCCTTACGTGCAGTCTAAAGAAGATTCCAGCTGGGTTCCTCAGGCCATCTGGGCGGCCACAGAGTCAAGACAGACAAACACAAACTGCCGGAAAGCCGGCCGAGGCCCACAGGGAAAACAGCAAGACCAGGGATCTGCCCTGGTCGACCTGCCGCTGGTTAGCTGGCCTCCAGCTAGTGTCTTTGGCCCGTGGCCCCCGTGCCTGGGAAGCCCCCTTGACGGTGTCTGCTCTCTCAGGACCCCGCAGGAGTCTGAGGCTGCCCCTGAGTCTGGGGTTGGGGGACAGGCCCTCCACCCACCGCACGGAAGAATCGCCTTCCAATCACCCGAGTTAAACCTCAAACCCCGAGAGACGGCAGCCCCGGCCACTCCAACCCTCTTTTTATCACTCCTCACCGTCTTCACGATTTTCTCATGAGGACCAGGCCTTAAAAATTGGTATCAAGAAACTCCCTTTTTTCCTCAGAAATTCTAAAATATTACAGCCATAATTCTGATCAAAATGCAGTTTTAAAAGAAAAAGAATTCTCAAGCTTCTTAGAAATGAACCCCACACACCTAAGTTCCAAGTCCCTATTATCACAGAAGAATGGTTTTCCTTTGTGTCAGCCTTTGAAGTTTCCTGTCTCCCTCCCAGTGTTGTTCCCGAAATTGGATTTTATTCACAGAGCTGATGAAAGGTCCTGGCCTTCTGTTTTCCTCCAAAACAAAACACGCTGCTGTAGACCCCCAGGTACCGAGCCCAGAACTGCCCGCAGGCGCAGGACGGACGGTGCTCCTCGGTCCAGCGCACCGGCCTGCGGGGTGAGCGCGGGCGCGAGGTCAGGGGCGCACCTGATGCTCAACCCCGAGAAGCCAGCCCTGCACGTGCTGAGTGGGCTCCGCAGGTTGCCAAGGTCGCGAGTAAACCCTGTCGGGGAGGCGGGGGTCGGGGGCACCGAGGGGGCGCGCAGGGGGAAGTGACTGGGAGGGGAACGGCAGGCGGCGCGGACAGAGGGGACACAGAGCGGGGAAGGACGGGGGGGAGTCTGGGCGTCGGAGGAGCCGGGAGGGGACCGGCTCTTGCTCACAGCCCTGGGGCCGCCCGTCCGGCCTGGGGCGGCGCCACCTGCCTCCGGGTCGTCTGCCTGCCCAGGAGGTGGCCCGACGGCCGGGGCCAGAGCCGGACAGAGCCCGAGGCGGCCCGGCCCGGGAGGGCGCAGGGGCTGCGTGCGTCCAGACCGGACCGGCGCGTCCCACAGGCGCAGGGCAGCCTGGGCACGCACGTCCCACCGCGGCCAAGGTCACCGCGTCCCCGCGCCAGGCCGGCCCGGCCAGGACAAACGCAGGAATGACGGCAATGGCCGCGCCCACGTCTCAGCCCCGCACTTGTCAGGCAGTCAAAACACACAGAGCGGCGGCGGGGGCTTTGCTAGTGACGTCGGACCTGCACCCCACGCTCCAAGCGAACGGTGAACATTTCTCTCCAACCCACGGAAACGCTCGGCCGCGCTTCCCATGCCACCTCCCCCAAGACGCAAGGACCACTAAAGCCAACAACCCACAGAAACACTTAAATTTAGGAACGGATTTTCCGTCACTAAGTGGATCCAAGTTACAATAGTATTTCAGTGGTTGCTAAAAACTGAGATGATATTATTAAACACACATTACTTATTTTGATACATGGCTTTAAGTCTATTTTTCTTTCTAATGCATTTTAAAGGTTAATCAGAAAAAATGATTGCCCATTAACTCCCAAAAGTAAGGAATCTGGTCCAGACTAACACAGGAAGATACAGATCTGATTTCAATGTCATAAAACTCCCCCAGTGACTCAGAGCCTGCTGGAACCACCCGTCTGCAGAAGAGAAAAGATCAAAATCAGGCTTAAGAAGTGGAACCCTAACAAGAAAGAAACAATTCTATCTAGAGAAAATGGTTTGTTCTAAGGCATACTCCTTCCTTAGAAATGTAATTAGAAGCAGCATCATTATTTAATTTATTGAATACCTACTATTATGGGCTGGACTCTGCAGTAGGTATGGAATATAAAGAGGTAAACTCCTTGCGGGGAAGAATTTCAAAGCCTAGGTCATGAAAATCATTCCATACCAACCTGAGAGCAAGTTAGGTCTGAAAAATAAGTATGCTATCTGGGGACTATTAAGGAAGGTTTTAAAAAATGTGAAACAGGTAAATAAATAAATAAATAAATACGTATCTGACATTTATAAGTATGTGCACACATAATTGCATATATAATTACAATTATATATAATGTTAATACTCCCATTTTATAAAGAGATTGAAGTTCTGAGGTAAAATGCACAAGATTGAACGGCCAGAAATACTGCAGTTTGAGAATCTGAATGCAGTTTTGTCTGTTCCTTAGAGCTGCATCTTTTAACCAGACTTATCAAAGCTGGAACTAACCCTTCAGCAGCAATAACCAATGTCCCAAGGGAAGGAGGCTGGCCGGGGGGGTGGGGGTGGGGGGGGGGGTTGGAGGGCAGGGAGTGCCCACAGCCTTAACGCTGGGTCAGTTTCCTATTCAGGGCTGGGTAAGGAGTCCAGCTCCCTCCCACAAGCGTCTCCTTACTTAGTAATACCTGACATTTCTTTAACAAAGAAAAATGCTTTCGCTCTTAAGGAGACAAAGGCTTATTTAAGGCAACGCATCAATGTTAATGAGTTCAAGTTAGCCAATCTAGGAGGTATTGTAAAAACTGCAGATACTGGAGACCCTGCCTCTGATGGATTTTAACTGGGTTAGTGCTGGTCAGGGCGGGGGCCAGGGATGAGGAGGGAAGGCAGATGAAGTGGGGAGGTCCCCACCTGAAGAGAAAAGGCAAGAAGGAGAAACAGGACAGGAAAAGCGTCCTGTCGTTCCCAGGATGCTGAGGCACGCCCACCGTCCTCGTGGCTGGGACAGGCCCGTGGAAGCTCTGCGGTGCCGTCAAGAGCCCGCTCACAGGGCACACCCACTCACAGGCCCCCTGATATCACTGCTCTCCCAGTCAAGCCCCCTCGAGGGGCTGGTGGTTTGGTCAGACAGGCAGTCCCACTGTAAAAGCAAGAAGTATGCTCCAGCATGCAAAGTTAGGAACTCATATGCTGTATTTACTCTCTAAGTGAAATGACATCCTCAAGTTGGCGTTAATTGGTTCCAACCTGGGCTGCCAGTCTTGTCCTTCCTGCTTGAAACACTCACAGGCTCCCTTCTGTGATGATTTCCTAAGACGCAGTCCTACTGTCCCAGGCAGGGGCGTGTTTTCACTGTGGGAAACACGGAGTGTGAAATTTGATACCTGCCATCAGCTGCAGAACTCACAAAGCAGCCCAGCTTGCTTACTCTGTGACAGCATAATATTCATTTTTTTCCCCCCAGTTAGAACTGTGATCAAAATCGAAGCTAAACTATGAGTTTCATCTGACGGAGAGATGAAGAGAGATGGAGAGATCCTACTGTAAGGCTTCGGAACATTTATTTTTCCCAAATGCTGCCTTAGTTGGCAGACCTGATCCCTTTTTATGTTGCTATCTACCATGTAGGAGGTGTTTCCTTGTTCTCCAGCAAAAGAAAGGCCACCCTCATTTGGCATTTGTGGGTGAGCCGACCTCTCAGCCAGAGTGAGCAGAAACCCTCACTCTTCATTCCAGGGCTCAGGGCAACAGCGTCAAAAAAAAGAAAAAAGCCATCCTGGCTCCATTAACAGGTAACTACACTCTTGGAAGACATTCTGCAGACATGAAGGGAAACACAGACATTTAAATGTAGGGTCTGCTTCCCTGGCAGACCTGGTAGTAAGCTGAAACTCCAGACCCCACCCCTGCAAATATTCTGGAAATCTTACTTAACAGCTAAGTTGATGAGACATGGAGATTCAGTATCTTGCATATAGCTGGAAAACTGGTGAGCATTTTGTGGGTCAGAAATGCTTTTTCAAACTGGAGGTGTAGAAGTAAAATTTATTGACAAGTTATAATGAAAACAGAATCATCACTTTGTCGCCTCGGTTGTACCGTTTTCGGTAGGAAATGCCTTGGGGACTCCTCTGCGAAGCCTCCTCCGGCTCTAACTTGGTCTCCAGACAGAATCTCACCCTGCCACCCACCCCTCTCCCCGGAGTGGGAGCCATGCTACCTAAACACTGGAGAAACAAGCAAAAATAGGAACAGCCCTCCACAGTAAATAATGAGTAATGCTCTCATCTAGAATACATTCCAAAGCCAGCTTTCTGGTCCTTTCCAAAAGTAATTCAGGTGGACATCAGCACGGATCCCTCCACACACCACATTACGAAGCCACGGTAAGCCGTGTAACTATCACATGTGGCTTCTCCACACGCTCAGGAGTGGAAGGGGGCCTCCCTCTGTGCAGCCCATGAATTGTCCGTGTGACACTGGAACTCAGTGTCTTAGGGAGTTGGACCAGCTTCCTGGTTGCCTCTAACGACCCATCCTTCTGTGCGGACGATAAAACAGAGACGTCCAGTCCCCTCTGTGAAGCATGGTCTGAGCAGCTGAGACCATTAAAGCAAATGAAGAGCTGATCAAACTTCAGTTCTCCGTTCCTCGTGCCAATAATATGCCTATTCCTACAGGGTCAAACTGATATAAATGGATGATTCTTACGAAATCCAGACGCTAATTTTAAAGTGTTCATTCTTAGCGGGTTGAAGCTGTCAGATCTTTAACATCCACTTTTCTATTCAAACCTAAATAACCAACTCTAAACTTCGAGAAGGAGTCATAGAAAAGCACCTTTCCTTTTCTCTGAGAATGTCCAGTCACTGATCCTAACTGGCAACCAGATGACATTTTATCTACATAAACAGCCTACATAACTTTTTAAAAACAGATTCATATCTCTCAAGCGAGAAGTCAGTCCCTTCTGGTAAGAAACAATTGCCCAGGATAGGAATTCTAACTTAAATTTACCTTTACTATTTTATAAGTTTCTGTGTATTTAAAAATTGCAGGAATCTTTTTTTTTTTTACTAAAAATCTTTTCTTTTTTACTGGTTTCTAGGATACTTATTGGCACTTTGTACTCTGGGCTTCCTTTGTACCTCGCAAATTTCTCTATCTCTTCCACCTGTCAAGATACCACATCGTTTTGTTCTTTTTTTTTTTTTTTTAAAGAAAAAAGCTAGGAAACAAAAAACACGCAAAGACATCTAATGCCAGGCCAATGGGACATCAGAAGACGCATCACAGAACCATGCTTGTTTTGTTTTATGATGGAAAACCATGGAACTTTAAGAAAGTGAAGGTGTTTTCAAGGACCTTCAACTTCCACACTAGGAAAGTGTGCGATTTTCTTTTAAAAGAGATATACATGTATTTCTTAAGCCAAATGGGAAATCCTTGGTTCCTGTCACAGATAATCACACGTTCCTTCCCTTGGACAGAGAGGAGGGGGTGGGAGCCAGGAGGAGGGGCTGCAGGAAGGGCGGGAGCTGCTCCACTGCTACTTCCTGACTGGGACCTGAGGCGCTTTCACTTGTTGAGGTTTGCCCAAGACAAGCAGAGCTGCCCAACGCCGGGGACCCCTCGGCTAGAGGGCAGGCAGCACCCCGCCCCACGTGTTGACTTGGTCACCTGGCATGTGGGGGGCAGAGGTGCCGAGGGAACAGCTGCCCTGGCTGCTGACCTGAGCCGGCCCGAGTCCTAGAAGCGTTCTTCATCTCCTTTCATCACACAGGTATCAACTGGCAATGGACAAAAAGGCCAGCCCTGTGAAGGTTCTGATTTCCATTCCAGGTAAGAGCCGGTGAAGGTCAGGTGTCAGATCCCAAGGAGCCAAGCTAACAGTTCATTATCCCAGGAAAGATGCAGGCACAGGCGGGGCCCCCAACTGGGAGCTGAGGGCTCACAGATGGGTGCGCACTTAGCCCAAGGGCTTAAACTGGACGTAAGATGCTGAGGTTGTCCTGCCAAGATCAGGCTGTTTAGTGCAACCTAAGGGGCAGACGACCTGTAGAGACACACGTCCTGCAAGCACCGGGGGCCCAGTCTGGAGAGGGACCACAGCGGGCAGTTTCGCCCTGGAGTGGCTGGAGAGAGAGCAGGAAACACACCACTGGGTGCAGAGCACCGTAGGCAGTGGGCCCACTTTCCAGGGGCTCCGGGGGCCCGTGCGAGCCCCCGTGTGACTCCACAGAGCACCTGACCTGCGGGGCCGCAGCAGCAACCTGGGCCAGGCAAGCAGGTGAAACCCAGGCCCTGTCGCCGGTGGGGTGGGAGCTCCTGCCCGGACACGGGGAGAAGCTCAACAAACGCGCAGCTCTCGGGTCACCGCCAGGGCGGAGGCCAGACCTCCTAACCGAGGGTCACGGCTCCTCCTCTGCGCAGCTCCCAGCGGCCCCAGGCGCTGCAGAAGGTCCGCCAAAGTCCCGCAGCTCTGGAAGCCCCACTGCCTGGTGGTCGAGTGCCTGGGCGGGTCGGGTGCCTCGTCATCCTTCCTGGCTGCGGCTGCGGTCAGAGCCCCCTCTGGCCAGTTCAGGGAACAAACACCGAGAACGGTGGAGAGGGAGCCTCTCGGTGGGCAGGGACCTCGCCGTCGCACATCCCGAGTCCAGCTCTGCTACCTTCCACAAACCACGCCGCCGTGGGCAGCTGGCTCCCCGCCCAGCCTCAGAACGGCTCCTGAGAGCACAGCACCGCTTACTCCCTGCATGCCGCCTGGCCTGACGCGGCCCTGCCCTGGAGGCTGCAGCGGAGAGAAATCCAGCTGCTGCCCCCCCGGGACTCGTGTGCAGAGAGGGTGGGCGTGGCGAGGTCCACGGAGTGTGGAGAGGAGCCCTGCCAGCCAGGCTCCCTCCCGGCAGGGAAGCGTCGCCGGGAGTGGGGTCTGACCCTGACCAGTGCAAACTCCAACCCAGTGCCCAGAGGCAGGCAGGAAGCACTAATACTTCGGTCCCTTTTGAACCCACGTGCAAGGTCAGGGCTATGACGGTGGATCCAGGGCTCAAAGCACACAAACCAAGAGGGCAGACGGGTGCCGGACAAGGCTGTGCCAGAACCACAGGTATGGGCTGCAGACAGAATGCCAGGGGGCAGGGCTGGGTGGGCAGGAAATGGAGTGAGCCCCGAGGTCGGGGAGGAATGTCCTCAGCCTCAAAGATTCTAGCGTGTGTCAGCAGTTAAGCAGGTCGTTTCAATGTGACGGGCTGGTAGATGACTCCACCACCATCCCAAGACCTCAAGCTATATTTTAGCAATCAGGAGGCTGAAACTATTTTTTGACCCTCATCTTTCTCTGCGCTTCCTCTCCCGGATGCCCCAGGATATCCCTTTATAAGAACAGAACCTTGCAGATGTGCCTAGTCTAGGACGCCCGGGTCCCACTCCACTGGTCACCATCCGGCAATTTCCCTTTGTATCCTGATCTCCTTTCTCTCTAAGACATTGTGCCTCAAAGGCACATCCGCTCCTGCAGTAAAGGCAAGGACGGGGTAGCTGGGATTCCACTGAGATCACCTTTCTTCTTCCCCTGCTGGTCTAAGTGCTTGGACACCACAGAGCCTTGGAGAAGCCTTACTAGGTAAGGAATCTGGGGCTGGCCTCCCACCAGGCTTCCAGTGAGGGCTTCTTTGCTCTCAGCTTACTGAACCAGTGCGAGAGGTCTCTGCAAGACTGCAGCCACCTGGGTGCATCAGCCCATGCACCTGGAGCAGAGAGCACCTGGGGAGACAGCCATCTGCGCAGGAGGAGAGTGGCAGCAGGCAGGTGTGTACAGGAGGGGGAGGGGGAAGAGAAGGAGGAGGGGAGTGTCCGCAGGTAAGAGCAGGAATGAACAGGAAGAAGGAAGGGTAGACCAGGTAGAGAGAGATTTTCCTAAGGTAACTTCCCAAGGACAAAAACTCCTTGATGACTCCAAAGAATGAAAACCTTCAATAGCTGCCCCCGAAAGAAAATAAATAAATAAATAAAACCCAACTCTTTGGCCCGTTTGACATAATCATTTGAACTGAATATGAAATTGCCATTTTTGTAGGTCAAAAAATAGTCAAATATTAGTGATTCCATGCGGTTAAGCCTAAGGCAGTGCCATCCCCATGGTCTGGACAAGTGACTCTCTTACCCCCAAATTTTTCTCTTCTGAAACGTGATCTTGTCCCTGTCAGGGAAAGCATCAGGTCTGTGACATCGCTCAAACCATTTGCCCAGTCTAAACGTCTTCCCCTCTTTGCTGCCTGCCCAGGCCTTCCGATTCTGAGCCGGGGGTCATACTGCAGTGGATTAACCAGGATCCCACTAGACCATATCCCCACTCCAGGTCTCACTAGTTTCCAAGGAACTTTAGAGCACTGTCTTCCAAATGTCAAGAATCTCACACCCACTGTATTCATTTCATAAAGTTCTGACCAGTCGTGAGGTTGGTTTATCGCCTCTCCAGGGTCTTTCATAGCTGCTGGAAATACACGATCAGCCCTTCGATCTCTATGACTGCGGACAGATGCTCACGCTACGTTGTCGCGCTTCTGCAACGGTGTCTTTCTGCTGCTGGTTATTCTTTGTATCAGTTTAGAGTGGATCCCGTGCAGACAGCACCCTTCGGACTAGGTTATCTTCCAGATGGGTCATTGAGAGAATCATGCCACAGGACGGTGACTGTCTACCGTCATCCATATCCCAGGCCTAAGAGGAGAAGCGGGGTTTTCAGAGTTGCTGGATCCTTAGGAACCCACTGCCTCCTGGGAGCGTCTAGAGAGTGGGGCTTGGGAAGGCCGGAGAGGAGCATGGAAACTCATCCTCCCAGAGCTTCAGAGTAATGAAAACTCCAAACAAGGAAACTGAAGGCCTGGAGAAATGAAATACTAGACGGACGGACGAGATTTTAATGCTTACTAAGAATATAACCAACACATTTCACACTGCAATTCTGAGATGCTGTTATCTGTAGAGTCATGTACGGCCACAGAGTTAAAGTGGTGGTCTATTTTCTTACTTGGTAATCTCTTCCCTTTTTATTATTTTCCCTACTTCCTACTATGTGGGTTCCATGTTTCATCTTTGCCCAAGTTTTTCCTTTGAAAATGTAAGTAAACATTTGCTGCCAGAGGTTATTTTAGAAAACAGATCCACCAGTTACCTCACCGGTCGTGAATAATGTTTAACTCAAGGAGTCCTGAGGCTCCCCTGAGAAATCTGCTGATTTAGGCATGGCTTACACCTCTTCATTTTTAAAAGCTGAGCAGAGCTAGTAGCTCAGAGTGGAAGCTGAGGATAGTGTGCCTTCCTCTGCCCGAGGACTGCAGGAGTGAGTGGATGACCTCAACCTCCTGTAATAGAGGGGTTCAAGTAACACCATAAAACCATTCTGTTCCCTTCCCATGATTTATACCCTCGCTGAAACCCTTTGGGGGAATAACTTTAAAATCATACCTTCCCATTCATCATTTTCTATAGTTACTAAAAAGCCCACATTAATGGAATGCCTATTGGATGAAGGGAAGCGAAACCATGAAATGATGGATATAAACAAGGGTTTTCTAAGATTTTTTTTGACCTTTGGTATTCTTTATGTAAGATAATTTTTGACATAGTACTTTTCCACTTTTTTATTGAGATATAATTCACACACCAAGAAATTCACCACTTTAAAGTGTACAATTTCGTGGTTTTAGGATATTCACGAGATTGTGCAACTATCACCACTGATTGCAGCACGTTTCCATCAGCCCCAAAGAGACCCTGAGCCCAGCTGCCGTCACTCCCCAGTTCCTCCTCCCCCAGCCCTGGGCAGTTGGTTTTAATCCAGTAAGTGTTTCTCAGGAATCTGTGGCTGCTTTGGGTGACATGTGGCACCAAGAGTGTGCACTCGGTGGCTTTAGAAGAGCTGAGTCCTGATTCCAGTGATGTTTCTGCCACCTGTGTGAGGTCAGGCAAGTCTCCTGACTCGGTCCTCTGTCTCCTCATCTGCACGTCAGGGATCATAATGCTAGTCAAGTAGGCCACAATGCCAGCTGTGCCAAAGGCCCCAGCGCACAGTAGATACTCACAACATGCCCCTGTCCCGTGAGATAGGACCCCCGTGGGGCTGTGCACGGTGGTGGGGGGCTGCTTCCTGGGGGGCGACTGGATTAGGAGGAGGAATATGACAGCGTCCTGGGCTCTGGACTTGGTTTGATGATGGCCACCGAACTCTGCACTAGTGTCTCTGAGGGCTGGAGCTTCTGCAGCCATTTGGGCAGCAAAGCCCAGGACAGGTCTGCTCAGAAGAACTGAGGTAGCTGTGGAGAAGTGTTGCTTGAGCTCTGTCATCAGGGGTTAGTCAGCTAAGACTCTGGCCCCAACACCAGCCCCTGTGCAGTGTCATCTCCCCAGGAACCATGGGAGTTGGTCTATTTTCTCGCTTTGTCATACTCCATAGACCCTCCCTCTTCCTTACTTTCCTTCTTACTCAGGTTGGATCCATGACGGGGACCTTCAACTCCACCCCTCCCCATTTCTGCACATCATCTGGAAAAACCTCTACTCAAAAAAAAAGCCCAGGGGGCTTCCCTGGTGGCACAGTGCTTGAGAATCTGCCTGCCAATGCAGGGGACACAGGTTCGAGCCCTGGTCTGGGAAGATCCCACATGCCGCGGAGCAACTAGGCCCGTGAGCCACAACTACTGAGCCTGCGCGTCTGGAGCCTGTGCTCTGCAACAAGAGAGGCCGCGATAATGAGAGGCCTGCGCACCGCAATGAAGAGTGGCCCCCGCTCGCCGCAACTAGAGAAAGCCCGCGCACAGAAACGAAGACCCAACACAGCCATAAATAAATAAACAAATAAATAAAAATTTTTTTAAAAATCAATTGACCATAATTAAAAAAAAAAAAAAAAAAAAAGCCCAATATCTTCTTGCTCTGGATCAGCATGGGGGGCTGCTTGGGGCTGATTTAAAGACACACAGTGGGACACTGGTGTCAGCCTTTACTTACGATCACGACTTAAAACAGGCCCACAAACCACCTGGCATTTAACTGCAGTTTCTGGTCTGCTGGTTCACTGTCTGCAAATCCAACTTTCTCCATCCTTCTCACATCGTCCCTCTCGGTCTACTAGGTCATGCCACCTTGCATGTCTATCCCCATCTTCTTTCCTCCCTTCTATTAAATCAGAGGATAGAGCGTTTGTCCTATTTCAGGCTAGCCCCTGTGGCCTGGCCCTCCTGCTTCTCACCTGCCCCGAACCCGACCGCAGCAGCTGCCCTGCCTCTGAGCGACAGGCGGCGCCTTCTGCAGTGGCTCTGCCTGCCCAGAGCTCTCGATCCGCTCAGGCTCTTTCGCACACGCCAGCGGGAGCCTCCTGGAACCCGGCTGTCCCTCCAGCCTGCCCCCTGGTCCCTCTTCCCCGTCACCCTGAGTCCACAGAGCTGTGTCCCAGCCGCCGGCCGCTCCCCCACTTTGCAGGCACGATCTGACCCACAGTCGTCTGGCTCTGCCCCCTCCCTCCACGGACTCAGCTCTTGTTCCTAAATGTAAGGGACATGTCAAGTCCTCCTCTCACCGGGCCTCCCAGGTGACCCCCCCCGCAGCCTCGTGAACACCCCCAGGTCGCCTGCTCCCCATCCTCCTCCCAGGGCCGCTGGGTCACCTTTGCGCTCAGTCCCAGCCCCTCCCAGCCTCATTCCAGCGGAGTCCAGACCCCTCCTCTGAAGGCCATCCCTCACCCCATGTGCACCTGGTGGCTCCCCAGGACGTCTCAAAGGCGCCTCAGGTTCAAGGAGACCCAGCCCAGCGCCCACAGTGCACCCTCCAACATCCCCTCTCCCGCGGGCCACCGTCCACTTGGACAAGCTGGACCTTCTCTGCGTCACCCGGCCCCCCACGCTGACTTCTGTTGGTTCCACCCCCTAAATGTCTCAGGTCCTTCTGACTTCCGGCAGCAGCCTTGTCCAATCACTGTCACCTCTTTTCCAGACATCTCCAGGGCCACTTATTCCCTCCAAGCTGCTCTCTGAGCTGCAGCTGGAAGGGAAACCTGACCCTGTCACGGCCACCCGGGCTGAAAATGATGTCCAGGGCTCCCCTTGGCTTTTCTGCTCAGGATTAATGTCCTAAGTGCGGCCTAAATGCACAGCACGAGGCATGAGGTCTCGTCCCACCGTCCCCCACCTGTGGCCCGGCCGGCCCAGCCCCGTCAGCTGCCGCATGAGCCAGCCCACCGCCACCGCCAGGGCTCACTCGGGTGCCCCTCCTCAGGGAAGCCTTCCCTGACCTCGCTTCAGCCCCCTCTGCACACTCACTGGTAAGATGCTTATTCGCACCCCTCCCCCTGCCCCGCAGCAAGCTCCTGCACGGGTGGGACATGGCACAGGAGTGCTCCGTAATGGTCTGTCCAAGGAATGAGTAAATGAATATAAGTGATTTAACACTGTCCTATCATGAGTGACAGAAAAATGCTCATGAAAGATATTTCCAAATGACTTATGCTTTGCAACATTCAGTGAGTGGAGCGAAGCTCAAAATTCGATCTGAATAAAGGGATACACTGTATTTATTTATAGAGAATCAGCGTCTCCCTGACTCCACTAAATAAATGCTGTGTAAATCCATCAGAGATACCAAACTACTAGCTGCCCAGATTGGGGTTGGAGCATTAGCATATAACAAAGACCTCCGTCCAGCATTGGGTAGAACAGTGCTAAACCCAGGCCAAGCGTTCCAGGCGGTGAAATTCCAAGGCAGGAGGAGAATGGGGGAGGGGAGATGCTGAGGACCAGCTCTGGGCCGGCAGACTTGGTTCCAGACCAAATGGCGCCCGTGCGTGAATCTGGGCCTTTCACACAAGCGCTCTGGCCTCTGCTCTCTTCTCTGTGAACTGCAGAGCGGATTCAATGCTCTTCAAAGGAGGAGGAGATGAATTTGGAGCAGAGAAGAAGGCCAGGCTCTGCGGAGGAGGTGCAGCTTGAGAGGAAGTCAAAGGGTTTAGTTCAGCAGGGATGAGAGAGGAGAGACTTCTGTGAGAGGAGACCGGCAGTCGACAGGGACAGGGACGAGCTTTATGGAGTCACGAAGAGCCGTGAACTTATTCTTTCTCTCGGTGAATCAACAAACACCTGCGAAGCATTTACTTAGTGCCTGGGACTGTGTGAGGCTCAGGGGACAGAAAAGTGACAAAACCTATTTGTTGCCTTCGAGGACCTAACACCTCTGTGTCCCATTAGTCACTGACAAGCGATCGTTAAGATCGTAACTTGGTCGGTGTAAGGATCTGGGCGAGCCCAGACTGCTATGGGCAGCTGAGGCTTGGAGTCCTGGGAAGTTTAAAACAAGGGTTTGCATTTGGGAAGGAGCCACGTGGCTGCAGCGTGGGGGGCAGGGCAGCAGAGGCCGGGAGGTTGTGCACTCCCCACCCCATCCCTAGGGCCAGCATCCCACCACCGTGCAGATGTCAGCCCTGGGGAGGGGATAAGACTGCAGGCAAAGTATCCTGCAGGGAACAGCTGTAATAATCCAAGTGAACCAGATCACGGGGAGGAGAATGGAGAGAGGGGATGGAACTGAGAAGCATTTAGGAGGTAAAACAACACAATGAGATAACACTTCACACCCATTAGGAGGGCCATTATTTTTTTTTAAAAAGAAAAGGAAAACGTGTTGGTGAGGACGTGGAGAAATTGGAACCTCTGTGCATAGCTGGTGGGAATGTAAAATGGTGCAGCCACAGTGGAAAATAGTATGGTGGTTCCTTAAGAAATTAAACATAAAATTACCACATGAACCAGTAATCTCACTTCTGGTTATGTACCCCAAAGCAGTGAAAGCAGGGAATGCAAGTCACTGCAGGGCTGAATATTTAGTTGACAAAACACTTGAGATTTAACATTGATATTTTGCTCAAGTCAAGGTTAAAGAAAGAGCCCCCGGCATTCAAAATTCAGTTATTAAGTTGAGTAAGAGACTGTGAATTTGTTCTTAAAATGATGGTTCTCCTCTTTTTTTCAACTTCATATTGTGGGAATATTCATTCCTTCATTTGAAGAACGTTCATTAAGTTTGTGCTAGTAGCTCAGCATTATACTGTGCAGAAAGAAGATGTACATTCTTGTCCACAATTAGCTTCCAAACTCATGGCTTGATGTCTAGCCATAAGGCTGCTCTATCCCCTCCCCTCCTGCAGAGCAGATGTAGAGAAGCCAGGCACAATGAGGGAAGGGTGTCTCAGCAGGAAGTAACAGCACATGCAAAGGCTCAAAACCCAGCCAGAACATGATGAACTTGAAGAAGCAGTGGTCGACCAGTACCCCAGGCTTCCCCATGTGGTCCTCGGGAGACCTTAAGAAACGCCATCAAATTCTTACTGCCATACTCCCTTAATTCCCAGGAAAAGTCCAAGATCTCCAGCACAGCTCACCTCTTCCACCTTCTCCTGCCACCTATTCTATGAATCACAAATCAGTCACAAAGCAAAGCTCACCTGTTCCCCTTTATATCTGTGCCATTGACCTTGCCATTTCTTGGGCCTAAAGGAATTCCTTCAGCATCTCCCTCCTCTCCTGCATGGTAAATGGTCACTTGTCCTTCAAGATCCATGTAAGATCTCACCTCCTCCAGGAAGCCCACCTTGACCCCTCCCAACCCAGCATTCTGTCTCTCACTCCTGTTATGGACCTTGTAACCACAGGCTCTGATCTTCTCCCAGTCGACTTCCTTCCTGTGTGTTTGAGCCCCTGGGGAACACAACCTGTATCTTTCCCACTGTGGCACACCTGCCACTCAGAGCCCAGCACATGGGGGGTGGTTAACCCTTTTCAAATACCTTTTGTTGCTTTGCTTTTTTGTTATCCAGAACCCAGTATTATGTAAACTCAGTCAATTGGATGTTTCCTCTGGGACTTTGGATGACTGATGCAGAAAAGCCAAGGGTCTAGGATTTACTGCACACCATCCAAGGTGCCCATGGTCCAGACTGGTCCTGCCTCTGTCCATTACCTGGGCCTGGTTCCTTAGACGCCTCATGATACTCCGAGCAAGGGGATGTCCTTCCAATAAGTTCCTTCCCTGATTCTGAGCTGGTTTGTATTGTTTGCAAACGAGAACCCTGACTGGTATGCAGATTGAATGAAAATATGTAACATCCGTGGCTGTCTGCAGGTTTCCCACCTGCTAACTCCTTCCTAGTTGACAGGACTAATTTGGCAAAAAAAAGCCCTTCTAAAAAGTCTAGAAACTCTTCTTCCACATGCCAGACTCTACCACTGACTTACTAATGTGGCCCTGAATGAGTCATTTTGCCACCTACCTCCCCCACAAGGGTGTCGTTAGGATTAATGAGTTAATATTCAAAAGTACTTTATGCTTTAAATAGTGCCTTTCAGCAGAGGATCTCAAAGAATTATAATCACCATAGCTGTGCAATAAATTATAAAGAGGTTTTTTAAGAACTATCATATTTATCTCAAACTTTTAATGAGAAATTGACTACAATTGCAAATTTTCCCTTCAAGAAGTGGTCAAGACTTTCTAGTATAAGAAACTGAAAAGAAAAAAAAAAAAAAAGAGAAACTTACATAAAAATGTAAATTAGATTTCTTTTATTCCAACCCTGTTCTCAATAGGTTGACTAACAACACAAGATCTCTATGACTCCGGGGTACTGCCAGTCTCCAATTCATAGGGTTGAACGATTCTGCAAAGTTGAGAAGGTCCTCCCTGCTAAGTCCACAGTGTAGATCCATATGGGCTCTCAGCCTCTGCTTCTCCAAGCTTCTCCCTTTTCCTCTTCATCCTCCTCTCCACCCTCCTCTCCATTCTCTGCATCTTCACCTTCATCCTTCTCTCCATTCTCTCCATCTTCACCTTCATCCTCCTCTCCATCCTCCTCTCCATCCTCTCCATCCTCCTCTCCATTCTCTCCATCCTCCTCTCCATTCTCTCCATCCTCCTCTCCATTCTCTTCTTCCTCACCTTCATCCTCCTCTCCACCCTCCTCTCCATTCTCTGCATCTTCACCTTCATCCTTCTCTCCATTCTCTCCATCTTCACCTTCATCCTCCTCTCCATCCTCCTCTCCATTCTCTCCATCCTCCTCTCCATTCTCTCCATCCTCCTCTCCATTCTCTTCTTCCTCACCTTCATCCTCCTCTCCACCCTCCTCTCCATTCTTTCCTTTCTCACCTTCATCCTCCTCTCTCTCCTTATCTCCACCCCCATCTCCATCCTCGTCTCCCAGCAACCTCTCACGGATGCCTCCAGTCAGACTGGGTTGTGTTGTCTGTAGCCTAAGAACCACCTTTCAGCAACAAAGGAGCATTGAAAGGCATGGGTTTTTTATCCTACTTGGCAGAAATTTCCTTTGGCACCATTCTAGAGCTGATCCTTCTTTCCCTGAAATACTATTTGCTTACCCTTCCCTCAACAATGACATGTATTCATTAACATATCAGAAAAGCCGATGTCCACAGAAGTACAGCAGTTGAGCACGACTGAGCCAGCTGAAGGTGCTGGCTCACTTCATTAATTACACATTCTCACAAGTTACTGAAACTGCAGGAGAGGGATGTGGGAAGACAAAAAGGAGGGTCTGTGAGCCTTAGGGGTGCCCATTTGTGTTTCTAGTATATTCTAATGCAGAGTACTCTAAATGACTTTGATTGCCCATTCCTATCAGCAAAAGAAGTTTAATACACTCCTATTTCTGGTCTACTTTTTAACAAATTATACACAGAGGAAAGGATCAATACACTAACATATCATGTGCATTATAAAGTATACACTAAAATACAAAATTCAACAAGAGCACCCTATTTTAGAGACCATCTTTCTAGAACTTAATTTGGATAATCTCTGTCTATACTCTTCCTTACCAGGGGATTCAAAATTCAGTTATATTTGACTGTATTTAAAACCACCAGGTTTTATACGCATTTGTAGACTTAGCATCTCAGCTCGGTATTTTGCAAACAGTAGGAGTCCATCAATTAATTTACGGATTTCGAATAGCCGTTTCTCTCATTTACTTTTGGATGTCAATTTCCTTTTAGCTTGTCACCATTGCAAGACCCAGTCTCACTTTGTTTTCTGGCTCTCTAGTGAAAACCTCTACATTGACTAAGTGCAGAGCAGGGAACGAGGCAGACCCTCCAAAGAGCCCCTGGTGCTCACCCCTCCTCACGCACTGCCCCAGAGAGCTCGGACAATGCTGGCCAGCGCTGGTTATTGTTACTGCTGACTTCTGAGAGTCCTTGGTGGACCTCAGCCCAGCCTGAGCGTGTGGACATCTCTTTGCTGCTTCCGAGCAGAATGTACTAGAGTATTCACCGCAGAAGGTGACCCCAGCTATCTGCCCTTTGAACCACACGACAGTGCGGTGAGGAGGCCTACCCCTCCTCTCTGGGCACCCGGTGATCTGACCTGTCCCTGTGGGTGCTGGGCACCTGCTGGGGTCCTCCTCCCTCTGGTGCGGAGGGAGAACGGCCCAGAGGGAGAGACATCTGCAGAGTGCCTTGCATGGGACGGAGCGGTAAACAGTAAACAGCTGTGAGTAAATGAGTGACTCAGCTCTCACAGGCTGATAACGAGCCGCTTCATCTTAGCGTTTCAGTGGCCACAGCAGAGCAGGGCTTCAGTTCATGTCTGTCGAGGGAAGAGGTAACTACATCCTTGCTTACTTTAATGTGAAAGTAACCGGAATGGAAAACAAAAAATATTTTAACTATGAGTATGATGTAAGTTATGCCCAGAGTCCCGCATCTTTGCTGTGACTTTTGCTCAACCTCAATTGCTACACGATTCTGTTGCAGCTTCACAGTATTTCTCACTTTCGTGTAGTTACATTAGAAAAAGTGATAGGACAGGGGGAAAGAAAGAAAAAAATATATGAACAATTTGCAAAAGATTTTATAGATGTGCTTTAAAAAGTAAGATGTTATAAAAAAAAAACCCAAACGAACTTTTTGGCCACCGCAGTATAACAATGGCCCTATTCCTCTTGAAATGATACGCACTTGATAACTTAATCTAACCAAAATCTTAATGTGCTTGCCTTTGACATATTAAAAACTTGAAAGATAATATTACACACTTTAAAAAATGTTAAGATTGTCACAATCAATCAACCAGACAAAGCCGGGTAATTCAGAGGCAGAGATGACAACGTTGATCTCTCTATTTTCACCCAGCCTGGTGATGTAACTGCATGACTTCCATTAAATGAGCCACTTAGTGCCACAAATGTACCCATTAGAATCCCTCCACAGTTCTGTAATTACTATTATGAGGAGCTTGGTGGTTAAATCTTTGCATATGCTAAAGAAACGTAGGCATTCATATTTAAATCCAACTCCCTTGCCTGCAGCTCAAGAAACATCCACCTACTTTAACTCTCCAAGTGAGTTAAAATGAATAACAGAGTGAATGCAAGTTTACTTTGGAAATTCATCAAGGCCTTCTCCTGGTAGACGATATGGGACAGTTGATGATTTTGATTTTAACTTTACTGAGGGTAACTCAACTGTATCCAGCATGTACTGTGCACCAAGAACAACACAAAGCACCCCGCAGGATCATTTCTTTTTATCCTCATCACTCTCTCACACAGCACAGAGAGGTGAAGTAAGCAGGGTCGCACAGCAAGCTAGCGGTGGAAGAGGCAAGATTCAGCCGCCGAGGTCGGACATGATATCACGCAGTTAGAATGTCCACCTTCTCTCGTTCTCACTGTGACATTTATTGGCCCCTGGCTAACCTCCCACAGTTCATTCCACTTCTCTGAAGCTGGGCTGCTTCCCCAGTGAAGCTGGGTCACGTCTGCTTGTCTACCTGAAAGGTTGCTGTGAAGATGGGTGAGATCTTTGAAAGCAGAGACCTGTTCGTCTTCCCTCGACAAACACGAACTGAAGCCCTGCTCTGCTGTGGCCATTGAAACACTAAGATGAAGCTGCTGGTTATCAGTCTGTGAGAGCTGAGTCACTCATTTACTCACAGCTGTTTACTGTTTATTGCTCCGTCTGATACAAGGCACTCTGCAGTGCTTTAACATGTGGATATATGGCGTGGGATAAGGCGTGGCGCATGTACACACACACACACACACACACACACACACAAGTCCCCACTGCACCTGACCCGTGTGGGAGACAAGATGGGTCAGGGCCCACCCCGTAGAAGCACCCCTTTGAGTTCGGGTGAAAAGACAGGTTCCTGCGCAGACTTTAAAAAAAACCCCGGTGCTAAATGAGGCAGGCGGACAGGATAAGCTACAGGAATTTGTGGCACGAAGAGACCACTGTGGGCACGAGAGGGGCCCTGGGAAGATGGAGAGGATCCGGGGCAGGATGGAAGCCCAGCCCAGGGCACCATCGACCGAGGTGTAAGAGCCAGGGCTGGCATCCAGAGAAGGCAAAGCGACGCACGGAGAGGAGGAGAGGACTTCTCTTCAGGAATGGGGATGTCAGTGTGGCGGGCATGGGGAGTGCGGGGGGCGGAATAAACTCCTGAGCTTTATCCCTGCAGGGCAGGGTGGTCACCGACAGTCTTAGGAGAGTGGACGGTCAAACCGGTGCTTAAAGAGACCTGTCCTGGCAGCACTGAGCTAAATCCATAAAGAGACACCAAAGAGAGAGATAGGAGAGATGGGGGCCTGCCCCACCCTCGGAGGGCAGAGGATGCGGGTCAGAGGCAGCTCTGAACACCACAAGGGGAGGTCCCCAGGCCTCCAGGGCGAGCTGCCTAGAAGGTCCTGAAACGGGAGAGTCCGGTCAGAAGCAGAGGGGAGGCTTGCGGGGGTCACAGCACAGGAGGGGACAAGAGCAGAGTTTCGTTTTAGTGTGACTTTGATTTTCCCCAACTAGGTCATTCCTGCGGAAAAAAGTCATATGTACCGGGCCTGGAACGTGGGAGGGGCCGAGTTTGAGCTGTGGAGTTGAAGGTCATTCATACCAAGGTCAAAGGGCCTCAGAACACAGACAGCACAGTGAGCAGAATAGAGGATGGAGGAAAGCTGGCCCGTCCTGGGTCCAGACTGAGGTTCTGTGAGCAGCTCTCGGTGCAGCCTCTCCTGTGAAAGCCCGTCGTGAAGACTCTCGGAGAAGCGTGTTGCATAATATGCAAATTGCTCACCAGTGAGGTTTAACAGGGAGCAACTAAGGTGCTCCAAGTCACTCCGTTATCCATTTTCTAAAATGAACCTGTGATATCTAACACCCTCTAATTTAACCTGAGCTTGGAAATGTCTTATGAGTTATCATAAGGCTAGAATTGGAAGTTCTTTACATAAAAGTTAACTTAAAAGTTCAATATGTTTAAAAACCATAAGGCAGGATAGAGATAGCTTTTAAAGCCTGTTTATTTGACCTAATAAATTTCATTCTATCTTCCAGGAATATCCCCAATTCTTGTTTTTACTCTTTAATCATAATTTAAGGAGGTTGAAAGAATTATATTAAAGCAATAAAATTATAATAAGACCAGCGTCATTGGGTAGAGTAGGGAGCCTGAAACGACAGTATGAAAACTGCCTAGGATCTTGTTAAAATGAGGACTCGTGGGTCCCACTTCCCAGGGGATGTGCCTGGATTGTGACCAACACACTTCTTTTTCAAAACAAAAAAAACACAAGAGGTGATTCTCATCAATTCACCCTGGATGCACTTTTTGGACAGCCTGCTGTATTTTCTTACCTTTACATTTATGGAAGTATTAGCTGTTATGTTTTTTTATATCAGAACAGCTTATTAAGAGTTAATGAAACATGAACAGACAATATCATTCTGAACCTAACAACTTCTGCCGATTTAAAGCATTCTTGTAATTTACTTGGTGGGCTGTACTGAGAGTCACCATGTGATGCTGTAAACAAACCTTCTGAGATAAAGCATGTGACGAGAAATGGTTTAAATATCACAGGGTCTGATTCAAAGGTTCCACTGAACTTGAGATACAAAAGCTGGAGGTACAAACTTAAGTACCTGATGTGATGTAGACTTAGCAACAATTTTTTTATATTTGAAATTTATCACAGAAGGCAGTCCAGCCTAAACTGACAGAAAAGAAAAAATAGCATTTTATATGTTTTTCTACCATTTATACAAAAATGACAAAGGTCAAGGTTACGATGGCTATATTAATGGAATTCTAAAAGAGGGCACCTTATGGGAGGGACTTTGGCAAACCACAGTCTCATGAAAAAAAAAAGATAAAATTTGAGTGACTATGAGAAAGGATTGAGAAGAAATAAAGTTGAGATACTGAAAAACAAGGGCGATGAAATGTGGGAAGTCGGTGTTTAACACCAGGCATCAGAACCATTCCACCACACCCAAGTGGTTGATCATACCCGTAATGAAAGCAGAGAAACATATCAGAAACGACGTTTCTCTTACCGGGCTCATGCACCTCATTGCTGGGGCAAAACATTTAACCCACTTATTTGGAAAAATAGTGCTAGAGCTGATCAGAACGGTCAGAATCCAATAAATAGGTTCAGACAGCTATGGTCAGTTCAACAAGGGGTGTGTTTCTCTCTTAAACTTACAGGCTGCTGGTGGTCATTATTTATGTGCTGTTAAACCTCATAAGGGAAATTTTAAAGCTCTCTGGAATCAACCGAACATAGGAAACAAGATTAAATTGTACCGTTTGACATACCACTTCCGAAGGTGCATAAATCTGCCAACATCTGCTAAATATGTAAGTGATTTATTATATTCTCTTTGGTGCGTTTGATAAGAAGACAGTAAATCTGACCAAAGACTAGGTATGAGAACGCCAGACTTTCATTAATTAGTTAAACAGGAATATCTCAATGCCAAAAAAAAAAAAATTCCCTACTATGGCTGTCTGTAGAATGCAGTGATTCTAGCAGTGAGTAAAGAAACACAAAGAGGTGTCTGAATTGGGAAACTAAATCTGGGGGAGGGTAGATCCTTTAGGGCAATTTCCAGAATTTCCAGAACACATGCTAGCTCGTAGTCAATCTTTGTCATCTTTCGGCATCTAACAGAGAATGGGCACTTTGTGCCTTTCTGGCCATGAGCCGTTGGTGCCCCGAGCAGATGGGACTTACAGTAAATGCTGTCATCGCTGCAGAAGCTCAGGGAGAGCTGTGCCCTGCGGAACTAGGGTCCAGAGCCACGCCCCACGGTTTGTAGATTAGGAAGCGCGGCCAAATTTTGACAGGAGCCCAGAATTATCATTCCACTCGCCTCCGTCAGAAGCACTGAGGACTGATGCAGTTACAAATCCTCCCGAGTGGCAAATCACTGTTCACAAACACGTAAACCCAGACGGCTCTGGCAAATTACTGTTCACAAACACGCAAACCCAGACGGCTCTGACAACCCATCTCCTGGCGTCAGGGCAGGTGCGAACCGGCCCAGGGGACAAGGTGGACGTCGGGTCAGTAACTGCGTCGTTCCTTCAGGCGCCAGGGGCTCCTCCTTCCTGGTGCCCCCTCCCCCGCGCCTCTCACCATCACTGTCAATCCGCGGGCTGAGTCTAGTTTCAGTTCAAACCCTAGGGACAGACAGCTCTCTGAGGAACTCCAAAAAAGAGAGCTGTTTCTCCTTTAAGCAGTTTGTGGAAGGAGGAAACATGAGCAATCGAGATGGACAATTTGGAAACCAAATAAAAGCAAAACTGGATGAGAAGTGAATGCCACAAGCCCTGCGGGAGCAAAGCAAAACTATGCATTCCTTCCTTTCTCCCTGTCCCTGGGAAGAAAATCCTGCAGCCTGAACACTCTGTCCTGTTAAAAACTGGTACTTAGGCTTCGTGAGAGGGCCTGCAGCTCCTCCAGTTAATAGTGCAGTACGTGGTGTTGCTCCTTCTGAATGATTTTCCCAACCAGGTACGGGCTGGAAACACCACGGCCTTTGGAATAGGTGCATCCAATGGCAGTACTCATTGTTTTGACAGCATCTTCCCAAATAAGTAATTATTTTCTTATTCTACCATATAAATCTAATCACTGCAGGTAAAGCCAGATATGCTAACATTCAACTTCCTGCCCTTTAGGATTTACACACACACAACGGCAACGCACGAGCAAGGAACGTGAGAAACGCTGCACCCCACTGCTGGAGCCCTCAGCACGTGCATGATAGCTGGGGTCACTATATGAGAGCACAGCTGTTCTTCACGCTGACACAGTCGGTGTAATTAAGCCGACGCAAGTGGCTATAAATTATCAGAGGTCGATGGCTTGTGATTTATTAGCTACATTTTTATCATCATTAAGAATGTTTCTCTGGCATTGTTACAATACACAATACAAGCAACACTTAGGACAGCAGAAAAGTATGGCAAAGTCCCTGCCTTATATAAAAACAATCTGATGGAAGATCATGAACAAGTTAGTAAGGCATATGAAAAATAAGTAGGAAGATAAATTTGTGACCAAACAAAGGGGCAGTAATCTTAAAAGTTTGAGAACACTCAAATGCAAATTAGCCGACTTCTTCAGAAACACAGACCTGCCTTGACATCACTTCTGATAGAGAGAATCTTGCTTTGAAGCAAGCTGACTCCCATACAGTAAGCCCGTGGGTTCTTGGTTGTCTATTTTGGGTGGTGGGCGGGGGGGGGGGGCAGTTGGCAGCAGTTAAGGGAGAAAAGATGATTTTTTTCATTTATCGAGAGAACAAAGTTAACTTAAACCTGAAGCACTTAGGTGTGAATTGTCATATTTCTTTGAACCTAAACAAACTTGCCTGAATCTCAATCTTCATTTCATTTCCCTGGGTCTTCTGGTGACAAATTATATTCAATCCAAATTTGTTTTTCAGGGGTGTAGGTCAAGTTTGTTAAAGTCTTGTGGACCTTTCAGAAGAGATGCAGTACCAATTAGTGAAGCATTTCTCTCTATTTTTGTTTATTCCACCAGTCAACAACACATTGCCTCTTGAGTGTCATCCAGAACTGCTGATTAAACGTCCGTATGACATTTTATTCCTTTTCTCTCAAGTTCAAGTTTGGGACATAAATGCACCACAGAGAGAAAGCAACCTGCAGGACAGCTCACTCCCGCCCAGACTGAATCGTCTGACGCGTATTTACTGCGCACCTCCTACCTGCCGGAACGGTTCGCGCTTTGGGACTATGACAGCCAACAACTTGGGCCACATGCCTGTTCCTGAGCAGCTTCAGGAACACCAGCTTACGTGGGATAACTGGGAGGGTGTCCCCCGGGGGTTAGGACATCAGGCCTGTCTGTGGGCCGAGGAGGAGATCGTTAAATTGGGTCATGGGGGAAGGTCTTCTAGAGAAGGTGACCTCTGAACAACGACCCTAAGGACTCGGGGTGGGGTTGCCGAGAAGCAGGCGGCGTGCCCAGGGACGGCAAGCAGGCTGGGCGCTGGAGGGGGCAGGAGGCGAGCCCAGAGGGATGCAGGGGGAGTGGGACCCAGCTCGAGGGCCTCTGTAGGACCTTGGCTTTTCCTCTGAGGACCAGGGGAGCAGGTCGGCGGCCAACCCGAGGGTAACAGTTCCTTCACAGAGACCTGTTCTCTCCCTGTTCTTGAACTCGTGCTCCTCCTGGCCCAGCATTTTCCAATTTTGACACAAACATGCCCCATCCATCCCCGCCCGACCCAACCCCAGGTCTTTCACATTCCACTGTGGGAGAAGCCACCTCACATGACTTTGGAGCCAGAGAACCAAGAGGAAGGGGGGCTGTGAGAGTCAGGGGCCCCCAACCTCTGGATGAGTCAAGCTAGCTGCAGCCAGAGCTCCCGATTTTTCAGTCAGGAAGTCTAGATACTTACATAAAACCTCTTGGCTTGGAACTACTGACAACTAATTAAAATACAGCTGACCCTTGAACAAGCCGTGTTTGAACTTCTCCAGTCCACTTATACACGGGTTTTTTCAGCGTAAATGCTGCAGTCCTACATGGGCCCGGTTGTTGCATCCGCGGATGCAGAACCGCGCATACGGTGGCGGGGGCCACGTAAGTTATGCCTGGATTTTCAATTGCGAAGAAGGTGGGCGCCCCTAACCCCTCCCTGTTCAAGAGTCACCTGGGTTTTAAAAGTGCTCAGCCCTGAGTGATTGGGCCAGATGTGCCCAGGTGTGGCGGTGGTCTGATGGGAACATCACTCCCCACTACTTCAGCGGCGGGACTTTTCTCCGACGAGGAAAAAAAACCAGCGGCAGCGTCCACCTGCGTCCGCTGGGTTCTCCCAGCTCCCACGCAGCTACGCCCTCTGTTCAGACCTGCCGAACGCACTTCTAGGTGAAGGTCGTGGACGGTCCAGCGCATCGTGTGAGGGCGGGAGCCGTGGACGAAGGGGTGAGACGCCTCTGCCGCGTGCTGTGTGGAGACCTCGGAAGTGATTCCTTCCTCATTTTTGGTCCGGTTAAGTCTCTCCGACTGCTCCTTGCACATCCACACCAATGGCCAAGCACACGGAATTAGGCAACAACTCGGGTCAGAAGACTCCTTCAGGCCTTGTGGTGTGGTGAACTGTGTTCCCACATCCATATACTTAAGTTCTAAGTCCCAGCTCCTAGAATGTGGCCTTATTTGGAAAAGGGGTCATTGCAGGTGTAATTAGTTAAGATGAGGTCTAACTCGAGGTGAGTGGACCCTAATCCAATGTCACTTCTGTCCTTATAAAAAAGGGAAATTTGGACACAGCACACACACAGAAACAATGCCATGTGAAGATGAAGGCAAAGATGGTGGTGATGTTTCTAGGAGCCAACAACACCCAGTATTACCAGCAGCCACCAGAGGCTGGGAGAGCACCTGGGAAAGGTTCTCACAGCCCCAGAAGGAACCACCTGGGCCGGCACCTGGCTCTCGAACTTCCAGCCTCCAGACTGTGACAGAATGAATCCGTGCTGTTTAAGCCCCGTCAGTAGTATTTTGTCATGACCCCAGCAAACTACTGCAGGCCTTGTTTCCCTGTTTGTGGTTGACCCCTGTGGCCCCTACCTGCTCAGCTTCCTGCTAGGCTTGTTCTTCTCCTGGTCCCTGTGGGGTTTGGGGGTCTGGATCTCCATCATTTGTTTCAGTTCTGACTCGGGGTTCCCATCCACTCCCTTTGGTGCCAACACCCAGTAGCAAACTCACATCACCTCTCGAGTCCCAGCTTTCCTGTGTCTTCAGGTAGAGCGGGCCATCCTCTCCTTCCGCTCCACCCCCCTTACTGTGGTCCACACCAGCTGTGCTCAGGCTTTCCGGTCTTGGGACCTCTTTCATATATACTTCAATCCAAGCAGCATCTCAGCAGACTGAATGCAGAGGCATTTCTGAAGATCCACTGTCTTCTATTAAGCCAGCCATTAAAGAGATTTGCAAAATGTAAACCAATGCCGCTCTAATTTTTTTCTGTTTTCGAAAACAGTTGTTTTTCATGGCAATATGTTGTTGTTTATACTACATATAATGGGTTTATTACTGTTCTTTTAAATAAGTTCATATATGGTTTTCACAGCGTTAATTTCGACTATGGTTCTACATTAGTATCAATAGATAAAATTCACACAAAAGTTCTCTGGAGTCCTCAGTAAGCATCAAAGTTTAACAAAACTAATTATTTTTTCTGCTTCTTCAAGGGCATTCTTAAGTGAAGCTTTCGGTTTTCTATGTTTTACAATGAGCGCAGAGTGGTGAAGACCCTGATTCATGCCAGGGCACCAGCGGCTCCATTCACCTATCAGTGCAAATGCCAACCTCCTAAAAGATCAAATAATGTCTTAGCATTGTCAGGAGAAGACTTTGACCTCCCAAGCCCCCTGAAAGTGTGTTGGGACCCCCGGGGTTGGGGGGGGGTCCATGGGTCACATCTGCAGAGCAGAATATGCCTCTTAGACCCCAGGAATTAGTCAGTTTCTTATCGTTAATAGCTGAGAAGTCTGTTATACGCCTCACATACTGTAAAACCATAGTAAAATCAATTAACTTTAGTGGTGTTCTTGCTGTAAATACGATGTGTTCTCAAAATAAAACTGACTCATAGTGGAATCAGTTCTACTCTTCGTTGGGTTTGGTGGAGCCTGGAAACGCCGGCGCCTGGGGGGTGGGTGCCCTCTGCTGGTCAGCCTGGGAAATGACTGACCTAGCAGTTCTCTAATGGTCCAGCTCCTTCTGTCAAGTATCCCCTTAAGCAGCAGGTTCAAGGTATTCAAGTTTTATCAACTACATAATTTACTTTTAATAATTTACTTTTCAATAATTAAAATGTTTTTTAGATCAAGATTATGATGTCAGAATTCAACATGATTAAAAATATTTGGTGACATCCAGGTACCTCATTAGGTAACCTTAAGCATAAACCAAAAGTCGTCTACTTGTTTATCTTCGTGAGCCATTGTGATTTGGATTAAGCAAATATTTTGATTAGTCAGTCCTACTGCTCTTGGGAGCTGTGTGTGTGTGTGTGTCTGTGTGTGTACACACTGTGTGTGTAAAGGGAGAGAAAGAAAGTGAACAGGTAGATTCAAGTAAGAGAAAACAGACTATGGAAAGAAAACTTTCAATTTACACATGAGACAATTTTCTACCTATATCTTTACCCTAATAATTACCATTATCACACATTCAAGGGGGGTTATGATCATGCCTTGTGAGTATGAAAACTCTTTTAAGCGTTATTCAGGTTTGGGATAAATTTACATTGACAATCCGTCACAAAACAGAGAAAAGCAACTGAACTATTCCGTATTTAGCAAGAATCAGCTTGGTTCCGTCAGATGTATGGTTTTGAATGTCCCCCAGTGGTTCTGCCCACTTGAGAAAGGCACGCTGGCCATTCCTGATCAGCTACCCACCATATACTCTTATAAACAGACGTATGCCATGCGTTAACCGAGCACTTGCGATGTGCTGGACACTGTGCCAGGCTCTGGGAAAGGTCAAAGGTTAATAAGGTGCATTTCCAGCCCTGCTGGAACTTTACAGTCCAGTAATGCCCAGCAGTGCCAGCGTTAGGCGGGCCGCTGTAGACCCTCTGAGTGGGCCGCTCTGGGTGCTGAGGGTCGGGGGGCTCATCAGTCAGGAGGGAGAATTTGAGCTGGTTTCACGGAATTGTTGTGATTCTATCAGGCACAAATGGGAGGCTGGTGTATTCCAGTTTGACAAATCACATGAGCAAAAGCCTTAAATCAGAAATGTTCTGATCGTATTCTGGAAACAAGAAAAATAAAGCCTCACGTTTAAAATACATCTATAACCCCACTTGAGGAATAGTGGTTTCCTATTGATAAAAGTAATGATGATACCACAACATTTCCCCAGAGCGTCCACAGACAGCCCAGCGATGGGTGGCGCCAGCCGCAGACCAGTTCTCACCATGACCCCTTTTCTCGTCCCCGACTTCTACTGAAATGGAAAGTCAGGCCTCACTGGTAGTGTTCTGGTAGTGGCAGCAGTGCTGGAAAGTGCTCTAGGATGGTTGCAGATGGCGAGCTTGGACCAGGACCACGCGCCCTCTTGTGCTAAAGGAGCAGATCATGACTGAGAACTTGAAGTTGGGTGATTCAGCTCGGAAACTGGCCAAGTGATTCCTCATCTGACTTTGCAGAGTGTACCTGAAGCTTATTACACCATGTGGATATGGTTTAAAAAGATACTCACTTTGCCCTCTGTTTTGATGAGGAAGGAAATCACCTCCTCTCTGTGGCCGGCCTTCTTAAAAAGCTCTGATGCCTGGGCCCCAACGTGAAAAGTCATGTTGTTTCATCCTTAGCAGGTTTAAGCCACTCAAGATACTGAATATATTACTGAGATAAACCACTTGTAATCACAGAAATGCACATTCCCTGTGTCATGAAAACAATATTTAAACCTTCCCATGTAAAATGCTCCTAGGATCTGCCTCCCACTGATGGTCTGCACACATCAGTGTGGGAAGCCTGGCCTCCCTTCCTCACGGACAGTGCTGAAGAGGTGCCCTCTCCGGGCTATTACCTGACCGCGTCTGACATCTGTGCTGTTCCCTGTGCAGGCTGGCCAGGCAGGGAATCACCTGGATGAGCTCCAGCTATTCTCCCTGCCCCCCAACCCTGCTCTGTGCGAAGCGGGCGGGGGGATGCAGGTGCAGCTGCTGATTCTGTGGCAATTACCCTCTGCACCAGAGCTGGGCCTTGGTCATACACTTTTTCCACGTTACAGCATAGCTCGCGGCTCATGAATTAACTTCAAAACCCTTTTTCCTGAGACGCAGGCATGCAACTACAAAAGAACAGGGGTGGTGGCGCACACTGCCCTTGGGTGTGAGCTGGTTTATTCTCTGCACATCAGTGACTTCACCAGACGCCCCACAATGGCACCTCCTTTTCCACTTTCCCTGCCCTTGAGGTTGTGCGACACCCACAGTGCCGTCTGACAAAGATTTCTTCCAGTAGCTCGTTTTGCTTCTCCTCTGAATATAGCTCTGTCATTACGGTAGCGGCTGCTGTTACTAACTCGTCTGCAGTACTGCCACCTGTAGCCCCTGCCTAGTATGACTCTGACACCTCCGTAGTTCTAGCAACTTCTTTTCCTCTAGTGTAAAAATGACCATTTCACAAAGCATCGTTCTCTGAGTGTTCATTTGTTTTATCTGAAGAGGCACCATGTTTGGATGAAAATGACATAAAGGGTTTGATGGTGTCACAGAGCTGATAAAATTTCATGATAGAAATATATTAAGGACTAGGAATTAATGAGTCATAAAGAAAGCCCAAGTTCGAAAATTTACTATTATATTTGCTCTCCAAACATGTCTGTTTTTACCTACTTGTCCAAAACCATCCTATGGGCAGATTCCGTTCATTTTCACATTGGATAGATATTTCACATAGATATTTCTTAAGACTGCTTACATTGTGGCAAGATATCAAGTTTGTGCCATAATTCATTTTTTGTGAATTAGCAATGTATAAAGAAAGAGCAATGCCAATGACATAATAAGTGATAGAACATAACAAAGAAATGATGTAAAAAACTTCCCTTTGTCAACCATGTTTTATCAAACCAATGAATGTAATTTTCGTTGCACTCCTGTAACTTTAGGAATGCAGCAATAATTCAGAATGTAACTGGATTCCTGTGAATAAGATAATCAGCGTTACATTTCAAATTGTAAAACGTCTGTGACCCCAGAAGCTTTACTACCTGTGTTCTGAAACCACCGAGCCACTTGGAAGAAGGCCAGAGACCGCAAATGACTCACAGCCCACACTCAGGAAACACTAATTTGGAAACACGCTCTCAGGACAAGCTGGGGCCCGAGGCGAGTCTAGGTCTCGAGGCTGAGGAAGCAGAAGCCGTGAATAAGGAGAGAGACTGTGTGGGGGACAGACGTGCAGACGGACGTGCAGAGGTCCGAATGCCCTCAGAGCTGTGAGGTCCTTCCCAGGCCTGAGAACTGCAGCATTTCGCTCTGCGTGCCCTGGAGTCAAGGTCACCCGGGCAACCGGTGAGTGGGTGGCAGGGACGCAGGGAGGGAGGCCGGGCTGAGAACCTGCCACCTGCCTAGAGGTCCAGCTGAAGTCGTGCGGAGGACTGTCTCGGTTTGGGCTCAGATGACAGGAGTGCCCGACCCGGGGACTGGGTGCTGCTTGTTTACCTGGAAAGTGAGGCCAGGGAGCAGGAGGGAGGGGCAGGACGTGCGGGAAAGGGAAGGAGAAGCAGCCATGAAAAGGGGGCATCGCGGAAGTCACTGCGGGAAGCCCCTGCGAAGCACCACTGGGCGCCCCTCTGCTGGCCCCTTGCCCTCGGGTGCAGGTTCCTCTGGGGGCTTGTGCGTAACGGCAGGGGGCAGCCCGTCTGCGGGACGCGGACTTGCAGGCAAGCGCACGGCGACAGGGCGTCAGGCGTGCATCTCACGGTGCGGCGCCTGTCGTGTGCGACCCGCGCGCCAGGCTTCCTGCAGCCACTTCAGGAGCTGTGGGTCCCTCCATCAAACACCTTCTGCAGGTGTCTCATGGGAGGCTGCGTGCACCGGGGGAAACGAAGGTAAGGGGACAGGCCCCACTGGCCGCCAGGGCTCCGCCACCAGTGGGCGGGGCAGGTCGAGTATAAAACAACGAGCTACAAGAAAGAGGGGCCAAGGAGACACCGTGGGTGGCTGGGAGCCCCCCCCCCCTCACTGGAGGATCAGGAGAGCTTTCGGGAGGTGTTAGCGTTTGATCTGGGCCTTGAAGGGGACGTAAGATTGTGGTGAGGAAGAGGGTAGGAAGGCAGGTGCCTTCAAGGCCCTGAGACCCCCCCAGCATTCAATGGAAGTCAGGCCAACAGAGAGACTGAGGTGGGCTTAGGCCAGCAGGGCCGCGGGGGGGTCCCGGCTGCTGAAGGGGCCTGGGGAGCCCACAGCACGCCCGGGACTCATCCGGAGCCCGAGCTGGGCTTCGCTGGACAGCCAGCCGGGACCCTCGGTCCCACCCTGGGGTGGAGGCTTCCCCTGCCGCCAAGGGTCTTGCTGACCCTCCAGAGCTGCTCCAACCACAGCGAAGCTAAGGCTTGAAACTTCGGCGGCTTGTGCTCCATGAGCAATTTTCAAAATAGTCACCATTTTAAAGATAAAATTAAGTTAATACATTTGTAACCTTGGATGAATAAATAATACCTTTAAGTACCTAGCGGGATAATCATGTGTCTGAGTCTAATTGTATACAATGCACTTTTATGTTCCTAATTACCCAGGTGCCTCCAGACCTGTACACGACTGAGAGGCATGGTGCCCAGGTCAACCTCACCCCTAAATTCCAAGCTGACATCATATGAGCTTCCTACTGCTGCTGTAACAGATTACTGGTAGCTTAAAACAACACACATTTATTATCGTCATAGTTCTGGAGGTGAGAAATTCAAACTGTGTAGTAGGGGGGCTAAAATCAAGGTGTTGCCGGGCTGCATTCCCTCTGGAGTCTCTAGGGGAGAACCTGTTTCCAGGCCTTTTCCACCTTCTGGAGGCGCCCTCATTCCTTGGCCCGCGGCCCCTTCCTCCATCTTCGAAGCACATGACTGCAACCTCTGTCGTCACATTGCCTTCTCCGACTCTGGCCCTCCTGCCTCCCTCTTACAAAGTCCCTTGTGACTACACTGGACCCACGTGGATAATCCAGGACCACGTCTGCAACGTCCCTGTTGCCGTGTAAAGTACCACACTCACAGGTTCAGGGGATTAGGACGAGGATGTCTTTGGGAGGCCATTACTCTGTCTACCACAACACGTTTTTAAACTAGGAGAAAACAAGTCTCACAATTTATTCCAGATTTCTGAGTATGTTACATCTGTGTTCCTTGTCCTTACCCTGGAAGCACCTCAGTATTTCAGGAATGTCATCCTGAGCGATGGGGACGACCAACTGGGTAATAGGAAGTGGCCGCTGCTCCTGAACCGGCCTTGCTTATTTGCTGACCCCGCCAATAGCGGCTTCCCCCAAAAAACCCCTCGGCAATAGCTTGCTTTCGGATGATTTGACTCTTCCTTTGAACGTGGCTTGATGACCACGGATGACTCCTGAAGTCCGGTGATCACAGCAGGAAAATCTCACCAAAGGCAGACATTAGGCTATGGATTCCTGATGTACATGTCTGAATGGGGGCATCTCTGGCTTGGTTTCTACTCTCATTCTAAAACATTTAGCAGATTTATTGTGCAGTAAACAGGGAAACGGTAACTGATGGAATCTTCCCGGTATCAACCAGGTTCCCTCTGTGCAAGAGAAGGTGCAGCAGAACCTTTTCTATGGAAAGAATTCTGAAGCCTGGCTCTACCACTTACTAAGTGTGTGCTTTCAGGCAAATTATTTGGTTTCTCTGAGCTTTAGTTGCCCTGCTTCCATGAAATAGGAATGATAACCCTGCCTTCCTCAGAAGGTTGCTGTGTGAAGACCAAACGTGATCCTGTATGAAGGATTTATAGCTCAGTGCCTGGCAAACGGAAAACTCTTGGAGAATGTGAAATATCATTTTTTTGTTATTAAGTTGATTTACAATGTTGTGTGAAATATTATTATAGTTAACTTTATTATCTTAGTGTGAAAAGACAGGGTGGATAGAATTTTCAATCCTTTCATTGAAAGGATTCTAATTTCAAAAGTAATTTTTTTTAAAGAATCACATTAGGATATTTGGAGGTGAGGAGAGGACTGCAGGGGCAACTGATGGCGAAGTAGCCTCTGGGCCTGGTCACTAATCTGCAAGCGTGACCGCACCAGTAGGGCATGGTGCACCAAGGCCTGGAGGAGGCCGGCTGGGAGAACATGTGACCACAGCCGCCGCGCTCAGAGGGACTGGGGAGTGAGGGAAGGCTGGGGCCCCCTCAGTGAACAGGTCCTAGAATTCACAGTGAGGGCAAAAGCAGGTCAGGCAGAAACGCATCGTTTCTGAAAGGAGACTAAACAACGTGGCTTGTCAACCAGTCCTAGATTTTGAGAGCCACACGTAGGTCAGAATGGTTATTCATTTTGAAATCAGAAAGTGCCTTGAGGAAGAAACAAAAGTAATCATTTAAAAATTATTTTCCTTGAACTGAAAACATCAGGCGTGCTTGCTACAGAATCCAGGCCACCCTCGTTCTAAATGCTGGTACTTCAACTCTGTCAGATCGGCAGGATTAGATTCTATACACCAAATTGACGTTCAGTGTGCACTGGTCAGAGATCGCGTGGATGGGGATTTTTAGAATTCTCTTCTTTCTTACAACTGTGCCCACCTTGGCCCTCTTCCTGGCCTGGGACTGCAGCCGAACCTCACAGCAAAGCAAACTCAAACTGAATTCTGAAAGGCCGGCAGAGAGATCGCAGCTCTGAGTTTAGTCTCCGAACTCTTCTCCCTGGGATGTTATGATCATTCGCAGCCTTTCTGCTCCATGACGCACAGAGGTTTGGCAGCCGCTCTTAGAACTGGGAGGCTGTTGGTTCTTAACCATTGAGGATCCCAAATAAGTAGCATCTCGTGCAGAGGTGGCTGTAACTTTGGGGAGAGAAAAAATCTAATAGGAAATATTTGGGAACGACAGCTTCATTTACTTTGCTATCCCAATTTCTTTGTTTCTCAGTTTTCAGATAGGATTAGTCAGCATGAAAAGACATTCCAAAGAATCTTTCCCCCATTTTTGTTCATTTTCTCAAGTGCCTAAGAGTTGGCCCGTTTGAAGTTTTAGTTTAAGTGCTTAATTCATTACATTAGGTTTTATTTTAATAAACAGAGATGAACTAGTCTTCAAATAAGAATGACATGCCCGCTTATTTTAAACATACCAGCATCTGAAATAAGTAATGTTTAGATATTCCTTTCCTTCCTCATTTGACAATATCTATGATGAGCTAGTGGGTTCATCACAGGTTGTTTTTCCCTTTTTATTGAACATACGTATTTATTCCTAAGCAGACCCCCTCCCTGCCCCTGTGTGTGCTGGTCTCCTGACCCTGGGGGAGGCACTGTGTTTAGTTTGCCTAGAAGCCCCAGTGCATCTCCTAGTGCTCAGCATGTATCAGACACATAATAAATGTTTGTGGTATTAATTACCTCAAGAGTTCCTCAACACCTTTCAAATATATGAGAGTCATTTAAAATTCTGATTGTGGCTGCCAAACCCAAAGGCCCATCTCACGTTATCCATAAAAGCTTCTTCAAAGAGCCACTTTATGCAAGTATGTTGTTGTAGAAAGAGTCCTGGGCTAGTTATCAGGAATATCCTGTTCCAATTCCCGCCCTGCCCTTTATAGCTATTTGACCGTAAACCAGTCACTTAATTTCTCCGAAGTCCAAACCCTGCTCTTAAAAGCCAATAAAGGAAGCAGTCTGAGCAGTTACAAAACATTTGGTAGGCTTAAATATCTCTGGGTTAAAACAAAAGAAAACAGCAAAAGAAAACAGATCAGAAATCAACCCCCTGCCAAATCACAGGGAATTATCTTGGTTCTAGTGATGACAGAAGAAAAGAACAAAATGTGTATTCTCAGGAAGGACTGAAAATTAGGGTTTGTGCCAGTTTCTAGGATTTGAGTGTTTTCCTGAGTAAACTTCTAATGTTAATGGCTTCAGCCTGTGTTGATCAATGGGTATTTACGATTTTAATTCTTTGGAGGCTAGTAAGGTGAAGTACTTAAATCACCCCCATGAGTACTTAAATCAGCCCTGTGAAGTACTTAGATCACCCCTAATGGCTATCAAATATCCCTGCATGAAGCTGAGCAATAATATAAACTACTGGACACCTACTGTATACCAGGCATTAAGTCTACCACCCAATAGAACTGGTCGTGACAGATGACAGAGAAATGTAACCAATGTGGTATTCTCAGTTATTACAGGCGTTAAACAAGCTGGTTGCTTGTACTGTAGTCCAATTGTTGTAACTCTGCCATTGACCCAGGGAGAAAAGACAGCGGGTAACTAACTACCTCTTCTCCTAACGTTACCCTCATAATACTGAGATCCGTACACGAGGATGTCAGACACCAATCATTTTGGAAGAATTAGAGAAGATACTGATTTATTTACTAAATGAAGTGTGAGGTCTGGACCCATGGCAACCTACACCAACTGTGGGTCCCCTAAGCATTTCTTAATGATTGCATCACTCATCTTTTTGAATTACTCTTAAAAACTGTGCACAGTTCTTTGTTTCAAATACATTTTTTTACTTCCTGTTCCTCTCTAGGAAACTGATTACCAGTTTAATAATAACCAATGTCCCTACTGACCCTGACCAGTGTCCTTTCTTGGGCTAAATTACTTATCTACTTTTGAGCTCTGGGGAGGTGAGGAAGCAAACAGGGTTATAAGTTGCCTTTGGGAATTTGGGGTCTGCTACTGGGAGGAAGTTTGAACGTCCCAGTGGGGACGAAGTGCGTCATACTGACCCACAGATACATCACTGAGAATCTGATGGAATTTTTTTAGTGGATTGGAGATATGTTTTAAGTTTTCCCTCTACTTCCTAATTTCAATTGCTAATACTGTGGACTGTGCAGACTTTTGCAAAATAATATTAAGAGAACACATAAATACACATACTTTTAAACATTCAACACCATAATTTACATAAAGTACATTGATTTTAAAATTATTCTGTAGTCAGCAAATGACCGTAGATAACATTAATTTGAACAAACCTAGTAATAACATCTTCCTCATCTTGCACAAAAGAAGTGGATTCACAGAACAAATTCACGCCATAGTTAAGAGTGTCTCAGGAATTGAACCTCAGATCTGAGAACCAAGGTAAGGCACCCTGCTCACTTTTTCTAATGCAAAATAAATTCTTTCACTATGTGGGTAAGTTTGCTACCAAGGAAAAGACTGTGCATTTTCCCCAGAAGCAAGTAGGTTCATTAGCTATAGCTCCCAACTTTGAATCTCATTCTCCGCATTTGTAACTCAGGGTTGGGATGAAGACACAATGAGAAAATGCAACACTACGTGAGCTGTAAAATCTGAAGTCTTATATGTGAGGTGTGATTATTGCTGCAATTTTTATCAATCTTTTAGTAATCCTCCCCACTGTCCCCTGCCCAGTGAGCAGCTCTGGCTGTTTTTATTTTCTGACCAGTTTGCTGTTGCAATGATACCATTTATGCTTTATTTTCTCACAAAATGCTGTTTGCTGGGGCTCAGGGAACAAAGCTTCAGCCTCAGTCCCTTGGGGAAGGCTGGTAATAATAGGAACCTATATTTGTATTATGTTTTCCATTTATGGAAGCAGAATTTTCATCATAATACTTAACAGTCAAAACACACACACACACTTTGAATTCTTAAATGATCATTTTTAAAAAGAAAAATCCAGTAGTGAAGAATACTGGATTATTTTTAGGTATTCACCCTTTCGCTTCATCGTATGTGTTTCAGTGGATTGATGAGCAAAATAAAAAGAGAAAAGCCCACCTTATTTTCATCATCCAAATTAAGGGGGACAGTTATTTTTGCATCTAAGTTTTAAAACACATCCTTCACATCTCCTCTAAACATACATCTATCAAGATGATCTCTTGATAGCAAGAATATTCATTAGTTGAATCCCAAATTGGTGGGGTTTTTTCTAAGTTAAGGAAAGTTCTTTGAAAACCTAAAGTAAACGCTAGCTGTTAAAACAAATGTGTTTTTAAAATGAGATCAGCAGATGTTTGCTCTCTCTTGAGGGGAGGGATGAATTTAAGAAAACTACTGCCTTTCAAGCTCTGAATTTATAATATGAAGCGATAAATTATCACCATTTTGCAGATGTTCAACAGAACAGAGACAGAGGTTACCTGACCCTCCCTGAAGAGCAAGTGACGGTGGGAGCCAGAAACCAAGCTAACCCAAGCCCCCTCGCTGCTGTCAGGGCTTCTTCTCAGTCCCAGAAGTACTCCAGGAATATTGTTCTTGTTTGGGGAAGTGTTGAGAACTCACCATTTAAGGAGTTCAAAGAATTGGTGGTTGAAGAGATTTTAAGCAAAGGAGATCACTTTGATGTCATCTTTCCTGAGCATGCAATTCAAACTGAGGCCTTAATCTGAAGGCAGAAACCCCCCGCGGGCATCCCTGGAGGACATTCTCCCTCCCCCAAGGGCCTCTGCTTCCCCCTCAGGCAGGCCGGAGGCCAAGGAGCAACCTTGCCCAATAACGGTGGAAAACTCTCCATTTTCCAGCCTACGAAGGATTTGACCTCATTTGCTTCCTCCACTGCGAGCTTCCCTCAGCAAACACAACTTCTCCTTTGGTGCTGAGACCCAGACCCGGGGCAGAGGTCTGGCTCCTGCCCTGTCTCGACTGAATGCCTGGGGTCTGGGTTCCAGCTCTGTGAGCAGTGGTGCTGATGGTCCTTGGTCCCCTTGGCTGTGTGGTCTGAGGACAGCCTTTGTCCCACTGGAGGCCACTACTGAACCTGCGTGGGGTTTAAATGCATTCCTCTTATCCTAGTGACGTCTCCCACATCACCTGAAGTACCCCCGCTTGTCGTGAAGGAAAACGCAGTCCCTCATCGTTCCCTCCCATCTCGGTGACTCTCCCGCCCACCTGAGCCGATCGCTGTGGTCAAGGAAATGTAGGGCACTGGTGGGCTTTAGATTAGGGGGGAGGGGCTCACTCCTGGAGCCCAGGTGAGAGCATTGTCAGCCCCCGCTGCACGGGCAGGAAAGGCGGGTCCTATCTAGGAGGGAGGCGGGGATCACGCAGAAGAGGCAGGCAGCGCAGGTCCCTGGCCCTTACTATATGCTCAGTGAGGCCTGCGGCACCGACACCCTGCAAAACCCCACGGTGACACATCAATCCAGGTCCAAACCCTTCCAGCACATAAATGAGAGGGGTCTCCTTGCTGCAAAGTTAATGAAAGCAGGACTTCTCAATAGGTTTTCCAGTTACTAGTTTTGAAAACAGAAAAAGGTGTTTTCTTTGCTTTCATTCATTAGACATAAATGAAAATAGACTATTACAAATGTACATGTTTCAGGTATAATAAGACTGATAAACCTAAGGGAATAACAGCACGAGCAGAAGCATGCACTAAGTCACTTCACACGGGCGTCATCTAGCCTGCTTCGCGGCTGCCCTCTGTCGAGACTTGCAAGGGCAGAAGTGCACGGCGCGCAGCAGAGCTCCTGATGAGCGCCAGGCAGGCACTCACTGCTGGTATTCGAGCCCTCTGAAATCTTGGCCCGGGTGAATTTTCCGTATTTTCTACGCTCTGAGACCTTCACCCAACTTCGATATTCTGTTGGAAACACCTTGATTTCCTCCTTCGACTATGCCCCTCGTTCCTCCCTGGAAGGCTCCGCTTTCTCCAGCCTGCAGCCAGGATCAAATCCCACTCCCTCCCGGCAGCCCCTTCTCTAGGGGCTGCAGCCCTGGGTCCTCGTCACCCCACGCCTCTGCCTTCTCTTCCAGGTGTGTGTCATACCTGGGAGATGCGTTCACACCTGCCACCACCTGCCCGTGCCTCACTGGGGGCCTCAAATCCAGCATTTCCCAAACTGATCTTACTCTATTCAGTCCCCTCAAGACATCTGCTGAATTGTTGTTTCTCTGGGTTGTTGATGTCACCCAATCAGCTACGTGAGGAGCTTGAGTTTCTCTCCACCTGACACCGACCCTCTCACCTCCCTACTATGTTCACGTGACCAGGTAATGTCAGTTCTGCTACCTCAGCACCACTCAGGGCACTCCTATCTACATCCCCACAGCATCCCTTTACGTTCAAAATATTTGCAGCTTTTACTGATTTTTATTCCAGTTTAAAAAGCAAAGCACACATGTTAAAGAACACTAAAAACATACCAAAATATAGTTTAAAAGTAAAATGATGAATCTATGTCACAACTGCTAGATAATCCCCATTAACGGTTTTACTTGGACCATGCTGTACAGATGGTGGTGTGGGCTGAGTTTTTTTCTTCCACACAACATTCTTTTATGAACATTTTTCTATGTTACTGAGATTCCTTTATTTGGCAATTTATGGTCATATAATATTCTATCATACTTTATTTCCCAGTTTTTGGACGTTTAATTTTTTGCTATTATAAAATACTACGGCATGAACAAATTTAGACTTAAATATTTGTCCACATTTCTATTTTTTGGCTAGATTCCCAGAAATAGAATTAGTGGATTGAAATGAATAAATATCCTTAAGGCTCTCGATACTTGCCAAGGAAGGTGAAAGTTTTATCCCCACCAGCAGCATGAGAAAGTTCACATCTCAGTCTGAATCACTAATTTGCTGGGTGGGAAAGCTGGTTCTTTCACGTTTCAGTCCTTGACTAATGATGTTGAACCCTTATTGGTTGTTTTAGTCAATATTTCATCTCCTGGCTCTGTTCCTATCCTTTGTCCATTCCAGTGGGGGGTGGAGGGGGGTGGTGGGGGTGGAGAGATCATAGTTTAAGAGCTCTTCCACATAAACCCTTTGTTCTGTTTATAGTGAACACATTTCCCCAGTTGGTTCTTCGCCTTTTAATTTTGTTGAGGATTTTCTGTTGTATAATACAATAGCATGTAATTCTGTCAAAGTCTTTCGCAACTTCTGATGACAAACCTTAAGGGCAAGAGGAAGTCTCTGAAGTCTTTGAAGCAGGTGCCCAAGATTAGGTTTTCTTCTGCAAAGGGTCACTCCGGCTGCTGTGCAGGGGATGGTTTGCAGAAGTGAAGGTGTAGCTTGGGGTCCACAGTGAGAGGCCACTTAGTGACAACAGAGTGGGCACCCAGCCCTCTGCCCGCCCACAGCCCACCCCCCGGTGGTCACACTTCCCTTCAGACACGCAGCATCCTCGCTTCATGACCCTCTGTAGCCTCACACAACCACACGTCCTGTCCGCTCACGTCCTGACCTCTTGGTTGGGGTCCTTAGGTCACCTCTTCATTCACACTTCAAGTGTATCTTCAGTAACTGCATTCACAAAGGTTCCCTTTATTTCTGGACTCTGGAAGTACCTTGCCCTAAACTCCGGCATATTTATAGCGTGTTGGTATCCGTATTTTGTTTTTAAAGCAGGTTTTTTTTTGGCTGCGTTGGGTCTTCATAGCTGCATGCGGGCTTTCTCTAGCTGTGGTGAGCAGGGGCTACTCTTCGTTGTGGTGCACGGGCTTCTCATCACGGTGGCTTCTCTTGCTGCGGAGCGCGGGCTCTAGGCGTGTGGACTTCAGTAGTTGTGGCTCGCAGGCTCAGTAGTTGTGGCCCGCAGGCTCTAGAGCGCAGGCTCAGTAGTTGTGGCACACAGGGTTAGTTGCTCCGCGGCATGTGGGATCTTCCCGGACCAGGGCTCAAACCTGTGTCCCCTGCATTGGCAGGCGGATTCTTACCCACTGCGCCACCAGGGAAGTCCCTGTATTTTGTTTTAAGAGCTACTGTAGTATGTATGTGTTCATTTTGTTTATTGATGGTGGTGAGGTGATTTATGACTAACTCCCATACGATGAAGTAATTGTGAAATATAAATATTTAAAAATTTAAATATTTAAAAATTTAAAAGTCAGCGGCAGAGGAACTATAAATAAGAAAATGCCAAGACAAGAAGAGGAAGGAAATAAAAGTGCTAAATTGTGTCACATCAGGCAGCTGATGTATTTCACCTCAGATTAAGCTCTGAGCTTCGTGCCAATGTTAACAGGTAGATGGAGGCATTTATCTGGTTTATATTGTCCAAGGGGACTCGGTGCCCCTTCCTCCCAGGGACCTAAAGCCTGTTTTCTAGTGATTTGCCCCAAAAGTAAATTTTCACTTGGGCTTCACGGAGCCATTAGGCTTCCTGCGCAATAAAGCGTGTGCTCCACTGCTGTGAGCAGACTCAGGGTGAGCTTCTGAGCGCTGTCCTTTGATGAAAGCTGAATCATCAAAAACCAAAAGACAACAGATGCAGCAAAGACCCTGGACCCCCGGAGTAAGACTCCTCAAAGTGAGGCCTGCAGCTCCTCTGCAGGGGACACAAACGGCTCCCAAACTCAGTCTGTTATGGGCCCATGGCACGCAATTCATGGGGTTTCAATTTGCATGCTGCTAAAAGCATTTTAGCGATTATTAAGGGGTTATGAAAATGTGGGATTCGTGAATTAAAGTTGTGTGTGCGACTGAGTTTGCTGAGGCTGATTCGGGATTCCTGGAGCCGGCGCTCTGTGCACACGGGAAGCAGCACTTGCTGGTTTTCTGGCAGGACGCTTTGTCATCAGCGCATGCCTTGCTGTTGTCCTGAGTTCAGCAGGCTTTTTTGCTCACCATACTCCTGGCTTCCTCATTATAAACTGCTGTGGCTTAAACTTCATCGTCACCCTTTGGTTTGTTAGGGGCGGTGGAGTGGCCATCCGTGTTTATCTGGTAATGCACGGGGGCATCCACAGATCCCTAACCTGTAAGCCAGTCCTCAGTTTGGACTGCAGATCCAGTAAGAACCAGCCTTAACAAGTTTGCTAAAGCCTTCCTCTCTCCACCTTGAATGGGCGCATCCAGGGGTCCTTCCCCGGTTTATGCTGTCTGTGAATTTGAGCTGTTTAAACACTTCAAACTTACAAGGGAAGTGGAGGGAAATCGAGGGACCGTTTTTAAATGCTCTAAGCCAGGGGTCCCCGACCCCCACGCCGAGGACGAGCATCGGTCCATGGCCTTTTAGGAACCGCGCCACACGGCAGGAGGTGAGCGGCAGTTGGGCGGGCGAGCGAGCAAAGCTTCACCTGCTGCTTCCCATCGCTCGTATTACCGCCTGAACTATGCACCCCAACCCTGCCCGTGGAAAAACTGTCTTCCATGAAACCCGTCCCTGGTGCCGAAAAGGCTGGGAACTGCTGCAGTGCAGGCAATTTTTTACTAATGTGAAATCATGTGTCTAAGTTCATAAAAAAAACATGTTTATTTGGTAACTCTCTCTCTCTATTCTGTTATCACAAATGCCTCCTTTCACAAGAACTCGAGAATCGGAGCAGTAACCACCAGCCAGGCCTTTTGCTTTCACCGCAGTGGCTGCCACCAGGAGACCTGGCCCCACAGACCTAGGGTCATCACGGCAAACTTCAGGAGCCTCCTGGGAAAGCGAAGGTGTGACCTCCACTAAGAAGGGCAGGAATCACAGGTGGAAGGAAGGCCGCTGCCAGCAACTGAGCTTCCCTTTCAGTCCTTTTATAATATGTGAATTCTTCTCTCACCTGTCTATGGAATATCCACCCAGAGAGAATGCACTCGGAGTTCCTATTGCTGGAAGCTCTGGAACCTCTACCATCAAAGTCTAGGCCAAATCCAGTCCTGGAGATGGACGGTGGTGATGGCTGCACAATGATGTGAGTGTTCTTAATGGTAAATTTTTATTATGTATAATTTACCAAAATGTTTAAAGGCCCCCAAGTCTAGCATCCTGAGCACGAGAAGGTTGCATTGTGCCTTACTAATTTCAAAGCCACAGCACCTACAATTACACAACAGTATTCACAGACATTTTAAAAATATTGAGCAAGATGCTTAAGACAAAGATGCCTTCCATTCTATTTTCTTTCTCCATCCCTGTTTCCAGAAAACAGTACAAATAGGTTTGTGTGTATACAGGAGAAATGCAGCTCGAAAAAGCAGCATCTGTGGAAGTTGTGGGGCTGCCGGCCCCGCCCACCTTACAGACCTGCCATGCGCTTGTCTTTTCAGGCATAAAGCAGGCGGCACCTCAGACCCCACTCCAGTGACACAGAGTGACCCTCTCCGACTTGGCAAGAGGTCCACAGAATGGACTGTCCTAATCTGGTTTTGTTGCCCTGGGAAACACGATCATTCTTTACACACACACACACGTGCAAAGCTGCTGAAACCACACTGCACAGGCAAGAATGGGGCTGCAAATAAACAATTTCCTCTCAGGGTTCCTTGTCGTCAGTGGCCCTTTGATCACTTCCCTTCCCTTAGGGTCCCCTCCGCAGCCCCCATGGGATGCAGCTTTCACGGTGGGGACCAGTTACTAGAAATGGACTCACCTTTCCCTGCACTTGGCATGCACTCGGGGAGACAAGACTGGAACGAAAGGTTGTGCAATAGTGAAGAGCCTCACAAGAGGTATTCTTCTCCTCCCTGCCCCCTTAGGAGAGTCCGGGGATTGTGGGAGGAACGGAAACCTTAATGAAATGTTGGCTGGCTGGGCAGGTGGCTGAAAGGTCATGTTTGCTGTAAGGAGTGTTGGTCCTGCTGCGGTTCAAGTCCTGGTCAAAACTCCGGCCAAGATGCACAGTAGCTCACTGGGATGGAGCCCCATAGTCAGCTCCAGTATTTCAGATACCGAGGGTTTTCTAAGTGGGTACGTTTCTGCTGAACCCTGGAAGGCTTGGAATTAAATAACAGGGTGATGAAGCTCATCCATCCTTCATCCTAATCCTTTTGTTAACTTCAGGAACCATCTCTGCCTATCTTTGTCAGATTATTTGATAACTTAGAGACTGAGAGATGAACCTTGGGTCTATTTGGGTTGAGCAATTTATTTTTAATTATGAATGTGATTTTTAGCTGGAAGGTCTAAAAAGTGTTCAAGCGTTAACAGGACTTGGGATTCACACATCCCTGAGTCATATTTGTTGATTCACTGGAGTTGTTTCAAGTCCCACACAGCTCACAGCATCCATGCCTGCAGGGGGCACATCACCCCTGGCAGCAAAAGTCCTGGGCCATCCTCCTCCCACGAGGAAAAGGAAGGAAATGCTCCTACGGAAACTTCTAGAAATCATTCCTAATTCTGGAGCTTTTCTTTTTTAGAAAAACTGCTTTACTGAGGTGTAGCTGATATGCCAAGAACTACACAGTTTTAATAGGTACAATTTGGACAAATGCAAACACCTGTGATACCATCCTTACAATCAAGGTAACAGAACCAGTACCTCCCAGAGTTTCCTTGTGTCTCTGTTGTTGTTGTTGTTGTGTGTGTGTGTGTGTGTGGGTGTGTGTGGGTGTGTGTGGTAGGAACACATTAGATCTACCCCCTTAACACATTCTGAAGTGTACAGCACAGTACTTTAACTATAGGCACTTTGTTGCACAGCAGATCTCTAGAAATTATCCATCTGGCGTAACTGAAATTTATACCCACTGGACCATAACTCGCCACATCCCCTCCCCCAGCCACCGGCACCCACCATTCCACTCTCTGCTTCCATGAGTTTGACTGTTTTAGATACTTTATGTAAGTGGAATCATGCAGTATTTGTCTTTAGTCACTTATTTCACTTTGTGCTTATTCACTTAACGTAACGTCCTCCAGGTCCATACGTGTTGCTGCAAATGGCAGAATTCCCTTCTTGTTTAGGGCTGAATAATATCCCACTGTATGTATATACCATACTTTATCCATTCATCTGTCAATGGACACTTGTGTTCTTTCCTTCACTGTTGTGGATGAGGCTGCAGTGAACATAGGAGTGCAGATACCTCTTTGAGATACTCATTTTAATTCTTTTGGATAAATACCCAGAAGTGGGACTGTTGGATCATATAGTGGAACTATTTTCAGTTTTCCAGGAGGTAACACTTTCTTTCTCCATCTGTTGATACTTATGGGCTTCGTGGATCGTAACAGAGATAATCGTGCTGTGATGTATTTCCCAACTGGACTGGACTGAGTAGTGTCCCCTCAAAATTCACGTCCACCCGGAACCTGTGAATGGGACCTTATTTGGAAATAGAGACTTTGCATATATAATTAAACTGAGGTCATATTGGATTAGAGTGAGTCCTAAATCCCACATAACTGGTGTCCTTACAGGAAGGCCACGTAAAGACAGAGGCAGAGATTGGAGTGATGCAGCTGCAAGCTAAAGGCCTGCCAGCAACCCCAGAAGGTAGAAGGATGAGAAAAGACCCTCCCCTTCAGAGGGGGCATGGCCCTGCCCACACTTTGATTTCAGACTTCCAGCCTCCAGAACTTGGGGAGAACAGATTTCTGTTGTTTTACGCCACCCAATGAGTGGTCCTTGGTTATGGCAGGTGTAGGAAACATAGACCGATATTTTCCCCACACTATGGAGGCTGTAAGTATCAAACCAGGTGAGAATCAGGAGGCCTTAGGGGCTGAGGGGAGCAGCTGCATGGACACTGCAGCAGGAGGCCACTTGGCCACATGCTGGACCCTCAGTGTGTGTTTCTGAAACGTCAAGCAAACCTCCCAGACGCCTCTCAGAGGCAGAGCAGACCCAGTGCAACGTCAGAGCTGCTGTTTTCAGCTGTCCCTGAGAAGGCAGGGGACGCAGCCCCGCCCAGTGTATGCGCGGGTCTCAGCCTGTTGGCATCGTCGTCTCCTAGACAGCTTTTGGCACACACTGTGGGTTCCTGTGAGGCCTGACCACAGGAAGGAACAGATCTTTACTAGAAACAGCTGGATCAAGAGTCATCTTTGGAGAAATCCCTCAGGCAAAGAGGATACTAGTATTTCTACTGTTATCTATGGTGTTTTGAGTTATGTGCTGAATACGTGGCACATAGCATATTGTTTAATCCTAACAATAAACTTATGAGGTAGAAATGTGTCCCCCATTTACAGATGAGAAAATTTAGGGTCAGACAAGTTAAGTAATTCAGGCTTAAGTAACCCAGGCCCAGGCTTAGAGGTTGTAGGAGGTGAAGCCAGAGTTTGAATAAATGTCTATCTGTTTTTGTTTAAGTCATGTGACACTCTGCATGGTTTCCTTCTCCCTTCTCTGGGGAAAAGGATGGGAAGAAATCATGTTTGAAAATATTCACTGCACTGCTTATCCTTGGTTTACATTAACTGATGTGATCTGATACCACAGCTAGTTTTACTTGCAAACTTATGGATTATGTGTATATGAGGTGAAGACAGTTCGGTTCACAAGGGTTCCAACATGCAAGAATGGGTGGGGAGGAGGGGCCAGTGGGGTTGCTTTACACCAAGGAGGGGAGGGGGCTGGACTGACCTCCTGAGGGGCCATGTGGATGGAGCTGTGGTTGCCCTTCCAGCAGGTGGAAGGTGGTCTATTTGGAGATGCACATGTGTGACTGGATTTCTACAGAAAGTGGCAGGTGAGAGCCAGGTGTCCATGTGGCTGCAGCATTACCAGCCCCGTTTGTGCAAAGACCCAAGAATGGGGGTTGGGAGCGATCATTGCGGGGAGGGTGAAGGAAACGTGAGGGTAGGTCAGGAACTTCACTTGGGTTCTGAACTCAATAGGCAGAGAAATCTAAGTAATACCTGAATTATATATAATGAATCCTACATAGAAGGGAAGAATTGTTTAAAACCCCAAAAAGCTCAGGCAAAGAAACTCCATGTGTTCCATGTAAATGTGCCTCAGTTATACAGGAAATCTGTCATGATCAGTAATTTCCCAAACCAAGTTCGATGTTCAAATCTGAGGCTGCTTCCAGTTTGGTGTCCAGGGTGAGGTCTTCTCTGGGCCCTTCGCAGGTCAGCTTGGGCACCATACTGATTCATTCAGACTCATGCCCATGTGAACAGGCAGTAAGGACAAAACCCAGGTCACGTCCTTTGCTGTAGATACTTGTGTTTTTTTTTTCAATTGTCCTTTTGAAAGTAACAATAGTCCTGAATCTTTGGAATTCTTTACCTTTCCTAGTGATATTATTTGAGGAAACAAAGTAAAATGCTGACATACTCTGTGTGCTTTCTCCACTCAAACAGCTGGACAATGTTATCATCGTTTGAGTGGCTTTCCCAGAGCCAATCCTTAACAAAATTGTGAATTAATATTACTACTCGTGCGTATCCTCCATACCTGTCTTTATAAGCCCCCTCCTCCACCACCACCCTCTCCACACAGATGTCTGAGCCCATGTTTTGCTTCACAATGCAGTGGAAGGCTTTCAAACATAATAATCCACACCGAGGAATAAGTGTGGAACAAGTAACTCGAGGTGTGCTCCCCAGAAGGGGGTTTGCATTTTATTTTCATTTTAAAGAATAAAATCATTTCTATTTTTAAAATATTTTTAGTATTTGCCTCTGAAAAACACAGTGAAAAAGGCAAGACTTAGAAGTAAAGAGTAAAGAAACTTTAATGGTGGGCAGGAGAGTGGGGAAAACACTTTTAAATCCTTCTGTCATCGCAGGTTATATAAGGCGGGAAGCAGGGACCCTGTGTGCAGATAAAGTCAACCCTGGCTGGTCCCGTCCTCAAGGAGGCAGGTTCCTGGTTCAGTCAGGAACATGCTAGAAACTGAGAAAAAGTAGTAGTAGTGACATTTACTAAGCAGTTACGGTACCAGGCACTTTTCTGAGCACTTCAAATAGACTGTCACAACACTGCAGTCAAGGGGGTATGATCATTAGTCCCATTTTACACTCAGACAGAAGGGAGGTAACATCCAAAGGTCTTATTCTAGTGACTGATGACTGTGGGGTCAGCCCCTAAGCACCATATGCCATACGGCATCCTTGGGCCACTAAACCCCTGGCACTCCTCCTTTGGAAGTAGGTGTAGAATCAATACAATGTATTTTCTTCACAGTTCCGGCTCAACAATGAACTGAATTAGATCTTTGAAAGTGCTGCTCTGGCCTATATTTCCCCTGTTCAATTCACTGTGTGGTTTCTCTTGCCTGATTAGACCCAGACTGATACAGAATTGGTACCAGAAGTGGGGTTTGAGTCTATGTGGACATATGCCCCTGCTCCTGGCAGGATGTATCTGTTTTTTAGAGTTCAAAATGAGAAGGTGTTGGGGTCCCTGCTGGATGCAGAGAACTGTCTTCTCAGCTCGTCCTGGGTGCCTCCATTTTCAGTGAGATTCCTAACGTTTTCCTGACCACGCATATTTCTGCCCATTGAGTCCTCTGACATTTCTGAAAGTCTGGGTTCCTCTACTCCTACTCCAAGCTTCTCTGCCCCAGCTGGGCCAAGGCCTGCGGATGGGTAGCAATGCCACCTTTCTCTGGTATTAAGTGTTTCAGTTTCCAATCATAAAATCCTAACACGTGAAGACTTTGCATTGGGAGCAGGCTCAGCTAGCAGGTGGGTAGGTTCAGCAAAGTACTACAAGTCATTTATCGAACTTTCTGGGCCAAGCACTTTTTGCCAGGAACTTTTTCCTTCTAATTCTTAAATCCACGTGCATCTCAAGGGAAATTTAATCCGTGTGTTTCTCATCCATTCACACTTAACTCATCATTTTGTCATTTCGTAAGAGCTTTTGAGGTTCAAGAAGCCTTCTGTGTAGTTTCATAAGCCTTTCCTTTTGTTCTTTAAACCATGTAAGCCACATTTTTTTAAACAAAAAAGAAAAGGAGCAAACAACCAGAGTTTTATAAGACTCAAAATCGGCTGTACATTAAGAAAATGCCAAGATGCCTGGATGGCTTCTAGGCTTGTCCAGGGCACTGTACCTTCTTTACTTCTCAGCCAGAATGTTGAGCAATGCTCTGGCTACTGGGAATGGAAAAATCGCAACTAATTTCAAAAAAATCAACACTTCCAAACCAGAAATGTTTAAATAAATAACATCTAAACCCCATCCGGCAAGACAGTAAAACACTCTCTAAATACAAACAAACCACACCTTTTAGAAATAGCTTCCTAGCTGAGGACAGTGCAACAAGCAATTTCCAGGTTTGGGGAAATGCATTCGACTAAATATACATCGTGGGGGAAATAACGATCATACTAGTCCAAACAGCCGTAAATGAATTATTCTTTTTTCTCTCCCTGACTATTCAACTGCCCCTGACTCCATCACACATCTTCACAATTTTCCTCATTGTTGCAAAAATACAAGTCATGTGGAAAAATGCTGCCCAGTGATATTATCTGTACCACATGCAAAATACAGCTCCCGGGCAGAAGGGCTGCCGCGTGGCTTGCGGTGGATCTGAAGCAGGGCTGTGCCCCCAGCACCCGCTCTCACATTCACCTCTTGGCTCCATCTCGTCCCCTGATTCCTGAGACCCCTCAGGTAGGAACCAGCTCTTCAGCCAAAACACCACTGATCTTGGAGACACGATTCCAGCACTGAATAAACTGGCATATGTGGCCAACTTCTGCTCCTGCTATCGCTGACCGTGTCAGAGAAGGAACCCTGATTCCAATGGTCCCCTGAGAGATCTCTCACGGAGCGTCTCCGGTTTTATTACGCGTATGTGCGGACGTGTCTGACTCGTCCGCTAGACTACGGCTGTGCTGAGGGGCGTCCGTGCCCCTCACCCCGACCCGGTGCCCCCACCACATCCAGCATATAACGGCACAACATTAGCCTTGGCTGAACGAGCCCGTGACATCAATCATGAACGCCAGGTGAACTGCAGAACCAAGCATCCAGGTAGCTACTAGTAGGTCGAAGTGAAGAGCATTCAGGCCTGGGACAGGCACATGTCAAGTGCTCCCGCCTAGCAAGTCCCACTGCTGAGTCCACCCGCGAGTCCATTTAGCTTTGGGGAGCAGCGGCGAGCAACGCAGGGCCAGGCGGCTTGGGAGGGGCGGCTGGGAGCCTCCACCTCCCTCACCCAGAGGTCAACTGGCCAAGAGGAAGGAAAGGTGGGTGGGATCCAGAGCCGCGGGGCTGTGGTTTGGAACGTTCCGTGTTGCCATCGACCCTCTGGGGGCCCTGGTGGAACGTGGGGCAGGTGGGAGTGCAGTGCTCGGCGCGTTCAGCACGTGGCAAGGGTTAACCTAGGTGGGAAGTTAATAGCAGACCTGGCGCTTCATCCCCGATCCACACTCAGGATGTGTGACGCGGATTGAACGGTCCAGGCCCCAAAGAGAGGCCGCGCCCACTGAGTTGCCGGACCCGCTCCAATCCCGGGTCCCCCTGACTGGACTTCTTAGTCCCGAGGGGAGACTGCAAGATAAACCAGCAGTACAGACCGCAGAGAGAAAGGCAACCAGAACCCAGAGCATCTGTGTGCCTGAACGAATCCCTCCTTCCCCCCAAACACAGTGGTCCCTACAGGTGAGAGGAGGCGAGGGGAGCAGTGTGCAAACACGCCCTGCAGACCTGGCGTCGGCGCTCAGGCTGCTGGAGATTGTGGAGGCGCCCACGCAAAGCCAGTGCTTTCCCCAGAACAGGCAACTGTGCTGCACGTCACCAGGGCATCCGTCTTCTGGCGGAGGGGGCGCGGGGGGAGAAGGCCTTGGGGGTGTGCATTTAAAAACTGTGTTTCTTCCCCAAAGTTTCAAAAAACTTTGATTGAAAAAAGCCTCTTTCGTCAAATTTTTGACTCCCAAATTTGACTCCCACTTAGTCACCACTCGGGGGACCACAGGCATGAGGTCTGGGGTCTGGGGACCGTTCAGTCACAACCCGTTTGAGAGACCCCGCAGTCTAAGTGGTCTGCTCAGCACAGAGCTGGCGGGCGGCACAGTCAGAGCCCAGAGCCAGGCAACCTTCATTTTCCACCTTTCACATGATGTCTCTGAAATTTTCAACTATACTATTTTTTGAAAATACATCACACACCTAACTCAATCAATTTGAATCACATGGGTTTGTCTGAATCTCAAAAAGAAACCTAAAGTTGACATAAACTACTTAATGTTACTGGAATGGATTTTATGTAAAATGCCCTTTCACACAGTTGAGAGGAACAGAGGAATTAACCCGCATCACGCGTAACTGGTCTCCTTCTGATCACAACCACATTAACGGATCAGATTAATTGAACAAGACAACGTGCCAGGCTTTGTTTAAGAAAATTACTGCAAACGTGTTCAGCGGTGGGGTCTCTGGGGATAACTGGAAAGAACACAGCAAAGAACACAGGGGAAGGATACACACACAGAGGGAGGGAAGACGGTGCCAGACACGGCGTCGAAATTACAAGGTTTATACATGCCGTTGTGTGGGGTGTGATCACACAGCTCTGCGGGGACTACCCAGCAGGGGCTCTAAGCTGCACGTCTATGCAGCGGCTCACCACTAGATGGAAGTGTATACCAGATAAAGAAGCCACGCCAGCCCGAGAACTGCCAAGTTTTAGGTGTGTATGTTGTGATTTTCCAGACTTACTAAGATTCCAAACTGCATGTTAATATCTCTTTTAAAAATCCATAGGTGAACGTAGGTGAACATAAGGTGGGAGCTGCAGCAAAGAAAGGTAAAGATCACAGCCTGGTTATTAAGAACCGGGGCCCACAAATAACAGGTGCAAACCTATGTGTGTGGTGGTTTTGACGGTGGGCTTTGGGGGAGGGTGGCCTCTTGGAATCGCCTGGAAGCCCCTTGGAGGGACTGGAGACTAGCTTTGAATTGTGGAGGTAGGATCCATGGGTCGCATGGGGTGGTTGGTGACAGTCACCGTTTTACAAGCCTCCTTGGGTCGTTCCAATTCGCCCTTCTCTCACGTCGTGTGCCTGCAGCCCAGGGAAATGCCAGGTGAGTGGCTGTGTTCTGCTGAGCTCTTAGACCTGGCGTGTGCTGTATATGCAGATATACCGATGCGTGTGTGTGCTGAGAGGGAGGACAGAAGGACTAAACAAACTAACCTATCATGTCCTCTGGTCTGATATCTACCTGTTTCTACGTCTACGTCTACATCTATACAGATACGTTCCAAGACCCCAGTGGATCCTTGAAACCCAAGGTAGTACCGGACCCCATATATACGATGTCTTTTCCTGTACATACATACCTATTTAATTTATAAATTAGGCACAGTAAGAGATTAATAACAACTAATAATAAAATAGAACAACTATTACAATATGCTGTAATGAAAGTTATGTGAATGTGGTCTCTCTCTCAGAATATCTTGTCATACAAACTTAATGCCTTTTTCATCTTAACTAATAAGCACTTATCATGGACTGTGGCCATAACTTTTGCAGTTTGAGGTGTGACAGCAAAACTGGTACAGATTTCTTTTTCCTTCTTCACAATTTCTCAGATAGAAGATTCATTTTTACCATAGATCTTAGCAACCTCCTCATATGATTTTTTTTCTTTCCTTATAAAGTCAAGAACTTTTACCTTTACGCTTAAAGGAAGCACTTTACTTCCGAATTGCCAGCATCACTCCTCTGGCACTTTGGGGCCACTATTAAGTAAACAGGGTCACCTGAACACCAGCACTGTGATATCTCAACAGTCCACCTGATGACTGAGGGCTGCTGAGTGATGAACAGGAGGGACGCGCCAGACGAAGGGATGAGTCTCGTCCCGAGCGGGATGGAGAGAAAACGTTTCATCAGGCTCCTCAGAACAGACGATTCAAAACTTATGAATCGTTTATTTCTGGAATTTTCCATTTAATATGTCTGCATCAAGGTTGACCGTGGGTAACTGAAACCTCAAAAAGTGAAACCACTGATAAGGGGGCACAAATGTATCTGTATCTATATAGAGGAATGATAGAAATTACTAAGTTTAACTACGAGAGTTTATGTATTTCATGTAACTTTGTGTGTTTATTCGTCTCCTCAAATATTTATTGGAAGTCTATGATGAGCTATATACACTGTGCCGAGGAAACTGTAAAGACAATAAAATCGCATTCATCTCTGTCAATAATTATAGTGTAGACAGCCTGAAAATGCTCTTGTCACAAACTAAAAGTGTTAGATACAATGTTTTTAAAATCCTTGTATGTGCATAGCTGAGTTCACGAGTGAAATCCTAGGTGGGAGTGTGGACCGCAGCTGCCCCTGGGGCCCCGGAGCTGGAGCAGCCCTAACGGTGTTTGCTACTGCTGAGGGTTTAGTGACCACCCAGGAAGTCCGGAGACAGGCCTTGGGCTCACCCACGCGAAGTGAGTGGAGGTACAAGGCCCCCACATAAACCCAGAGCCCAGAAGATGCTCAGTGAGGCTGAACAAGAAGAAAATCAGACCCGCAAATGAACACAAATGGGAACACTTCATGGTGGCCTCGGTTCCTTGAGGGGAAAACACACATCCAGTGAAACTCTGTAATCACGGGCTGGCCTGGTTTGGGGTTCAAATTTACGCTATGAGCACAAGCTGAACAAGAAAATTGTTTTACAAATATTGTGTATTAATGCATGTATGTGGAATCTAGAAAAATGGTACAGATGAACCTAGTTTCAGAGCAAGAAGAGAGACGTAGACATAGAGCATGGACGTGTGGACACAGCGGGGTAAGGGGAGGGTGGGATGAATTGGGCAATTAGGTTTGACATAAATACAGTACCATGTGTAAAATAGATAGCGAGGGGGAACCTGTGGCATAGCACAGGGAACTCAGCTCGGTGCTCCGTGATGACCTAGATGGGTGGGATGGGGGGGGAGGGTGGGAGGGAGACACAAGAGCGAGGGGATATATGTATACATATAACTGATTCACTTCGTTGTACAGCAAAAACTAACACAACATTGTAAAGCAACTATACTCCAATAAAAAAGAAAATTGGTTTAAAGCATTGCCAGACTGGTAGCACCAACTATCAGCTGAAGACCATTACAAGGCAACTTAAAAGTTATGGAGGGGGACCTGAGTGTCAGACACACAGGAAAGAGGGCTGTGTGAGGACGGAGGCAGAGAGTGGAGGGATGCAGCCACAAGCCCAGGAACACCCGGTGCCACCAGGAGCTGGAAGAGGCAGGAAGGATCATCCCCTGCAGCCTCGGAGGGAGTGTGGCCCTATGACACCTTGATTTTGGACTTTTGGCCTCCAGGGCTGTGAGTGCATAAACGTCTGATTTGTAAGTTACCAAGTTGTGGTGCTTTGTTACAGATGCCCCAGGACACCCATACATCAAGAAAGAGTTAGCAGTTCCTGACTTTCAATCCCGCCCAACCTCCAAGCCAGTCAGAAGAAGACTAGAGTCTGTAGCTCCCACGTGGGCATGACCACAGTTAATCTCACAGGAATGGGAGGCTGTGTGTCTCCTTCATGGCTGTTATCAATCCTCTCTCTAACCACATCGCAATTTCCTCTCTTAGAAGTAGTGTCAGGATAAAGGCCCCTCTGGCTCACCTTTTACGGCACCAAACACAACACAAGTGAATGAATGATTAGGAAAGCCCATGACTGTACCAATGAGAAGAATAGTAATACTTATGAAATCAAAATTTGTAGAACTATTTTATTTGCCCAAATTAAACACAGGAGAATCTGTAAAGAAATACATTGGCGGTTCAAATGGTGACGAGTTGTGATTGTTAATGTCCCTGGTGGGGCAACTCAAGACGCTACAAGACTGCCGCATCCTGCCAAAAGGCAGTTTCAAAACCTAAATATCCATGGCGGGATCTGACTGCAAGAAACCAGAAGGTTTTAACTGAGGAATGTGGTTTTCTGCCCCCATCACAGCCCTTTTGAGATGACTGTATGAGAACTCTGTGAATGCCTTTATGACAAGCTTCCATTGGAATTTAAAAAAATCAGTACGATGTGTTGCTGATGATTATAATATAATTCGGTGATACAAATTAGATGAGCCTCTGATGTCTTTGAAATGCAGTGTGTTAATGGTACATACAGGTTAAAAGATACAGATATGGAACACCAGGATTTACATGAAATTATCACAAGACTTCGATGCAGTCCTGGACCGATTCAAAAGAGCAAGTTTCATATGAAGCTGTCTCCTTCTCTTTGAAGGTGCCTTGATCTCTGCACAGTCACCTATGAATTATATTACAGATAAGGTAATTAAAAGCACTGCAGTATGGAAAAAAAGAGTTGTGGAGGATAGAAAGAAAGCTCTAACATACATTTAATTGGAGTTCCCGAAGGAGAGGAACACTATTTAAAGACAAACTAGTTGAGTACTTGAAAGGCATCAATCCTCAGGTTTAGGAAATATAAAAAACCTCAGGTAGAATATATGAATAATTACATCATCCACACTTATAAACATGGCAGAGATCAAGCAATAAAGCAAAAGTCCTCCCATCACGGACAACTCTTTACCACAGTTTCAGAGCCCTGACCGTACGTTTTATGTATCTTCCATGAATTCAGGGTCAATGCTGCCTGTGTGATACCCAAGAAAACCCAACAAGAGAGGTGAAATAGTAAGGAATGAGATTTTGTGGGGAAGGGTTCCACAAGCCATGGTAATATCTAGTAGCTCTTGTCCCTTTGGGATTGACATCACCCCTGCAGAGAACGCATGATCCATGATGCATGTCACTGGGCAACACTGCTTACTGAGAAGTACGGGTTACAGGGACCAGAGAGAAGTCCCAGATAATTAACTGTTTGCACAAATTTTTATCCAAAAGCACACTCTTGGTAGTTGTCTCCTAATGTGTTCGGTCGTGTGCAGCACATCCCTGAGCAGGGACATTCCCATTTCTTGGTAAAATATCAATACACTGGTCGCCACAGAAGAAAAACAAACGGTTCTGGATACCCTGGTTTGCCTCTTCCGTGGGCACTGGGGGGCCACCAAGCCTGGAGGCAGAGCCCTGGTTCACGAGGTACCTTTTGAGCTGCTAACCCATCAAGGCGCACACTAGGTGACCCGGATAAAACCGGCACTTCCCTGGGCTTCTCCTGTTCTCAGTGCAGGAGAGGATCTCAGAAATTCTCTTCCTTTCCCCACCCAACGTCCTCCAATCAGAACACTATCTGGTATCGAGAAACTCTAAGGACCACCTCGACCAATGGCCCAGGAACCTTTCCTCACAGGGAACCCAAGAGGCTTATGATTTCTTTCACTCATTTAATCCTTCTCTCCCTCCCCACAAGCACTCCCAAGCACTGGCTCTGTGCTGGGCGCTGAGGACCCAAGGACACCCTAAGAGATGGGCCCCTACAAGCACTTCCTGAGCACTTGCTCTGTGCTGATGAGCTAGGAGGTAGATGGGCCCTTGGGCTGGACAGCTGGTATTTGTCAAGTGGACTAAAATTGAAGCTTCGTTCTCACTCAGACACTCCAAAGACAAAGCTAGTGGCAGAAGCTGAGCTATGCTGAAGTAGAGAGATAAGATGACCACTCCTGAGGTCAAGGAAAACTTCCCCATCTGCACATGTGCAGGAAGGCTCCTTGGGGGTCAAAAAGGGAGGGGGCGCCACCCCATAATCAGTGTGCACATGCACCCCAAACACCTCTGCAGTGGGACCCATCTTAGCAAAAAGTTGCACACGCATCTTGGGGAGGGTCCTAGGACCAATCAGGTGTGAAAAATGAAACAAGAGAATTGGCCAAAGGTAAACAAAGCCCGGAAGGACTGTCCTACATAAGTGATTTCAACCACCTCTTTACTGTGCTCCTCCCATTAGAGAGGACGCCCACACCCTTTCTCTCTGGGTGTGTATTTCTGCCTAGCTTCTGACTTAAATCAATAAACTGCTTCTCTGTGTGCTCTTCCATACATAGTGCTGTGTCTCTAATAATAAACTTTGTACCTGTTTTTACAGTTTTTGCCTCCTTGAAACATTCTTCCTTTCAAACGGAGCGAGAGCCAGGGAAACTCTGCCTCTCGCCTCGAGCCCCTGGTGGTCTAGCAGCTAGGATTCCTGGTTTTCATCCCGGCTACCCAGGTCCGATGCCCGGGCAGGGAACTGAGATCTCTCTCCAGGGCCGCTCACTGCTGCCGCTCTGAGATCCCTGGCTGCTGGGGACCCACGGATACCCTACGGGACGGTGGCCAGCACAACGCAGGGTGACGACTCCTTCAGACAGCAAGTTCAAACCACCGTCTCCCAGTGACCTTAGCTAAATGTAATTTAAGGAATCATTTACAAGGAAACAAGAGGGGCTCTGTGTTATTCTGCAAATAAAAAAATCATCTCATGGACTTTTAACCCAGCAGAGTACAGAGACTGCTGTTTCTTGTTTTCCAGTGGATGGCAGCAAACCCTGGAAACATGAGTCCTTAGGAAAGTAAGACAGGAAGGTGGCCTGGCTGTTTGTCGATGACACTTACTTTTTAGGCAGGAGAACTGTAGATAGATAGATGGGGGAGGGAGTGAGAGATGACTAATAACAGGTCAATGGCCTCGGGATGATGGCTTCAGCTATTTAAGTCATGTTTTAAATCCTCAATTTTTGACTGTACTATGTTTAGACCTCATGAGAAGTTAATGAGTTTTGTCAGGAACCACTTTTCTTCACTCTCCTTATACAAAAACATAAAAACCACCATTAATGACGTGTCATGCACGTTCACTGACTGTACCAAATACGACAGGCAGTGGAGGCGGCTGTGTGTGTGTGGCTTCAACGGGAGCTCTCTACCTTCTGCTCAGTTTTGCTGTGAACCTGAAACCGCTCTCAAAAACAAGCTTATTAATTGCTTTAAGAACAAACACAATTACAGGTTACTCCTTTTCCTCTATATATACTGCCATGGTCTCCAGGGTGTCCCTGGGTGTAGAGGGAACCTTCCTGCTATGCTCTGAGAAGCAGCTAGAAAGGCAGAGGATGAGATAGCACCCCTCCCCCCACAGTTAAAAGGATACATGGGATGTGAGTCATGACGTAATGACATTAGATCCCTGTTATTTTAGAAATAACTCCATCTAAAGCTTAAGAGCTGGGCTTCCCTGGTGGTGCAGTGGTTAAGAATCCACCTGCCAATGCAGGGGACACGGGTTCGAGCCCTGGTCCAGGAAGATCCCACATGCTGTGGAGCAACTAAGCCCATGAGCCACAACTACTGAGCCTGTGCTCTAGAGCCTGCGAGCCACAACTACTGAGCCCACGTGCTGCAACTACTGAAGCCTGCGCACCTAGAGCCCGTGCTCCACAACAAGAGAAAGCCACCACAATGAGAAGCCCGCACACCGCAACGAAGAGTAGCCCCCACTCGCCGCAACTAGAGAAAGCCCGCACACAGCAACGAAGACCCAACACAGCCAAACAGAAATAAATAAAATAAATTTATTTAAAAAAAAAAAAAAAGCTGAAGAGCTGTCCTAATTTTCAAATTGAGAAAGAAACAAGGGAACTAATTTGTACATTTCTGAAGGGATCTGCATCTGGTACCAGCAGGCAGGTCTAAACAATGTTTCAGTTTTATTCACCATCCCCTGGCCCAGACTATCTTAACCCCTTTTGAATTTTAGAAGAAAACAGGAAACTCTCCTCCCCTCCACCACCATTTTCTTTCTAATAGATTGTTTTTTTAAAGTAGCAAACCTTGAACATGTTGTAAGACTAGCAGCTGACAGCCATGGATAGTATTTTCAGCCCCTTTTAATGTTCTGAAAATGTGTCATCCATTGTGTTCCGTAAAGGGTTTTGATTTTCTGTCTCATTTTAAGAATGTTTGGAAGGACTCTTGCAAACAATATGAGAGTAGCATTACATTACGGCAGTTCAACATTTAAAGTAGTTTTCTTTTTTTTATGTTCTGTCTTTGTACCTCTTTTGAGATGTACTGGCTCATGTCAATAAGTTCACATCAGAGCTTCAGGTGTGGATGGATCTGGGGCTCAAAGGCATCAAAGGATGCAGGTGCTTGTTGTCACCCAGCTCTGTGTCCCCCTGATGGTGTCAGGAGGTGAGGCCTTTGAGAGGTGATTAGGTCGTGAGGGGGGATCCAAAGACCTGCTGCATAAAACCTCACCAGGGCTGCTTTCCCCACATCTTACGAGGTAAAAAGGGCCCCAGGAAACAGCACAGACTGCCCATGTGAGCCCTTGGCAGCCCTGGTTGAGAAGATGCTGGCACAGCTGGCGATCAGCCTTGCCAGCTCCTCTGCGAGGCCCAGCGCTCGTTCCCACCTGTAAGGTTTAGAGTTTGTGTCCCTGTCTCCAGCCTCCTCTGTCCCCTACAGGCAGCTGTATCTGCAGCCCTGGCCGGCACCTCTAGCTGCTCACAGGGCACCCTCTTGTGAGTGTCCAGCCTCACCCCTCCCAGAAATAATCCAGGGAAATTGCACTGCGTCTCCGTCACGTCCAAACTGAAGACCTGTCCCCACTGCAGGGCAATGATTCTGTCCAAGGGAAGGCTGACCGTGAACTTGGGAAGAATCTCCAGACACACAACACAGGGCTCTTGCTTTGGGAAGAATCTCCGGACACACAACACAGGGCTCTTGCTTGTTGAGTTATACTCTCTTTTTTACCTGCACTGAATCATCTGTAACAACCATGTGTTGTTCTATAATGGTCACATTTTATACCAGTCTCCCCACTTAGGTAGAAGACGCTTAGAGAGTAGAGGAGACACACATGTTAAAAGGGTTGACGTTTACATTTCTTTAACTTCATTTTGAAATAACCACTCACTGGCAAAGGGTTGCAGAAAGAATATAAAGTCCTTCCACCTCCCCAAATGTTACACAGCTGCAGTACAATAATCAAGATCAGGAAATCAACACACTGATACAACTACCTTAACTCCTGAGTCACTATTCAAAATTTACCAATTCTCCCACTAATGTCCTTTTTCTGGCTCAGGATCACATATCACCTTTACTTGTCAAACCTTCATAGAAGTCGACGTTTTTGACCACTAAGTGCTGGCCCTGCTCCTAAGTCAGACTCTTTCCACACATCTCATTTCATCTTCACAATCTTGTTAGTTTGGCTTCTGTTATGGTCAACACTTAACTGATGGCCAGAATGAGGCTCAGAGAAGTTAATGATCTTGACAGAGGTCACACAGCAATCAAGTGCGGTGCTAGTGTTTGAACCAGATCCATCCTTCTCAGGAGCCTGAACTCCTCACTTTATGTGTCCATACAGCCATACAGCTGGGTAGCCAGATCACAGATAACGGCCCCATCCCGCCTTCCTTCATGTCTTTCTCTTGTCCCAGGAAGCCACATGTTAATATACTCCAGAGCATGCAGCACCGTGACAAATGTACAGTAGGAGTTCAGTAAAGGATCTCCACGTGCAGTTGAACATTCCAGGTATTTTTTTTTAACTTAAATAGGGTTTGGAATTGCAGCAACCTGAATACCATCCTCTAGCTTCTAGCTTCAAAAATTGTGCTATGTGGACTCTGAATTTGTTTCTCAGCATATAGTCACTTGGTGCTTGGTTGACTCATTGATTGCTTTCGGTTCAAAGTTGACAATAAAAATTCTTTGTTGGTGGCCTGAGTTTTCTCGGTGGAGCCCAACTGATGTATGCATGGCCCTGGTCAACCTTGCCTGCCACTCTTTTGTCTTCTTGACTCGTACTTCAGGGACTAATTATACATTTGCAGCACCTCCTGGATGACAGAAGTTTCAAAAAATTCTCTGAGAATAAAATATGGCTTGACTAAGAGTTGGTTCAATACGACAGCTGATTTAGGAACTATGTACCGAAAAGAGTATTTGCCAGTGGAGGTCCGTCTCTGGAGGAATATCATATGTCTCTCTCTCTGTGACATGTTTAACCTGTTCTGTAGCAATTTGGGCGAGGCCAGAAAAGACATGTTTATCAAATCTGCAGATGACAGACTTACGAGATGTGGCTCACATGATAAATGACAGACTCGAACTACAAAGGCCCCAACAGGCTAGAACACTTGACTGAAACCACAAGATGAAATTAAACAGAGATACATGTCAAGGCCTGCATCTAAGATCCAAAAATCAATTGCACAAGTACTGGATAGGGAAAACCTAGATTTATAGCTGTTCATGTGGAAAAGACATGGGAAGAGTCTCAACAGACCATAAACTCTACAAGGAGCCAAGTGCAGATCGGTCTACTGTGAAAGGGACCACCATCGGTACCACATCCATAGAGGAAGAATAAACAGAACAAAATAAGTAATGGTTCCACTGTGCTCGGGCTGGCCACACAACATCAGGAGGATTATGTTCAATTTGGAGGGCCACATTTTAGGATGGAAACACTAGAAAACACTTATACATGGCTGTTCCAGACTTTGAAGTGTCCTAAAACCGACATCATAAGAAGGAAAAACCCTTCAACTGGTCCTCATCAGCCAGATGAGTGGCTCTAAGCCTGGTTAAGTATCAAAAACACCCAGGGAGCTTTAAAAGTGTCATATCTAGGGGGATTCTGATGCAGAATCTAGACATCTGCATGTTAAAAAGATTTCCAGCTGTTTCTGATGAATAGCTAGGACTTAGAGTCACTGACCTAAGGAATAAAGTCTGAATTCCTTAGCTTGGATTTCAGAGAAGTATAGGTGCGGCACCACCCTCCTACCCAACTTCCACTCTCCACTTGTTGTGGGTTGAATTGTGTCCTCCTAGAAGACGTGTTGGAGTCCTATCCTACCTCTCAGTTCCCGTGGATGAATGCGACTTCATTTGGAAATAGGGTCTTTGCAGATGCAGTCAAGTTAAAATGAGGTCATACTCCACTAGGGCGGGCCCAATCCAACATGACTGGTGTCCTTAGAAGAGGAGAAAACAAAGACACACAAGCACAGCGGGAAGGTGGCCGTGTGAAGACAGAGGCAGGGATCAGAGTGATGCTGCCAGGAGCCCAGGGACGCCTGGAACCACTGGAAGCCGCAAGACGTGAGGAAGGATCCTCCCCGAGAGCCTTCAGAGGGAGCTGGGCTCTGCCCACACCTGAATCTTAGACTTCTGGCCTCCAGGGCTGTGAGACAATAAAATTCTGTTGTTTAAGCTGCCCAGTTTGTGACACTTCATTACAGCGGCAGGGAACTAAGACACCCCTCTGCATGGGGTCCTCACCCCACGAAAGTGAGCTCCTCCTGGCCCCTGCAGAGGTCCCGCCAGTCCCTCCTGGCTGTGCCCACACGGTCTCTCAGCCGCCCCAGCCCCACGCGTCTGAGTCCTGCTGACCTTCCACACTCCTGCTCCCACGTGCTTCCTCCATGAAACCACACAGACACCACCGCCCAGACCCCCCAAAAGCAGCACCTCATCAGATCGGAGCCCTTGCATTTGGGGTCCCTGCTGCAGCACACTCGCCATGTCCTAGCTGATACAGGACACACCCGGTTGTCCCTATAGCGCTGTGAGATGCAGAGGACGGACTCCATGACCATCGTCTCAGTAACCAAAGCACCCGGTACCATGCTTTACACATAACACACATGTAGCAAATATTCATTAAAAGCCTGGAAACATATGAGAATGCGTACAGAGGAGATGACGAAAAAGACACATAATAGCTACCCTGAGATGTTTAACCATCACTTGGGCAAGAATGTGGGCATTTTTTGATTTTTTGTGGTTCCAGAACTGAAAGGAACTCAGAAGCAAAATGAACCTCCTCACAACTCCGAGTGTCCAAGAATTAAACAAATTGCCTAGAGAAAGGATGAGCCCTCTGGGTTTGGAAGCATAAGGCAGAAAGAGTTGATGTTTGGTCAGGGCTTCTGGCAGTTGAATTTATAAGCCAAAGTTCTGAGGAGAGTTCCAGAGGATAATATACATTTGGGAGATATTTGTGTGTGGATCGGATTTAAAAACTTGAGCCTGGGTGAAACCACCTGGAGAGACAGGTATGTGTAGAGAAGAGGAGAGAGAAAAGATCCACGAGAGGACAGGGCTGGGAGGGGGCCTTGCAGCATTTGGTGGTGGGAAAGGCGAGGAGTAGGTGAAGGAGAAGGAGACCCAGGAGGCGAGCGTGGCTGGCTGTGTCTGCCACACCCAGCACTCCATCACTTCTTAGGTCTCCTCTCTGAAGTCATCTGATCCAGAGGGCTCCCTGGCCCACACTGCTACGCCCCCCGAGTGGGGGGCACCCCTGGGCCGTCACTGCCCAGCTGTCCCGTGCAGGCAGCCTGCAGGCACGTAGCACGGTCACGTAGCACGGTGACCCACAGATCTGTGCCATGAGTGCAAGCATGCTGGCTAACTTAGGCGACAGCACTCAGCTGCCAGAATTTAGGTATTTTATTGCTGAAAAATACTTCCGTTAGCAACTTGAAAAAAAACCTCTGAGGTCATGATCCTCTCCCACATTTTGACTAGAGATGACATTTAATGGTGATCAGATCCAATACACTAGTATCAGCTTAATTTTCACTTGTTCATTAATTCATTCTACAAAGATTGAGACCTGCTGTGAACCAGCCGATGTAGTATGTGCTGGGGATAAACAGTGTGAAACAGAAGCAGGCCCTGCACCTGCCCTCGGCCAGCTTCCAGTCCAGTGCATAGAGAGAGATTTTATAAAAACAGAAAAATACCTTTGTTGTTACAAGTTTCGACACGTGCCATGCAGAAAAGGCACAGGGCACTCTGCGGGATATAATTAACGTGGAGTCCACTCTGAAGAGGCCCCACTTCAACAGAGACCTACAGGAGGGCACCAGTGCATGTTTGCCAGGCTGTGCGGCTCATTCCGAGGTCTTCAGGTCAATCCACTGGCTGAGTCCAGGAGTTTGCTACAAAATCAACTGCAGCCACCTTCTTGGTGTAAAAATAGAATCTCCCTCTGCTTGCGGAGTCGGGTTGCTCAGCAACCTGTTTTTTTCCTGTTTGTTTTTTCCTATTTCTTTTTGAATCTCCCTGTACACTAATTTTTCATTGGCCCCTTGGGTAATTAATCTGGACGGGCTGATTGGTCAGAGCAAGCTGATGAGTCATGCTGGTGAGAGCGAAGGGGACTGTGATGCCTCGAGGGAGGGAAGCAGGCCTCCTACAGGCCTTGCTGCAGATGCCCACCACCTGGGCCAAACCCAGGGGGCCTGCCGCCCCAGCCTCAGGCTGGAGGGAGCCACAGGGAGGCTTCCAGAGACACATGGGGGTCTTTCCAGGTAGCACTTAAGAGTAAAGACATCCAGCCACGGGGCATGAAGTCACCTCTCTCTCCTCCACACACACCTAATAGGAAAGGATGAGGGACTGAAGCTGAAGACCTTTCTTACAAGCCCAGTGAGTACTGATTAGTAACAGAAAAAAGAGTACAGGACAAATCAGTGATAAAGTTTAATCCTCCTTCCAAACTCCATTCTCAAGGCCGAATTCAATCACTGATCTGCAAAGCAAAACTGCAAACTTCACATTTCTTCAGCACTTTTCATACACACAGTTGGTTACCAGATAGCACAGCAAATATTACATGGAATAAATATTCGATATTCCCTGGACTAACCAGAATATTGGCAACAGAGTCTGGTTAAAGTTCTGAACAAGCTAATGATTAAAGCCAGGCACAGGCCCTCTCTTACTTGGCAGAGAGGTCGTGTTTCAGATCACTGTCATTGGGCGTGGCTGACAACACAGTGGGAAGCCCAGAGTGGGAGTGTGAGATCTAGAGGGTTAAAGCCCCAGTGTGGTCCACACCTGCACACATACTGAACTGTCAATCTAATTCTTGATGGACAGGTTTTGGTGATTCCACAAGGGAAACATTCACCCATTTGGAAGCACCTTCTCAATAGGGATGAGGCCCTGTTATCATTTTCTGTCACATCTCCAGCACCTAGCCAGGTGCCCAGCATGACACTGATGTTCCCTAAATACTAGTTGGATGAACTGATGCATGCACGAACAAACTGACCTCCACACCAAGCAGCAAAGGACGGGCTTTCTTTCCTGTTATTCCTGACTCCAAACCAGGTATCTCTTCAAATTCACTTTGCAGAGCAATTCATCTAAAATATAACAAATGACCATATCCTCCTCTGCTGTAAGACATCCAGTGGCTCCCATGCACACAGAGTAGAAGCCCAAGGTCCTCAGCAAAGCTACGGGCCTGCACGGCCTACCTCCACCCCCCTCCCCCCTCCCCACACCACACCCTTTGCTGTCCACCCTCCACCAATGCAGAATGGCCCTGCACACTGATTTGTGCAGCTGTGTCCTGATTTTGGCTCTCTTCTCTGCTTGGAACGGCCTCCTGACTCTCTCAGCTGTTCCTTTAAGACTCAACCCAGAAACCCCCTCTGCCAGGGGTCCTCCCCTTTCTGCGCTGTGGTGCCCTGCTTGGGCTTTCCTACTCAGCCTTAGAAATCATCAGAGGGCATTAAGATAATCAACTTTTCTTCCTACCTCTCTGCCATATGGTGTGACTCCCCAGAGGGGACGTGTTTCTCTTGTTTCTTGGTTCCCAAGGCCAAGCACAGTCCTGTCACATAAAATTGTGCAAAGGTATTAGCTGATCTGATGTTCATTGTTGAAGTGTGAGTATTTACAGATACTTGTACATTCTGTAGTCAAAGTTGCTTTCCAAACAGTCTCAGTCTGTTATTAACAATCGGTCATCCTTCTTCTTACGTCATTTATGTGAGCTGTAGAAAACAGTGGTCAATATTTATTTCCAAATTGAATAAAACAAAGATGTCTTTTTTTTTTCAGTAAGTGCATTGGCCACATATGCAGATTACACTTCTGTCTCATAAGCTCATGGTCTTTCCAGAATCTTTGTTCAGGGAAACCCACCCCATCTCATCAGAGATGCACAAAATGTACATCATGATTTGAATCTGGGCTTCAGTGGCTGAACGTATGTGATGCTGAAATATGTAAGAAGTAAAACAGCTTCTGGGAAATGAATATTTTCCTTTGATTTGTGTTTCTGCCTTCAAAGTCTCAAACTATCAGTTGACTAATTGATTTCTATCCAAACTGATTGGTGGGTTTTGGCATCATATGCATAGATAGCTCACCTTGAAGTATGTTCTTTTTCTTGTAGTTTGCTTGATATCATGTGAACGCGTGATGCTCCCTCACAGAACTTGCTCTCTGAAGTGGTCTGTGTTCCCTGTCAGAGACAGTTATCTGTGGCGGAGTTGGCTACATGACCACTGGAATTTGTGTCCTCCATCCATAGAAGAGAATTCTAGAAAGTGGCTTCCCACCAGGGGTATTTCCCAGTCTTACTCTGCATCCAGAGGTGGCCTCACGGGTGGCCCTTGCCAATGGAATGTGAGTGGAAGCACCAAGTGTCCTCTCTGGACCAAAATGTACAAACAGATGTGCTTTCTCCACACTTTTTCTCCTTCCACAGTCTGAGTGCAGATATATGGGTTCCTGGGGGTGGCAGGCTGGGATGAAAGGGGCCTAGGTCCCTGAATCTCTGAGTGGCGGAAATCTGCCTGGATCAGGAACACACTGTCATGTGAACCAGAAATAAAATTCTATTGTATCTGAGCCTTTTTTTGGTGGCCTGTTTCTTACAGCAACAAGCGTCAAGGTCACTAGTACCCTATCGAATTGAGCAAGGCAGAAACATAGGTCATTTTGACATTTTCCTCATGTCCTATATTTAATTCATTACCAAGTCCTGTTGCTTTACTTCCTAAGTAAAATTGAGGTAGGGTGAAGGAGAGTCATAGGATGTTGATGAACTAGATGAGGTCTAGTTTTTATAGAATTTTATAGTAAGTAGTAAAGAGTTTGAATATTCATTCTTGTGCATTGGGATCCCATTGGAGAATATTAATCAATTGAGTTTTATATGGTTTCCATTTCCCAAAATTGACTGCTCTGACTACACTGTGGTAGGACAAGAGAAAAGGACAGAAACCAGAAGGAAGGCTGCTTCAGACAGAAGCTGGACGAGGCTTTTAGTAGTGGAGATGGGGAGAAGTGGGTGGATTTAGGATTGATTCTGGCAGTAAAGACATCAGGATTTCTTTAAGGTTTGAATGTCATAGGTAAAGGAAGGAGAGAGATCAAAGATGGCTACTAGTTTTGGTTGGAGGTTCCTGCCATTTATTGAGATGTATAAGCCTGGAAGAGAAAAAAAGCAATTGGAGTACAAAGCGAGAATTCTCCTTTGGACATGTTAAGTGTGAGATTTCAATTAGACATCCACATGGAGAGGCCCAGAAAACTCTGCATGTTATAATCTGATACTCACTGAAAAGATGAAAGGTGCAGGTAAAATTCTGGAAATTACTTTCATAAAGATAATATTTAAAACCGTCGTTTTGGATGAGATCACTTAGGGAGAAAGTGTAGATACAGATAAAGGATGGGTACTCCAACACTTGGCAAAGAGAGAAGACTGAGAACAAGAGTTAGAAAATAGGAGGTGAGATGTCACAGGAGCCAAGAGCAGAGCACACTTCAAAGAAGAGGAAGTGGTCAACGATGTTGAAATGCTGTTGAGGAGTCAATAAGAGGACAGAGATGTGAGCCCTGGACTTGGAAGATGCAGTCAGTAGGGAGCTTCATAAGGACAGTCTCCTCGGAGTCCAGAGATGAAAGCTGATGCAACAGGCTAGGAGATAATCCAGGCTGAGGAAGTGGGGACGTAAACGTCTGCTTCCAAGGGGAGCAGAGAAGGAGGAAGTAAGTAGCTCGAGGTGATTATGGGATTCAGGAGGGTTGTTTTATTAAAGATGAAAGATACAAGAGCATGTTCTATGCTGAAGGGAATGATCAAGTCCAGGGAATCACTGGTGGTAAAAAGGAGAGGAATTGCAAGACAAAGTCTTGAGAAGAGAGAGGGGGCGGGGTCCTGAACACCAGAGGAGGGGCAAGGGGATCTCACCTGTCTTAACAGAAGGGAACAAAGGGACCTCTACGGGTGTGGATGTGCGCAAGTCAGGAAAAAGATAAGTACGTCTCTGTGATGGATTCTATTTTTGCAGTAAACTATGAAGGGAGGTCACTGGCCAAGAGTAAGGAAAACTAAGAAGTAACTCATAATTGAAATTAATACCTGATGATGTAAGAATGACTTGCTTTAATTTTTCAAAATATAATCCCACTCAATATTTTTACCTATTTATGACATCATTTTGGTCCCTGATTTTGGAGAATCTCTCTAAGGGGACTTTCTCAGGTTCCAAGTTTCCCTGGATGGCAAGGACCTCCTATACTCTAGATTATTAAACAAACAAATGTAAATGTAAGTAAAAGAGGTGTTATTTTTTTACTTTACCTTTTCTCTAAATGAGAGTGTTTAAATTTCCATTAATTTCACTTATCTTTTTCACTTAGTACTTCATTTGTGCATAACCATGGAATCTCACCCCAGAAGAATTTAACCCCCCGAGTCATGTACTATCTTTTTCCCCTTTTCCATCAGCACGAAATCTGTCCCATTCAAAGACTTCCACGCAATGATGATTACCATAGAATAATTTATGTCACTAATTAATTAACAGGTTTGGGGTTTTGTATGCTATTTTAGCTCTTCTTTCACATATGTGGCTAAATTCTTTCACCCTCTTTAGATACAAATGTTTCACATCTTTCATTATTTTATTCACCACCCTTATGAGCTTTTGTGTAATAGAATGTGTCTACTTACTGTATAAAAGGAAATGCCACCACCACCCAATTTCCAAACTACCATGATGTTGATGTTTGTGAGGAATGTTATGCCTTTTACCCAAAGCTGAATGTTTTCGCTACAAAATTCTTTTACTTTTCGAGAGTAATAATAATTTCATAATAAAACCTTACTAATTTCAACCAATAGAGGAGAATCATTTGAAATGTTGAAAAGACTAAATTTTAGAATATTTGTAAAGAAATGATATTACTTTGTACTCATGTCTATAAAATCTATGCAGAGAGGCTGTTTTAAGTACTAGACAGAAATAAATTGTTATTCCCAAGGAACTCAGTCCTTAACAGTTATATGTGTTAATCTCTCTTTAAGAAACATAAGAATTTTGCCAATACATATTAATTTTATTAACACATTTTATCAATTGTCAATGTCATGGCTATACGTGTAAGAAGTCTAAAACATAAACGTGTATATCATATCCCGAGTTTGCTATTTTTCCATACCACCCCCTCCCTCCCTAAGTCTGACAGTGCCGTGAGGTGGTCAGTGGTGACAGAGACACCTTCCTTGTGCTGCCCTGAAGAGGCCTGTTCTGGACCCCTCAGCCTCCTCTCCCACCCCTCCCCCCTCTGTAGTGAGTTGTCCCAGGCCCCACTGGACTGCTGCCGACATACTGTATGTGGGTGAAACATTTCAGTAGATTATGTGACGGTGGGTAATCCACTTGAGTTGTATGAACCAGGACCAGGAGGACTCAGACACTTGGCCAAGCTCAGGCCGCACACACCCAGAACAATCCCCATTGTCTGCAATCCTTAGACCCAGGCACATACCGCGCTGGCAATGACTTCCAAATGAGATTCTTACCGAAGTCCCAGAGGATAATGAAGAGATGGGTTCTAGCTGCGCAAACATTTCATAAGAAAGGAGTTGTGATCTCAGAATAAATCCAGTCACACATTTTTTTAATTCATCAACCAATAAATGAATCATTTTGGGGACATCTAAAGTACAAATACTTTCATCTCAGTCTTTTTGAGATCTCTTAAAATATTTCTGGAATTTATTTAATCTTGGGGAGGGGTTGGTCAGGGGGTTCAAAAAGAGCCCATCACACATTTCCCATCAGACAACAAGGTCCTGAAAGGCAGCAACACTGTCTTGCAGCCCCTGCAAACATGCTCCGTGATTGGTAAAGAAGAGTATTTACGCTCCACAAATATTAGATTTCCTCCCTCAGGACCAGGATGCTCCAGGAACCACTCAGGTAGCCCCATCCTCTCAGTTTACAGTGAAGAAACTATGGCTGGAAGAGGTGAAGTGATTTGACCAAGTCACACAGTAGCTCAGAGTGCAAGTAAACACATTTACTTTATTTACCAAAGAAGGGTCTGGAAACTAGTGCTGGTAAAGTCCTGATGCACCAGAGGCACTTTATGGTTCCTCAGCCAACCATCCAAATATTTGTTCTACTAAACTTCCACCACACAGCTTTGAAGTTCTGGCTTATGGATTGTCAGTGAGACTCGGTTCCTTACCTCCGCTTCTTTCCTTCTTCTTCATCCCACTTCTCAACCAGTAAGACAGGTTTGCTATTAAGACTGGAGAGTAAGCATGGACATGGGCCCAGGATGGAGGCTCCAGCCCAGGAAAACAGTGGTGCTACCAGCGAGGCGCAGACGTCCTCATCCATGGCTGAGGCTCATCTTCTGGCGGAGGTGAAGGAAAAGCCTGGTGAAGGGTTCTAAATCAAGAGGCTAGTGAACTAACAGGCTGTGCCTGGAAATCTCTGACTCCAGAATGAAGCTCGCTCAGAGGCAGAGGGAAAACCAGTTGGCTGGTTAGAGGAAAGTCTTCAGTTCTGCCACTTAAACTAACAAACTAACAAAAGTACCTGACAGCCTTGGGGACAACACGAGGAACCCTCAGAAGACTAGGGTTAACTTTCCCACAAGTTTTGTTCTAACAAGAGGAGGAAGCCTCTTATTTCAGCAAACACCTGGGAGAGGAGGAACAAGAACCAGATGAGAAGTAAGATGAGGTTTGCAGGCCCAGGCAATCTTCATGAAAATTACTGGGAGAAGACAAGGCGGACGGACTGAAGCTGCTGACGGGAGGTTCTGTCTCCTGTGGGAGCTATTCTGCAGCTGGACTTGAAAAACTGGGTAAAGCCATGGTGTCTGGTTTGGTTTGGCCTTTCTCAGGTGGAGCATTTAACAGGCACCTGCAGGGCTCTCCCTGGACCCCAGAGAGCACAGACTAACAAATCACTGTTAGCGAGAGCTTCACAGCTCAGGTTAAGAAATGGGAGGGGAAAAGGTAGAGTCTCCATTTGCAGCAGAGGAGGAAACCAGGAGGCACTGTTTTCTGAGCAGAAGTCAAAGACAGCAGCCACATGGCAGACTTAAAATGTCTTGGGCCATTTTGAAGAAATACAGGGAAAAGAGCAATGATCATAAGGAAAGCAGAGCACTTAATTTTGCTTGGGAGTTGCTTATTACAAATGTGGATTCCATTGCCAGCTGGGGTCCAGGAACCCTTGCAAACAGGCAAGGGGAATTAGGAAGTTTTAATGCACAGCCTGCACACGATAAACAGATGAGAAATTCCAGTGAAACTTGGAGGTGCTGCCAATGCACATTACACACTTGTTAGCTGACAGTGGGGTTTAAGATGCCATTTTTCACGGTGAAAGGCAGTCTGCCTAAAGGTAGACAGAAGATGTTATCCGAGAACCGGGAAACTCCAGTGTCACAATCTACTGACGGGAGATGGCTTTGAATTGAGCAGGGATTTTCCAAGGTAGAGTCTTGATAAACTGTACGCTTTTAACAGCAGCTCAGAGAAACTGAACCAGAATGCTGCTTTTCTCTCTTCTGATTCCCCCTCTACCACCTTCCTCTACATACCACAGGCCATCTGCTGTAATCTGTAACTGGTGACAACAGAGCAGGTGTAAACTGTAGGAGAGTTACCAGGTCCTGCAAACTCCGCATTTCCTTAGGACAATAGCTGTTTGGATTGTAAGCTGACCAAATAGATGCATTTGGGATTTGGGGTCGTGGTTCCCATGGGGAAATGAGGGGCTGGAGAAAGCTGGCTTCTCTATCTTGATACAAAGCTTTATCTCGATAATTCATTGGAGTGTCGAGAAAATGGAACACAAAAGTCTCGGAGTTGTGTTGGAATTTGGAAGCAGCAGAAGGATCCACATCTGTTCCAGGGAAAACGAATTTTGTTGCAGGTTCTGAAGAAGAGCCTGACTTTACCAGAAGACACTCTCACTAAGGCCCTCTGGTCAGGACCAGCCAGAAAGAGAAAAAGAGGACAGGAGGAAAGATGCTTTTCAGTTATTGTAGGATTTTAATTACTCCGTGAACAGGTCTTGAGTTGACGATGGGAGGCAGTTGGATGAGAAATTTTACTAAGTTATCATAAATTTTTACGATTGCTCACCTTGTCTGCTGCTGTCTGCTGGGCAAGGATACCATCCCTTCGGGCAAATAGGAAATAAAACAGAAAATGGCTTCAAGATAAAATTAACTGAAGTGGTGGCTCGATGCTTTACAGAGGTGTCGGGAGCAGCACTGAAAAGGCATCTATAACTGGCCACCTCCTTGGTTCCAGGTGGAAGCTGGTGCAGGCTGAGCCGAGAAGCCCACCAATTGCTCCTCTGGGCCTGCACGAGTCTCCCGAGGCGGGGCCTTGGTCCCGAAGGATGGAATCCACCCGGGAGCTTGTGGTGGAACTCTCCTGCCATTCCAAGACCTCACCTGAGAAGGCCAGCCAAGCCCACCCCTGGCCACAGGCTGGCCAACAAGCCCCCCAAGGTTAATGGGAAGAGGCCAAAGGAAGACGCCGATGCTTTTCCCCCCACCAGCATTCTCCAAGACGGGGGTCCCACCAGCTCGATGAAGTGCAAGTGGGTGCAGGTGGTGGTGATCCGGGCAGAGGGGACCCTCCAGTGGGCACAGCCCCGAGTGCCTCCTCTCAGAGGCCTCCCTGTGTCTCCTCTCTCTCCTCTGCTGCTGACCTTGGGATGAAACTCCCATCTGGGGGGCCCACCATCCACCTGGGGTTCCGCCCCGCCCCGCCCCGCCCCGGGGGAGTCAGGAAGGGGCGGCTGCCCCAGCTCCTCTCACGCCAGGGCTTTTGGGGGAGTCGGTCCCCCTGTGGCTGCTCTTGGCATCCCAGGGCTGAGACCCTGGGGACCCGGCGCGGGGAGACTCCCGGTTAGAGCGAGTCACAGCCTCTCGAATCTGCGCACCATAGCGTCGACCAGTCACCTCGGGGTGGAGGGTCAGATGCATTCAGGTCAGCGACAGGAGTAAAGCAGAGCCCAGCGCACAGGGAGCTGCAAGTCGGCGACTGTCACCCAGCACGGTAAATGTAAGCATCGCTCTGCTCCCGTCCTCCCCCGAATAACTTTCTTAAAATTGGACTCTAGTTAATCTGCCATGCTGCGTTAGTTTCAGGTGTACCGCCAAGGGACTCCGTGATACACATACATATTCTTCTTCAGATTCTCCCCCGTTACAGGTCCCTACAGCACACTGAGCTCCCCGTGCCACGCAGCAGGTCCTTGCTGTTACCTATTTTATGTACAGCAGTGCCGACCCCCTTCTTCAAGCCAACGCTGGGTCGCTCCGAACGACCCCCAGGTAGTCCCCCCTCGTTCCTGAAGGGTTTCCTCCTTCCAACACGACCCCTGTCCGGATCCCTGCGCTGCGACGACGGCCCTCTCAGCGCTGGCTCCTCAGTCCGTGTCTCCTCCTCCCGCCGCCCTGCGGCCCTCGCTACCATCCCCCCCCGGCCCCCCGCCGTCCACACCGCCTCACCGCCGGTCCCCCCGCCCCGACTCCCGCCGGCGCCAGCCCCTGCCCGCGCGGCTCTCCCGACACCAGGGTCGCCTCTGTCCACCTCGGGCTGCATTCCTCTCCTCAGCCGCCCAACCGTCACTGGGGAAGCCCATTAACACGTCCCGGGAAATAAAACCAGAATCTGGATAATAAAATAGAATCTAACCTTTTTTTTTCTTCCTTTGTGCTTAGTCTTCTGTCACTTGCTCACAAGGCACCGCACACTGTGAGAGGCCTCTCGCCGGGCCCTTCAGACGTGAGCGCCTCCCGGGAAGCCGCTCCTCAGCTCCGGAGCGTGCGCAGAGGCAGCCGACGCCGCGACTCAAGATGGCGGCGGGTAGGGCGCAGAGAGGCTGCGCACTGGATCTGGGGGCGAGCGGCGGCCCCGCCCCTCGAGAGCCCCGCCCCTCCCCTCCCAGCTGACTGGGTCCCTATAAAGGGGCCCTGCCGCGGGCTTGTCGGGGAGGGTGTGCTCTAGAGCTGGCGCATCTCTGGTGTTTGATCAAAGGCTAAAGCTCTCCTTTCCTTCTGAACCGAACTCCGTCTCCCATTGGCGCAAGCGACACCAGGCAGGAGGACCCCGGTTGGGGCCCGACAGGAAAGTGTCAGGTAACGCGACACTTCCACCCGGGCCCTGTGACTGACCATGGCTGGCAGCCGCCCGTGTCCAGCTCCCCGGGCCCATCCCTGGCTCTGATCTCAGTGGTCACGGCTTCTGTGTGGTGCTGCTGGACGGGTCTCACTGTGGGTCACCAGCCCCGGGGGGAGGGGGGCTCCCGCCACCCACAGTCCCCCCACACTTCTGCCCTCCTCCAGACCTTCTCCATCCCGTCCTCTCCCCCCTCCAACCCGCGTGGCCTCCCCCACTGGTCGCCGGGCTTCCTGGGCCTCGGGGCCTCGGCCTCTCAGGCGTCCTCTCTTCCCTCTAGTCCCTCCCACGTCCCCACACTGCCAGGTCCACCACGGACACCCGGTGCCCATCCCACCAGGGTCCAGCAGCAGTGGGCACAGCTCAGCACACGCGGTTGAAGGGCTTTGCTCACTCGAAGTCCGGGACAGGTGCTCTCCTGTTATCCCTCCTCCCCTGCGTTCACCCCTGTCCCAATCCCTTCCTGCTGCCGCCCTATCATCAGAGCTCGTAAACTCAGGGCCCTGACCCTGCAACCACTTCTCTTTCCTGTCTTGACCCCTCCCTGTCCCGTGGCTTCAAATAGCATCGGTGCCGGTGACTCCATATTTAATTTTCCACCTGAGCCTCAACCCTGAACCCCAGACCCAGACATCCCACTGCAAGCCCAGCTGTGCTCAAACCTGCACCCCTGACACACTTCCTCCAGGCTTCCCATGTTGTCAATGGGAGATCCTTTCTCCTCATTGCCCAGGACTTCAATCCCGGAGTCCTCCTGACCTGCACCCTCTCACCACCACACGAGCCCCCTGCAATCCTGGTGCCTGATGGCTTCACGGTGTGCCCAGCGCCCCAGAGCCCCCCCCCCCCACCACGGCCGTTGCTGCTCTGAGGGAGGCACCACCTCCACAGTCAGGAGCCTCACAGCAGCCTTCCAGGCACCCCCAGCTCATCGCTGATGACTCTCCCCTCGCTGGCTGCTCCCCTCTGCAGCATTCCTCGGCTAGGGGTCCACACAGCTTGCTACCGCCAGACCCAGTTTTGAACACTTGCTCCCCCGTACTCCCCCAAACACATGCACTTAATAGCTCCTTTCCCTGCTTCATTTTTTTCTTGGTACTGATGATCACTGTTTTAAAAATGTACTTGTCTTGTTTATTTTCTCTTTTCTCCACTAGAATGTAAGCCTCAGGCAGGGATTTTACTCTAGTTTTCTCTTTACTGTGTCCCCAGTGTCTTGAATAGTGTCTGGCATGGGCTAGATGCTCCACAAACACATGTTGAGTGAAAGATGTGATGTGATGTGAAGTGATATGATGTGATAGGAGGTGATGTGATGTGATAGGATGTGATGTGATATGAAGTGATGTGATGTGACGTGATAGGACAATCCCATCTTGGATTGAGACCCAATCCAACGTGACCAAGAGTGGGCATTACTCAAGGATGTGCTGAACCTTTAATGAGTGGGGTGTTGGTGACAAGGTAATCTACTTGGGCAGAAGACTCAGGAAGTCAGAGACAGTGCCCGGGAACTGAAGGGGTGACATGTTTACATTCAGACTCTCCCGGACGAACAGATGGGAATATTTTGATTGCTCATCAGATAGTCAGACGGCATCTAAATAAATTGCTGACAAATTTGCTAAGTACAGTGCTTTCTATTTGGAAGATTCACAAAGCAACTGACGTACGTAGTGTCTACCAGCTTAAAACAATACTGCCAGAATAAAAACTGTATTTGAAATTTTCTTTTAATAACATCTTGGGTTTTTTAAAAAGTCTAATTTGGTTCTTCAAAAGAGATGAAGCTTTAAGTTCCTAGTAAAATGAATTTACTTCCTCAATGTCTTCATTCCCATATACTAGAAGATCCTATAATTACACGGCAGTTAAAAATTGCAAAAAATAATTTCCAAATTTTGCAAATAAAACCTAACATGCATTTACAGTGTGACACTTTGCAAAGCCAAAGACAAAGAATGTAGATTTGGGGATAAGGACACTTGGATTTGAATTGCTGATAAGACATCCTAGGCATTCAGGGCCTTGGTTTCATCATCTGAAAAATGGGAATCCTGATGTGCACCTTGCAGGGCTACTGTAAGGACTAGAAGCGGTATACTTACAGTGACTCTCAGAGAGCCCTGCGTGCGGCACATGCTCCAGAGTGGTGCTAACAGCCAATGACTAAACAACAAAACAGAACAGCCTATCTAATCTTGATGCTATTAAAGGATTTTTAAGAATTGTGATGCTATTACAACTCAAAAATTCTCATAACTCTAGAAACCCAAAACATCAACAAAAGCCATCAACAAATCCTTCTTTTTTATTCAAATGAGTCAACTTACTCATGGAAAACATAAAAGGTACATGTTGCATTATTCCCTGAGCACTTTCACAAAGAACAGGGCTTCTAAAATGGCATGCAAGGACCTTGTTACAGAACTCCATCTGAGTTTCTCAAAATTACATAATTTAAGTTTTATTTTCCCCCAAAAGGACTTTGGAGTCATAGACTTTCCCTAAACAAATGATCTTGTTCTACAGATGAGGACTTGAAGACCAACTCCCATCTGGTTGTACAGGCAAGACCTGGCATAGTCTCCGGACTAAGTCATGACTCTGTCATCGGCACTGTGACCGGGGCAGCCAGTAAAGAGATGAATAAACAGTGGAAAGGAGAGTCCAGGCCTATAACATCCCTTCAAATGAGGCCTCGCCCACCACTGGTGCCCTGGCACCAGCGTTCCTGTATTGCAAACGTTCTCCATATGTGGCTCACCCACCAGGAGCAGAGAACTGCATGGGACATGGGACCCTGGCTCACCCTCCAAATCTGCACAGCCTAGAAGGGATGGCAGGTCACACACCTGGAGAAAGCATCACACCAACGTGCATGGTCAGTGCCACGTGAGGAGGGTAAAAACCAGTGTTTGAAGAGCCCAGGGGGGAGCGGGGATCATTTCCAGGTGCTTAGAGGAAGCTCTCAAGGGACAGGAAGTGAGCAGTATCTTCTCTCTGGGAGAGGTCTGCCCTTGCTTCCACATGGTTCACCACTGGATCTTCCAGCGGATGTGAAGACTCTATTCACATACAGTCGGTCCTCATCAGTCACGGATTCCATATCTGCGAGAGAATTCACCTACTCGCTAAAATTAATCTGTTGCCCCAAGTCAGCACTTGTGGTGCTTTTGCTCATTTGTGGACACATGCAGAGAGGAGAGAAATTGAGTCTCCTGATTGATGCATGCTTTCCCAGCTGAGGTTGAACAAGGCCACACTCTGCCTTCTTGTTTCAGCTCGTACTGTAAATAAGTACCCCTTCTGGAGTCTGTTTAGTGCCACGTTTTCCACATTTTTGTGTTTTGTGTGTGTGTGTGTGCGATTTCACTGTTTACAGTGGCTCCCAAGTCCAATGCTGAAGTGCTGTGTAGTGATTTATGGGGAAAATACATTTGTTAGATAAACTGTTCAGGCATGAGCTACAGTGCATTTGGCTATGAGTTCAATGTCAACGAAACAACAGTGTATAGTAAATAAGGTGTCTTTAAACAGAAACACACATGAAATAAGGTTTTGTATTTATAAGTGAACATAAATGTGTGACCAGAGGCTGGCAGGAACCTAACCCTGTATTTCCCCTGGGAGCAGTGGTTCAGTGTTCACTGTTTCCACGTTTGTGGTGACTACAGAACAGAACTACCATGACAAGGAGAACTGACTATATGTATGTACATGTACAGGCACTCATACATAGATATGCACATATGCATGTACATGTGACTGCATAAACATGCATGGGAAGATATGGCATGTAGCTCGGGTCATGGTTTCATGAAAGGAGACTGTCATGATTCAATAAACTATATTGTGAAACTTGGAAATCTCAGGAGATGGGAAGTGAAATCTAAAAGAAATGCATCAGGAGTCTGTGCATAAATCACTCATCGGTGGCCCAAATCCAGGATAAGACATGAGTGAGAAGTGCCATGTTTGTGTTTCTCTTAGCTTTGCAGGGAGATTTTATATCTTCCTTATAACAACTCTGACTTCATCAAGCCTGTGAGAGTTCCAGCACACAAGAGCTTCTTTTAATGCAGCTAGATGATAATACTTTTCTCAAATTTTCAATATTCTAAATATTTTAACTGTCACAAATTATTTGTCTCCAAATAGTTTATATTAACAAACTTTAAATGTTAATGTTTTAAACAAAACACCCCCCCAATACATGCATCTCTATTGATGTGAGCATAGAAAAAAAAGGAGGCTTTTCCAACTGTCAACATTTTAAAGCAGTGTTATCAGTTTTGAGGTTCCCATAGCAACATGTTCCATTGCCTAGGTGACAGTGATCTTATGATGTCACCAGTGAGCTAAACTAACTTGGAAAACAAACAGACATTTCCTCCTGAGTGTCCCCACATCTCGAAGTTGCCTCCAAGCCTTAGACGGTCAACGCACCAAGTGCAGCTTCGTGAAGAGTTATGAGGACATTTCATAAACATGATTCCAGGATTTGACCTGTTAAAGCATCTTTCATCTTCAAGGGGTTTACAACACTAAACAAGTTGCCCTTCATGTTATCCCAAGGAGATTTCTCCCAGCTGCAGAACAGATGTCAGAACGAAGGCACAGCATCTTGGCGGAATATGCTGCAGCTGCACAAAGGCATAAGGGAGAGAGTGAAGTGGGAGATGTCCAGTGATACTGTCACCAACTCAGGCAGTAGGAGCCACTCTGGAAAAAGTTGATGAGATGCATGAACCACCCGAGGCCAGTTTCTCTTTTCTCAAACCAAGTGATAGCCAAAATGTAGGAAGATACGCCCATCTTGGTTTCATTCTATTAATAGTTCCATGAGTATGTAATCTCATACAGGAAGTTATCCTACACGCACATGTGTGGAAGAGATAGTTATACAAGTGGGGAGTATTTTAAAGTGCATTTAGGACCAGAAACCTAGACTTGGAAAAGGATTCCATGTTCTTTTCCAATTCATCTCACAACTGGTTTGTTTGAATGACAGATGTGGTCAGGATGCTTCTAGAGAAAAAGTGAAATTTAGAGAACGGAATGTCAGTCCTGATTTCAAGGCACAGAAACACTGTCCTGTTGCATATTTTTCTTCCAAAATAATCAAATATAATTTAAGCACTTTATAATTCACCCAAAGAGGGCTTTTAACAAACAGCATGGAGCTCTAAGTTGAAAATGTACAATTGCAGAGTACGACCAAAGCCAACTTTCTTTTGCAAAAGGAAAATGTGTGCTCTAACTGCTCATGTTCAACCAGAAGTGTGAGAACCAGGCTTAGAGGATGAGGCCCAGCCTCTCAGGCCAGCCAAATATTAGGTTGGACAAGTGTAAGGCTGAAGTTGAGAGAGAAGACGGGGTCTCTTCCCTCAAATTGTAATTATTAGAGAAAAAAAAAAAACAGTGAATTTTAAGAAAATTATAAAATAGAATGAGAAATAATTTGAGAATAAGACAAGAAAATATAATGAAATCCTAAAACCTGATATAGACCATATATGCCATGTGAAAGTTAGAATGAAGAGTTACAAATCACAGCAGGCTAAAGAAGGAGGGTAGGCCTTCCCACCCCTGCTGGAGCTTGTCACACTTCAGGCCATGTTTTCTCTACAGCAAAGAAGCATCAAGACTACAGAACCGAGGAAGGTATAAGACACTTCCCCTGCCTACTATAGAGCACTGCTACCTCTTTGGCAATTCCTGTTTCCAGTGACCTAGCCAGCCCTCAAAGGCTCCTGCACAGTGAGGCCCCAGGGCATTGCACATAAAATCAGATAGCACAACACTGCATCATTGGACCCCATGGTCCAATGTGCTCTACTTTTGCTTTCCTAAAAGCCAAGATTATTGCTACAAGCCTAGGTCATGGCCACACACATACTTCAAAGCTTCTCCAGCTTGTTTCTTCAATACATCACTCAGTCTGCTCAAACACCCGGGCTCAAAGATCGGAGCACATTTGACATGTTGATGACCATTGTTTTTAGTTCCTATTTTTTTTATTGTACTTCTGAAACAATCCAAAGTCTGAGACAATCCTGGAATTAAAATGTATGAGTCCACAAGAAAAAGACATTTTGGTGTGAAGGTAATGCTTAGTCCAGCCGTGCCGTTAGGTCTGAACACTAAGTCTTTAAATTAAGATGTAAACTATAACAATCAATGCGTAATGACTTTTGCACAATGTGGCATTGCTATGGGAACATTAATTTGGGAATGTATAATGATTCTGCTTTAAATATTCTTTAAAAATATATTGTCAGCAATTGTGGGAATTAATGCCAGTTTCTAATTTGCAATCTGTTGATCTAAACATGTTTCTGCAAAATCTGCCAGTAACAAAAACGTAAAATGTCTCTCAAGCATCATGAGCCTCCATGACCTAATTCCAAGTTTGATTTCCACATGTTTTTTTTGCTATAACTGGGTCAGTAAGTACTCAGATTCAAAACTGGAATTTAAGGCCAAGACTTCTTGTTGGCTTCATCTTACAGGACAACAGAGCAGCCAAAGCTAATGACAAAGAGAAAAGAAAACAAGACACCAGTGCTTTCCTTCTGCTGCCTCTTTCTCCTGCTTTGTGCCAGATCTGTATGTGCACTAAACTCATCTATATTGAGAGTGATGTTGTGTGGCTCTGGGTTAAAGGATTGTAGAAACAAGAAAACAAGACAAAAAATGGATTCCTTTTGGTCTTCAGCAATTACTAACAATTCTGTCTCTTCTGAGTGGTTGTCAGATAAATTAAATATTAACTTGCTCTGTGGGATGTGGACCAACCGTACTGTCATTATAATAAATTAAAACAATGTCCTCTATTAACTGACACCACCACTTCTGTCTTTACCATATGGGGATCTTCAAAGAGTCATCTCTCTTGTCCAAGTTTGGTGTTGATAAGATATTCTCAGTTACAGGCAGCAGAATATTCCATGAAAAATAGTTTAAATGGTTGGAATTTAGTATTTCACATAAGTCTCAGGGTTGGGTGGTTCCGAGGTTGGCTAACTCAGCAGCTCAAAGTCAAAGCTTTGTTGGAATCTGTTTGGATTTCCTTCCACTGCAGCAAGATGGTGGCAGTAACTCCCATCCCTGCACTCATCCCAGGGAAGAAGAGGGTCATGGCTCCCACCCCGAACTCCATTTTATTCTAGGAAAAAACTATTTTCCCAGCAACCATCTCCTGCCACAGAGGCTAGGACTGGGTTACGTGGCCCATGCTAAACTACCACTAACAGGGGGAACTGAATTACCATGATTGTCTTAAGTCAGTTACGATTCAGCCCTGGACTAGGAGGCGGCCACAATCCCAAGACACTCGGGAGGTAAAAACAGGGACAAAGTGAGATTCTGCCAGCGGCAAAGAAGTAGGGAGAGAGAATGGCTGCAAAGAGTGTCTGCTACACATCCTGGCACAGTCTCCGTACCTGGGAGATGCTGAAATCTAATGCTTAGTTCTAAGGCAGAATCGGAGCAACTTTAGGAATAAGATTTTGGCCTCCACTATTATAAATCTATGTGTACATTTAATTTCCACCTGAAGGGGAAATCACATGGTCTGAAGTCTGTGATCTGTATCTTAGTACGCTGTGCCTTCCAGCTTGTGTTTTCTCACTGAGGCACCCAACCATCTGCTTCCGAGTGAGGGACCCAGCTCCCTACCCCTCTGGGGGTTGTGCCTCATTTTCACCATCCCCCAATAAACGCTCAGTAAATACAGAAAGCCCACTGAAATTAATTCACTTCATGCTCCAAAAAGGAAAATAACTTGGTAATCCAACAATCCCAGGGTGATGTAAGAAAATATAGACTGAATAAAGTAAATTTGAATTCCGCATATTAGAAGCTGTAGGAATTTTTAACCACGATGGTCTCATCGTATACAGAACTCTTTGGAAGGTGGGATCAAACATGTATGTAGTTTTTCTTCAGTAAACTTTTTTAAATGAGAGATTTAAGTTCACAAAAGAACTTGAGCAGGAAGTACAGAGTTCCCACATACGCCCTGCCCCTGCCCGTGGGTTGTATACTCTCAAGTTACCAATAGTGTTGGAAAACATGGATAATTAAAATGCAATATGCATTTCCAGGTTTAAAACAAGTGAATAGAATGCTTTGGCTTATTTTCATTCAGAAATATACCTCAGACCACAGTCAATCTCTATTGAATTGAGATTTAATGTCACTGATACTTAAATAATTATAAACCCCATTATCTGACTCCAGAAGGAAGGCCAGAAATTCTTCTTTCCAAACAATAACTATTTTACTTGCCAACAGTTCATCTGAGATTTACAACTTTTTTTTCATAGAATTGCTTGAATGACAAACTGATTTTTGCACTTAAACTACCTGCATTTGAAAATGGATTTAAATATTCCATTTGAATATATTACCTACAATAAAACATAAAGCATGTTAGTTTACATTTTTTAAACCTAGTTGGCTACGCTCTTGTTTCCTAGAAGCCCTCCTGAGCAAGACCACGTCTCCTCCCAGGCTTTCCCAAGCGAAGCCTCCCTCAGGGGTGGCAGTGCGGGCACCTGGGAAGTAATAATACAAGTGACACAGACTCAAATTCTCTCCAGGGATGTGTTTGCAACCTCGTGATAAGTTACAGAGAGCTGTTTTCGATGACAGATGACGGAAAATCTGCTCCTACCCAACAGCAGAAGCATGAATGTAAATCACGTTCTTCTGGGAAGTGCTTTGTACCCACAGACATGGCAAATTGTCAAGGTTTAAAAACCTGACTCTATTCTTGAATAAACATGGGAAGATAAGGGAGTTCCTTCCCTAGAAGCCCATCTTAACGTTGAAAACTTTCTCTTCCTTATGCTCTGTCAGGAAGCACAGAGGACTGACACCTGCCTTCTCTGATTGACCAAGCTCTTTAGAGAGGAAATCAGAGCCAGAGTTTTGTCCCTGTGCCCGTTCCCATTCCAACAGTGACGTCTGTCCACCCAGCATGTGAACACGCACCATCCCTCGGGCAGGGCAGCCGTGCAGCCGCGCTGGGTGCTATACCCGGGCGTGGGGAGTGCGGGCATCTCGGGGGCACGTGCTCCGATAGGGGTGCAGCTGCTCAGAACCCCGCCCCCCCCCAGGCACCCCTTGGCATTTCCTGTTAACAGACGGTGCTTGATCCTTCCACAGACCAAGTGTCTTCTGCCAACATGGTCTTCCTGCCCTCTAGTCAGAGGGCGGCCAGCTTCCTCTGCAAGGGCCAAAGAGCAAGTTTAGGCTTCCAGGGACACAGAGAGTCTCTCACACTCAGTGTCTCCTCCTCCTTCTTGCTGTTGCTCCGGTTCTTCTTATCTCCTCCTCCTCTTATTCCTCCTCCTCCCCCACCCCTTCCTCCTCTTTCTCTTTCTCCTCCTATTTACAACACTTTGAGAATGTAGAAGCCATTCTTAGTTTGGGAGCTCGACAGAAACAGGCCACCGGCTGGATTGGCTGACCTCCGACTGCAGTTTGCCAGCCCAGGCCACCCATCCAAAGCTATCTTTACGATCCTATTTTTAGAACTATACTCACTCAGTAGCTCTTCAATCTGACCTTTCCAACATTCCTTGCACTTTATTGTGCAGATGAAAGCAAATCTAATGCTCCAATCAAAGTCTGACCAAGGCAGAAATCCAGCTATTGATAACGTTCAGAAGGCTCATGGTAAAAAAGATACTTCCCTGGACCCATTCTCTGCATGCCTTGGAGTCTCTGAGTCTCTATAGGTCTGGCTTCTAACATCACGCATCATTAGATACGCTTTAATCACCCTAGAAGACGGCAGGAATCTAGACACACTGCTGCTTGCACTCTGCCTGTTCGGTGAACAGTTCTTCAGGGGTACAGCCACGCTCACAGGTCACATGTTGTCTGCGGCGGCTTTCATGCTACAACGGCAGAGTTGAGTAGTTGCAATGGAGACCATATGGCCCACAAAACCTAAAATATTTACTGCTGGCCTTTTACAGAGAAAGTTTCCAGATCTAGACTAAAGCAGCATCAAGCACATTCAAATATCTACTTTCTGCTTCGCAGCAAACGCTTTGTTACCTACCTGCCCCCATGCGTTTTTGCACCTATTCCTTCCTTCAAAATTCTTACTGACAACCTTCTATGCGCACGGCACTCTGTTGATCTGGAGGGGGATTGTACAAGGACTCTGATCTTTAAGAACGAGGCCACTGGTCTTCCAACCCTGGTGTAATTATACTGATTGACTATCGAATGCTTATCTTCTAAGTTTAGGCTCTCTCTCTCTCTCTCTCTCTCTCTCACACACACACACACACACGCACACACACTCTCCTATACCTGCTTACTATAAATCCCAGGACAAAAACCAAAGTCAGCAATGGGCATGATCAGCCTTTGTTATATTTTGAAACTGATTAAAAAATTGTTTTTGGTGTTTCCACCCTTTCTTTCTGTGCCCATAACCCCTGGGTATTCCCTCACCTCCCTTTTTCTATCATTATCTAAAAGGTTATAATTTGTGTTTGTTAACTTACTTGTTTCACATGGCATAACCCACTAGAATGTTCCATTCCATGGGTCAGGGGTTTTATCGTACACTACCGCATCCCCATCATTTGCGGAGTGCCTGGACCAGTCAGTGCTCAACCAATATTAGTAAAATAAATTCATTTTCAAGACACCATAGCATCTTCTCCAACCTCTGTGTGATCCAAGTCTGCTTGGAGAAAGAGCCCATATATATATGCTCACAGAATAACCCGAAGGCTCATTTTGTCACCACCCTTGGCCTTGAGCGAAGGCCTGTACCTTCTGCCGTGGGCTGTCAGGCACTGGAAACCAGCTCCCGCGGGCAGGGGGCAAGAGTGGGCCTGCTGGTGCTAGGGACTGCTGCCTCGGCAGCCATTTCTCCACGAGAACGGAGCTCGCATTCTCTGGCTCCTGGGTCCCCAGGTAGGCTTCCCCAGCTCCTGCTTGCACACCTCGCTACCATTCTGGAACATCGCCAACAGCTGAGAGGGAAGAGCCAAGGTAAGCAGGTCTCAGCTGCCAACGGGCTGTGCATGAAAACAGACTTAAAGCTGGAGGCATGTTGCTCTTTAAATGGTCCATTTAGAGAGCAGAGAGAGAGCTACCAGCTCCTGGTGGTGGTTCATTTACTAAGCACATAGGGATAAACCAGGGAACAAATATGACATGATCCCTGCCCTCAGGGAACTTACATTCTAGAAGCTGAGGGTGAGGTCAGATGATAGGAATAACACAGTACATTTAAAACTCACCGGGTGTGTTAGAAGGTGACAGTGCCGTGGTTGCAAGAGCGGGTGAGGAAGATGAGGAGGCGGCAGCCCAGCTGAAATGTGAACAGTGCGGTTGGCCTGAGTCTCATAAAGAAAGGGAACGTTTGAGCACAGGTCTGAAGGGGGCGAGGGAATGATACTTGGGATTCCTGGGGAAAGTATGCTCCAGGCAGAAGGAATACCCAGTGCAATGGCCCTAAGACAAGAGAAGGCTCGGTGTGTCCAAAGGCCAGCTTGCAGACCAGTTGGCCGGCCGTAGCAGAGTGAGCCGGGGGTGAGTTCAGAGAGGCGGGGCTGGGCCAGGCCAAGGCCGGCCTTGCTGGCCTTTCTGAGGACTTGAGCTTTTACTTTGAGTGTGATGGGGAGGATTGGCAAGCTTGGAGCTGAGGCCTGAGACAGACCTAGGTTGGCACAGGCTTGAGATTAAACAGTAGAGAAGCAAGGTGGAAGCAGAGAGACAGGCTTAGGGGCAGCAGGTCAGGTACCAGAAGGCAGTGGGCGGGGCAGGGAGCAACAGTGGGTGGGGAGAAGGAACAGCATTCCAGATGTTTCTGAAGGCTGAGTCCACAGGATTTTCTGGAGGATCAGGTATGGGATGTGAGACAAAGAAAGGAATCCAAGATGATGTCAAGGGTTTTGGCCTGAGCAAGAGAAAGCACGGACTTGCTGAGATGAGAGAGGCAGAAGGGTAAGGGAGTTTGGGGAGTGGGATCGGGGCTCGGATTTAGGTCTGAGGTCTCTGCTGGACATCCAGGTGGAGACCTCGAGCAGGCGGACGGTCTGGACATTGGGGCAGAGAAGTCTGGACTAGAGACATGATTCTGGCCGTTGTTGGCAGCAGATATAACTGAATGCCAGGAGTCTGGGTAAGATCCCCACGCCCCCGGACCATCTATTCTCTTCTTATGCAAACTCCGTTGATGACTTGTCTGTGCCCGAGTCTCTCCCCACCGCTTCCCTCTCGGGCTCTGCTCCAACCAGACGCTCACCCCACCTCCTCATGGACCGGCTCTGCCAAAGGCAGCACCGACCCCGTGTTGCTGGACCTGGTGGTTAATTCCCGGTCCTCAACCTCCCTGGTCCACCAGCGCATGTGACAGCTGACCAGCCCTCGCTCCTCCTTCCTGTCGCAGGACACTTTCTTCACTTGGTCCCAGGACACCACACTCCGCTGGGTTTTCTGCAAACTCAGTGGTCTCCTCAGGCTCCTTGCTGGTTCCTCCTCTGCCCCAGGAGTTGTGTGCATGATGTGCTCGTGCGATTGTATGTTGTGTGTGTGTTATGTGTGTGGTGTGATTGTGTGTTGGGTGTGTGTATAGTGTGGGTGTGTGTTGTGTGTGTATTGTGTGTGGTGTGTGTGTTATGTGTGTGGTGTGATTGTGTGTTGGGTGTGTGTATAGTGTGGGTGTGTGTTGTGTGTGTATTGTGTGTGGTGTGTGTGTTATGTGTGTGGTATGATTGTGTGTTGGGTGTGTGTAGAGTGCAGGTGTGTGTTGTGTGTGTAGTGTGCTTGTGTGTGTGTTGGGTATGTGTGTGGCTGTGTGTTGTGTGTGGTGTGTGTAGTTGTGTGGTGCATGTGTGTGTGTTTTCTCCAACCACCTTCAGCTGTTCTGGTGGAGACGGAGAGATGGACTTCAATATGCTCAAGGTCCTGCTAAAGTGAGGCAGGAGGGGGGCAGGGGGGTCAAGAGTGTGAGTGAGGGAGTGACACAGCGAGGGACACAGGGATCTGAGCTGGTGAGCAGTGGAGAAAACTCAGAGGCGGGTGAGGAGCCGTGTGGGGTTAGCACAAGCAACAGTGGTGCCGGGAACTGGGCTGTTGGAGTTGGGGCAGCTAGAAAGAGGGAGCCAGGGTGAGAAAAGTTGTTGTTAAAAGAATTTCTTTCAAAATGGTTTAGAACTTTGCTTAATTGTGCTAAGCGTTTGATGCCATGAAGTTGGAACAACTATATTATTTTCCATTTGTACATTTACATGTATAGAAAGAAGAATTAAACCTTGGAGTGTTTTTGCCCTCAATTTGTCTGAGATGAGAGTCACATCATCTACACAGAAAAATATCAATGATATTTACTTTCTGCCCTTGGAATATATAAACGCATGAAGATACAGATAATGAAACCATCATTTCTCAGTTTTCTATGACATCACCGTTGTAACAGTGAAAGGAAATGGTATGTTCTAATCCTACTCTTGTGAGGGCAAGAGCCTGATTGCCAACCAGAAAAAACATACAGATGGAAGATAAAATCAGTGTTATCACAGAAACAGACTTTCTACTGTTAGGAAAGTTCCATCCTGATTCCAAGGCAGCAGGAACAATGTGATCAAGCCTCCTGATGGCTGATGAGTGGTCAGACCTTCCCCTGTCACCAGCCCCTCTTCAACCACATGGTGCAAACACAGGTGAGGGGCACAGTACATGAGTCCTTCCAGGGCTACTCAGCTGAGTTTGCGTGTCTTAAAATTAAAAAGTAAAACAATAAAGGAAGGGTGTCTTCAATATTTGATAGTTAGATATTCAGATTGGGAGTGACCCATTTTTCTCTCTTTTTTTTAAGCTAGGACAATATACGTGCTCTCCAACTGATCAAGCAATGACACCAATTTTCAAGAATAGCCAAACCCCCTCGGGTGGCCTTGTGAAAAAGCACGGGAGAGATTATGAGAATGTGAGGGTTAAGCTGAACCGACCCTGACCCCTCCCGTGAGCCCCGCATTGATTCAGAGTCAGGAAGATAAGTGTGCCGACGCGGCATTGTCAAGGGGTAGGTAGATGGTCCCACAGAAGTGTTCTCCATCTTGGAAACATTGGGTCCAGACTTGTGAATGGGTAGCAAAAGGTTGCGTCACTGGTTCTGTGCCAAGAGCGGAGGCCATCGCCTGGAGGACATCAGAACCAACCTCCCTCCCCCACGAGTCACGCCTCACAGGCCCAGACGTGAAACCAGGATCCCAGAGGCCTGTAGTCCAAACTCTGGGACCGGACTTTATGTATAAGCCCTCATGTCTACACAGGTAAAGCAGACAATTCACAGGGAGCAAAATGTGAAAATACCCTAACCCACTGAAACAGGGAAGATCTCCCCAAGAAGGAGAAAAGAAACCAGGACGTTACCTCAAGGCTTGGGGAGGTGGTGGCAGACATAAATTACACGAGCAAAAACTGCTTCTACCCTAATTATGAAACCACAAACAAGCTGCTTCTTTTTATATTGCTGGGAAAGAAGCATTGCACAAAAGTGTAATGTGTGATGCTAATGGAGTTTATAATCCCATGAAAAGATCGTCAACATCATTAACGATGAGGGAAATGCAAATTAAAACCACCACGAGCTATCATCACACACCTATTAGATGGGTAAGATTTTAGAAACTAGTGATAACACCAAATGCTGGCACGGATGCAGAGAGACTAGATCATTGTTACGTCGCTGGTGGGAATGCAAAACGGTACAGCCACTCTAGAAAACAGCGCGGCAGTTTCTTCCAAAGCTAAACATTCCTTTACCACATGACCCGGCAATGTGACTCCTGAATATTTATCCCAACAAAACAAAGACTTACGTTCATACAAAAACCTGTGCTCAGATGTCCAACGAAAATACTGGAAAGAACTCAGATGTCCTCCAGTGGGTGAGACAAACTGTGGTCCATCCGTGCTCAGCAACAAACACACGTGGATGAGTCTCCAGATGTTGTGCTGAGTGAAAAGAGCTAGTTTCAGAAGACTGTGTAGGATAAGATTCCATTTATGTAACGCTCTCGAAATGACAAAACTGTAGAGACAGAGAACAGATTAGCAGTTGTCAGAGGATGATGAGCGAGAAAGGGAGGGAGCTGTCGCTATAAAAGGGGGAGATCCTTGTGACGGAGCTGCTATGCACACTGATTATGATGGTGGTCAAACAATTCTACTCATAGGATAAAATCGCATGGAACTAAATATGCAAAGAGTGAAAGTAAAACCTGTGAAAGCTGAGTAAGATGGATTGTTTATATAATGTTGATTTCCTGCTGTGATACTGTTCCACAGTTACACAAATTGCTACCATTGGAAAGACTGGATAAGGGGTATAGGGGACCTCTCTGTATTATTTTTTACAAAGGCATGAAAATCCACATTTATCTCGAAATAAAAGGTTTGAAAAATCTGATTTCTTGGCCAGTGTGCAGAGACGATCCCGGGACATTAGTTTCCCAGATGCATTCTGCCCGAGGTTTCCACCTGAAGCGCCCCCTGGCAGAGTGAGGTGAGTGAAGGATCAGCGGCACTTGCTGATGTGTGGTCCTTGATTTCACACGCAGGTGAGGCTCGAGGGCAAGGCAAGACCAGAGGTTTTTAGGTAAACTCTTTTTTTTTTTTTTAACATCTTTATTGGAGTATAATTGCTTTACAATGGTGTGTTAGTTTCTGACCAGAGGTTCTGACAGAGCCAGTTATGCTTAGAAGTCATGTAGCTCTTGCTTGGCACTAAATCCATCCCTTCTAATCTAGCAAAAGACACCCTTTAACCACATTCACCTAGCATTAAATGCGCTTGTGTCCTTTAGTATTGAGAAAGCACTGCTATTTTGATTTCTTTCATAGTGTTTGTATCAATGTCTAAATTCTTCTCCAATGCAAATGTTCCAGTTTAAATGGAAAAGTCAAAAACATTCAGTTGACGTTTAAAAATCCCAGTTTGCAGTTAATTGAGCAATCCTGATGGTGAGATTGGACACACCTGTGTCCACACTCTCCCTGCAGGTCCCTGCACTGGACAACAGGAGAGACAAAACAAGCCAGGCTTCCAGCCCTGGATCATTAGAACACAGTGTCCCCCCCCCCCCAGGAGGATCAGACGTTACACGTCAGCCCACCTAGCGCCAAACATCCAGGACCCTCAGACAGACTCGGCTCTCCTTATCCTCAGATGATTACACGGGTCACTGCAAACTCTGTAAACCTCAGAGCTACTGCAAATCATTGTTTTTCCAATAAGGATATTCTACTTCACATCAAAAAGGATTTAATTTTCTAATAGAAATAAGTTGCACGTCTACAGATTTTGCAGTTGCACACCAAGGCCTGCTCAGGGCGGGAGAAAGGTTGCTGGATTTTCCTCCAGCTACTCTAGCTATAGAACAAACTTATTGGAAGGATACTAAGATCCTTCAAAAAGTTTAGGCCAGCTCTTAAACTACCAGGAATTCAGCCAAAGAAAGGAATTAAGGATGCAGTTAAAGATTGGGCTATAACAATTATTGTTACAAATGGCCTATAAAAGCCAACAACAGAAGATTGGTTAAATTATTTACATGTATATATTAAAATGATAACATAAAAGTATGTTAGTGATATGGAAAGATAATTATAATACAGTAAGTTTTTTAAAGGCAGTTTATAAATAGTAACCACAATAAAACGTTATTTTTGGAAAAAATATAAATATATAAATGACTATACACAGAAAGTTTGAAGAACGTACACAGTTATTCTATGTGTTGGTCTGTGGGTGGAATTCAAGAGGCCTTGCATTTTCTCTTAGTTATGTCTGTATTTTCTCACTTTTCTTTCATTCATATTATTAAGGAGAACAATATAAATTAATTATATTTTAAGTATAAAATTATATATTAAAATATAAATTAATTATATATATAAATTATATATATACACAAATTATATGTAATATTTAAAAGGTACATTATATAGTTAATATTTATATATAATATTAATACATAATTATATATATTGTATACAGTATATATCGAAAGTAAGTATATTAAGGCTCAGACTTAGGTAGAAAAGGGGAAAAGCACTGGACATTTGTGAGCATTCTCACAGACATGTGTTCAAGGGTCTTCATTTGAGTCAGAAGTTAGATCTCAAAGTACTCTGCAGGAGAATCATTTTTATTTGCCCTATGAGCAGATTTATTGAAGGATGAGACTAAAATAGGGTTCGAGGAACCCAACAGAGCCCAAGAGAAGAGTGGGCTTGTATGTGGTTGCCACAGAACCTTCTGGAAGCCTCTGCAGAATTAGCGAGCAGTCAGGCCAGCAAGTGCTCGGACACCCTCCATCTAACTGCAGCGCACAGGGCCGTGGACTGCTCAACCCCTCACTCTTGACCTAGAGGGGCCCTGAAGCCTTGCTAGAACTAAAGGAGAGAAGTGTTTTAAGAGTGACAATGATGGAGCCAAGGGGGGAATCTCTTGCTGGGCACTCACTCTGCAGGGAAAGGAGGCGAGCTGTCTTCATCTTTGAAAGCTAGTGGTGCCAGCACCCAGGGTTGGCCTCGAGGTCCCGGTGTTGCTGGCTCCCCTACATTCGCTGTAACAGACATTTGTCGGGCACCTTCTTCTAAGTGTCAGGGACTACGGTAGATGCTGTGACTTCAAAGAGGAATGCGTACGTGTGTATATGTTAACCCCAACGTCCTAATTTATCCCACCCCCTTTCCCCTTTGGGAACCATAACTTTGTTTTCTAACCAACAATGACCTACTATACAGCACAGAGAGCTAGAGTCAATGTTTTGTAATAACCTATAAGGGAAAAGAATTTGAAAAAAAAAAAAAAATATATATATATATATATATATATACACATATAACTGAATCACTGTGCTGTACACCTGAAACTAATGTGACATTGTAAATCAACTACACTTCAATTTTGTTTTTTAAAAAAAAAGAGGAATAAGCAATTACTCAGACGCTGAACACTGAACGCCCAAAAGTGGCACTGGAGGATGGAAAAGTGAGAGCTTTGGACCTTGTGACTGAAAAGCTTCCCTGCTGTCTGCTGCGATGACAGAAGAGGAATTAAACAGTGGGAAGAGGGCACGGGAAGCCACAGAGCTCTACGTGCTGCCAAACTGCTCCCATGAGAGTTGTGTCCTTCCGCAAGGGACTGCCTCTTTGAGCTCCTGATTTCTTGCCTACCAGGGAAATAATCCCTCCCTCCTTTGGGTTGTGGGGAGGACGGCCTTAAACCCTGTGCGTTAAGTCCATGCACACAGTAGTTGCTCACCAAGAAATTAATTCCAGCCACAGCCTTGCTGTTTGTAGGCATCCAATAACTGACTATTAGTAAAGTGATTGGTGTAGGAAACAAAATGAAAGAAAATGAGACGTTTGTAAAGCTTCCTTATCTGTAGATTAGATTGCATGGTGGCCGGGAAGTGTGTGGAAACCAGGAAGGATGAAGGATGGGGCAAATGCCTCCTCCCACCTCACATTTGCTTGTTTCTGGGAAGGGCAGAGTTGGTATTGATCCAGGGAATACTATTGTTCTTGCCCTGGTATTCGGGATAAGTTCCACATTTTTTGTGGAATTATGCTGACATTCCTGTGAGGTGCCATCAGAAGCATTCCAATAGGAGTGACCTTGACACGCCCTCAATGTAGCAGCCCTCCTGTAAGCAGGGAGGTGGGCGCATGCCTTGAGTTTGCTATTAGAAAATCATGATGGGTAAACAACAAGGTCCTACTGTACAGCACAGGGAACTGTATTCAATATCCTGAGATAAACCATAATGAAAAAAATATGAAAAAAGAATATTTATATATATATATAACTGAATCACTTTGCTGTACAGCAGAAATTAACACAACATTGTAAATAAACTATACTTCAATAAAAAATAAAATAAAATAGAAAATTTTTTAAAGAAAATCATGAAAAAATATTGAAAGGAGCAGAACCTTATGGTACTTCTCCCCCCATGTCCTCTGCCTGCCTTTTGTCTGTAGAAAAACTTTAGTCAAAGAATAAGTTTAATCAGAGAAGTGAGAAAATACAGAAGCAAAGTAAAGCAGTCAAGAGCACAAAATAATAATAGTTGAGTCATTAAGCAGAGTCAAGGACCTTGAGCTCCTCCTCAGGGGCTATAGATAATACTCTGAGCCACATCCTGTGGGCTGTCTTGTAGATACTGAAACCCCCGCCAGGTGGAAGAAGTTAACTACATGATGAGCAGACTGTAGCCACGAGAAAAACTGCCACAATTCTGAGAACCGGCCTCAAAGAAATGGGAACAAACCAACCCTGGAACTGAAGACTAACTTAAAACAATCAAGATGAGCGCGAGCAATTTCAAAATGACTGTCAGAGCTGCCTGTGCCGTTTCTGCACGTAGCCCCCTCCCTCCTCCTAGACACCCCTGAAACTCCCCTTTTAAAGCTCTTGCCCACTGATGGCCAGTGGGGAGTCAGCCTTTGGACACGAGTCCACCCTCTGCCCCAGTTGCCAGCCTCTGGAATAAAGCAAACTTTCCTTTCCACCAATCTTGCCTCTCAAGTATTGGTTTTCGAGTGGCCAGCAGCTGGACCTGACTTTCAGTAACAAAACCGTAAGTAGGATAAAACAACAACAACAGCAATAATAATAATATCTTACTTTTGGATAAAAACTTCAGTTTGAGCAACATTTTTATACAAATTATCGCGTTTATCACGTTTCATATAACCCCATGTGATATATAATAGGCAGTATACCTCCATTACATTAAAGGGGAAAACATGTAACCAAGTGACTTCCCCAATGTAAAACATGCAAGAAGGTGGCAAATTCAGGGCTCAGAAAGAGTCCTATCTGTCAGGCACTGCTTCCATGAAGCTACAGACATGGATAAGATGTTGCTCCTTCCCTGAAGAAGTACACCATCTGGTGGTGGATGCAGAGGTGTAAACCATCATGTGAAAAGGGCCCCAGAGATATGGAGGTGGTCGCTCCAGAAAGGAGAAGCCCACCACCAGCAAGAGAGGACAAGGAAGACTTGGCCAGTGAGGCCACGTTTGGGTTGCTTCCTTGAGGAATGAGAAGATTATAGGTAGAGCAGGGAAGAGGGGAAGGATGGGAGGAAGTGGTTCCAAAGGAAGAAGAAGTGTGGGCAAAGGTCCAGAGACACCAAAGCCCTGAAGGTATGCATGCGTGCGTGTGAAGGATGTAGAAGCTTTCTGGAAAACAGGCGGGGCTCGGCGACAAAGGGCATCGCGTGCACCCAGAGGAGATTTGACTTTATCTTACAGCCAATGGGCAGCCGCTGTTGGTTTTAACCAGGAGAAAGACAGGATCAAATTTGAATTTGGAACTATTTTGACAGTAGAGAGGAGATGAACGTCTTTTTTTTTTAATATTTACTTATTTTCCTTATTTTTTTGGCTGTGTCGGGTCTTAGTTGTGGCACAGGGGATCTTTCATTAGGGCACGCAGTCTCTTCATTGCAGCGCTCGGGCTTCTCTGTAGTTGTGGTGTGCGGGTTTTCTCTCTCTAGTTGTGACACATGGGCTCCAGGACACGTGGGCTCTGTAGTTGTGGTGCGTGGGCTCTGTAGTTGTGGCACGCGGCCTCTGTAGTTGTGGCACGCAGGCTTAGTTGCTCCGCAGCATGTAGGATCTTAGTTTCCCAACCAGGGGTCAAACCCGTGTCCCCTGCGTTGGAAGGCAGATTCTTTACCACTGGACCACCAGGGAAGTCCCAAGAGGAGATGGACTTTTAAGGGAGGAGATTTTTGGCAAGAAAGCCCAGGCAGGATATGATTCTGGTCTAAACAAAGGCAAGGACCATGGAACTTGAGGAGAAGGGATATATTTTTTTTAATTTTTAGGAAGATTTTTAAATTTTTACTATAGGGGATATTTTTGAGAGATCTTTCTAGGGCGGAAAAATAGAGGGTCTGGTAATTATTTGGATATAGGTAGTGAGTGAGAGAAAGAAATCAGGAAAGATTCGAGGTTTTCAGCTCATAAATGTTGGAGGATGGTAATAATTTTAATATAAGAAGGAAAAAGAAAAGCATATGGGCCAAGGAGTGAGGAGGAGGAATTGGGAAGAGAAGGTATTACATTTGGTTTTGAGCAATTCTTTACAACTTATGAAAGAAATATTTATTGGAATTTATTTATTTATCTATTGGAAGAGTTTACTTATTGGAAGAGTATATGTTAAGACGTTGTTACAGGTTCTACAGTGCTTGGCACATAGTAGGATTCGATAAATATTTGTTGAATGAACGGAGAGTCAACAGTAATTATTCAATGAAAGAATAGTGAATAGTCATTTTGACAAACAGATAAAAACCAGCTGAGAATGAGCTGCTGTCAGTTACACAAAGCTTGTTGTCAAGAGCAGCAATTCACAATTTAAAAATAAAATTACCCAAGTTGTCTAAACAAGATAGAACTAATAATTTACTTACTCTAAGCCAAACTGGCCTTTTCATAAGTGCTAATAATAATAGTCTTGCCAATTTCAGAGATTCTTACCTGTCAAGTCTTAAATTCAGGACACTGTAAACCAGCTTCTGCTGTTTGAAGTCAGATAATAAATGTTTAAAAATCCAGACATATGCACAGGTCCTATGCCATAGATGGATCATAAGTCATTCTTTCCCTCTTAGTCTCTCTCCATAAAGACTTTAGAAGTCAAAAACTGGTCTATAAATATCAAAAGTCTAAATATACTGCATTCTCGCCTCCCCAGTAAGTCAAGAAGATTTGCAAACTGAGTCAAGAGCTTTGGCACCCTTGAAGCACAACCATGAACACGTCGGTAACTCAAGGTAAAACACCCAGATGAAACCAGCTCAAAATCAGAACAACCTGATGACATGACCAGAACAGCTGTGTCATCAAAAGCTAACACGGTTTCATAAAACTATAGTATAGAATTTATTGGCAGTTATGGGCATCCCTGAATAAATTGTAGAAATATGGTTAAGTCTTCAACTCCAATAGAGAGGACATCAACTCATATCTCTTGCTGTTTTCATTAAAATAGCTATTCTGTATATAAGTTACCTATTTTATTGAAATGCTATATATTTTTGAATGAAACCATGCCAGAAAGATGACTTTAGGCTAAAATGTTACTAAGCTTGGAAGAGTTTGAGGTGAGGACACCCTGGGCCCTAGTGCTCATTGGATGATGGAGTCCTCCTCCCTGGGCTACTATTTCAGGTCCCCAGGGAACCTGCCCGGGGCTTTCTTCAGGGGGTGAGCCCTGATGTTTTCCAAAACACTTGTCTCTGAATCCCTTGAAAGCATGTACTCAAGAAATAGATATAAAGTCCGGAAGTAATCAGGGTATAACAATAACAGGTTAACTGATCTGCATGTGTGTGGAAGGGCAAATTGGATAAAATGGGAGAGAAAATTCTGTTTAGAGATTGGAAATGAAATTTTATTTGGAGAAGTAAAACCTTCAGCACATTGGATGTATACACAAGAATATTTATTGCAGCATTGTATACAGCCTCAGATAACTGGAAGCAAAGTAAATGACCATTGATAGGAAAATGAATAGAATATAGTACATATACAGAATATTATGCAGCCAGTATGAAGAATTAATTAGAGTATATCAGTTGACTTAGTGATATTTCTAGGAAGTACTGTCACTTGAGCCAAGGTATAAAAAACATGTATAACCTAAAAGCCGTGTGTACTGTATACAAATATCCCTTTCTCTCCAAATCCTCTTCTTCTTGAGTTCAGATAACAAGTTCAGATAATGAGATTTCATATAGTGAAGGTTACCTGTATATGTATATGTGTATGTATTTACATCTATAAATCAACAAACAGCGTTAAGAGATCCCACATTTTTGCATTTATAAAAATATCTGTGTAAATACATATAACAAATTTCTATATTCAATTTTTAAAAAGAAGAAATGAAACAGATGAATTGTTTACATTTTATCATTTGTCTTCTTCTGGTATTTTCATTCCTGTAAAATAAATTCTATCTACACTTTGTGTAGATAATGTTTGAAATATTACATGTATTGTCTTGTCCTCATAATTATCTTCAGAGGGAGACTAGGTGAGAAGAATGGTCCCCCTTGAGGTTAAGTCACTTGCTTAAGCTTACGTAACTCAGGACCGGATGGTAGCCCAAGTCTGCCTAGCTCCAAAACCCTCTTTACTCCTCACAGGAGCCATAAGACCTCCATGGAGAATCAGACAGAATCAGCTCCAACAATGGAAGCATCCTTTGCCACTGAACATGTTGATTACTGCAAGTACCAACCACCTCCAGTTCTTGGGCCCTGGGACTGAGGCCCCGGGAGTGAGGAGATCATAGGATCCTCAGCTCTCAACAATCCCACATCTGCGCAGTGGAGGCAACTGGTAAACCTCACAGCGATGACAACCCCCCTTTAAGCTGGAGACACCTGAAGCTGAGCACATGGGCGCCAGTTGTTTTTTCATTCAAGAGGATTTACCAGGTGCCTCCTTCACATTCAGAATAAAGGCTCTTTCAGCCATACATTGTGGCATCTTTAGCACATTTCCAGTCTGTAGCACCCAGACTCAAGCTTTTATTAGACTGAGTCTTTGCAGACAGGGTTGGCCTGAAACAATGTGGAAAAAGGAAGACTGTATTAAAACACATGCAGCGGAAACTAATCCAGGGAGCACACAGATGTACTGGCAGCTACTTGCCTACAACCAGGCCAAGGATAAAGCATAATCAGGGAAAAGTGACCAAATCCATTTCATATTGGAAGGTGGAATCAACTGGAAAGAGCAGCCCTGCCTCTTATACATTTGCTCTTGGAAAGTTCATGTGAGGCTCTGGTGCAGTTTTCCATCGTGATGAATCTGCAGGACTGGTGCTCCCACTCTCACTTACAGCACTGATACATCTGGGTGTACGGTTGCAGCATTCACTTCGTCACTTTCTGCAGACATGGCCCACAGAGCAGTCCTTTCCAGGCTCTGATCCTCTTTCTTGAGGACCCTTCTCTGGCCTGTGCCTCCCTGTGGGTTCTCCCTAGAGCTCCGAGCCATTCCACCCTCAGCCCATAGCTTCCATTTTTTAAAAGGTCTTGAATGAAGTGAAATGTGATTAGTTACTGGGAATGAGCTAACAATGTGCACAATTCAATAACCTTTGTCATTGATGAAATAAAGGAATAAAGCTAATTTTCTCCAAATTTTGATGCAATAATAGCCCATTTTTTTCTATGAAAAACACAGAACTTAAATTGCTTCATCTTCATAGTGTCTTTTCAAGAAACATCATCCACCATCAACTTGAGGACTGCCTGCAGGCAGTAGAGGCAATCCCCGACCGGGATTTGCACCCAAATCTGAAACTCAGTAGCTGTGTGATTTCCGGCAAGTTACCTCAACTCTTCCTGCCTCAGTTTCCTCATCTAAAAGAGGGATAGTAATATTACCGACTTCATAGGGTTGTTGTAAAGACTGAGTGGGAAAATGATCACTCAGAATGATGATTGGTAAATAAGAGCTATTAATAATTCATTAACAGTAAACCTGTAATAAGGAAAGTGTGACAAGTCTGCCTGAAACCAACAGAAGTCTCCCCATTTCTACAGCCATAAAGGTACTGTCTTGCAAGAGGTACAGAGATACCCCTTCATCAACTGTCTACCCAAACCAAACTTGTTCCAGTCCTTTGAAAACGCTCCAGGCTTTGCTGCCCTTCCACACAGAGTCTGTCTTCCACCTGCAATTTCCCCTCTTCTTGAGGCCAGGCTCAGATTCCGCACCATATGTGATGACTTCTTGGAGACGCCAGGCAGAGGGGTTCTCTTCCAACTCACGTGGTCTTTGGTCTCTTCTGCATCCGTGTAGCATTCATCTTGCCACGCTGTTTGCACAATGATTTATGAGTTAGAGTTTACTGCTCAGGCTCGATGGCAAGCACCCTAAAAACACGTACATTTTGTTTTTCCTCATAAAATCTTGTTCGATAAATGTATGCTGCTGCGTCATTTATTAAATATCCCATTCGGGCTTGCCAACAAGCAAGCGTAGTAAACCATGTATGCACTGGGAGTTGGCAGGAGAGTTTAAAATGCCAATTTATGATAAAAAAAAATAATTAAAGTCTCACTGGAGCTTATTATCATTCCCTGTTTTGTTTCCACCTTGAAAATAATTACAAAAGATGCTAAAAATTTGTGACACATTTTCTTTAGTGTCTCTTTGCATCTGCAGGGGATGGTAGAGTAGATGTGTTCTGGAAGTTACTATTTTCCTCTCTGTCTGCGGTGGGACCCCACAGATCTGTGTTGGCTGGCCTGCTCCAGTTCTGGGGCACCTGCTTTGCCTTGTCTACTTTCTAGTTTCAGTTTGTTTCGTGAATCCTACTTGACTTCCGCCTGGGGAAAAGTACATTAATTCTGACCATTTATTAGGCACTTAGTACATACCAACTACTCCATTCAGTGTTTTACAACCAGCAGTGTGCTGGTAAGGATTTAACAGGTGCACGGGGCGGGGCGGGGGTGGGGTGGGGCAGCCCTGACTTGAAGGATTTGCCAATTTCCAGGGTGTAAATGCAGCCAGATCTGCTCGGATGCTTGCTCTGACGCTTGAGGAGTTGTCCCAGCATGATTGATATATTAGGGAACAACTTGAGCATAACGTGAATTTCAGTTTGCTCACGTGTGTTTCATCCCTGAGAACCCAGGTGACAGAAGCAGGAGCACACAAATGGCACACGCGCTCGGGTCACCAGGACGACAAGCCACACCCACTGCAGCTGGTGGTATCCTCTCTGTCTGATTTCAGAAGACCCTCCTGCCAGCACTTCTGTATAACATCAGCTGCACTCCTTCCCCCTCGGAGCTCTGGGCCCTCCCTATCCTCAATTTCCCCTGTACTCTCCCCTATTTTGTATTTTCCCCTCTGTTTCCTGTTCTTTTGTTCTTGGGGTCTTTCTTCTCTCTCCCCCTCTCTTATTCTCTTCCCCTTGCAGACAGGGTGCTGGGCATGGCGAGCCCCCAGCAATGTAAGCACTCACTTCCACAAGCAAACTTCAGACTTCATCAAGGTGACCTTTCCGAAGTGACACATTTATCACAGTATCCACACATTTCTTAACCAGTTAACATGGACAAACTGTGCTGCCATTTTTATTGAGTTACTATCTTTCTATTATGTGTCACTAAAAATTTTTGAGTGTTGTGGCCCTAACTGCATTTTACTCTAAGTCCCGTGGTTTTTAATGCATAATTTTGCCAACGGGTTGAATTTGAGGAATGCAGACATCACGTGATAGCAGAAGTAACTGCCCACTCCCCTTGGAAGAGGTGGTTGTGTGTGTATATCTGTCCCCAACTCTGCATTAGTGACGTCACAGTGGTAACTGAAACCCACCAGTGGGAGTGTGTTTGGGGGGTGGGACTCAAGAATTTACGTCTCCATCGTTCCCAGGCGACACTGATGTTGCTGGTGCAGACTTCGAGGACCACTGCCTGAGGGTCAGAACCCCCTGTGCCTCTCCTTTGCGGGAGCCGGGAGCCACCCCACCCCTGCCCTCCTCCTACCCTCACAGGGGGAGAGGAATTGAGGAAGGCCCAGTGGAAGCCCCATTTGTGGTGTCTATACTGATGGATTCACTGCCTGGGAAGAGTGGGCTGCACTCCTCTGCTTCCGGAGTAGGGAGAAGTGACCCTCCCCTTCTCCCTGGCCTTGGCGAGCTGGCCTTGGAGTCATCTCCGTTTGGATTTACATCCACGCTCCACAGGCCACCAGCTTATGAGCTGCGGGGCCTTGTGCAGATCAATGAACTTTCCCAGCTTCAAGTTTTTTCATCTGTAGAGTGGGGATAATAATACCTTGCTTGAAGTATTGTTGTGAAAATAAATTGGTATCTGATCCCCTAGTTACAAGGCTGGGTAGGAAAACAGAAGTCCTTGTAACACATTTTCCCGAAGGAATTGAATACCTAAGGAATTGAGTCCTCACTCAAGCCTTCCCCACTCCACAGGAACGTGTATCCCAGACCATCTCATCAATACCTTTGTTTGTCAGTCTTTGCTACTTTTGCTAATGGATACGTTAAGACAGAATTCAATGCCAATGGATTGCAAAACGAAACTGCAATTCTTTCAAGAGCTGGAAGATTTCAGGAAGCCTGTGAGTCACGTGAGAGATGTGCCCTAATCATACGCTCCATGGACACGGTGGAAGCTGACGGTCAGACCAGATGGGGGAAGAGAGAATCAACAAGGACGACGATAGGGTAGGCGCCTCAAACAACATGATTTGAATATCAAAGTATGATGAACAGTCCTTAAGAAAATTGATAAAAAACTATTTTTACCAAACTGACCCTATATGAATGCTGAGAAAGTCGGATGTCATAAAATTTTTATTTTTTGTAGTTATCTGTTGAGTTCCAACATCATTCTGGCTGTTTTTGTTGTCGATAGGAAGTAAAAATGACTTAGGGGAAAAAAATGGGAAAATAAAAATATAAAATGTTATATAATTATAGAATAATAATAAGGGCTAAAATATGAGGAAGAACAAGAATGTTGATGTAAGAGATTTCTTTAAAACATATTATTTTGCATGAATCTAGTCCAATCTCTTGTTTTTCCTTTATCGTTAAGCTGGACTTCCTTATTGTTATATTATCTCCCTTAAAAAGTGAACTTAGACTGACTTAGAAAATATGGCCAATTTCCAGAATTTAATACATGCTCTATGATCTGAGTAGGAGAACCCAGAGAATGCTTCAATAGTTATCCTTACATACACAAAAGTACAATCTTTGCTAACTGTTTTAACAGGCTTCTGTGGTTTGATATTAAGTTTTTAATCCAACATAATTCACTCACAGTAACATGGTTTATAGTCTTTTTTGCCATTTTCAGTTTGCACACCGAGCGCTTCTGCAGTCTTTATCTTACGCTTTCTGTCGAGAGGATGAGAGATGAGCTTGCTTTCCTGCAATTTTGTCTTAAGGTGGGAGCATCGTCTACCTGTTTTGCATTTGTTAGTGCCCTAGAAAGGACATCCTGGCAAAAGCTGTGGTTCTTCAAAGCCTTCCCATGGGTGGTTCCTTCTGCTAGAACCTTCTTTTTTTGCACGCAGAGAGAGCTCTTTCTGCAAGTGGGCATTCACGAAGACTCCCAATACCTAGGAAGAGCAGATCCATCTGGAACGCAAAAAGGGGCCTTTTGAGTCAGGAAGACAGCAGCCAGCCTGGCAGTGGTCATGAGAACAAATTTAAACTGCACCAGTCTTCAGCTGAACCAGGGAAGTCCAAAGCACTGAAAAATGGGAAATCCGTATTAAAGGATGATTCACAGCCTGATCTAGTTAAATCCTCAGACGTGAAGCAGACCACACAGTAAACGAAACCAATGGCAAAAAGTCAACGAAATAATGTAAAACTGGAGTACAAGTTGGGAGATCTGGTCTCTTATCCAGATTTGATCAAGTATTTGTGTCCTTTTTGGAAAGTTACTGATTTCTTTGTACATTATTTGCTCATATAAGTTCAAATGATGTAAAATGTGGGTTATCTTTGGCTCGAACATGTCATGTCATTGTATATGCCTTCAAGCTCTAAAGGTCAGTTTATGGGAGGGACCAAAGCCCTACAGGCCTTTCTCGAGACCGACATAAGCAACACTCACTGTTTCGTGGTGTCCCATAAGCTGGTGAAGGATCTGAAAAACCACTTCTGAACTGACACAGAATCACACTAGACTCACCAGCTCTGTAAAGTAACAAATTAGATCACAAGCAACAGAACAAATGTCAATATGCTGACTCTGTTTCTGAATTTATTTTATGTCTTCTAGTAGGGTATTACCTTTATACTCTTTTTCCCTTTTAGGCTTTGCAGAACTTCAATTTAGGATGAATAGCTAGATCAAACTTGGTCCTGTCCAAACTGAGATCCCCTCCTCGGGACACTCTCTGAGCTATTGGCTGTCACTCTGGTTCACATCTTCAGTATCTCACCGCTGAAGTGCCTCTGCTTGCTTGGTTCCCACCAGCAGTTGGCTGCCCTTCCAATTGATTCCATGAGCGATGCTAGATTACTCTTCCTGGAACCTCACCCACATGTGCATGATGTGAAATTTCAACCCCTGACCCTCAGGTTCAGGGTCCTCTTCAATGGCTCCGATCCTCCTTTTAATTTTGGTCTCCTCCCAACACCACTTCTTCCATTTACAGAGGTCTGATCACCCCTTTCAGCAGTGCCCTCCAACTGCTGTTTCTTCTGGTTTAACTTCCAACTCTCCACAACGCTGAGTCTTTCAGATCCAGATCAAGTCATTGCCTTCTCCATGCAACTGGTGATCTTGCTTTCCTTTAATAAAGGATGTTTGATCCATTTACTCATTCAACAAACTTTTATCGCAGAGCTACAATGTGCCAGGCACTGTTCTAGCTAGAGAGTCAAAACTCCTCAATTGGCATTTTATCACACACTTGCTCTAATAATTTATAATAAAGAGTTAACCTTCATCAACAATGTACTGCTCCTAGCAGTGTGTTAAGTACTTCCCGACGTGTATTATTTCCTTTTCCCAGTAACCTTCTGAAGTGGGGACTGGTATCCTCCATTTCTTAGACGAAGCAGTGAGGCACAGAGAAACTGAATGATTTTCCCAGCCGGGATTCACAGTTGGCTTTCCGGCTCCGGAACCCCCCTCTGAGCCACTATCCCGCTTGGTCTCTCCCCACGTGGCCATCACTGCCCCTGCCACGGGCTGCCTGGCACCATTTTTAGTGTTTCGCTTGTGCATATCCTGTCTCCCCAACTTTAATAAATTCCGTGTCTCTCAGTGAGCGTAACAGCACAGCATCTAGGGCAACTGGGTTCACCCGATCGTGATGAGATTTTGCCGGAATTCCATGTTGGAATCATGGTAATAAGTGTATGACATGAACTGCTTATGTGTTATAGGATGTGGGGAAAACACTGGGAAATCATACAGCGCCTCAGTTTCACCTACACTTCCCACCTCCCCTGAAACTTGCCACCTCTATCGGGCTTGTCCTTCAATCTTACTATTACAATAAAACCTGTGACATTTTTGCCTTAGATTTCCATTCTGTCTTCTTAAAGAAATAGGGAAAAGTCTCCAGAAGCCTAAGAGCTTTGCGAGCAGCAGGAAACCACACCCCTCTAACCCCGCCCCAGCAGGACAGCCCGGTGTGGACTTGGGTCTGCGGCTGCCTTTAATTATCTCACCCGTGTCCCCCAAGGCCTCGAGGCCCGAAAACGCGGCTCCACTCACTTTGCTAAGGAAAACTTTTCTGTGTGTTTCCTTGGCCACTTTTTATTTTTATAAGAGCAGAAAGTGGCCACAGCACATTCCTAACCCAGAGTTGTGGGCTTCCCAACACCTCTCCTAACTGTGAAACAGCTGAGAAGCCTCTCTCCTGGCCGCCTCAATATTACATTTCAAATCCAGCATTAGGGGAAATTATGAACCGAAACAGAGAGACCTGAAAAATGAAAACTCTGGTTTTTTGAAGTTGCTGCTGAGCTACCATTTTGGCGTTCACTGAAACTTTCTAACTGAACTTTGTGTGCTAGGCTTGGCCGCGTGGCTTTCTCTGCGACCTTGAGCCTCTTTTCTCTCTGTTCTCACATAAGTGCCTTTAAACCACGTACTTAATAGCCCTCCCAACTTATCCCTTACAGCATTCAATGATGACATATTAATTTCTAAAATACTTCTTCAAGGGGTAGGAAAAGGAAATTTGTTTCTTTGTTAGCAGTTTACTATTTTTTTAAATTAATACACTTTTTTTGGAGCAGTTTTAGGTTTATAGAAAATTGAGCAGGAAGTACAGAGAGTTCCCATACATCCCCTCCTGCCCTGGACTTGGGTTCCCTATTCTTAACACTTTGCATTGATGTGGCACATGTGTTACAGTTGATGAACCAATATTAATACATTATTATTAACTTAGGTCCATTGGGGGTCCCTCTTGGCGTTGTACATTCTATGGGTTTTATCAAATGTGTATGTCACGTATCCACCATTACAGTATCATATATAGTAAAACCACATACAGAGTGGTTTTACTGACCTCAAAATCCTATGTTCCCTCTGTCCATCCCTCCCTCCCTCTTAACCCCTGGCAACCACTGATCTTTGTGCTGCCTCCATAGTTTTGCCTTTTCCACGGTGTCATACAGTTGATGCCATACAGTATGTAGTCTTTTCAGGTTGGCTTCTTTCACTTAGTCATATGCATTTAAGGTTCCTCCATGTCTTTTCCTGACTTGATGGCTCATTTATTTTTAGTGCTGAATAATATTCTACTGTCTGGATGCACCACGGTTTATTTATCCATCACCTACCGAAGGACATCCTGGTTGCTTCCATTAGTGTTTTTGGCTGTTGTAAATAAAACCACTAAAAACATCCATGTGCAGGTTTTTGTATGGAGAGAAGGAAATTTTTGAGTGAAATTTTTAAAAATAAAAGTATTACAGCAGATGCCATGTCCGACATTATTACTTTTGTGATTACTGATGTTATTAAGATTGTGTTAGCAAACCTGGAGCCAAAAGCAGTGGTACTTTGACAGCTGAAGCATATTTTATAGACTGTCCACATCCACAGGGACGCCTGATTTGCTTCTAGATATTCAGGGCTTAACATCTACCTGTTAGGAAGCCTTTGGCTCCCAAGGAAGGAGAAAAGCCACTGTGCATCAGGTAGGAGCACACTCTGAAGCAAGAGAAAACCCAGCCCTCAGAGCCTGCACAACGGGGCTGTGTTTCTCTGAGATAAGAGGAGGGGAGGGCGGCAGCCGCCGGTGTGGTCCTCAGACCCTGGTCTCCCCATCCTCCCTCCCACCGTCAGTGTTGACACCACTTCTGCCACCTTCATCCCTGTCAGCTCATGGTTGCCGGGTGGGTGTGGCAGCATTCAAGCCGGGCAGACAGGAAGGGGCAGTGCCAGCATGGCCTTTACAAGGGAGCACCCGGTGTCCCTGCAGCTTCTACGTGGGTTTCTTTGGTTTGTATCCCACTGGCCAGGCAGTGTCCCATGGCCACTTTTGGACCCAAGGGAGGCTCCGAGGCAAGCATTTAGTTCTTCACAGCTCTGTGGTGGAGGAAATCAAGGGGAAGGACAATGGGACTGGTTGTCAGATTAGTTAACCCCACAGGTGAATAAATAGCCAACAACAGCAGCAAACAAACTCAACACAGCTCCAGCTGGGCTCCGTCTAAGCACCTTACAGCCCCCAAGGATCTCCTTGCTGCTCGTGGGGAGACCTGGTTGGAAAGAGACGCCCAGACGGGCTGCCGTGCTCCAGGACATCTCCTGGCGGCTACCAGAGTCCCGTTTTCCATCACTGCTCAGCAATACGCGCACTGAACGTGCCTGGACAAACCAACCTCCTGTATGACTAGTCGTTTGGCGTGTACAAGACCCAAGCTTCCCACCTTCTGATGTTGAAGATCAGCCTCTGAATGTAGGGCTGGAAGCACAGAGAGCATAGAAGAGGCAAAAAGTTCACTTTCATGGCATTTCTCATTTATCTGCCACTTCCATTGCTTTGACTTAGGCCTCGCTATCCCTCACTTAGATCTTTGCAATGACTTCAGAATTGTCTCCCTCTGCCAGTTCCCCCACATTCAATTCATCTCTCCCAGGGTTTCGAGCTGAGCTTTCCTGAAACGCGAAACAGATCGGTCCCTCACCTGCTCACACACCTTTGCTGCCTCCCCACCGCCTGCCAGGTGCAGCCCTGATGCCCTGGCCTGACGTCCAGCATCTTTACAATCTGTCTCCATCTCTCCATCCCCAATCTGGCTACGCGCCCTGCCCCTGAGCCTCCACTCATGCTGTTCCTTCTGCCTGTACTGTGTTCTTCTTCTCATCAAAATCCAGGATTTCAATGCACAAGGCATAGAAAACCAAACACTAATCCACATTAGAAAACTCTAATATAAGACACATATTAAAGCATTTTAAATGTGAGTACAAGAGTCATTTCTCAGTATAGACGTGTTTTTAAAATATGGACAAGGAAAAAGAACTACAGAAGACCAGAGAATTTAAAGACTCTGTATCCTAAAAAACGTCAATAACCTAGTAGAGTAATAACGTGTAGTGCAAACAAGGTACTACAACAAATAAAAATGGAAAAGCTGCCAATTCCTGCAGCTATATGTTGACAGGTTACATAACAGTATACACTTTCATTCATATGAAAAATTTTAAAGCTACATAGAGAAGTGCAGATTGTTTATACTCCTTTGTTACAATTTCTGAGCATATTCCTTAATCTTTTGGGCCTCAACTGTCACATTTATAAAACGGGCATATTCATACACTGAACAGAAGATAGGGAGAGAGACTAAAAAAATTGTTGGAGGTCTTTCCAGCTTTCACATGTCCAATACTATTACGTATTTAAAAGCAAAATAAAATAATGTCTCAAAAATTATTAAACTATTTCATAATAGTAGCCTCTTATTTTCAGCAGTCTCTCCTTAACTTGTGTACGCACAGGACTAATACAGGCAAATAATACAGGCAGATCTAGTCTGGAGGGAGAAATACTGCATTAGCATGAGAAATACCTAAATTGCTATTATTTCTCCACATTTATTTTTTATTTTTATTTTTTTTAAATTATTAGCACCTTTAATTATTATTTATTTATTTTTTTGGCTGTGTTGGGTCTTCGTTTCTGTGCGAGGGCTTTCTCTAGTTGCGGCGAGCGGGGGCCACTCTTCATCGCGGTGCACGGGCCTCTCACTATCGTGGCCTCTCTTGTTGCAGAGCACAGGCTCCAGACGCGCAGGCTCAGTAGTTGTGGCTCACGGGCCCAGTTGCTCCGCAGCATGTGGGATCTTCCCAGACCAGGGCCCGAACCCGTGTCCCCTGCATTGGCAGGCAGATTCTCAACCACTGCGCCACCAGGGAAGCCCTCCACCTTTATTTTTAAGAGTTCAAGAGAAGGACTCAGTACCCCTGGCAACTTCTCTCCATTTCACTTAGTCCTTTTCTAAAACCTCTGTTTGGGTGACTTGATTCTATGGTTTCCTGTGATTTAATTCTTTCAAGTGGTTCTACCCAGCTCCAAATTTTACTGATGTCTCTACAAACCTAACAAGAATGATGAAGGTCATGCAAGAAAAACAATTTTTGTGGAATTTCAGCATGTTCAGAACTGCAAATCCTATGATACTCACTTGCAGGATCCTTTTTGTTTCTGTGAGTGAAGAAACTAACCCTTCCTCCACGTGTGAGGAATATTTTAAAACTTTCTATTTAAACTGTGGCCTAGTTCACCAGATTCTACGTCTTCTTGTGGTTCTCACTTGATTTTCAAAACTTAACTGTTCGTACAAGAAAGCAGGGAATTATAGGATTTTCTCTTTACATCGTTCTCTGTCCACTGAGCACGTGAGAAGTCACGTCTGCTGTGGTTCAGAATTCAACCGTGTCATAGAATCAAAGGGTGAGTGGGATCTTAAGATTCTGTCGCAGACATAGGGTGGTGCGTTTTCAAATATATCTTTTCCTAAAGAGGGATTAACTGCCTACGTCATGATTCAACCTCCGCCCTGTCGGAGCATTTGATGGAGTGATGGGCGGCCCGGAGGCTGATGATAAGTCACCATCAGCCATGCAGCTGGACCAGGAGCAAGTCCAACAGCTGCCCAGCCCTGCCTTCCAGGAGGGGAGCATTTGCCAAAACAGCTCAAGGTGCAGGCACCGTGCAGCGGGCAGGATGCACTCGGGAGGCTGTCAGATGTTGGGGGTGGGGGCATTATCTCTAACACCTTTCCCTGAAAAACTGCTTAAGGACTCATTCAAGGAACATCCATCCCTACTGATAATGGAAACTAACATTTTCTAGGTGCCCCCTCTGGCCGTCACTGCGCTAAGCTCTTCACACGAATGACTTTCAGGCAGTTGGACTCCAGAGCCCAGTGGGGTCTAAGCCCACACCACTTCGCTCTAGGACCCCCTATTAGTTAAGGGCTTCTGGTGCCCAGGGCGCTGTGCTTGGGCTTTGGGAGGATAAAATGAGGAACGTGCACAAGATACAGCCCCCAGCCAAGAGCTTAAAAGCTTTTGAAGGAGGTAAACATGTTCAGAGACAGATAATAACACAAAAGCAGCAACCGTCTTTTAAACAGATTTGTTCTCTCTTGGTTTGAAATAGTTTTGTTTGAAGGAGTCCAGGCCCACATCACCCTGGAGACATTGCAGTGCTCAGGGCCAGGCAGGGGACCGGAGTCCAAGTCCACAGGCCTGACTCAGCTCACGTTAGCCTAGCGCCAGCTTTGGGGCAGCTCAGTAGAAAAACATGGAAACTTGTATTTCTGATCCTTCCCAGATCAGAACTCACATGGAGAGTTTCTCACTTGCAAGAGAAGCAAAAAGGAGGATTCGCTGGTTTAATGAACAGAGACCCGGCACCTCCAGGACCGTAGGCTGCATGTGCATCTTCAAGCCAGGATCTCCCAGCATCTCATCCCTCGGCCTCACATCACCAAAGACAGCAGGACCTGCCCAGAGCGGGAGGGCTGGACATTCATGTGCACACAAGCGAAGGACAAAGTGGCCCAGAGTGAACGGGAAAAGCCAAAAGAAACTTTTGTTCTATGGAAAGAAGTATTGACCAATAATTATCCCTTTGGCCTATGATTGGAAAATGTTTCAGCTCCCTGCACATATTAATAGAGCTTTGTTTCCTGATCCTTCTCTCGTCACTCTTTCTGGAGAAATGAGAGGTGATCGCATTCATGGGATGGCTGAAAGGAAAAGGTAGAAACGCAGTGTTCAGCCACAGGCACTCTTGGACCAGGCTCAGAGAGTTAGACCAGCGCCCAGGTCGGGCCACATGCGGAGTGGTGACGTGTCACAGTTACTTCTGAAGACATCACAGAGCTTCAGGCTCAACACCTCGCCGCAGGCTGTTCTTGGCAGGCATCGCCCATAGAGAACAGAGTGAAAATTTGCAATATGCTCAGTGGAGTGGGAAGCCAAGGTGAGGACATTCCTAAAAAATGTTCCTCCAACCAATGGTTTCCATATTGCCGAGCAAGAAACCATCTTCTCTCGAGCTGGGAGGAGTGCGGATGGGAGGATGGGAGAGGGGCCATTTCAAAGTTCTTGGCTTTTCCCTCTGTCTCTAATAATTTTGTGAAGAAAAAACAGTGTTTTGCCATAAAAATATAATGAGCCATTTATCCACTGCCCTCCCTATGAAAAATATTACATACCATTCTAAAAAGAAACACGATAATTTATGTCTAGTTTTTGCATTCACATTGAGAGACTTGCTATCTTTGGATGATTTGTGGCAATCAGCCTAGAAAATTGATTCCCTGGGTACTATTTCATCCAGATCCTCTATTTTTTTAGAGAAAAGAACACGAAGAGGGTAATGAAAGCTGTGAGAGAAGAGGACTCCCTGGAAGTAATTCGTGCTGCTCTGGGGGCCCCTTCTCCCCAACTCACTTCCTCCCCAGCTGTCGGCCTCCTGGCAGACAGGCCAGGCCCAGGGATGGACAACCAAGGGGACAACCAGAAGCAGTGACCCCAAAAGTTTGGCAGCCAGGGTTCCCTACAAGGCAGCACAGCCCCTGAAATCAGTGAGGGCACATGTTCGTGAGGTCACTCCTGCTGCCTCACCCCCACTCCCCAGCGGTCAGCCTGCAGGTACAGAAGCAAGGAACAGTCTAGTAAGAAAGCACAGCCCTTGAGATGCGAGAGCGGCAACAAGCCCAACGCACAGGGTTAAAACCGGGCTGCTCTGTAAGAATGAATGCTTAGAGGGCAAGGACTGAACCTCCCAAGCCACGAAAGGGGGTGATCAAACAAGAACAGGTGAAAGAAACAAGAATCCACGAAGACTATGGGAAAGGAAAATAGAATTCTTCAAATGAAAAAAGTTAATAAGGGCTGAATAGCACACAAAGTCCAAAATAATGTGGTGAGAATTATTGCAAAGTAGCTCTCCCAGAGCACTGTGCAATGTGTTCAAAAAACACACCATAAAGAAATGGAAAGTATAAATACACGTGAGGGATGCAGAGGACCAGCAGGAGTTCTAGGAGGAGAAAACAGAGAATGGAAGAGACACAGCGTGTAAACAAATAGCAAGACATCGTCTAGAGCTGAGGAAGAAAAGCCCTCGAATTCGAAGGTCGTTTTCCACTGAATTCCATCCCAGATAAAATGTTAAGCCCACACCGAGACATGCCGTCACTCAATTTCAGAACATTAAGGACCAAGAGAAGCTAGTTGTCATGAAAGGAGAGGTGGGGAATAGCTGGAAGTCCAGTGAAGCTGTTCAGATCAAGGTGACAATCCAGCAGATTTCTACACAAGGGGGAGTGAGTCAGCTGATGAGGTGAAAATGAAGATCTGAGCGAAAAGGAGCAACCAGTGGCTCCTGGATGCTGGGAAGGCAGAGGTGTGTGCAGAGGACAGGTGGAGCCCAGGCAGGGAGGGAAGGAGGAGGACACAGTGACAACGGAATACGAGACAGAAGCTCATGTCTGATGCCCCAGGAGAGGAAGGCTCAGCGTGAAGACGGGCGGGCAGGCCACGAGGCATGAGTCTTTGGAATTTGCCCCCTTGCTTTCAATGTGTCTGTGGGGTAGAAGGAGGAAGACAGAAGAGGCACTGCCAGCGGGTGGCATCGGAAGACCTGGGCTGGGCCAGAGCCAGGGCCAGCCGGGGGCCAGTGTCTGGGGACGGGGGGGTCCAGGCTAGGGACGGCGGGGATCCGGGTGGATGCATTTGCTGAGAGCCACCAAAGTTTATTCATTTAAAAGTTATCACTGGGAATTCCCTGGCAGTCCTGTGGTTAGGACTCCACGCTTTCACTGCTGAGGGTCCGGGTTCGATCCCTGACTGGGGAACTAAGATCCTACAAGCCTTGCAGCTCAGCCAAAAAAAAAAAAAAAAAGTGCTCATTCAAACATTGACACCCACGGAACGTGAGTGCCCAGAGAGAGCGCTAAGCTGGGCATGAAGGCGGCCCCGCCCTGGGTCCTCAGCACCAGGTCACAAGCCGGGTGACTGCAGGCCGGCCCGCCACCTTCCTTCTTTGTAAGATGGGCCCAGGTTGACAAGGGGCGAGGCCCACCTTGCAGAGGCAGGTGAAGGCTGTGCACACCCCAATGGGCTACACGAATATAAGAGGGCACCTCATCACAACGAACGAACGGGGCAAGGCGGGCAGGACCTGGCTGGCTTCCCACGGTATCAGAGCCTTACCTGCGGGCTGGGCGGAGGCCAGGGCCCGGTCAACAGCCCTCCACTCCCCCGGGTCTGGTTGGAGAGGCCCCTGGGCCAGCCTGGGAGCCGCTAGACGGCGGTCTGTCCACCAGAGCCCTCACTCCAGCGAGCTTCCCGGGCTCTGCTCAAGCTCCTCGGCCTGGACGGCAAGGCTTGGGCTCAGGTCCCACCAGACCCAAGGTTTCAGTAGGTCCTCAAGCAAGACGTGCCCTCCTGCAGAGCACAGAGCCCCACGAAGTCCTTTCCAGAAACCCCCCTGCGCCTTCTCTATCTGTGGTGAAAAGGTGGTTTGTGGGCAGCGAAGGAAGGACATTGGCCCAAGACGTCAGCCAACATTCATGCCTGGACCCTTGGACATCACCGTGCTGTCACTTTATGTCATCTGACTGCTGCTACCAAGTCCTACCCGAGGCATTTCACACGTGTGATGGCAAATCCTTACAAGGACCCCGTGCTCCAGGATCGTTCCCACAACAGCCCTGGAGATACGGAAACATGAGGAAACCGAGGCTCAGAACTTATGTTGCCCGAGGTTTCACAGTGGATGGGATGCACCAGAGATTTGAATCCAGTTCCTTCGCCCCCAGCCTGTCCACTGGGCAAGACCACCGGTGCCAACGGCAACCATCACAAGGAAAACTGATCAGGAGTTGGGGAAGACCTTTAACCTGCGATGAAAGATGTCAGGAGCCACACCACCGGCCAGCTTGGCGTCTGCTCAGACAGGGGCCACCCACAGGCGACAGGCCCCTGGGCATCGGGCTGCATTCCCGATTGGTTCCACATCCTCAGGCGGGAACGTGGACATCCATCCCTGACTCATTCTTCATTGCTTGGCTACGTTCAGCTTTGCTGCGCCACAATTCAGGTGGGAAGGAACAGTCCAACAAAATCATGAAGAAAGATGTTTTCCATTGGGCCCTAAAAGATGATGCAATGAGGTCCAAGTTGTTCCAGACTCTGGTCACCTGCTACGGGATGTCAGCCGCAAGCAGTTTGTAAAGTGTCTGGAAGACAGCGGTCAGAGTGTGGGCTCCCAGATGGGCGGCGGGTGCTGTCACATCTAGTCCTACACTAGCCAGGAAAGGCAAAAGATCAACTGTCTTCTTTATCATCAGTATGAATTCAGGGTCATGAGACTAGCAAGGTGCCCCAGTCACTGACTATCAGCACCACGATCACCCTCCCTGGGGGAACAAAATCCATCTGCTTGTGGACAAGCCTTTGCACATGCACCAGAGGCACATTTGTGACCAGCAAATTAGCTGTCCACTGTGCCCCATAGCGTTGCTGGTTCTGTACATTGAACCTGATTATTTCGTGAGTTAAAATATAAAATAAGCACATGTGGCCCCATGCACACACATACACACACACACACAACCAAGCTGTGATTGCTATTCTAGCCACCCGATCTTAGAAATACAGAGAAGTGCCAGGAATGGAAATTTTTCAGTTGCTGGCAAGAATGCAACCAACCTTTCCACCCTTTAAATGAACGTTCTGAAGTAATTAATCAAGATTTGTGTGGTTTCCTCCTCCCCCTCCCTCTCTCTCTTACACACACACACACACGAACTCACACACATGCTGACATACACACTTACACAAGGAAAGAGGGAAAGTATTCTTAATAGTAGTCCAGGGCAGCTCAAAATCTCTGGCTGTAAAGTAAATCTGCCTCCGTTCCTAAGACCTTACATTTGAAAAGTGCTTCACAGTTTTCCAGATACTTCCCCAGACATCCTCTCCTTGGTACACACGCAGGCCTACTGTGTATGGTCATCTTCATTTTCACGGAGGACGAGTCGGTGCTTTAAAAAATAGCAAGAGCCAAACGGTTCCGGGTTCAAAGCCCGGCTCTACGTCCTCCTTGCTGTGTGACCTCTCACAAGTGATCTAACATCTCTGGGTCACAATTTCCTCGTCTAAAATGGGAGGATAAAGCCAGCCGCAGGGACTGTGGTGAACGTTTTATTGAAAGCATCCAGCATGAAAATGGACTAGTGGTTTTACCGAGAAAGAAAGCGGCCCAGGGAGCATCGATGACGGAGCCAGAGCCCTGGGTGACAAGCGCAGAGATGCCCCTCGGCCTCGCTGGAAGGCGCCTCCGTCCTGCTCTCCTGCTTCCAGGCTTCCCTCTCGGTCTAGATGTCCCTTCCTCATTTTCCAAACGTGGTAACTCCCCTGCACTTCCTCACCCAGTCCAGACACCTCCTCGCCCACCGGGGCCACAGTAAAGCCCCTCTGCCCTCCGCACTCTCTCAGCAAGGGCCGTGCGGGCACCTCACAGGCCGCACTCTGAGGGCAGGTGCTGTGCATTTAACTCTGGATTCGAACCCCTGGGTCACAGCAGGTCACCAAAGGAAGGCAGAGCAGGGACAGCCAAGGTGTCGGCCACACCGTAGTTACTTGGGTTCCCAGCAGGTGAAAACCCAAGCAATCCAAGGCAGTCACCTCTTTGAAATCTACAGGCAAAGCTATCTCATTATTTTCTCTCTGTTATTGCCAAGAAATTCTTCCTTTTATCTATAAACCCTCCCTATAAATGTAACCCACTTCCTCATCATCAGACCTGCAGCAACAGGGAGCAATCTGTCCAAGTTTACCCACAGTAACTCCTGCGTCCTGTCCTCCTGAAGCCGCCGGCTGCACTTCGAATCAGGGTCCCTCCGACCTGGGAGTGGCCCAGACAGCACACAACTCCTTGTTTCAGAGAGAAAAGAGGTAAAATCCAGGAGGGCAAGGAACACACAACTGAGCTACTTCTTTCTTTTCTCGTGGGACCAAAATTCTCTATCCTCTAATCACTGGTTTTTCTATTCTTTTTGTATCGTTACCAGTTTACCACTTTCCTTTTTTAAAGGTAGAGAGAAGATGTGGACATAATACCTCTGAAATATTCGTAATTTTTAAAAACACCCAACCAATTTCAGTTGAGTGAGTGACGCTAATGGAACTTACCACGAGACTAGGTGATTCCTCTCTCGTCATCATCAGAAATGTACAGAGCACTGGCGACACGCCAGCTACGGCACAAGGCCCACGGGATATAAAACTTTATAAGGCCCAGTCCCTATTACTGAGCAGTGCCCATACTTGAAGGGGACAGCCATGGAAACAAGTAATTACTAGGTAGATGTGTAAACGCAGTAACAGCTGAAGTACTTCTTCAACAAACAAACACTTTGTTCTGGGCACACAAGTCAGCTCAGGCAATCATTAGAAGAGTGTGTCAGGTAGAGTGATGATGGTGAAAAGGGTGCTGGACCTCTGCTCGAGAAAATCAAGGAGCACTTCACAAGGAGAAGAAGCCACCGTGGTCACTAAGGAGAGAAGTTCACCAGGCAGATGAGGAGATGGAAAGCGCAGAGGAGGGTGGTGCCAAGGCCCAGAGGTGGGAAGCACGTGTGGGTCCAAGAGGGTGGAGCGGCGGGGGTGCAAATGAAGGACCCCTTTGCCAAACTTGACCCTGAAGACCACCCACTAGTGTTTAGCAGGGCATCCTGTGGACGTGTTCTATTTTAGAAAGCTCTCTAGCAGAAGTGCGGAGATGGTATGGGAAACACGTGAACCTGAGCTGGGAAACCAGCCTTCCGAGTGACACGGTGAGGGACCGAGCTGGGGCCCAGGGAACAGGGAAGATGTCAGCACCCAGAGGAGAGAGATGATACGGGGGCAGGACTCACACAACTGTCAAGGAAAGGGACGGCCCAGGTTTTCGGCGGGTGACACGGTGAAGGGTGTGGCCGTGCCCTCGTGGAGAGCTCGGTAGGAGAAGCTGATCTGAGCACACACAAGATAAACCAGACTTCGCCTGAGTCTGGAGTGTAAACCCAGGTATGGACGCAGCACGGCATTGAACTTGGGACTCTGGGGCCCGAGGAGCTCTGGAGGCATAACCCACAGCCCTGTCCGAAAAGGACAGCAGGGTTTTGTGGTCTAGACCCTAACCTTTCCCCGGGGTGTGACCACCGGGGCGCTGCGCTCCCGCCCGGGACTTCGCTAGCAAGCCCTCACCTGCCTCTTTCTCCGTCACTTAACACACGGCTGCACGTCGCGCTGCTCAGAAAATAGAACCTGGCGCTGACTGGGGTTTGCGCTCCTGACTCCCAGGTGTGCGTCTCCACGGAGAAGTGTCTGGCCAGGGCCAGTCTGAGTTTGGCCTTGGACTCCAATCTGGAGCCCCGGGCTGACTCTGTGACGTGGTCCACAGCCCAGCATGCAGCTGGGGCTCCGTCAGAAGGCGGTGGTCAGTGTCGGGGCCGAGCCCCTGGCTAAGCCGCTCAGGACGGGCCGAGGAAGAGGGTACTGCCGTGGCCCCTGAATCCCTGGGGCTTGGCCTTAACTACACCAAGTGTTCAGGAAACCATATCTGTTACGACTCACCAACCCTGCTTCGTGCCATCGGATACGTGAGTTTAGGGAGACAGAGGTCCTCCGAAAACATGGTTAAACACCGACATCACGTCTTAGTCCACCAGACCAGAGAACTACAAAGATGGGTCTTTATCTTCCAAGAGATCTAAGACATTTGAACTTCAACGACACCTCATTTCTCAGAACCAGATGAGCGCCGGGCGGGGAAGAGGTAGGGGATGGGGAAGTACACCATCTGCAGGAAGAGCAGAACAGTTACCTCTTCCGTGTGCTTCAGCGTGGAGGCTTGAGAGACCAGCATCGCTGTGGGTTATTTTCACTCGGCTGTGGACCCTGGTTTCTTGTGTGTTTCACGGAGACGGCATTCAGACGGAGGCGGGAACCCGTGGGAGTCAACATCACCCACCCCCGCCCCGGCCATCCTCTCCTTTGCATTTTGTGCCCTCGCTGTGTTTCCCGTTGCCGTCTGCATACTTCCCTGTGTCTGGGACACCATGGGGCTTTGGGCCCCCGGGGGCTGGCGCAGTGCTCCCCCCACCACACATAGGCCAACACACTGAAGATGCTCAAACATAACTGGTATTGGAATCCCACTCACTTTTTCTGCCGTCACCCAGCAGAAAGTTCCCTGCTTTGCCACATGGACTCAGAAACAATTCTCTACAATTTACCAGACGTTTATTAAGTCTTTGGTACGATTTTGCAAGGCATTGTAGCCAGGGGAAGATGGGAGGATAAAAAACAGTCATGTCCCTGGCTTCACGGTGCAGGAATTAGGTAAAGTGTGTGCCAGGTGCTACATAATAATGTATCTATTTGTTTCATTATAGTTACTCATGTTCTCCTGATTTTATGCCAAAAGGGATTTCACACAGCTTACAAATATACACCCAACCAACAGAGCAAAAGAAAATAAAACAAATAGATGAGAAAGACTAAACAGCGGAGAATGAGGAGGAAGGAGAAGAGGAGAAAGGCATGAGGCCCGTGCACGAAAGAGTCGCCGTAAAAGCCTCTATAGTCTTCAGAGGAGATACCGAAATGGGCCCCATGGTTTCCAGAACTGAACGGGCAGAGGGACCCAGTCAGGACCATAAAGTGCTCACTATTCACCGAGGGCCCAGCTGACGCTCACAGATGCTCTGGACTTCGACTCTCCCTCCGACGGCTGTGTCACAAGCTGCGGGATTTGAGAGAAAAGGAATCTTGACTCAAACAAAGGAAAAGAAATTATTTTGCTGCCATAAGTTTTGAACTCCATCACTACTAATCTTCTTTCCTAAACGATTGAAAAAAAGTTTAAAACAAATATGAGGAAAAAGGTCATTTAAATTAAGAAATGACATCTGTACGTGAGACGGAGGGCAGAAGAAAGAAATGTCTGGGGCATTTTCCTGGATGTAATATGTCTATCTTTTTTTTTTAATTAATTAATTTAATTTATTTATTTTTGGCTGTGTTGGGTCTTCGTTGCTGCGCGTGGGCTTCCTCTAGTTGCGGCGAGCAGGGGTTACTCTTCGTTGTGGTGCGTGGGCTTCTCATTGCGGTGGCTTCTCTTGCTGCAGAGCATGGGCTGTAGGCGCACGGGCTCAGTAGTTGTGCCGTGCAGGCTTCAGGAGTTGTGGCTCGCAGGCTCTGGAGCACAGGCTCAGTAGTTGTGGAGCATGGGCTTAGTTGCTCCGCGGCATGTGGGATCTTCCCGGACCAGGGCTCGAACCCGTGTCCCCTGCATTGGCAGGCGAGTTCTTTACCACTGCGCCACCAGGGAAGTCCCCTACATGTCTATCTTTAATTCTCGGAATGGATTGCAACTTTGCCTGAGAGACAGCCCAGCGATTGCTCAGGAATTATCTTCCCAGGCTCTAATCTTTTTTTTATGCGTTTGTACAGAGATGGTGTGATTCCCCTGCTTCATTAAGTGTGTGAGTAGGTGGGTAGCTGTTTTCCCCGCAAACTCTGTCTCCTCCTAGGTTTCACAACAGCGTTCCTCAAAATTATACTCTTGCTAACCTTTCTCAAACACGGAATGTAGATGTCAATATTAAATATACATACAGGAATGCTGGTGCAGGTGGTTAGCAGTTACAGCATCCAACAGAGAAATCCAAGATTAGGAGACAATGCAGGTAAAAGATGTTGATAGTCATTCAAAAATTATAGGAAAGTGACACAAAAGGTTGTAATCAAGGGAGTTGATCTGCGGCAATGTCCTTGTCCCAGTGGAAACGATGGAGGAGGGACAGTGGGTGTCAGCTCTGAGGAAGGTATCGGAGAAGCAGGCGAGCGAAGATGACTCGCCAAGAAGCTCGATATTAGTGAGGGGTACAGGGCGCACCTGCATAAAGTCAGGTTTCAATACAACAAATGCACAGCCATGGTTGTATTTTGTATGGCATCCGGGTCCAAACCTACTGGGCTGCGCGGGGTGGGGTCATCCACACTGGTGAAGCATAAGCAGAAAGCCTTATCAACATGCCAAACTGCTCAGTAAGGCCTATCACGGCGACCCACTGTCACAGTGGGAGTCCCGGACCCAAATGCATTTCTAGAAAATGGGCCAAAGACATAAGACACTGATTATGTTTTAGTCAAGGAGGAGCAGAATCAGGCATGCACCTCTAAGATGTTAGAGGTGTCATGACTGAGAGAGACAGAGAGAGAGAGAGAGAGAGAGAGAGAGAGAGAGAGAGAGAAGGGAGGAGAAGGAAATATACTCAGTTCCATGGCATTGTTTGTCACCTATCCTGACCAAATGACATGGGAAACCTCAGTTGTATCTAATCGGGAGCTTCCTTGTGAATGAGGAGTTTAAAATGTTCTGAAAATAATTAATAGATCAAAAGTGAAAAATCATACGATTATATCTATAGGAGCTAGAAAGTAGTTTGATAAAAAAATTCTGTATTCAATGTCCACTCTTTTAAAAAGAAAGCTACTAAAAAGAAAGCTATTGATAAAAGATGGGGGATTTCCCTAGTGGGCCAGTGGTTAAGAATCCACCTTCCAATGCAGGGGACACGGGTTTGATCCCCGGTCGGGAACCCGCGCACCACAACAAAAGATCCCGCGTGCAACAAGTAAGACCCGATACAGCCATAAATAAATAAATATCTTAAAATAAAAATAAAAAATAAAAGACCAGAGGCAAGGCTGGAGACACAGCGCATCTGACCTCATTGGGAGTTTTAAGATCAATGGGAAACTGTCTAAATGGTTTTTTGTTTGTTTTTAAAAATTTCTATTGAAATATAGTTGAATAACAATGTTGTGTTAGTTTCAGGTGTACAGCAAAATGATTCATATATATATATTCTTTTGTAGATTCTTTTCCCTTATAGGTTATTGCAAGATATTGAGTATAGTTCCCTGTGCTATACAGTAGGACCTTGTTGTTTATCTATTTTATATATATTAGAATGTATATGTTAATCCCAAACTCCTACTTTATCCCTCCCCCTTCCCCTTTGGTAACCATAAGTTTGTTTTCTACATCTGTGAGTCTATTTCTGCTTTGTAAATAAGTTCATTTGTATCTTTTTTTTTTACATTCCACATACAAGTGATGTCATATGACATTTTTCTTTCTCTGTCTGACTTATTTCACTTAGCATAATGTCCAGGTCCATCCATATTGCTGCAAATAGCATTATTTCATTCTTTTTTATGGCTGAGCAATATTCCATTGTATATATGTACCACATCTTCTTTATTCATCTGTCAATGTGTCTAAAGGTTTGATACAGGGGTGTGATGTGATCAGGTTTGCATTTAAGAAAGATCACCCTGATGGATTTACCTGTCTCTACCCAAGAGCCAGTAAGTACTATGATAAGTGGGGAAATGAAAGAAGCGTTCCCATAGCGTCTTTATCATTGTTCATGTTAATGACTTCCTGGAAGTGTTAAGCTGTACAATCAGATGAGAAGGAGGTATACAGTTTGGAAAGGGGAAGTAAAATTACCATTTCTTGTAACTGACCACCTGAGGTACTTGGAAAACTAATCTGAAGGATGAATATAAAGGACATAAGAGTCAGTAAGGTAGATGAGTACAAAGACAGCATTCAAATGTCCTTCGCTCCTCCTCCTCTTTCTCTTCTGCTTCCTCTACCCTTTCCTTTCCTGAACAATTCAGTCCCAAAGCTATGAGACGGGGGCCGACAAGACAAGCAGCCTCGCCAAGGCCAAGGTTGGGGAGAAGTTGTGTCGCCAAGATCTGGGAGTCAGGGCTGGATGGATGAGGAGAGCGCCACACAGGGGAGGGGCAGCCGCAGTTATGGGGCACTGGCTACACAAGGAGAAGTTGACCAAATAACACACAGGTGCAGATATAGCCAGGTTCCTTCCCTTTATCAGAGAAGAAAGATGCAAATATGGAAAAGGAACAAACTTAGAATGAACCTTGTGATACTGGATTGGAATGAAGATGTTGGCATGAACTCCATATTTTGAATATAGACAGGTATAGAAAAAATACAGATGTAAGTGCGTTTATATATGTGTGCATACCTTGGTCTCTCTGCGTAGATAGATATAGAGATCAAGACTGAGGTAGAGATAAATATGTCAAAAGATACAGAAGCCACCTTGAAGGGGCTCCCACCAGCCAAATCTGGGACTACTTGAGCTTCAAAATGAACAGTGGTAGTAATGTATTGTAATCCACTGAATAAAATAGGAAAGCAAGAGTCCAAACTCATGTAAATCCACAAATTGTACCTGTTTTCTTAGGTCAGTCTCCCAAGGGAATAGAAATAAAAGCAAAAATAAACAAATGGGACCTAATCAAACTTACAAGCTTTTGCACAGCAAAGGAAACCATCAACAAAACGAAAAGACAACCTACGGACTGTGAGAAAATATTTGCAAATGTTGTGACCGACAAGGGCTTAATTTCCAAAATATACAAACAGCTCATACAACTTATTAGTAAAAAAAAAACTTATGTAAATCAGCAAATTAATAACTGAAAGTTTGAAAAGGAAAAGAACATTTACATGGATCAAAGTACCTTCCCACAAATTCCTTACTAACTCACAAGGGGGAAAAAATGTAACTTACAATGGAGAAAATTGGAGGACACTCCTGTAATCAGTTGATTGAGTGGTCAAAGTGGACATCTTCACTAATGGGACAAATTCAATTCGTGGGCCACCTGTTAAGGTGCATAAGAAGAGCACAGCATCATTTCTATGACATTCTTCCCCCTCAAGAGACTTGCTACGAAATAACTTGCTCATAATTTTCAAAACCACAAAGGTCATGAAAGTCCATGAAAGACTGAGAAATTGCTCCAGACTGAAGGAGACCAAAGTGACAAATGCCATGTGTGGCTCTGGGCCTGATCCTTTCATTATTAAGGACGTTATTAGAACAACTGACAAAACATGAAGAAGTGGAAGATTAGAAGGTAGAGATGTATCAGTGTTCATGTAAGAGAATGTCCTAGTTTGTAGAACTTGCCCAGGGTAATGGTTCAGGGAATAAAAGATCTTCCTATTGGGCTTGAAACTTTTCTGTAAGTTTAAGATTATTTCAAAATTTAAAAATCAGTTTATAAAAATATCCATAGCATTCACCATATATAAGGAACTACTCCAAAATATTTAGTGCAAGAAATGATTACATTTATAAGGGCAATTCAGAAAAAAGGATAAACATACCTAAGAATGAACTTAGAGGAACTGGCAATATCTATATGAAGAAAACTTTGAAGCAGTATTAAGTAACACAAAAAAGACATTTTTCATTATATGGCTTTTGTATCTTTTGAATTTTTACCAATGCATTTGTTTTCATTCAAGAATAAGTGAATGAAATTTACAGCAAAGACAATGCATTGAGGAAAACACTATCAGAACATGCATTGGACCCCTTATCGAATCTACTGAAAGTTGTTTAAAAAAAAATCTCTTTTAAATAAAGAAAGAAATTGCACAGAAATAGACTCTGGTTGTAAGATCCAATGTGCTTAAACACGAGGAATGGTTCCTCACTACCCAGTGAGCACATCAAGGCCATCCATGATTCAACTCACCCAGGGCTGGGAGAAATGGATCATGCCCTCTCAGAAACCTCTGTAACCCTTCGAATGACTTCCATGAAGTCACTCACTTAATGGCTCCTGTAACACAGGCTTGTCTTCCATAAAGATTGAAAATTCCTTAGGGCTGAGAAAATAAACTCTGGTCCATCACTCATTGCAATTCTCTGCTGCTTTGCACATAGTAAACATGTGATTGTGTGATTGTGAAGTTTTCCTTTTCTTTTCTCTCTCCCTTGACCCCAACTCAGACCCAAATTGTAAATGGTGTTTCACCAATTAAGAACCAAGTTTTACATATATTTTACTGATGATGGGAGGAAGGGGAGTAAAGCTATAGTCAGTTATTGTCTCTAATTTTTACAAAGAGAAATGGAAAGTTTAAATCATCAGACCTGGGGGGGTGAAGCAATACTAACAGCCACAGCTGTTCCAGATGTTTCCAGAGATAATTTGGCATTAATTTTTGCAAATTGGCATGTAGGCAGACACAAAGCTTTTATTTATTTATCTCATTATTTTACCTTTTTACCTATCAAATCTAGAGTAGTAAGATTTCACACTGAAAGGAGAAAACTAAAGAACTATATGTACCCATCACATTGACTCTGATTTAACTTTAAACATTTTAAAGTATAAAACAACAAGTGAGACTTGACAAAGTAGCAATCAAGGCATAAATAACAGAGGTTAAGTCCACCCCCTGTGAGGGGGTGAGGAGAAAAGGTACATTCTATCACACAAGCCTAGAAGAACCTAACTTAAAAAAGCACACACAGATAATTACTCCCCAAGCACATCACGATGGCGAATTAGGCATGAAAAGTTTTCGAGAACGGAAAAATGATTTTAGAAAGGAAAGCGTGCCTTTCATTCTATCGTGGAAGGTGGAGCACATTCTGTTCTACTCACTAGGTGGAGTCACTGGGAAACAAGGATTCGAGTTACTGGTGGGGATTGCCACCCCGCAAAGCAAAGACCCGGAGGGGCTCGCATTGTTTCCTCCAAGCTGGCCCCAGGCTCCCTGCACTGCCTTCTGATCTGCCCTGACAGGAGCACCCAAATATGGACCTTCTCCCCTGTCCTCCTGTTCTCCTTCCCGCTCACCTTCCACCTCTTCGTGGGGACCCACTTCTCAGGTGTGTTCCAGGTTCTCAGTCATTAACATAAAATCACTTGTTGAACAGCTACTCCGTGCTCATTGCTGGAAGAATAGCTGGAATGAAGACTTGATCATGACTTGACAATGTCCCCAGTCTGGCTGGGGAGGCAAGGCTCACACAGGAGTGTTAGCTGACAGCAAAGCAGAGAGACGACTGCAGCTACCAGAGCAGGGATGTGATAAACCACCTGGGACTGAGGCCCCGTAGGTGCCACTATGTTAATGGGTTTCACTTCCAGTTAACACAGGCAGTTCAGAGCCCTCTTCAGATGGTCCTGAATCCAAAGAAATTTGCATGAATTCATTTAAATTATTTATTTATTATTTTTCACCAAGGGGCCATAAAAATTCTGGTGGTGTGGCTATCCGTTGTCATGAAGATATCTGTAAAATGTGGTCTAGACCAGGGTTTTGTTACTTTTTCAACTCACAATATGAAATTTATTTTTACAATAGGACCAAATGAGCACACACACAAGTCACTAAATAATAATTGCCGCTTGCAGGACTCACCCTCACGCTCTCCACCCCTTGTCTTCCCCCTTATCCCCTTCCCTCCCCCCCCTTTTCCTCCCCTCTCTTCCCCCATCCTTTCCCCTCTGCCCTCCTCCCATCCTCTCCCCCCTTCCCCCCATTCCATTCAGTTTTTAGAAATACAATTTGGGTTTACTAAAAATAGATTTCATGACTCACAAATAGGTTGCTACCCACAATCCAAAAAACACTGGTCGAGACCATTCCAAAATGTTATGGAATTGAGGGCTCTGAGGATCCCCGCGTATGTTTTGTGAGTGAAAGATACAAGGAAGGTTTATTGAGGTTAGTTGAAGTTGACTAAGAGGGGCATTATGTTAACAAAAGCTTGAAGTCTCTTTTTTTTTTTTTTTTTCCCCTGGCTGTATTGGGTCTTCGTTGCTGCGCACGGGCTTTCTCTAGTTGCGGCGAGCAGGGACTATTCATTACGGTGTGCGGGCTTCTCATTGCAGTGGCTTCTCTTGTTGCGGAGCACAGGCTCTAGGTGCACGGGCTTCAGTAGTTGTGGCATCAGGATCAGTAGCTGTGGCTCGCGGGCTCTAGAGCACAGGCTCAGTAGTTGTGGCGCACGGGCTTAGTTGCTCTGCGGCATGTGGGATCTTCCTGGACCAGAGCTCGAACCCATGTCCCCTGCATTGGCAGGCAGATTCTTAACCACTGAGCCACCAGGGAAGCCCTGAAGTCTTCTTAAAAAACAAACATACTGAAGAAACATCCAACAGTCCTTGGCAGTCTAAAGATGTATGTGGTACAGTAAGGTGCCCCTGGAAGATAAAGATGGACTAACAACATCATTAGCTTGTCAAGACCACCATCCAAGGATGGGTGAAGACAGGACCTTTACAGAAATATCCAAAGAAATGTCGAATGACTGGGCATTACTAGTCTTAATTTATAAATAGAGGAACAGTTCTCCAGGTAAGTTTCTTTTTTTTTTTCTTTATCACAATTCAGCTTCTTGGATATCTGGGCAATTTCCTTCTTCAATAACATGACAGAATTTCTTAGCAAAACTTAAGCATTTTTGCTTATGAATTAGCCACCCTGTAAACCAGTCATTGAAGTTTTACCCTTATACTTTCTACTGTCTGAAAAATACCACTTGAATCAGTCTACTACATTATTGAATAATGCTACAAAAGTTTGTAGTAATTTTATATCTTCTTTGGAGAAATGTCTATTTAGGTCTTCCGCCCATTTTTGGATTGGGTTGTTTGTGTTTTTGATATTGAGCTGCATGAGCTGCTTGTATACTTTGGAGATTAATTCTTTGTCAGTTGCTTCATTTGCAAATATTTTCTCCCATTCTGAGGGTTGTCTTTTCATCTCGTTCATGGTTTCCTTTGCTGTGCAAAAGGTTTTAAGTTTCATTACGTCCCATTTGTTTATTTTTGTTTTTATTTCCATTTCTCCAGGAGGTGGGTCAGAAAGGATCTTGCTGTGACTGATGTCCTAGAGTGTTCTGCCTATGTTTTCCTCTAAGAGTTCTACAGTGTCTGGCCTTACATTTAGGTCTTTAATCCATTGTGAGTTTTTTTTGTGTGTATGGTGTTAGGGAGTGTTCTAATTTCATTCTTTTACATGTAGCTGTCCAATTTTCCCAGCACCACTTATTGAAGAGGCTGTCTTTTCTCCATTGTATATTCTTGCCTCCTTTATCAAAGATAAGGTGACTATATGTGCGTGTCTGTCATACAGAGTGAAGTAAGTCAGAAAGAGAAAAACAAATACCATATGCTAACACATATACATGGAATCTAAAAAAAATGGTTCTGAAGAACCTAGGGGCAGGACAGGAATAAAGACGTAGACGTAGAGAATGGACTTGAGGACACGGGGAGGGGGAAGGGTAAGCTGGGACGAAGTGAGAGAGTGGCATGGACATATATACGCTACCAAATGTAAAATAGATAGCTAGTGGGAAGCAGCCGCATAGCACAGGGAGATCAGCTCGGTGCTTTGTGACCACCTAGAGGGGTGGGATAGGGAGGGTGGGAGGGAGGGAGATGCAAGAGGGAGGGAATATGGGGATATATGTACACGTATAGCTGATTCACTTTGTTATACAGCAGAAACTAACACACCATTGTAAAGCAATTATACTCCAATAAAGATGTTAAAAAAAAAAGTTTGTAGTAATTTTAAAATTGCTTTCCCACACCATATATAGACTATCACTAGTAATTAATGCAGAGCTTCTTATCAAGGCAAATATGTGTGGTTTTCTTTCTTCATCTCTTTCCTCTACTTTTACGCATGGAGTAATAACTTTTATTGGAATGACTACATGAATGCATATGGAACAGCCCCTTTTCTCTAGAATCTTTCAGGCCAATGGGGATCCCAGAACAATGGAAATGACCCTCATGCCACACAGAATGTGGTGAGTGCCTAAGGCCACCCAGAGCCCCAGACCCAGGAGGAAGGACACCCCACCCTTCTCGTGGAGATGGCCACGGCTTCATGGAGAGGGTAGACGTTCCAAGGGGCCTCCAAGGATGCAGAAGGGTTCTACGAAGAGAGACTGAGTGGTGAGCAGAATCCTGGGAAGAGGAAACTTCATAAGCGCTCCTAGAAAGTAAGTATCAGTTTAGCTGAATGGGAGGGTCCTGTAAGGGGAGGGGTGGGAGAAGCACACAAGATGTTAAGGCTTTCACTTTGTGTGGCTATCTTTAGTTGACCACGCATTGGCACATCCATTATCTCAGTGCCATCTCTTCAGGACTACAGTGTGACAGACCCTCATGCCCAAGGAGAGCGTTAGTACTTTACAAGAGAATAAAAGGAGAGCTGGTGACTTCCCTGTAGGAGAAGGGTTGGTGATAGGCTGCCTGCACTTGTTGGAGGGGTAGGGTTGCTCTGTCTGACGCACATAGTTTCTTCTAGAAGTGGACTCTGCCCCGTCTGTCAGAACGAGAAATTCTGTCTTTGGGGTACTTGGGCCAGGCCAGCAGGGTAAAGGTTTTCTTTTCCTCCCTGCTCTGGGGTCCTAAGGTCTGACCTGGAGCTGCCATTCGCCTTGTTACCTTGGGGATGGGCTTGCAGGCAAAGGAGCCCTGTCCAAGGCTGGAGGCCCCACTGCTCCATCTTTTACTCTCCCCCAGGGACTCCCTGAAAACCGGCTTCCCCTGAGATTTGTTCTCTTTGGATTTTGCCACTTGTAACTGACAGGGACCTCAGCACAGATGGGCTAAAGCAGGAGAGCTGGGGGCACAGAGCCCATCTAGGGGGCTCTTCTAAAAGTCCCCCTTAGCCCTTTTCTACACTACCTTCTGGGCATCCTAAGTCTACAGAAAAGTTCTACTAGAAAGGGAATTCCATTGTTCATTCATACATTTATTCAACAAATATTTACAGAGCACTTAATATTTGCCGGGCTTTACTCTAACTGGAAAAATAGCCAAAGAGGTTTCTGTCTTTATGGAGAACACATTCTCACAGGGAGAGGCAGACTATAAACAAGTAAGCACAATAAGAAAATCTCAGGTAGCATTTTTGTCCTACGAGTGAAACATCACATCCCCACAGTGACCCAAGGTTCCAGGACCCTGTGTGGCCAGCAGAGAGCACAGGTCAAGCGCTTACTCAGAAGATGTTTGACAAAAGAAAACAGAATGGGATAGAAATATATCGTAGTGGGGACACTGAGTAATCCTTGCTGGTTTTCTTTCTTCAGATGAAAGTCTAACTCATGTTCAATGACTTAGCACAGAAATGGAGCTGTTCCCAACATCACTCTCATGGATTTCATGAAATCCTGTCACTGCAACATTTCAGTTCCACTTTGCGATTCTTTTGCACTTGAGACCATCAAATAACAATGACCTCAAGTCTGACAATCAGAGAGACTGAACAGCAAAAACTAAAGGAAATGGGCAGGAAAAGAGCTTAATATTAAGCAGAGAGAGGGATGGATTAAATTAACATGCTATCAGTTGATAATGGATTTTTCTTGTATGTTACAACAAATTATTTTTCCCTATATACTTTGGACATTCATAATGAAGTTAAAGGAAACTCCTCCTGCTCTACAAGTTATTGTTATTTATATGTGTTAGTTATCATTTTAATCACTTACAATAGGCAGCTGGTTTTTATCCAATCCCAGTGATTTTAAACTGGGTCATCGAAATCCACTGGGTCTAAGTGAAAAACCAGGGTTTTAACAATGCCTTGCAATCTTTTGCTGGATGTCAAGCCAGAGGTGATGCTGTATTAAGAACAGGAGACTAAGCTGTAACAACAACCAAAATGTTCCAATTAACTTCAAGTTAGAGGGAACATGTGGCCAAATACAGCTCAAAGTCAGGGCTTGAGATTGAGAGATTTGCCCTGAATAGCGTATTATAGCCTGGAGATACTCAAAGCCCTACCAACAGCCCTAAAAATATTCTAGGACTTAAGACCCCATGGGCTCACCTGTGTCTGGCTGCTACTTCCACACACTCAGGTCTGCTCCACGTCAACCCAGACATGAGACTCAGGCCCTGCACTGGTTTCCATTTACAAACGAGGTGTTGAAGAAGTTGGTAGGCTTATCAAAGAATTCAGGACACACAGAGGAGCGCAGCCTGCACCACCTACCAAATTAACCTGCAGTCACCATCAGTCACTCCTGGGTTCTGATTCCCTGTCAACCGCACCACTAGTAGGGGTCCTCCTCTGAGTTGGCCCCCACAGCCTCCTCTTTTCTGTTCTCTCTCACATTCTCGTTTTCTTTACACTCAGGGACTCTCCCTTTTGCTGGAGCAACCAAAGCCCTTGCCCCTGAGGTCCCAGGGTCTCACCTTCTACTGTTGGTGTGCACCAAAGCATTTTTCCAAACCAAGATCGTTCCCTTCCTGAGAGATATTCTGGAGCTAAATGTTAGGATGATTGCAAGTCCTCCACCAGCTACAGCACCTGCTATGTAAACATGGGTTTTATTATTGCAGGTCAGGGGGTGGCATAAAGTCACATCTGTCTCTTTTTCCTTCTCCTTCACAGTTAGCCCAGGGAAGCCCCAGATAAGACAGGCAAGTGACTGTCTTGATGCAGAAAAATGGAAAGAGGCAAAAATCAACATCATGACAGTGCTCAAGGATAGCCTGGGAAAGAAAACTGAGCCTCCTGATTATATTTTCCTTCTTGAAATGAAGTTATGGACCTCCCTAGGTAGAGATTCCTAAGTTGGGTAAGCTTTCCCCAAACAGAAAAGGATCTTCCTTATGAGCAACTTCACCTCAAGACTCTATACCTGGTGGGTATTTCACCTTCCTTCTCAGTACCTCCTCCTTCAGAGCCAGCAAAGCAAGCACAATATACTTCTTAAATGAATAAGAATCAGGGCTTCCCTGGTGGCACAGTGGTTAAGAATCCGCCTGCCTATGCATGGGACACGGATTCGAGCCCTGGTCCAGGAAGATCCCACATGTCGTGGAGCAACTACTGAGCCTGCGCTCTAGAGCCCGCGTGCCACAACTGCTGAAGCCCGCGTGCTGCAACTACCGAGCCCGCGTGCCGCAACTACTGAGCCCGCGTACCTGGAGCCCATGCTCTGCAACAAGAGAAGCCACCGCCATGAGAAGCCCGCGCACCAAAAAAAAGAGTAGCCCCTGCTCGCCGCAACTAGAGAAAGCCTGTGCACAGCAATGAAGACCCAATGCAACCAAAGACAAATAAATAAATATTTTAAAATATATTAAAAAATGAATAAGAATCAAAGTCAACATCCACAGTAGAGAGGAATAACAAATATTTGTGAATCAAAATTATGTACAGACTTTTACTATTAAGAACAAGATCTAGTTCATTTATCAAGATTCTACATCTGGATTGCAAATGTTGCCATGTTAAAGGGCTTGGAATGCATCAGGGATTTTTCTCATGAATATAAGGTTTATAATATGCAGACATGTTTATAGAAAACCATACATCTTCATTGATGGACTCCAATGACTGATAAAGCACATTCCACAAATGATTACAAAAACGAGTGTGTAGGATATGTATTTAAAACAAATGAGTTTTATGTCCACCAAAAGGCATGTACACAAGTTGTTTCATATCAGTTTTATTTGTAATGACCCCTAAATTGAAATAACCCAAATACCCATGAGTAATACAAAGGACAAGTAAATTGTAGACTATTAATACAATATTACTTAGCACTCAAAAAGAACAAACAACTGTAACAACGTAGGTGAATCCCACAGACATAATGTTGAAGAAAAGAACCCAGACACAAGGCTATGTGCTGTCTGATTCCATATATGTGATTCCCAAAGCAAGGAAAACCAATTAATGGCAATAGAGTTCAGAAGAGTGAGTAGGGGTTTTATTGGGACAGAGCACAAGGAGCTTTCTAGAATGCAGGAAATGTCCTGTATCTTCATCTGGGTATGGATATATGTTAACATTAATTAAGCTGTTCACCTAAGAAAGTGAACTTTCTGAAAATGTTACAGTTCATTTAAAAAATATATATATAGGTATGTAAGCAAAATCCAAATTTATAGAGTTACGAATTGACTTGTACTGCAGATTTGAGTGTTCAACATTTTATACTTTCAGAAAGAGCTTTTTGCCATGGCATAAGTAGTGAATTATCAGAATATGTTTTTACCTCTCTTTACAATATAGAAAGAAGTCTGGCAGACACAACCTTAACCAAGTGATCAAGCTTAACATCACTAATGACAGGACCAGCTGACATCATGTGTCCTCTGATGTGACCCAATGTCACCTGGATAGTATCCTTGTCCAAAATGTTTAACCTGAATCTGATCATTTGGGAACATCAGATGAATCCAAACAGGGAATTTCTAAAAGATTATTGACCTGGACTCTTCAAAAATGTCAACATCAGGGAGCATTTCTAGATTAAAGGAAATGTGACAACTAAATGCCATGTGTGGTTCTTGATTGGATCCTAGATTGAGGGGAAAAAATGGGCTATTATTGGGGAAATTTGAACATGTGCTCCCACTAGATAATATTATATCAACATTAAGTGTTCTTAGTGTGGTTGCTGGATTGCGGTCATTTAGGAGAATGTCTTGCTCTTAGAAAATAAATCTGAATTCTCTAGATCATCATAATGTCTACAAATAACTCTCAAGTGGTTCAGCCAAAAATAATAATCATTGTGAGAGAAAGAAGAAGAGGAGGAGGGGAAGGAAGAGGAGAAAACATAGCCAAACGTTTGTCCCAGTCACTTGGGAATGAGATGGACCCACCTCAACCCAAAATTTGGTTCAAATGTCGAGACTGGTGATCCCACACACGCACCAAGAGGGTGTGGAAAAGTTTATTGCTCTCATAACGAGGCTTTGCTAGGGGAGCAGTGCAGACTCCCAGGCATGTCTGAAAATGGCTTGAGAGCCAACAGTGCAGGTTTCCCTGTGGTTACAGGTGGTTCTGCGAGATTCTCATGTAGGAGTCAGGGCTCGTGTGGACTGAGTTCCCACGGGCACCAATGGAAGGACCACGTGGGCTGTCGCATCAGCCTGCCCAGGTTTGGAGCAGACAGGAAGCTGGGTGGTGGGATCTGAAAGCTGTCAGCAGCCAACCATCAGAAATGGAGTCAGATTCTGTATCACATTGTCACATTGGTGATTTAGGTGAAGAGGACCTCAGCACGCACTGTACACATCCTGCAGCTTTTCTGTAGATGGAAAACTTTTCAAAATAAAAAGTGGGAGAAGGGAAGATGAGCCTACTGTCCTCTCACATGAGGACCAGGCACTAATACCTTAAAATCAATTTAGTCCTAAGGAAAATTATTTTTGTAAATACGTGATGCTATGTTTTAATCATCTGTGCATGCTTAATCTCAAAGTCAGTGTTCTTTCACAAATGAAAGATTTTTACATCTCAATATAAATATTCCTTCTTATCTCTATCCAGTTACAAGTAGAGTTATCATGGTCACTATTAAATGGAATATTCAATACCTTAAGATGTCTTAGTTACAGAAACATTGGTCATTTCACTCAAGAAGAAATTATTGAGTGCGGAATATGTACCAGGCATTGTATTAGGGGCAGGCATAAAACAGTGACCAAGACAGGAATTATCAGTTCTAGATGAAGCTTAATGTCTTAACATACCAGTTAAGACATTCCCCTCTGCCCTTTGTGAGTTTATATTCTGTCAATATTTAAGAATCTAAGTATATAAAATGTATAAAAGTCACGAAACCCAGACATATCATTACAGTTACGTGAGAATTTAAGAGTAATACTTATACCAATCATAATTTTCATGGGCTCCCCAGAAGGTGTATTCGTATCCTATTTTATAATAATGCATATTTTAAATAACATAATTCTTTCTCTGTTATTACATAAATTTATAGCAAAATCACAAACCTGTGCCTATTTATAGTAACTGACATGGACAGAACACAATATCGTATCCACATCTGCTCTAAGCAGAGAGTTGGAGAAGAAAAACTGTCCCATAAATCCTAAAGTGCATGGTGCTACAGTTGCCCTACATCTAGTACTGCTCAGACTTCAAATATTCTATCCCACTGATTTGAGGAGCTTGCTTATATTTGCTAATCACTCCATTTTTAGGTCCCCAAAGTGTAGTGTCCATAGTGATAGTAGATCACTGCAAAAGAAAATCGGGGCAGGTGTGGGCAAATAGGCCTTTGGTGGAGTTTCAATTGTTGTCACCTTTTTGATTCAACTTCTGTATCTGGAAATTCACCAACAGATAGATTTGTACACGTGCTCAAAAAAATACTGCATGGTTGCTTATTACAGCATTATGTATAAAAACATTAATTCCATAAGAATTACCAGTTATGTTACATTGTGCCATGGAATACTATACAGACAATAAAAATCAAGCAGATCTATATATGCTGGTAAATTTCCAATACATAAGTAAGTGAATAAAGAAAGGTACAGGAGAAAAGTATGTGGAGGATGTTTGTGTCTGTGTAAGAAGGGGATATCACGTATGCACTCCTGCACAGTCGACCCTTGAGCAACTGCACAAGTTCACTGCTACACAGGTTTTTTTTCAATAAATACATATAGTGCTACACGATCCACAGTTGGGTGAATCTGCATATGCAGAACCAAAGATGGGGAGGGCTGACCATGGGACTTGAGCATCCTTGGGTTTTTGTATATCCACAGTGGGTTCTGGAACCAATCCCTTGAGGATTCTGAGGGACGACTGTATACACACACAACATTTCTGGTTGGTGTCATAAGAACCTTGTAACGTTGGTGACCTTTGGGAAAGGTGAATGGGGTTGGAGGGGGACATACTTTGCATCTTTTCTGTAAGTCCTGCTCTGATATTTACACTTTTTACCATGTGCATGTGTGTATATGCGTGTGTGTGTATAATATATGTGTGTGTGTGTGTATATATATATAATATGATGATGTTGATCATTGTGATTGCCACATTGTATTCATCAAGGAAGAGAACAGAAAGTTAAAGAGCTTTCAACAAGAATCTCATATCACAGTTGAGCAGTTCTTATATTAACAATGCTCCTCCAACCAACAAACTGAAGATAACTTCAGCTTACCTAAGAAGCCAAGATTCCATTTGCACGGTTAAGTCCAGTCATGGAAGCACTTGAAGGAAACATCTCCACAGAGCTCTCACCTCTGTTTATTTGCAATCCTGTCTCTGCACTGGTGGGAAGGGGGAAGGGGGGTGTTTGTCGGGGGCAGGGAAGGGGCTAGCAAATCAGAGTATAAACAAAACTGCTTTCAACATAAAGAGTAGCTTCTAAACCATAGATCAGAAGGTACCCTCAGTTAACACCCCACCACGCTCAGAGTGTCTGGTAGCTCTGGAAAGAATGGAGAGAAAGCATTGCCCCGGCCACCAGCCTGTCCAAATTGTGCAGATGTTAAGTGACTTCCCAGCCTTTCACATCAGCAAGAACTGCTGTTTATCTACTTCCTTTGCGAGTTACCATTTAGTTTGGAGCCGGTTATGGTTTACCTGCTTCTTCATACAATCCTATTCAAAGTCTTAAAAATTTCACCATCCAGATCTTCTGATTCAACCTTCTGATGTTACAGATGAGGAAACCGGCAACAGGCGTGTCTTTTTAGACTAATGGGACTTCCTTTCTGGTCCATGGGTGGGGACTCACCCCTGAATGCTACTCTGTATTCTGGTCCTTCTTTTCCCCCAAACTCTCCTCTCCCCGCCAACCATCTTTGGTGCACTGGAGAGCAAAATGGTCTTTCTGGTGGGGGCCAGAGAAACTAAGGTGAGAACTGAAAAATCTCTGAACTGTAATGCTCTTCGCCATCAAGCTTCTGTGGAATGTGCGCTTGTGAGATTTTCTTTAGGGGTCAAGATTTTCTTCCAGGGGTCAAGGCCACTCTTTCATATTAATGATTATAAATAACCCTTTAAGAGATTTTTTATAATAATTAAAAATCTGATCAACTATTCTAAAACAATTAATCTGTTAGGAAAAAATCATTTCAACTGGTTTTAGGGGGTCATGTAGACGTAGGGCAGTTAACAATCTAGATGTTCAGCTTTAACTGGTTTTAGAGGTACAGAGTTGCTAATACTTCCCCTGCCCCTGTTTCCAGATGCCCCCAAAGCCAATGGCCTGTGAATAATACAGGGAAGCCACAAAACCCAGAAGCCAGTGTGATGTCAAAGAGGAACACGATTTTAAGAAACCAATGTTTACTTCAGTCATTAACTCGTCAGATGAAGGAATAGCTACCCATAGACAGTTTCCCTGTGGCTCAAGAAATCTGAGGAGTGTAAAACATGAGTAGGTCAAGGGTCCTGTTCAAACCTCCCCTAAACTCCTTCACTGCAGAGGCCCCTTTTGGGTGACTTCACACCCCAGAGTGACAGGAAACCAGAAAAACTGGGCTGGATAGGATCTTAACCAAGCTCATCAAAGATAGAAACTACTTATTTTTAAAACACTCATGAGATTAACTGAATGTAATAATAAACATTTGACATCATTTTATATCCAAAAATCATCTTAAAAGAAATGAGAATTAAAACCAGAAGACAAAACAATACAGAACAGTTAGGGTGTGGGTGGGGAAGGGGGAGAACAGAAATGGGTTTCCGAGAGCCTACTAAGAGCCCACAGGGGCTGAGAGAACAGGTTTCTAACTAGAGGGTAAGTGTTGGAAAATAGGCTTTAATGTTATATTTCAGTGTAGAGGAGCTAATGCAACATCATGCGATTAGACCAAAGTATCTAAGTAAATAACAATTCCTTGAAAAGGGACCCATATGAAGGCAATGTGAAGAGAATGAAAAAATAGAAGTATCTTCTTATGGGATAAGATCAATAATTATAATTATTCAGTGTTTCCATCAGAGCCTCTTCCCACATGGTCTTCGACATACATACCCATCACCTCCACAGCCAGATGAATGCTGTAACACACTCTCACGTCTAAGTTCAAAGCCATGAAAGACAGTAGATGCAAAGCAAAGCAAAAATTGTGGCCGGCACTGCCCATTTGCACACCAGATCTCTCTAAGTTGTAAAGACAAAATCTTTCTATGTTTAACATTTTATGCAAATATCTCCCATCAGTAGAGTCTGAACACACGTTGGACACAGAGCCAACTGGGGCCCACAAGAGGACCACACCCTGATTCTGATCGTGATTTTACACATACGCACACACGTCAGATAACTTCAACGGACTTCCAAATAAACGTTCAGCCAAACTAGGACAGGGCACTTCACTTTCCCCTTGCCCTAGCTGAACAAATAAGTCAAAAAGGAAACCATCCATGTGTGTTCACAACAACCCGTTCACCATCTTACCATCATCTCATAACGAGTCTCCTGAAGAGAAACGATTAACAAAACGGGAGCCGTTACAGGAAAGAGCCACCTAGGGCCTGAGCGGACACCTCGCCTCGTGACAGGGGCGCAGATCGGTGGCAGGTGAGGGCGTGCATAGGAGCAGCGGTCTCTGTTCTTCACTCCACCCTCTCCAGGCAGCCTGCATGCTTGTTGGCTGTTTAAAACTTTAGACCAAGCCAACCTGCTGACAGACGGTCTTAAAATCAATGACTCCCAATGAAACTTAATTTCCAATTGCCTTGATCTAATAGATGCTATAATGTGCTTTCAGTGGTTGAAATGAACAAACACATCGGCCTTCCAAGTTGCTGGAACTCGAAAGAAACCCCTTCTGCTACACAAGGTCAGCGAGACTGACGTAAATGCTTTTCTCTTCAGTGTGCGCATATTGTCAAGTTTGGCTGAGAGACTCAAAGGAAAGACACAGCCTTGAGTTGGAGAGGTGATAAGATCCAGGTCCTTAAGCATGTGTAAGTGTCCTTGTATATTTTGTTGCAGGTGCATAACCACCCGTCACTCAAACACTGGTTTACACCTGGCCTCCCCATCTTCCATGGTCAAAGTACCCACAGCCATACAGCCTCCCATATATGTAGAGATGTGTTTCCATCACGTTTGGTGAGTACCATGACTACCATTTCCCAAGGAAATGCATTCACAATCCTATGGTACTTGAGTATTCACACACTTAATGGTTTCTACAGTTACATATTCATAGGCAATTATCTAGTAGCATTTTTATTTGCCAAATGCAAAGGATACAGTAAAATCAGTAGACATTCATTTTTAAGCTCTAACAAAACCAATCTGTACAATAAGTCACTTCAAAATTATGATAAGCTCTGAATAACATAGATACAGGTACTTACTATTGCCTGTTATGACTTACAAAATATTCTCGGCCGGGTCCTAACACACTAGGGAATGTGGGAATTTTGTTACTACTGTTAGTACAGGACCTCCAGAACATAGCTTTTTAAATTCTAATACCACACATTTCCACCAAAAGGACGATAAATGTTTGTTAAAATACAATTCTTATTGCTTTTTATAAATGGCAGCCATGCATTCACTAATTATTAGAAAATGGCATAAAATGTATCCAGGTTATTTACCACGCTAATCATGTCAGTTCCCATAGACTTCACTAGTTGCTTAACCAAAAGAACATAGTATGCACCTTTGAGAGTAACCTCGGGTCAAAACTGAATGCTGAGTATAGAGCCGATGAATTTGTCAGACACCCATGGTGATACCGAATTATTCTCCCCAAAGATGGAAAAATACCAAAATACCGTTCAGATAGAATCATTGCCATATTTGAATTTCTTACCAAATGCCTTTTTTTTTCAGTAAAATTAATCGAAGAGCTCTACTAACTTTTGCTCTAAGATCACAACTGAGCAAAGAAAGTCAGAACATGGGCAGATGCTGAAATACAACCTCTTCTGAGGTGAGCGGTCGACATTGCTCTCACCTGCTTCTATTAAACCCCACTGCCCAGGGAGAGCCAAAAGCAAACCCTGTGCTTTAAAACGCACACAAGCCATGCAAAGGGTTGCAAGGGGACACAGAGATTCATGTTTTATGAGCAGGAAGGACTTTGGTGACTTTGTATTTCTTATGACGTCAAAGGAGAAAAGCCATGGACTCCATTTTGGAGGTACACACCCAGTCCCCCGGTGTTCCGACCTGCCCCTGCCACCGACCAGGCCACAGGGCTCCCCTCTGAAAAGAAGAGCAAGCCCAAAACACAGCTCCTCTCCCTGCCTGGGTTCAGACCATTCCCCCACAGGCCCTTTCACCTCCCCTTCCACAGCTTAACCGATAACAAAACATTTGCATCTGGTTCATATTTCCTTTGTGTTTAAACTACAGTCCAGAAAAAAACTTGACTGGTTCATTTGGGCCTACTTGGAACCCAATTCAGAATACTGTAAGTGAAATAAAAGGTGTCTGGCTGGGTTTCTTTTATGTGGCAATCAGATATCCAAGTATTACTTTTGCTTCCATAGGAAATTTCCCATCTTCACTTTTTCGTTGGTATGATTCTAGGCAAAGGAGTCCCCAGATGCTTGTAGCACGGCATCTCCCCTTGAGATCACCGTCCACCATTAGGTCTGCCTCAAACCTCACCTCCAACTTCGGGAGGATGCAGAGGGCTGCCTGAGCAGAAGAGGATTCAACATGACGCAACCCTGAGCATCCCTGGACTGGAGAAGCCTGGGAGAAGCAGCAGCCCTCCTGATGGCCCTTGCCAGCAACACACATGAGGGGGACAGCACCAGCACCCCACCCTCCGGACTCAGGCGCCCTGCACAGACGTCAGTACAGGCCACAAAACCATAGGACAGCTCGACACCCCCATGTATGTGACAGCAAGGCAGTCAGAGGACGGGAAACGGCCAGCAATCCCCAATCCATGCCCAGCCTCTTCCAGCCTCCTCTCCCACCCCACCCCACCCTCCCCTTCTCCCCACAGAGTTTCAAGTTCACCCAAATTTGGGTCTTCAATGTCAGCCTAATCAGCACATTCCCACTCCCCCACCCCCCAATTTCCTGGAGGCACATGTAAAATCCCATTTGTGGGGAAAAAGTCTACTCAAGTCGCCTTGACATAGGGAGCTGCCGAGGGCTGGCTGGAGCATTCCTGCAGAGCACGTCAACTCCCAGACCGTCCCTGCAGGCTCCTTTCCTCTCCTCCACCCCTCCTCTCCCTACCTTCCTCCTCGCTGCCGCCCTCAAAGCAGGCAGTGGGTTCCTCCTCTGGGAGCCCGGACTCTCCTCCACCTCCTCCACCCTCCAGGGCTTTGCGTTTCTTCGACATCTCTGCCGGGGCTGGGGCTTTGGGGTGTTCTTTCCGCACCCCCAGCCTCCCCCCTCAGAGAGGAGAGTGAAGGTGGGGTTAGGTGGAGGGGAGAGAGACGGGCGAAAGGGGTGGGGAGGAGAGGCCAGGGAGGGAGATGGATAGAGAGGAATTGCTGCTGAAGGAGGGAAGGCACTTTGGGGAAGCAGGAGCCAGGCGGCCAGGCGGCGCAGAGAGCCTACGATCAGCTCAGCAGCAGCCCTCCGTCTAGGGGGCTCTCTGCTCTCTCTCTCTCCCTCTCTCTCCCTCTCCCTCTCTCCCTCTCTCCTTCCTCCTTCCTCTTTTTCCTTCCACTAGAAGGGTAAGCAAGCCCAGAGGGAAAAAGAGACCAAAAAACCAGGGAGGAGAGGCTCTTTGGGCACTCAGCTGATTTCTTTCTAATTTAGGAGGGGGCTAGGGTGGGTGCTGTGTATCAGGACTTCTGGCCCTGTCTATAAAGGACTGATGTCCTGGGAAGGGATGTGTTGGGAGGGGGGAGGGTGTTTGTGGTGTTTGGGAGGGAATATTTTCAATGGATTGCAAGGAAAATTGGGTAGAATGAAGAAAACAAAATGCTGCAGGATGCAATATAGTGATGGCTTCAGGTGCTAGGGGCACAGGACCCCCTCCTCCTCTGTGACATCCTTTGAGCTTTTGCAAAAGGGGCTGGGGGAGGTGGAGGGAGGCCCAAGGAGAGAGGCAACAGAGGCCAGAGGCAGAAAGGGGAGGGGAGGGGTCTCATCCCCATTCAGAACTGAGGAAGGAGGCCCAGAAAGGAGGCAGGAGGGTGGGGGCCTCCTCCCTAGGCCCCTTTGGGTCTAGCCTTGCAGAGGCGGCCGTTTGCAGCTGGAGGGCAGCCTTGCAGGGAACTTGGAGCTGGGAAACTCGGTCCAAGAAGCAGTAGCCGGAGGTGATCGCTCAGGCGCTGGACTTGGCTGCCCTCCCTCTCACCTCCTCTGCCACCCCTGAGTCTTCTGGTTTTATCCACTCGGGTCTCTTTTTTTCTCACCTCCACTCATCACCCCTCTTCCAAAATAGTCATGTCCCCAAACCACACACACACACACACACACACACACACACACACACACACACACACACACACTCACTTTCTTATTGCCAAAAAGGATGGAGGGAAACGATGGTAACTTTTTTTAAATGTAGGAAAAAGGTTGGATTTGAGTTTTTCTGGACTCTCAAGGGTTAAACAATAGGTAAAAGGAACAGTCCACTTACCACCAAAGTATGCGAAGCGCCTATCTGCTTTCGGCTTCAAGTTCACACACTGAAAAAAGAGAGAAAAAGCAAAGCAAAAAGGAAAAAGCGGGCGGGCCCGGAGCCCCGTGGGTCCAGGGCTCCATTGAGAACTGCGCACAACAAGTTGCCCGCGAGCCCAGGTGGCCCAAGTTCACGACCTCTCCGAGAACACTCGCTTCCGCTGCACTGGGCAGGCATATTCCAGAGGCGCGGGGCAGGCTGCCTTTCGCGCTGCTGTCCCCGGAAAAGGAGCCGACAACTCTGAGCGGCGCGTGGCATTCCTCTTCCCCCCGTGTCCATCTGGGGGTCTCCGGGAAAGCCGCGCTGAGCGCTCTAGGCGCCAAGAAAGACCGGTCCATTTCAGCTCATCGTCCCGCGGCCGCAACTTTGGACCCACACACCTACAGAGCACCTAAGTGCGAGTGTGCGTGTGTGTTTGAGTGTGTGCGCGTGAGTGTGCCAGCCTGTGTGCCCGCGCGCACCGGGCTTTGGGGCGCATGTGCTCTCGGGAACGACTCTCCCTGGCTGCCAGGAACTTGGAGAGTTTTCCTTTAAGCCGGAGCTGCTGCTCGGACACCCCCCCTCCCCCCCCCCGCGTCCAACAGGAGGCGATGACGTCTGTAGCCTCGTTGCCAGACAGTCCCCAGGCTGCCGCTGCCGTTCATTGACAGGAGCGGGCGCTCCGACGTCAGCAGCCGGACCTTTGGCAAAGCCGCTCGGGCGGAGACGGCTCCCACCCCCGCACCTGCCAGCCCGCCCGGGGGTGGGGGGGGAGGGGGAGTCATGAAATCAAAGTCGCTGGGGAGGGGCGCGGCGAGGCTCCGGGGCTCGAGGAGGAGGGGACTCCGCTCTGCCCTCTTTATCCTGGAGCTCCAGAGTTTATAAATAGCGCTGTCTCCAGCCAGACTCGACCCCTCCGCCGCAGCCTCCGCGGTGCCCCCGCCCCTGCCCCTGTCACTTCGCGCCGGACTCGCTCGGCCGGGAGGGAGGCGCGGAGGGGGCGGGGAAGCAGGGAGTGGAAACAGACGTTGCTTCTCTTCCCTCTTCCCATTCATAGATTCGGCTTGAGTCTTGGGGCCGCCGCTCGGCTCCAGGAGCCGCAGTGAATGGATGGACGCACGCGCGCGGGGACCACTGGGTGGGCAGGGTGTCGCCCACGCGGGAACATGCCCCCTCGCCTAGGGGCGGATGGGAGGACCCCAAAAGACCATCCTTAAGAGACCCAGGGCCTGCCCTCTCTTGCTCCTCCAACCCCGGGGTTCTTTTCTGCCCCCGCTGGAACGCAAAACGCAGAATCGAGCTGCGCTCGGCCCCAGCACCATGGAGAGCCGGGACGCGGACGCAGCCTGGGCCACTGCGCGGCGGCCGGGACCGTAGCCACAGGGAGGGGAGCGGCCACGTGGCGCAGGGCAGTGGCTGGGGCCGAGGGGGTCACCTCCCTGTGCGCACCCTTAGCTGCACAAGCCGGCGCGCTCTCCCCTCCCGAACCCCAGGGCGCGGCGTGGGGTTACGGAGGACCGCAGGGCGGGTGCCCCACCCGAGCCCCGCTCGCCGGGGTCGTGGGCGCGCGTCTCCCGCGTGCTGCTGCCGGGAGCTGAGGGATGGCGAGGCCCGCGCTGGCCCGGAGCGGGACGCAGCGACCCCGTTTGGGCGCTGCCCCCGCTTCTCGCCCAGGATCCCGCAGGATGGAGTTCTGAGGCGCCCTGCTCCCCGCTGGAGCTTGATGGACGCGCGCGAAAGCTTCCATGGGACCCAGAGCACAGTGCGGCCGAGGGGATCCTGAGCGCCTTTGCTACCCCAGGACCCGCGCGCGCGGTCTGGGTGACAGCAGAAGCCCAGGAGTGTGGAGACCCACCCGCAGAGCCCTTCAGAGCCCGGTTTGGCCCAGCCTATTTGAGAAGCTGCCGATCAGGGGGACTTCTCCCCGTGCGCCTGCCCCCCCTCCCCCGTAAAGGCCACCCCTCCACCTGGGCCCTGGCCCCAGCCCCTCTCGCTACTAGAGGAAACGCCTTCCCAATTCCCTTCGCATCCCCTCCTAAGTGCTCTGCTGGGTCCGTCCCACCACAAGCAGACTGTCCTTTCTCCCATGGGGGAAAAACAAGTCTTGACCACATCTTCTCTGCTGTTCCCACCCGCTTTCTCTCCCCTTTACAACAAACAGCTCCCAGAAGTTGCCCTAGACTCTTGTCTCTGGTTTCTCTCCTCTCATTGGCTCTTGAACCTAGGCCTACAAGACCATCTTAGATGTTCTAGCTCAGCGACTCAGCAAAAGCCCGCTCTCCCCCAGGTCAGCGGTCACCCCCAGCTGCTCAGTGCAAAAGTCAGTTCTTAGCCCTCCCCTCGCCTGACTTCCCCTGACTTCTCTGTGGGGCAGAATCCACGGTTCCCTCCTCCAGTGGACACACCCTTCACTCGGCCTTCAAGACAGCACACTCCCTGGTTTCCATCCTACCTTTCTGGCCATTCCCTCTGGGTCACCTTTGATGAATCTGCATCCCCCCAACTTCTTGATGTTGGAGTGGCCCACGGCCCCCTTATCTTCTCTCACCACCTGCCCCCTTGGTGGTCTCACTCGGCCTCCTGGTTTTAAGTCCTGTCTCAATGCTGAAGACTTTGCATTTATATATTCAGCTCAGACCTCTCCCCTAAATGTTAGACTCATGTCTCACTAGCACCTCCACCTGGGTGTCTAGAAAGCATCGGAAACTTAGGAGGACTAACTGGGTCCTTGATTTTACCCTCACCCCAAACTTGCTCTGCCCACAGTTTTTCCCACCTCTGTAAACAGACATTTCATCCCCACTCCCTGGTACCCAGCCCCACTGGCCGTTTATAGAACCCATTCAGAATTCTGCGTCCGCAGATCCTCTCCAGACCCTTCTTCTGCTAAAGATGCACGGGACTAGCTCTCTTCCTCCTTCTCACATTTACTCTGGGGCCTCCTCGGAGAAGCCTCCAGAGGGCACCTCACTTAAAACTTCAACTCACTTCCTGTCCCCCATCCTTGCTTTACTTTCCTCTTGGTGTTCCTTCTGGTTTACTTATTTGCCTTGTTTATTCTATCTCCCCACTAAAATGCTACCTTCACGAGGACAGGGATTTTTGCTTTGGCTTATAATTGCATTAAAAACTAGACTTAGCTTCACGAAGTTCCTCACCTCACCACACATTCAGGAGATGCTGGATTTGTTTGGTGACAAATAGAAGAAGGTGAGCTTAGAGACTGTCCGGGGGCATTTCTCCACCACAATGGTCCCCAAATAAACTCTCCATCTGAGAGTGTGGGAGCCCCGCCCGAGGCCACTGTTAGGCCTCTGGGTGACTCTATTCTCTCTCCACTCACTTTCTTATTCCATTGCTTCTTTCTCTTTTTTTTCTCCCTGTTGGCCTTTTCTTTCCTGCCCAAGCCTTAAGGCTGCCATAGGCCACAAGGAGGTAAAGGGGAGCCGAGCTGCTCTGGGTCTTCAGAGACCACAATCCTTCCCTTCAGCCCTGTTTTAGTGTTCACACCTCTTCTCATCCAGCAAGTAAATATCCTGAAACTGTAGAATGTCCACTCTATGTGCCAAACATCATATTCATTCAGCAGCCACTGAGCTCTAGGGGCCAAAGCTTGAAGGCCCAGATCTGCCCCCAGGCTCTCTGATGGGGGAGGGGAAGGGGCACAGAAGGGGCCCCGGGCTGTGTGCTGTGCAGGAGGTGGCCTTGCAGGCTGGCAGGAGCCCCGCCCAGGAGGCCAGGCGGGGCCAGAGGCAGGAGAGAGCGAGGGTTTGGAAGGCCCAGTGCTCCAGGGTCAGGCCATGCTAAGGAGCTGGAGGTGTATTCTGAAGGCCTGGATGGGTTTTCAGAAAGGAATGAAATAAAGTCCTATGTGTATCAGGAAGGCAACTGGGGAGCGGTGGAGAGGGGGTGAGACCAGAGACAGGGCGAGCAGCTGAGAGGCTGTTTCACGGATACGGAGTTGAAGGAGGGGGCAGAGCTGGCCGTGTGGGTGAGAGGATGTAGGAGGTGAGGAAGACGGAAGTGGTTCTAGAATGCACACATGGTGGCCCATCTTCTGAAGTGGGATCTGAAAATTAAGCCGAACTGTGCTGAGGATTCCAGGGAGACTGACGTCAAGGAGCAGACAGGTCGGCTCCACTGGCTGCTACAAATAAGTTCTGTTTAAGATCTGTCACCCACCTTGCACATCTGGAAGCTCCACGTTACCTGCCAGCCTGAGCAGAGGGGGTTGGAGGGGCTCAGGTGAAGACTCACGGGAGACTGGTGTATAAGCCAGGCCACCTTGTTCATCCCAGGGAGGTGAGTCTGTGAGGGCTGGGCTTCCCTCTTCCTTTCTCCTGGCCACCCCTTCCCACGAACACATCGGATTACAGGACACTATATGTGCTTCAAGGCCACTTCGTCTAAGCTGTGGAAAGGGGTAATGAACCGGTGGTGCCGGCCAGCGAAAGTCACATGGGCTCTGAGGGGGACTCCCTCAGAGACTGCAGTCAGGATGTCCCGACTGTGACCTGGCTTCCTCGCGGCGCCCTCCACATTTCTGCTTCCAAAATGACTGTTCTCCTCCCGAGACCTTGAGGAGAGCCATCAGAATAAAAGGCTCTGTGGGAGCCTGGGGCTTCTCCTGACACCTGTGACGCTCAGCTTGCGAGTGGAGCTGCGTCCCACGGAGACTTTCCATTCCCCTGGTTTTTGGAAGAGCATTTCCAGGTTCTTCTCATTCCGAGAAGAAGTGAGATCTTTGGATAATGGAGTGTTAATTCTCACCTCCTCCAAGAACGGTCTGGGGAAAACAAGCAAAATCAGAGTAGGCTTCCTGACAAAGTGGCCTGCTTGGGGAGCACGGGTGGGATCTCTGGTCCAACCAGCTGAGCACAAGCATTTCTGTGCCTGGAAGAATTTCTAAATTGTGGGAAATGATTTTCAAACGGATATTGCAGATGTAGAAAGTCTGAAAGTAGCTTATTTAACACTGTGAATGGGTTAAATAGAGTCTAATCACTGATTTGCAGAGCTAGAAGGAACATTCAATTAACTAATGAGACGAATCCCCTAGCCCCGAAATGCTGTGCTATAAATGAGGAAAATGAGGATAAATAATGTGACACAGCCAGATAGTAGTGGAGCTCTGAGTAGGCTCTTTTTTTAAAGGAAGGACAATATAGCTGTGGATTGTGTTCAGATTTTTAAACCGAACATTTAAATGCAGAAACTTTAGTTATGTCATATCTGTTCCATAAGTAGCATGGCTTAATTATCCTAAATATTTCATCTATTTAAATTTCATCATTCATGTTTTTTAGACTTATACTTGGATATAACTTGAAATTTACAGAAAACTTGCAAGAATAAAAATGGTACAAGGCACCTCCATGCACCTATTACTCAGACTCTCCTCTTGTGAACTCTTACCCCCATGTTCCGTGTCACTTGCATGCCCTCTACTTTTCTAATCAGTTAAGAGTGAGTTGTACCTCTTGGTCCTTTACCACCCAAATACTTCAGTGTGTATTTCCTAAAAATAAGAATATTTTCTTGTATAAACACAGCACTGTAGTCAACTTCAGTCAATGAACATTACTGATAGAGTACTTGTATCTCAACCCCATCCATATTCCAGTTTTTTCCATTGATCCAATGTCTTTTAGACACGTCCTCCCCTCCAGAGCAGAAAGCCGTCTAGGGGCAAGGATTTCATTTAATTGCTCTGTTCTCAGATCCTCTCAATCTGGACCCTTTCCTGAACCGTTCTTTGTCTTTTATGACACAGACATTTTGGAAGACTATAGATATCCCCTCCCCCCATTTCTGAATAAACCATTTCTCAGTGTGGGTTAGTTAGATGTTCCATCAGGACTGGATTCAGGTTATGCGTTCTCAGCTGGAACGCTACAGAGAGGAGGCTGTGTCTTTCTCAGAATAGCATGTCGGAGGCTCTGACGTCCATCCGGTTCTCACTGGGGGTCTGAATCCTGATGGGGTTCTTGTTTGATGTCTCCACTGTGTAATCACTCTTTTTGTTTCACTTGCAACTAATAAGCAGTCTGTGCAGAGACACGTGAAGATCTGGCTAATATTCTGCCCCAAATCGGCTTCAACTGAGGGTTCCAACTTGGTCCACTCCTGCTTCTTTAGCGTTGGAACTCAGCACACCCTCTACTTTCACTCATCAGCCATGGGGTGGGAAAGAACCCTCGCTCTTCCCTCATTCACTACTTTATGTATCTACTTATTAGTGATGTTGCGAGGATTAAAGTGTCCAGGACTCACAAATTCCTAGGTCTAATGATTTATAATTCATCTTTGCATGCAATTATTTTGCCATATTTGGTCCATAAAAGGACCAGTGAGAGTCCTGTAAGCTGGCTCCTGCCCACACGAAATGCCCTATCATTTTCTGAGCTTTTCCCTGCTTTTGGCACAGTAAAATGTTACAGACCCATCTTGTACCTTCCTTGCCCCAGCCTGGAATCAGCCATTCCTCCAAGGAACGCTGGTCCTTGTAGTGGTATTAGAGACCAAGATCTGGGTACCAAGGTTGCTCACTGCTAGTGGGGTGTCCTTTCTTCTTGACCCTTGCAGCAGACAGATCTAGGCAATTAGTGAGCGCACACACACACACACACACACAAATATATGCACATGCACACATACATAGACAAACATATGTGTGCACATATACATGCATTTACATATTTCAGGAGTCTTTCTTGCCTTCTCAGGGCATCTGTGTATGTCCCTTTATCACAGTGAGGGCCCTCCTGCCCCCACGCTAACCACATCAACGTGTTTTGTTACTTGCTCAATGCCATAATGTGTCTGAAAGTTTCATAATTGCTTTGCCCTCACCCCTGCAACAAAAACAACTAAAGGAGGTCAAGATTCGTTTTCCATTCTCCCCCCAGCACCTCTCACTACATGGTACAAAATCCAGATGATCTAGAAATTACACTTTGTTCGGAAGTTGTCAGTTTGTTCTGTCTTCTGTATTTACTTTCCGTTTCCTTTCCTTTGAAGGATGACAGGATACCTTTGTTGCATTGCCCTTTCAGGTTCAGGGGTTTCCCCTTCCTGTTCTTATCGATTTAATTTTATTCTCTGAGCATGTATTTTTGAATATGCTTCTGAAAGTCAAAACTCTACTTTAAATGCACAGAGAGAAGGCCCCTCCATCTAAATTCTTTCCATTCCATCTCCCCCCACCACCCCCAGGCCTGGCTAGAAACCAATTTCACTGTTTTCTGGTTTATCTCAACTCTGTTTCCTTTTGTAAAGGTGGCAGATATGTTTGTTTTCTTATTTTCTCCACAAAACTTACACTCTATATGCTCTTTTGCAATTTCCTGTTTGTGATTAGTAACATCTCCTGGAAATCACTCCCTATTGTTTTTCAGTATCTTCCTCAGTTTTTAACAGCAGCTCTACTGTGTGCATGTCCTATGCTTGGACAATTAAGCAATCTCCAATACTTTACAATTACAAATAAGTGCAATAAATTACTTTCTGTTTTTACATTTTCATACTTTGGAAGGTATAACTTCAGAGTAAATTCCTTGAAGTGGAATTGCTGGGCTGCAAAGTAAATTTAAACATAGTCTTGTTAGGGGCTTCCCTAGTGGTGCAGTGGCTAAGAATCCGCCTGCCAATGCAGGGGACACGGGTTCGAGCCCTGGTCCGGGAAGATCCCACGTGCTGCAGAGCAGCTAAGCCCGTGCACCACAACTACTGAGCCTGCGCTCTAGAGCCCGCGAGCCACAACTACTGAGCCTGCGCGCCTAGAGCCCGTGCTCCGCAACAAGAGAAGTCACGTGGCAATGAGAAGCCCGCGCGCAGCAATGAAGACCCAATGCAGCCAAAAAATAAAATAAATAAATTAAAAAAAAATAAGTCCCTCATCTGGCAGGAGGAAAGTAAAGAGAAGCTGGAAAGGAGAGAGTACTCAGAATTAGGTTTACGCTAAGGCAACAGGCAGGCATCAAGTGTTTTCAGTAAGGTGACAGGCTCAGATGAGCTTTCTTTTCTCCAAGGTCCAGCTGTTTCCCCTCCCTCTTAACCATCCAAGATGATCTCTGCAAAGTTCTTAGAGAGTAAACAAAATGCATTATAGTCTCCCTGCCTTGCACCAAAAGCTAGAAGATGAATTAAAAAAATAATAATTTAATTATGGCTGTACTCAGAGGCAGAGACTGTCAGCATCCTCCGAGAGGCAAAGCCAACAGGGGAGATGGGAAACACAGGGCAGGACCGACCGTGGGGGACGGTCCAGAAGTGCCGGCCCAGAGCAGCAGTGGGGGACCAACCGGGAAGCAGAGGGCGTAGCTAAGACCACCCGCAAACCCCACCCTCCCCTGCTGCCCCAGGAACAGAAGTACAGCCCAACACGGGGTGACATATTTCCCGGTCCTCGCCTGCCCTTCGATGTGGCCGCCGCGCTGGGTTCTGTTGAGTAGCTGCAGCAGAAGCCGAGGTGCCGCCCATCCAAGCAGAAGCCCAGGAGGGACCCGGTGGGCGTGTCTGCTCTGGGCTTTCCTTTCCTTGTGGCCCGAATATCTGTGCAACCTTGGAGGCCACGAGCTGCCAGCCTCAGGACCGTGACCCGTGTCTTAGCCTCGAGTGGCTTCATGGTCAGGTCACCCGTTACAGCAGCAGAGCGCTCCTCTCGGACCACTAAGCGCCAGAGGGCAGCAGGCCTGCACCATCCTGGCCCCCACGCAGCACCCACGGCAGCAACCGAACAGCCCGCCTCGTCCATATCCAGGCACGACTGCACTCAGGGCAGAAAGGGCAGCGCGGTGCTCAGGGTGGTGAGCGGGGCGCAGATCGAAGGACCAGCTGGGTGACTCCCAGCCGGGGAGCATGTCCCATCCACCCACTGCTGGCTAGACAATTTGTTGGGCCCCAAGCAGAGTGAAAATTCAGGGATTCTTGTTCAAAAACATTCAGAATTTTAAGAAGGTGACAGGCCAGTAATAAACAAGCCTGAGCCCCACCGATGCAAGACCCCCGGTGACTTGAGACACAAGTCACCAGTGGTGCCCTGCCTCCACCCTCCCTCTCCACGGAGTCTGTGCCTGGGGACCTGTGTTGCCCAACCCCCCAGCAAGCTGCACACAGGGTGGGTGACTGTCCCCTGGGGTCTCAGCTGCAAAGATGAGCTCCCAGTCAACAACCGCCACTCATTCCAGGGTGCCACGATTGTGCCAGGAGGACTCCCAGGGCTCTAAAACAGGAACAAAGCCACTGAAAAAACAAGCACACAGGAGAACTTCACTTAATTTCTCTCCGGAGAATTGAGCTGTGGGCAAACTGCTTGGTGCCACTGAGTTCACCTAGAGCAATATTCCTTCATATAGAATCAGGTGTGTCGGGCAGAGTCACGGCCCCAAAGACATCCATAGCCTAGACCCCAGAGCCTGTGACTGTGGCCCCTGACATGGCAAAGAGGACTCTGCAGTGTGATTGGGGCGTGGACCTTGAGATGGGGAGAATAACAAATCACCCAGGTGGTCCCAGCTCAATTTAATCACCTTTCCCGGCCGTGGGCAGAAGGAGGTGGAGCAAAGGGAGCGTTGCTGCCGGTGAAGACAGTGGAAGGGGCCAGGAGCAGAGGTATGCGGGAAAGGCAAGGACCGGATTCTGCCCTGGAAGCTCCAGAAAGAACGCAGCCCTGCCCACACCTTGCTTTTAGCCCAGTGAGACTGGGTTGGATTTCTGACCTCCAGAACCGGAAGATGATCAATTCATGTTGCTTTAAGCCACCAAATTTGAGTTCATCTTACAGTAGCTGTATGATACTAATACACTTAGGTTAGCAGTGACCGAAAAAGTTGAAATTATTTTTCTTTCCCCGGATCCATTCTGTTAATGTGTGTCTGTAGTAGCCTTGGGGGGCAGGGCACTATCAAAGGGAAGATTCAGAGGGTGTAAGGATTTAGTCCACTCTGGAACATTCTCAAATCGATATAAAAGGCCTAGAAAGCCCTTAGTGACTTTTAGTATCTTATCTCATGTGGGTTCTAAGGCAACAGAAGGTACATTTAAAGCTGGTGTTTGCAACTCGGGTGCCCTGCCTGAGGGGTGCCGTCCTTAGAATCGGCAGTTTGAGGAGGAAACCTGGGGAAAGTAGCATCTCTAGAAGACGCTCATGTTTGCTTGTTTGTTTATTATGGTGAAATATATACATAACATAGCAGTCTGTAAGTGCACAGTTGAGTGACATTGGTCACTTTCACATTGTTGTGCAACCATCACCATTATCCCAACTTTTTCATCCTCCCAAGCAGCAGCTCTGTCCCCATTAAACAATAAGTCCCCATCCCCCCCTCCCAGCCCCTGGCACCCACCCTTCTACTTTCTGTCTCCATGAATCGGCCTGCTCTTGGGACCTCATATAAGTGGACTTATACAGTATTTGTCCTTTTATGACTGGCTTATTTCACTTACCATATTGTCCTCAAGTTCATCCATGTTGTAGCACGTGTTGGAAATTTGTTCCTTTTTATGGCTGAATGATATTCCACTGCACGGATAGGCCACATTTTGTTTTTCAATTCATCAACAGATGAACATTTAAGTTGTTTCCACCCTTTGGCTGTTGTGTTTAACACTGCTTTGAATATTGGTGTACAAGTATCAGACTTTCGTGTGTTCTATTCTAAGGTATACTTAGGATTTGCTGGGGATGAGAAGGAAATTCTAACAAGAGAGCTTCTCAAAATCTCTCCACCAGCGAGGCTCCTGCCTGCTACAGTTGAGTTGGAAAGTTCCATGCCACGAGGACATCACGAGTAATATATCTACCACACCAAGTGGATATGAGAGTAGAGATGTCAGAATTTAAGGCTGAGGCTAAATTGTAGCTGTCAAGGTCAATCCTCTATGATGGATTTTCTAGCACACTGTGAGAAGGGTAAATCTGGCCAGCTATTCTGTTCTGGAGAGTGTATGGAAACCCATTGATTTGGAAATTTAGATGTTTCCCTTCAGTCAGAACTTTGCTCCTTGTAATAGAGAAGCAGTGTTTACCTTCAGGCCACAACGGCTGCATCTGACCCTCCCCCCACCAACACCCCTCTGCTGGGCTGTCCCCACGTGGCCCCGGCAGAGGAGGCTCAGCCCCAGAGCTTTGCACGAGAAACACGCCCGGATGGTGGCAGGGCCCTGGATCCGACAGGCACACTCAGAGCACAGCATCACTCATCTTTTTTCTTATCCTGAAGAATTTTTTTAACATAAAAATAACCCTGACTCATAGCACAGGGAGATCAGCTCCGTGCTTCGTGTCCACCTAGAGGGGTTCCGGGATAGGGAGGGTGGGAGGGAGACGCAGGAGGGAGGGGATATGGGGATATATGTATATGTATAGCTGATTCACTTTGTTATAAAGCAGAAATTAACACACCATTGTAAAGCAATTATACTCCAATAAAGATGTTAAAAACAAAAATAACCCCGACTCCAGTAGGTTTCAGGCCATGCCCAGCGGGCTAGCCGGAGAGGGGCTGGAGGCGATGTCTGGGGGAGTGCGGGTCTGCAGGGGCTTCCGGCGGCAGGAACCCCCGGGCTTAGGCATCCTGTTGGACCTCATGGGAAATGCGGTGCCTCCGTCTCTCCAGCCTTAGCTCCCTTCCCCTGGGGGCTGCGACCTGCGGCCTCCAGGCCCGTACCCCTCCCTCTCCATCCAGCACTCTCCCAGGCAAGGCGGGACGGCGCTGGGGAGGCTCGGGGGCCGGCAGGGTGGCCCAGGGGTGGCTAGGGGGGCTGTAGAGCAGGTGCGGGTATGGGGCGGTTGGCAGATCTCGGGGCGGTGCGGCAGGGGCGGGCGCGGGGTCACAGAGGGGAAGGGCCCGCGGTAGATGCCAGTCCACAGAGCGGGAGGCGCAGCAGAAAGGGCGGGGGCGAGCTGCAGAGGACGCGGGGGCGACGGAGGGGGAGCGGCGGCGCACGGGGGCGCGCCAGGGGGGGTCGGCAGAGGACCCGGGGCAGCCGGGCCGCGGCGCCCAGGAAGCCGGCCCTCGCGCGCCCCTCGCGGGCCCCCTGCGCCCCCATCCCCGCGTCCCGCGCTCGTGGCTGCTGCCGTCAAAGCTGCCTGCGTCAATGCTGCTTGGTGACACACACAGCTTTTTTTCTCCTGCTCCTTTTTCTCAATGAGAGAAGCCTAATGGGATTTTTATTATCAGACTCATAAATCAAACCGCTGGGGCCATCACGCCTGGCACGTGCTTAGCACCCCTCCTCCGCCCCCAGCGCAAAGGGGGGCGGAGCTGCCTTTCCTCCTCTATAGAAAAAGCTTTAAATATTTCATCCGTGCGTGGTGAGGACCGCAGCTCTGCACCCAGCACGGCTGGGGTGCCGGGGACCGCGGTGGAGGCGGCCCTCGCCATCAGTGGAAGCGTCTTTGCAGGGCTGTGGGTCCTGCGTGTACCACACACACAAGAACAGAGTAAAAATAGGATTTGCAGGCAACTGGGGGGCTCAGACCCACCGACCACTAGTCCAAGCTGCTGCTAAACGTCGTGTCGGTGGGAGCTGTTGGTGCAGAGTCGGTAGCTTCTCCTGCCCGGCTTCTTTTGTGTGGGTGTGTTATTGACACAAAACAGAACACCAGCTATGAATGCAAATCAAGGAGCAAAGACGTCAGCAGCAGAAGCAGTCAGGAGCGGCAGGAATGCTGTATGCTAATGCCCGGTGCGCGCAGATTTCTAATAAGATAAATAGGCACTGGTGTATCTAATCAAGGCCTGGAGGCAAACAAGACAGCTGGGGAGCCCCTGTGAGCGCTGGAAGGTGGGAGGCCAGGTTAATCCCCAGGGGGATAGTCCCAGGAGCCCCTTTGGTATTTCCATGGTAGGTTCCACCGACCACAGGCAGAAGCCCAGCAACTTCACTGGCAGGCCCAGGGACCAAGCTAGTGGGATAGGGACCCTCAGGGGGGATATCCCGGCTGGCTTTCAGACGTGGGCCAGATGCAGAACTGAGCTCCACCTCTAGAAGCCACCCTTAGCAAGAGCTCCATGTATTCAGGCCTGTCATCCACAAAGAACCCAAGAGGCTCTGCAAGCAGGTGATCTGGGCACTCCTTAACCAGGTCTCCAGGAGCTTCCCTGATAGAACCGCTCTGTCTCCTGGGTCTTCCCTGGGCCACATCTACCCGCTCAGAACGAAGAGCAAACTGCCTTCAACTAAAAGTGAGCATTCAGAGCACAGCGGCCTTGGAATAAAATAGCTATAAAGAGTGTGACCTAATTTGTTGCAAATTCATAATAATTTTAACTCTCTTTCCCCCAACCTGTGGCCTCCATTCCTCCAAATTCCTTCAATGGCCATAAATACCAACCAGAAGCAGAGTCGTTGTGTCTGTTCTTTCCAATTCCAGACCTTTCGCATCTTAAAACTGCAGCGGTCCCAGCCGGAGACCCCGGCTGCACACTGCAACGAGGGAGAGGCTTGTCTGCTTGCCTCTGGTCACCGCTGTGCCCAGGTGGATGGCTTCAGCCAGGCCTTCTCTTTCTCCCTGCATTTTTACAGCAGGACAAGCTCTCTGCATGTGTGTGAACTTCCTTCATAGGAGTTAATAAGTCAACTATTGCCAGCTAAGGGAGGCGGGTTTTGAAAGAGGGATCACAGCAACTCCTTGATTCCCCACAGTCTTTCACTGCAGCGAGCGGAGAGGGAAACAAAAACACTGAGGAGAGAGCCACCTACAGAGGACTCAGGAGCAGCTGAAGAAGGGACACCAGGAAAAGAAAAAGGAGTACTTACAGCTTCGTTTGCGTCATTCGGATGTAACCCACAGATGCCCAGGATGACATCTTTTACACTGAATGTGGTACCCAGAAATTTGGGGTGCACAACAGAAAAAGAAATTGGCATGAAGACATTGTAGCCTTAGGACACTGTTTCAAATATAACCTCCATCATTTCAGTGTTTAAGCCCATATTCTGATGTGAATAATATCTATGCACTGCAAAAGTAGGTTAGGTGCAATAAATATAAAACCTAACTTAACTTGTGGATGGATGGACTTCAGTAGAAGATACCAATTGGCAGCTTTCATATTGCACAAAATAAGTTAAATTTGGTCCTACTGCAAAACGATTTCGATACACAATTCGAGCAGCAGACATATCGAATGCCACCAGAAAATTATTCGCTTACTTTTTGCCTCCAAAGGAGAGAAATGATACATTCTGCAAATATGTGAAGATACAGACGTAAATGGATGCCAGAGAGGAGAAACGGGAGTAGGATCTGTTTTGAGGGGAGGAAACGCGCCTGGTCAGGGCGGAGGAGCGGGTCCTGCCACTGACATTCACCAAGGACCGGATGGGGTGGGAGGCGCCTACTAGCGGCTGGCTCCGCCCATGCGGTTCCCGAGAGCGTCCCGTGCGCAGCTCAGATCCCAGCCCCGGAGACTCGGACACACCCTGCTCTAAGGGGCCGGGCAGAAGCGGCCACCGGGTGGAGAGACCCACCGAATCGGCGCCGAGCTGCAAGGCCTCCTCACGCTGTTGCAGAGACTGAGAAATGGAGGGCGAGTGGGCAGGGCGCCTTGGTGCGGTTTGCGCCACGGCACCCGGGGGACGCACAGTAAACAGACATCGTTTGCAGCACTGCCCTTAGGGGAGGGAAAGCCAAAATGAGGACTGCGCTCTGTACGTTCTCCAGCGAGATGTTAAATGCGCCATCTCCCATCCTGCCCCTTCGGGAGGGCTGTGCAGTGTGCGCGTGTGTGTGCGCGCACGCGTTTGTAAGCACATCCTTTGCGCGTACACACTCACAAAAGCAAACAGTAGTCCTGTATAGAAAACATGTATTGCCTGTAATTTATTTTTCAATGCATACGTATCCTTTAGATATTTCAGTACACACTCTACGTGTTCATTTTTATCACACTCCTCGGTGTGTGGAGGGAGGGAACACAGGAGCAAGAGATGTAATTTGCGCGTTAGGAAGTGGGCTGTAGCTCCGCTGACGTCTGCACCTCGTGCTTTGTTCCGTTGCCATCAAAGTGACTGCAGGTCCCAGCCACTGCAGTGATACACATGCGCCGCTGGCTACGAAATCCTCCACGTTACCGTGGCTTTAGCTCCGTACTCTTGGTATATTTTAATTTTATTAGTTGAAAGGAGGAGGAAAAAAAAAAGGAAATATTAAAGGACTTTAGGATTGTGTTTTAAACATGCTTTTTCCTGTGTGAAAGATTGACACGGTAAGATTAGAGAGAGATTTCACGCCTGAAAATGTTCTTGCTAAATGGCGTGTCAAATTGAGTTCTGTGGAATTGTATCAGTATTTCTTCCCGAGAAGAAATAAATCTCTTAATGGTACTGCTTCTCTTTTCTTTGTATATCAGTGTTTAAAACTATGCGGAAAAAACATTTTTAATGTGTTGTCAATCCTTACGTGTTATTCTTCTCAATTATTTTTGAGGGGCTTCACCACTTAAGATTAAGTGTGATTACATTTGCTTTCTAATGTATTTCATTGTGTAAAGGTAATGGGAGATATGAATTAAGCACAAATGGTCACAAGTGAACCATAATTAATATCTGCATAGTTCTTACAGGTTGTAAGGTAACAGCAGTGGGAACGCTGTCTATGCGGGCGCACGGGGGACTTTCTAGAAGGATCACAGCGACTACTCTGAGAACTGGTCATTGGGCCTGGGTACGCACGGATCAATTACGGGGTTAATGCTCTTGAATAAGTAGGGGCAGCAGATGCTTCCTGGAAACTTGAGGTCAAGTTTCCAGAGGTGGAGACAGGAAGGTGGGGAAATCACTCTGCAGAAGGAAAGCCAAGGTGTTTGGTGTCTATCTTGGGAACCATTAACAGATGACAGTGAATGACCATTGATCAGCTTCCCAGGGCTGCTGTAAGAGAGGGCGACAGTTGGGAGGAAACAAATGTGTTGTCTCACAGTTCTGGAGGCTGGAAGTCCGAGATCAAGGTGTGGGCAGGGCCGTGTTCCCTCTGAGCCCGGGTAGATCCTTGCCAGCCTCTTCCAGCTTCTAATCCCTGCCTCTGTGGTCACATGGCCTGCGCTCTGTGCGTCCCCTGCTATTCTTATATGGACACCAGTCATATTGGATTGGGCCTCACCCAAGTGACTTCATCTTAACTTGATTACAGCTGCAAAGACACTATTTCCATATAAGGTCACAGTCACAAGTACGGGGGTTAGGACTTCAGCATAACTTTTCAGAGGACATAATTCAACACACAACTGATGTTTTGGGGTTGCACCATTCGGATGGCAACTAACTCAGTCCATGAGGAACTAGTCCTGAGTTTCTCAAAAGACGAAACTAAGAGAAACAGAGGGAATAAGTCGGGAGTTCTCACACTGTCTGGGTTACAGTGCTTCAAGCCTGATGGCGTTAGCAGCCTCAACGAAAACCAGGTCAGCACTAGCGGCTACAGGGGTACCTGATCCTGGGGCAGGTACTGATGGGGCGACGAAGGGGCAGACCCGCCGGCAGTGAGGCTGGCTTCTCAGACACCGGGGAGGACTTGGGCACAGCAGAGCCCACGCCAGGGGAAGAGAGGAAGAGAGGGGACCTGTGGGTCTTTGGGTCCTAGTGACTCTGGATGCAGGCTCAGCACCACCAGCTTAACCCGTCTCCGCCCTTTCCCCTCCAGTCCTTCTCCAGTTGGTGAGATCTGGGGAAGCAGGAATGACCGTCCGTGTGCTGAGCACAAATTAACCAGATGAGTGGCTGGATCTTTTATTTCATCCTGATGTGTGCCATGTCGTGTAAAGACTCATGCGTGACTACGTTGTGTGTTAGTCTATAGGAATAACTCACAGGTGAAGTCCAGCCAGGCCAGTGATTTCCAGCTGTCTTCCACAGAATCCTAGAGCTGGGAAGAGGTACCCTAAGGAACACTGCAGGGATAAATTTACTTCTCTAATTTAGATAATAATGTTAAACTGTAAATTTTAAAATTAAGTTTAAGAATTAAAGTGATCCTAAAAATAAAAGTTATAAGAGAAAATAAAAGCTTATTTTTAGATTTTTATGAACTTTTTGGTTACAGTCAATAGATTAACCTTATCACATATAGTAAGTGCTCCAAGTGCCAGATTAAAAAAGAATTTATCTGAGATATCAGCGGATGCACAGGGCAGAAATGACATTTCAGTTCAATTCCAGGTTAGCTAATTATCAACAAACAAACAAAACAAGAACCTTCCGAAGAACAAAATACAGTCCACCATTGATTTTTTAAAATGTACGGCTAAAATCATACTTATTCGTGAGAAACTTGAAGCTCTCCTACTAAGACTAGAAATAAGGAAACGATGTCCCCTCTCATCATTGCTTCAACATTGTCTTGGAATTGACTTTTGTCCATTTGTTTTCTTCCAGTTTTGTTGAGACATAATTGACACACATCACTGTAAAAGTTTAAGGCGTATGACATAATGACTCGACTTACATACATTGTGAACTGATTACCAAAGTAAGTTTAGTTAATATCCATCATCTCTTATAAATAGAAAAAAAGGAGGAAAAATGCTTTTTTCATTGTGATGAGAACTCTTAGGACCTCTCTCTTAACAATTCTCTTATGTAACATGCAGCAATGTTATCTACAGTCATCATGTTATATTAATACATTACCTCCCAGTACATATTTATCTGATAAATAGAGACTTTTGTCCATTTATCTGAAATTTTAGAGAGGAGAAGTCCAACTACTGCAGGCAGATCCGGGCTTGCCTGGAAGTGGAGGACTGGTTTATTGCAGAGAGAACTTTTGGGGGTAATGGAAATATTCTATAACTAGATTATGGTGGCAGTTACACTGTTGTATACCTTTATCAAAACTAATCAAACTGCACACTTAAATGGGTGTGTTTCAGTGTGTGCAAATTATACTTTAACAAAGTTAAAGTCCACTTACTAAACTGATTCCTCAAAAAGAAGAAATGTGAAGCTCGAGACACCAAGCCAAGCTCTAAAAATCTTGCCAAGTGACAAGTGGTTCCCCTGTGGCCGTAATGGTCCTTCCCCCAGCCAGGGAGTGCTGGCGGGGATGGTGGGAGCTCTGCAGAAACCATCCCAAACTCAGATTACATTAAAATTCCTGTTTAATGGAAGAGAAGGTAGGTGCTGGTCGGTGGGCAGCGTGCTCAAATCAACAGAAAAAGCCAGAAACCAGACACAGAGAACCCTGGTCCTCATCCCCAGCCTTATCCTGGTTCTCCGCCTTACACTGGGCTCCAGAGGTCAGGAGACAAGTAGGAGGCACTGAACAGCCCAGAGCCCACCTCCACGTGGGGCCTCTTTCTGGCCCTGCCTCCGCTGGGCCTCCAAGTCCTGGAATCTGAGCCCAGAGGCAGTGGGAGGAGGGCGGTCCACGGGTGCGTGCGGGGAGAGCGGAGTCAGCCCACCGCCCCTCCAGGGAAAGCTGCCCGCGGCTCCTCTTTTCAGAGTCATTTTTTATGTTTTTTTTATACCTTTTCTACCTTCGGGCATCCTTCGTTGCAGGGGCCCCAAGCCACTACAGAGCAAACATATGAAAAATTCACATCCAACATTAAATATATATGGGTTTAGCTACATTGCAGGAAACCAGCTGGTATAATGTTATATTCTGTGGACATTTAGTTAAACATTTACTTCAAATTTTCTGTGATTTTCCCACCACAAATTGCAGACAATTTTTTTCCCTCTGTAGTTCTTAAAAATTTCAAAAACTGTAGTACAGTAGGGCCTCTGTGCCCACCACGCCTAACATATAAAATGGTCTTTCCCTTCACATACCTGCTTCTGGCGGTCTGTTTAGACTATTTTTTTCTTTAAAGTTTCCTTTTGCATCAAGGAGAGCTCACCCAGAGAACTGGGTGCGTGGGCAGGGCAGGTGAGCTTGTCGCCTGCCCCTCCAGGATGGGTCAGGCCAGTCATGTCGGGCACCCATCCTGTTCATGTGCGGAGTCGGCCCGACAGGTCTGGGCTGGCCCGGAGCTTCTGCCTCTCTCACCAGCTCCGGCTGATGCCCCTTGTCTTCCACTGGGTTCCTGTCTAAGTAGTGATTGAGTTCCCAGAGCAGCTGTCAGGAGGAGGAAAGCAGGAGAGGGCCAGGAAGAGTGAGTCCAAGGTGTGCCCTCAGGGGGAGGCCAGCTTCTACCGGACCCCAGCGGGCTCTGGAGCAAGCATGTCACTGCCCTCGGCAGGGGGTGAGCTCCCCAAGCTTGCAGGGCAGTTCTCCCGAGGGGGCAGCTTCCGGCCACTCTCAGTGGACTTTCACAGCGGCAGAGCCCCGGAGAGCGGGCTGGGATGCCCCCAGCTCCTGCGCCCCTGGCTGCCGGCCTCGGGACCGCGCTGCACGCAGAGCTCTGGTTCCCAGCGCGTCAGCAACGGGGATCTTCCCACCACCACGGATTTCCAGGATCCACCCCCCAGACAGAGGTCATTTCCAGAAACTTCCCAGGGACTCCAGTCGCGGCCAAGATGGGGACGCACTGAATTTTAACTGAAGTGTCATTGGCTCTAACTGTCGCGCAGTGACGAGCATCTGCGGACGCTTCCTCGCATCCTCTGTGCTCAAGGATCTCAGGGCGTTTCCCCCCTCACCTACGCACCCACCCACCCAGCACTGGTGCTCAGGGCCGCTCACACTGGAAACCACAGCCGCAGAGCCTGGCCTGTGACCTCAGCGGGCAGGAGACACGCTTTCCTTCCGTCACAAACTTTGCAAAGCGGGGCTCTTTGCCACAGCGGTCACGCAGAGTTTTTAGTGAAATATCTGTTCTGGTTTTTCCGTCATCCCCAGCCTATTGGCAGATGACATCCTGGTGGTGGGGGAAATGGGCCGCATTTATCCAAGTGACAATGTTCTCAGAATCTCCCCTGTTCCCACACCTCCTATGGCTGGTAAGGACTAAGGACCAAGGCCGTCTCTCTGGGGAGACTCCTCAATCTCTCCTGCAAGTAAAGTCCTGGCAGCCTTTGGGCCGGTTCCTCAGACGGAGGCAGCTACTCAAGCCAACAATGAGAAAGTCCGAGGACTTCCCTGATGGCGCAGTGGTTGAGAATCCGCCTGCCAATGCAGAGGACACGGGTTCGAGCCCTGGTCTGGGAACATCCCACGTGCCGCGGAGCAACTACGCCCATGTGCCACAACTACTGAGCCCATGCACCTAGAGCCCAAACTCTGCAACAAGAGGAGCCACCGCAATGAGAAGCCCACGCACCGCAAGGAAGAGTAGCCCCCGCTCGCTGCAACCAGAGAAAGTCCACGCACAGCAACGCAGCCAAAATAAATAAATAAAAAGAAAAGTAAAAAGAAAAGAAAGCCCATTCGATTGGATTCCTTGCTCTGGTTCGGGAAGTGACATGATTAGGTCCCCTCCTCTTTCTCCCTCTCATGCTTTTCACCAGAAAGAACAATTCATCTAACACATCCAGTGTTAATTGTGGGTGCTTTGGGGTAAGAAGATCGTGTGTGTGATGTGCATGTGTGTCCTTTTCACTTTACACAGTTCTGCACCCGTCAGATTGCCTACAGGGCAGACAGTGAGCACGTGACAGAGATGGTCTCTAATCACAAAGGCTAAGTTGAGAAAGGGTGGGTGTTAGGCATTTATTGATGTCTGTATGGAGGTGAATATGAGTCAAGTTTCATGAATGACCTGGTTCTAAATTTTTCCACGTGTGAGGGGAAAAATAATAGATCTTGTAAACATTTTCTTCTATATTTAGCCTGTTCCATTAGCTACAAAAATCATAGTAGATGAAAACCTGAGAGCCTCTAATGAACAGTTAGGACACTTTAGTTTACAGTTATCACCTAAAATGAAGTCTTGTGTGATAGGAATTATTTGTGTATCAAACTACTGAATATATTGTAGGCTACATGTGGTTTCTCCAGACACTCTCAGAGAAAGACCAAGAAAAGCAAAGAGGGTATTGGTCTCATGTATTTTCCAAATTATAGTAAAATGCTAGGGCTGTATTCAATGCTGATTATTTCATATATAGTAACTCAAAATGCAGGTCTGTTTTTTACAGATAATACAAGCATGTCTGAGTAACAAGATGAAACGTGAAGATTCACCTCTTATCATATTAATCTCATTGATGTCGACATCAAGTTGTATATTTAAGGTTAGAAAAATCTAGAATTTATACTTCAACTGTCTTTACTCATCTCATATCTGATGATTAGTAACACCGTACCCCGCTTTGGTGAAGATAATAAGCCCAGTGACTGTTGCTCTCAGATAGCAACAAATTATCTTCTGTTGACACGCCTGAGATTGGCAGGGGAGTGCAAGGGTAAGAGCGCTGGGCTGATGTGAGTGGCCTGGAGTTTCATCTCACCTCTATCACTCACAGCTGGGTGTCCCATGTAATCACATCGTTGTTGAAGTTTAGGTCCAGGCCAACTGTGAGTCCACTTTCTAAAATCCCATGGCATTCTTGTCTTGAGAATGTAGCTTACTGAAGGCTAATTCAAAATAAATTTCAACTCAAAAGGACAGAGTTTTATAGAAGCAAGTAACTGTAACCAATCTAGAAATAAAACATAACATCCAACCCATACGGATGCTTTCCTTAACCATTCAGACCATAAGACGGATGCCTACAAGATGTAAACGATCCAGCGTTTACACATAGAAAATGGTCCTGAGGCTAGAATAATGAAAAAAATTTAATGCCTGAGATCCCTTAAATTTTTTAAGAGCTGGATGTTGGTAGACAGTTCTCCGTGGGTCTTTTGTGTCTCTGAATGTCTTGCACGGGAGGCACTGACTGCGTTTGTTTTGGACAGCTTTTCAAGGATGTTTGTATGTGAACAGCCTTGGGAAACAAAGCTAGAATCTTCGTCCCCGGCAAAGAGACGGCGTGCTTAGCATCCAGTGTAAAAAAGATAATGTCCCCTTCCTGGCGAACGGCACACTTGCCCATTACATACGCTTTACATTTCCTAAGTCAGGGTTCTTCTCCTCGACTGCAAGCAACCGCAAATTAAAACGTCCTCTTTGGGTTGCCTAATGGGAGCTGGGGTTTGGGGGTCGGAGCTACTGGCTATAGCTAAAGCTGAGAATGAGAAACCACCTTCATGTTGACCAACACCCATGGTCTTTGCAGGCTGACGTGTTAGCTTGTAAGTAGGGAAAAACTCAGAACCCACATTTCTCAACTAAAGGTTGAATTTTCAAAGCATACCTCTAAGAATCACTAAAATTGACAGTGATAATGATTGACAGGTTTCTTCTTCCTGGTAAGTTTTCAAACATCCGTGCCTTTCTGAGATTGATGTTGCTGCTAAAGGAGACTCACTTGACTTGGAGTGGAGTGCAAAATACAAGCAAACAACAACCCTACCCGCAGTGGTATTGTCAGTAACAGTGGAGATCTTAGTGGCAAACACATTGGGACGAGCAATGGTCACCTAGCCTGAGGTTGTCGTCCTGACAGGGACAAGCAACAGAGCAGCAGACTAGCCAGGAAATTAGCAGAGTGACCCCGGAAATGAGGCAGTTCCATGGGGGAGCCTGGAGAGAGCCCAAGCTATCTAGCAGCCGACCGTGACCCTACACAGACACACAGAGGAGACGCAAAGGGGCCCACTGAAGGTTAGAGCCAGGACAGACCTGAATGTGCTTTCCACATCACACACCCATCTACTGGCAGATAGTGGAAGCCCTGCTGGCTCGGCTGTCGGAGGTCAGTGGTCATTGGCTGACCACTGAGCTCCACGTTGATGACCCCTGGGGCACCACACTTAAAAATGAAAACAAGAATAAAAAACTCAGCCAAGGTACCATGGGGGAAACTGATTCCACAGATTTAGTTTAAACAAGTTACAAAAAGAAACACCAGCAACAGCACCTTCAAGAAGGAAAAATCAGAATCCATAGTTGGTGTTCAACCATTGCCATTATACTTTAGTTTGTCAAATTTCCTTTCATAATTTAAACTTCCCCTTTAGTATTTTGAACATGTTTATTTAGAGTGCTGCTTTGAAGGCCTGTCTGCTAAGTTCAACATCTGACCACACTCGATTCCATCAGTTGGTAACAGGTCCCCAGTTCTGGGTCAGCTCTGATTCTCTCTCGTGTGGATCTGTAGATCAGGCTTACCCTGCCTGCAGCCACCTTGGTGCAGGACTCACTCCAAGAAGCAACAGCCACACAGCCATAATGATGAAAAGCATTTTAAAGTTTTCTAACATCTCTCAAACAGTGACAAAGAAGAACCTGTAAAAAGGCAAATTGAGGCACGTTAAAGTTTTAAGGGTTTATTTGAGCAAATATCAATCCACATGGGCAGCACCAAATGGAAAGGGGTTAGGAGCCTCTACTGACAGGAGCCGGGGGGAGGTTTTTATAGAGAAGTTGCAGAAGCAAAGCAAGGAAACCATTGATTGGCTACAGCCCAAGTGGTTGCCTTATCTGGGAAAGCCCATTGGCTGCTTCTGATCCATTGTTCTCCAGTTCAAGTGCATGGACTCTGGCTTACTAGGCTAGGAGGTGTGTGGGTCACCTGTCTACCAGCCTCCTTGTCTAGTGACAAGGTCTCATTCATGATGTGTGGGAAAACTTCTTAAGACACACTTTCCAAATTCTCCAACAATATCTAAAAATATCTGTCTTCCTTCTCTTCGAGCAACCAAAGCACTTTTGTCAAACTTAGATCTTTAAGATCATTCCAAAAGTATTGAAATTTTGCAAGATTCCCAAAGGACAAAACCTTACAACACTTCAGAAAATAATAACGATAACAACAATAATACCTTGCAATAGGAACTTGCTTTTCTCCAAGTAAAGTGTCACACAATTTTGAATCTTACTTCAAGTTTGTTAATATCATTATTCTGAATGTTCCACAGGAAATCAGACAACCGAAAGCCCAGAAGGTATATATTTTCTAAATTATACCAAATTAGAGATCTAAACTTCAGGAAGTTTTCAGTGCATATGCCAGATTTATCCCAGGGGAAAATGAAATAAGAAATTCCTGGCAATTAGAAAACATGTGTGAAATTGCTGGGGTAGGCAAATTGTTTTCCAAATGCACACTCTCATGAGCAAAATATAAGTCCATTGAACTGATCATCTGATTGATTCTGTCAATCACGTGGATATAAAAAGGTCTCTTACTATGACCTTGATTTGCATTTCCCTGGTTACTAGTGACACGGAGCAGCTCTCCCCATAACTATTAGCCTTTGTGGGTCTGCTTCTGTACTTTTGCCCATTTACCTGTTGGATTTTTGCATTTTTTTATTGATTAGTATGAGTTATTAAATACTCTTTATATCAATTCTCTGTTGGTTACACTTTACAAGTATACTCTCCCAGTTTTTAGCTCACTTTCACTTTCTTTAAGGTCTCATTTGGTAAACAAAAGTCCTGTTTTAACATCATAGAATGAAGATAGTCTCTTATTTTTTCTTTTTAGAGTTTGTGTCAGTCAACCAGGTGGAGTCAGTATAAAGGAGTGCCTGTCAGGTAGCTCAAGAGAGGGCATGTTCAGTGGGGAACTCCTTACAAAGATGTTGAAAGAGTTGAAAAGATAATTAGGAGCATAAGACAGCCCAGAGGTCAACCGCATCAAAAGTTCGCAAACATCCCTCGGCCTCGAGGAACAAAAAAGAAGAACTTGGAAGGAGGAAGGAACTGATCTGAGGAAAAGCAAGCAAATGACAGGGACAGTTTTAAAGTTTTGCTTTTGACGTTTAAGTTCTTAATCCATCTGGATTAGGTTTTTGTTTATGGTGTGAGGTATGGATCAAATATTATTTTTTTCCAGATCAATAACTCATTTTCACAGTTAAATCCTCTGAAAGATAACATGTAGATACAGACCCTTCTTGATTTTTAATCAAATGATTCATTAAATATGAAACAATGGTTTATTAAAAATAAATTTAGAATTAATAAATGTATCTCAAAATGCTTTACATTTTTGGTTGAAAACAGAATTTTAAGAATTTAAACTTTTTGAAATTTAGCAACTCTTGACTTCCAAAATCTCTTGGTTTTCCTACTAGACATAGAAAAAAATATTCAGAGCAGGAAATCATCAATATTTTTGAAAACAAAGGAAGTCGTATTTTATATTCCTATTCTCCTTCACAGAATTGTGCAAATATACACATTCAATTTTGTAAGAAGAGATGAGAAAGAAACAAACATACTACATCCACTGGATAAGTTTTGCTCAAAGGAAGGTCTGTTCAGTCTGAGTTTCTTGGCTTCATGACATTGTCCCTTCTGGGGATGTTTCAGGGTCTTTGGAGAATTTAGAATCTTAAGGATTTGCTCTGATTGACACAGCTTCCTTCTGTTTCTTTAGATTAGTGGGTTCTTTTATATTCAGTGTTTAGACCAGTTTTTAAGAACCAGCTATTGCAGAATAAGGCCCGAGAGAAACAGGGCGCAGTGGCCGTGTGGTGTGGACCATGGGTGCCGGGCTACGGGGGTCTGCTTGGCAGGTGGGGTCCTGGCTTCACTGCTGGATCCAGGACCTGTGGACATTCTGGTTTCAGTATTTCAAAGTCCTTTTTCTAGGGAATTGTCTTGAGTTCCCTAAGGTTGTTATATGAGTCAATCAAATACACCAGCAGAGCTATCGCTGTGTATATTTCTGTCCTTGACTGAAGTAGACATTACACCCATTCTTCCCTCTTTTTCAGCTCTTTATAGTCTGAGAGAAAGGAACATATTCACTAACAATTAGATCAGAAAGTAGTACTAGAAAATTGAAAAGCACCACAGTATCCTCAAGAGATAAAAACATCTCACGCTTACATTTGAAAGTCATATGGAATTGCCTGTACAACGTAAGAACTTTATGTCAAAGACTCCCTGTGGCACAGGCTTCAGAAATTGCCTCTGAATGTGGGAGAACACCTAGCTATTTACCTAGTTTATTGCAGATCTACTAGGTGCTTGATACTTGGCCACATGCATTCGGTTCCTAGGGTTGCCCCTTATCCAGGAGTAGAAAATGTCTCTTCTCCCTTCCCTGGCTGTCACAGATCTTCGCTTGTGTCCTGGAGGTGACAGCGTTTTCTGCTTCTCTTCCTGCGACTTGAGACTTTTGTTTTTAAGAAAAAAGGATCCGGGAAGTAGGCAGAGCTGTGTGCCTCTCCCTCAGCACCTGCTTCTCTCCCCCTGCCTGCCTGGCAGAAGGGGAGGCCCTGCCAAAGGGCTGCCCAGTGAGCACAGGCACCTTTGCGCCTGGAGACCCCCAGCTGTTCCACGCTGCCCACTGGCCACACTTGGCCTTTAGCACTTTGGTGACATCTAGGTGATTTCTCCTCCCCCTTGTCTCGAAACCATCCTTCTCCCCTGCTCTCCTAAAGCAAAGCCGTTCATGCGCCCATCGTTCCTTGGAAGTGTTTGTCTGTGGAATTCAGGTGATACAGTTGCCTTGCGAACTCAGCGTGATGAACAGCTATGATTTGTAGATTATCTAGTTTTCTCTTATTAATAAGATGAGCTTGATCTTCGCAGCTTTCTATATCCTGCACGGAAGGTACCTCTAGAGTAGACATCTAAGAGTGGAATATCTGGGCTACATGCTGTATATGGCGTGAGCTGTGTTTACTCACAACCCTCTGACCCCAAATGTATAGGGTTTTTTTTTTTTATACCAACAGATTCTCTCTGCACACTAACTGGGTGTCCTACAATTCACATCAATTCTGACACTAACCACCTGGAGTTACTGCAGAGCTCCTAAGTTAATGGCTCAGTCCCACGAGACTGGTCCCCCTCCTGACCATCAGGCCATAAATCAGGAGGTTCCCATGACTCCGGCCTCAGGTTTGGTTATTTACTGGAATGGCTCACAGAACTCAGGAAGACGGTTACTTACTACCATTGGTTTGTTATAAGGGATACAGAGGAATGGCCAGATGAAGAGCTACACAGGACAAGGTGCAGAAGGGTCCCATCACAGGAGCTTTTGTGGACCTGCATGCACCACCCTCCCAGCACAAGAATATGTTCAGAATCTCTCCAAACCCCGTTGTTTAGGGTTTTTTTCAGTGGAGGTTTCACTATGTAGGTGTGGTTGATTAAATCACTGCCCACTGGTGATTAACTCAATCTCCAGCCGCTCTCCCCTCCCTGGAGGTGAGGGGGGTGTGGGTCTGAAGCTTCCAGCCCTCTAACTGTGGTCTTTCTGGCAACCAGCTCCATCCTGAAGCTACCTAAGGACCCAGACACATCTCACTAGCACACGTGAGGCACTCAGCACTTGGGGAATCCAAAGCCTTATTGGAGCTGTGTGCCAGAGACCAAAAGATCAAATATATTTATTTCGTATTATAGCACACATAGCTGTCATAGATAAAAGCAAACTCATGATTTGGATGTTCGCATATATTCTGTCCCCAAGAATAATATCCTTACTAAAAACTAATCCAACTTATTTTCCTCCTTCCTTCACTCCCACGTTTAGGGGTGCTTGGTTTCTGGTGTACGAGGAGGACACGTTCCCCAGTGAGTTTATGGAGCTGACTTTTCAGCCAGGGGAGCTTAGCATCAAAGGCAGAGAGCATCCTGGAAAACCTGCTGACAGTAAACGTCTAGCAGAGGACTTTTTGGTGAAAGGTGCAGAGAATTTTTTTTTCTGAGCGCCGTGTAAGGGTGGTCCTGGAATTTCCACCTATGGTGAATCGGCCGAAGTGGAGGTAGTCCCTTTCAAATTGTTTCTGATCAGACTACTTCAGGAAGACTGATGACTGTGCAGGTCGTCTTCCTAAAGCAACTAAACACGTGAGGGACCCTTGTGTTGTCTTAGAAGTATCAATAAGTGGAAATAAAGCAATGGTTCGAGGTGCCATGATCTTTGTCTAATGCGTGATGGACAACGGGGTAGCAATTTTCCACCCACTTAGGTCAGTGGCGTTCCTCAGAGGGCAAACCAGGGACCAGCCAGGGAATCAAAGCTCTGTCACTTGTTTTGGTGCATTGAGAAAAAAAAGACCAGGGAAGCTAATTTGATAAATGAGGAGACTGGTTTAGGACACTGCATTAGCAACAAGGCTAACGCCAGCTACTGAAAAGAGGACACAGAGTAAACCCCAAACCCATGCACGTTTTCCACAGGACGCTTCCTCTGGTGCAACCGGCCCCACCTGAGGGGAAGGAGATGTGAACGAGAGGGAGCCGAAGTCAGAACCAGGAGGTGACGGGGCACGAGCGGAGGAGGAGAGGAGAGCGGCCTCGGCTGTTACTTGGGGACTGGTCGGAGGGTTTGCTTCTTATCTTTGGGCTTTGTGTTCACCACCTGTAAAGTGAAGCAGCTGGGCCAGATCATATTTAAAGTTCTTCCCTCCTTTAAGATTGTGTTTCTTCCTCGTCTTAGATAAAGTAAAACCACGTGGCTTTGTCCTGGGGATCAGGTCTCAGACGCTGGGCAGAGTCCTGGCTGGTGACACCTGGAGTGATATTAGCTATATTTCTGTTGGAATTCAGTTAAATGCTGAAATGTAAACTGGAAACTACCTTTGAAGATCTTATTTTTCTCAGGAGAGTAAATAACCTATAACATACTTCCTCCTCAGTTTCCCAAAAGCAAAGGGCTTTAAATAAAACTATCTTTTAAAGATTTACTGTAAAATGGCAAGGCATTTTGTGTGTGTGTGTCCATTGAACTTTGTTTAGAGAGGAAAGAAACATTTCCTTCAGCCTTAGCCAGAGAACTAGGAATGAGTAATTTGAGGTTAGGACAAAAATGTCAATCTTTATATCATAACTGTACATCGTTATTTTTAACATTAGTAACAATGATAATCATATGCAACCTAGAATAACTTTCATTTGAGAACTTTTGAGCAACTATCTGTTTATGATCTTATTTTTCTTTGCTAAATATCTAGGAGGAAGTGGGCTGCATTACTGCATTCTCCAGCTGTGCAAAGTAAGGAAGCAGCACCCTGTGCTCGTGTGTACGCCAGGCTCCTCCAGAGGTGATTCTGGGCCCAGAGCTTTGTTTCCCAGACCAGATGTCATCAGCTAATGAGGCTGCTGCCCGGGGTGGACGTCACCAGAATCCATTCAGGTGCTACAGACCTCTCCCAGATGTGTCACGGGTCACCATCCCCACCAGTTCTTTGTCTTTCTTTCCTTTTCTTCTTTTTCTTCTTTCTTCTTTGCTTTGCTTCCCATTGACTTGTCTGCATGCTCGGCGACTAGCACGGGGCGTCACACATAGAAGACATCTGTAAATATTTCCTGAATGACTGTACTGATTGCGTAAATGGACACATGGAAAATGGAATGTTTACTGTGGCTCTGAAGGTAAACAGCCTCAGCCATGCCATTTTGTCCCATTTGTATGATTAAAAGTGAGACAGTACATGCAGGGCTATCCTCTTTGCTCACTTGGTGTCTGGGAGGGATTTCTAGGCGGAACAGCCTGTGGATGACACAGAAGCGAACACGTATTGAGCATTTATCAGACACCAGGTTACAGAGCTCCTGGCATGATCGTGTAGTGCAATCCTCACAAGTCTCATGTGGTCAGGGTTCCTGGCAGTTACTCATAAAAATCAAGCGCCTAACGTACAGAAAGGGAATATTTTGGATGCATATTATGTATTTTATAAAATCTATGAGAAGATTGGGAAAAAAGGCTCAATGAGCAGAAACCAGTCGAGGTTAGGGGATGGGGCAAATGTCACCTCCAAGAAGTAGGTCCACTTAAGACCCCCTTCTGCTGTCCATCCTGACCCACCTTCCATCTTTGTGACCCTCCCTCGGGATTCAGCAGCTTGGGTGAGAGCATCTGATTGGTGGGCTTAGGTTATGTGCTCTTGTCTTTGCTGCCAGGGTTGTGGGCTTTTCTAGGGGGAGGCGGGTTGCCTCCACCAAGACTCATAATATAAGCCATTACTATCCAAAAGGATGTGTGTTCATATCCTGGGCAGGAAAAAAAAGCCAGTTAGAGGTAGGTATTACTATTATTCCCATCTTACAGAAGAGGAAACCTAGGCTCAGAGAGGTTATATAACTCATCCAAAGCCACACAGCTGCTAAGCTGTATTGCAACGCTAAGTGATGAACAGAGGCACAAGGGAATGAGTATGTCCTGCCTTTTCATTAATCAGCTAAATTATTCAACAAAATACAGGTTGAGCAATTACTGTGTGCCAGGGAGTGTTCTTGGTGATGAAAATACCATGGTGAGCTGTTTTCTGCTGTGGTGGTCCCTATCCTCTTGGTCTTTACAAGCTAGTGTGGATATAGACACTAAACATGTCACCATGAAGTGAAATAAACAATGGCCAATTGGTTGAGATTACGAAGAAAAAATACCATAGGAGAACTTAAAGTGAATGTGGGCTTATTTAAGTTGTCTAAGACAGAAGGTTTTACCTGAGTAGGGGTTAGTGGCAGGAAGAATGGGGGAAACAGTGTCATGGGGATTTCAGGATCCACAAACCCCTGGGATTGGAAAGAGCTTGTTGTAACCAACAGGACACATGCTCCTCTGTCTCCTCAAAGATGATCTTAACTAGAGTCCGTCAAGCTCATCATTTTTATGAGGCCAGAGTAAACATGTATAATCATTAAATGCACGAGAAGACTTGAATGATAGGTTATTGATTATTTTATGTCATGATGCATTCCTGAACTTTGAATTCTTTATTTAAAATTTAAAATCACTCAAAATAAGTAACAAAAGCTCTTCTGTGGGACTTCCCTGGTGGCGCAGTGGTTGAGAATCTGCCTGCTAATGCAGGGGACACGGGTTCGAGCCCTGGTCTGGGAAGATCCCACATGCTGCGGAGCAACTAGGCCCGTGAGCCACAACTACCGAGCCTGTGCATCTGGAGCCTCTGCTCCACAACAAGAGAGGCCACGACAGTGAGAGGCCCGCGCATCGTGATGAAGAGTGGCCCCCGCTTGCCGCAACTAGAGAAAGCCCTCGCACAGAAACGAAGACCCAACACAGCCAAAAAATAATTAATTAATTAATTAATTAATTAATTTAAAAAAAAAAAAAAAGCTCTTCTATGGTAAAAAACAAAAATCAAACAACAACAAAGAAACAAGCCTGCAATGTGCCAAGGGAAGGCCTCTCTGGCCTCAGGGACATCCGTTACCCCGAGAAGGTGTACTCGGTCCTCGATGGTACAGTTTCTTGATGCCAGTGTGGAGGCCAGTAATGTAGAGAGGGAGACAAACCTCCAGGAGGCAGGAATTCCACTCTTCCATCAAGGACACCTCACCAAACCCTGTGCCGATTTCTGCAGCCCAGTCCAAACATACTAATGCTCTGGGCAGGAGCAGCCCTCGGGAAAGGTCAGGTGCAGCCTGACTGTGTGCGGCCAGTGGTCTTGGTTATGCTGCGGTGACAAACAGCTCCTGTTTCTAAGAGGCTTGGAACAGTAATATGTATTTCCTGCTCATGCTTCATGTTCACTGTGTGTAGGTGGCAGGTCTTTACTCACAGTGGTCACTTAGGAACTAGCTCAGCGGGGACTGAACTTAGCACACGCTTGCACCGTAGCCGGGCGAGGAAAAGGGCCGTGGAGGATCTGCAGTGACTCTTCAGGCTTCTTCCTTGAAGTGACACATGGCTCTTGTCAAAGCAAGTGACGTGGTCACTGCTAACTTCAAAGTGGGTGGGAAAGTGCCTGGGAGCGGAAGAGAACTGAGATCTTCACGGGTAAACCTAATGAAAACCACGGGGACGAACGAAAGGACCCATGGAGCCCTGGACTTTGTAGGGTCTCATGAGTATCACCAAGGTTTGCAGCCAAACCTTTATTCTTTTATCCTTTAAATCTGCATATCAGCCAGGATCCATTCGAGACAACAGAAGCTACTGTAGGTATTTCAAGCCTAGAGGAATTTAGTTCTACAGCGCTGGAAATGCTGAGAGAGGAAAAGGGAGGAGAGGGAAGGAAGATCAAAAATGAAGTGATTGATCCCAGGGTCAGGGACCTAACGGCCCTGAGCTGGGGTCCCCAAGCCTGCACCACAGCTGCATCGTTGGCTCTGAATCTGCCAATAAAATGCCACCTCACAAGGGCTGCAACTGTCACCAACAAGCTTGCCTTGGTGGAACTTGACTGAGGTCTGCAGATCGGGTAGAAGACGTGTGTCACTGTTTTTATTTACGAAACAGAAACAGACCCACAGATGTAGAAAACAAACATATGGTCACCAAAGGGGAAGGGGGGCAGGATAAATTAGGAGTTTGGAATTAACAGATACAAACTACTATATGTAAGATGTTGATAGATAAACAATAAGGACTTACTGTCTAGCACAGGGAACTCTACTCAATATCTTGTAATAACCTATAATGGAAAAGAATCTGAAAAAGAATATATGTAGGTATGTATAACTGAGTCACTTTGCTGCACACCAGAAACTAACACAACATTATAAATCAACTATAATTTTTTAAAATGGCTGTATTGTGGGTATGTGGGAAAATACCCTTATATTTAGGAAATACACACTAAAGTATTAGGGGGTGACAGGGCATCAGTTTGGCAAATTACTTTCAATAGATGCAGGTAAAAAACCATCCTGTGTATTTTCTGAATTGCAACTTTTTTGTAAGTTTGAGATTAATTTTTTTTCAATTTAAAAGCTGAGCATAGGAGCACGAGTGGCTCGTCTGAGCAACAAATACACTCTTGCCCTCCCCACGTGAAGCCACAGCCTCTCTCTTCCCGAAGATCTGTCAATTCCCAGGCCAGCTCGGCTCCTCTTTCCTTGCCTGCTGCTTTCTTGGTACCAGGACCCTGAAACACCTGGGTGACAGCCACAGCTTGAATTTTAATAGGACTCTCATTGTGTCCCCAGATGGGAATTCAGAAATGTCTGCCCTCTGGGAACCAGGACTTGTAGAACGTTGCAAACACATTCCACTGAGAGATTGGGATCGCTCACTGGATCAAGATGGTGGCGGGACCACTCTCCTTCCTGCCCTGCCCCCAGCCCCATAGAGCATAGCTGCTGGGGACATAGCACCACTTAGAGGTCACTGATTAGGGTAGAGACTTTCAGTAGCACTGGTGCTCCTCTTACGAGGGCATTCCTTATTTTTTAAATCAACTCCATTGGGGTGTAATTTACACACAATGAAATTCAACAGTTTCAAGTGTAGAATTCATGGATTTTTATCATGATTAGAATTTTTTACTACCTCAAAAAGTTCCCATACCCCTATGCCAACTCCCCCAAACCACCAGTGTGGTCTCCAATACCACAGTTCAGCTTTTTCTAGAATTTCATAGAGATGACTCAAACAGTATGTGGCCTTTCATGGTTGGTTTCCTTGGCTTAATTTCATGATTTTGGGATTCAGCCATGTTCGGGTGGAGTGATTTGCTCCTTTATGCTGCCTGATAGAATTCTATTACATACGTATACCACAATTTGTTTGTAATTATCCTGAAATCAGTAGTGTAAGTCCTCCAACTTTGTCATAATTTTTAAAAACTGTCTTGGATTTTTCAGGTCCTTTGTATTTGCAAATAAAGTTTAGTGTCAGCTTGTTGATTTCTACCAAAATGCCTCCTGGGTTTTGATTGGGATTGCATTGAAAACATAGGTCAGTTTTGGGAAAGGAAGCGTCATAGCGATATTGATTCCTCTGTTCCGTGAATACAGAATCTCTCTACACTTGTTTGGTCTTTAATTTTTTTCAACTTTTTTTTTTTTTTAGTTTACAGTATAGAGGTTTTGGACACATTTTGTTAAATTTATCCCTAAGTATTTCACCTTTTGATGCTCATGTAAATGCTCACACTTAAATTTTAATTTCCAATCAGTCATTGCTAGCATACAGAAATATAGTTAATTTCTGTGTATTGCTCATGTAACCTGCAACCTTGCTAAAATAATTAGTTCTAGTAGCTTTTTCATAGTTTCGTGGGGATTTTTCTGTGTAGACAATCATGTAGTCTGAAGAAAGCCAGTTTTAATTTTTCCTTTCCAATCTATATTCTTCCTTTTTTCTTTTCCTTGCCTGTGTAGGACCTCAAAAATCATGTTGAATAGAAGTGGCTAGAGTGAGTCTTTTTGCCTTGTTTCAGATCTTAGGGGGAAAGCATTCAGTCTTTCACCATCACATACAATGTTGGCTACTGTAGGTTTTTTATCGCTGTGCTTTATCATGTGATAAAATTAATGTATATGCCTAGTTTTCCAAGAATTTTATTTACTAAAAATGAATATTAAATTTTGTAAATGTCTTTTTTGAATTTATTAAGATGATCATATGGTGGGTTTTTTAGTCCTTTGACACTGTGAATTATATTAATTAGTTTTCAAACGTTAAATCAACCTTACTTTCATGAAATCATACCCACCCATTTATGATGTATTATATTTTTTAACAGGCAGCATTCATTTTGTTAAGGTCTCTGATCATGAGGTACATTGATCTGCTTTCGGTGTCAGGGTCATATTGGCCTCCTAAGTGGAGTTAGGAAGTGTCTCAACTCCTACCATGTTCGGGAAGAATTTGTGTACAACTGGTACTATTTCTTCCTTAAGTATATGATAGAATTCACCAGTGAAGCTACCTGAGCCTGGAGGGTTTTCTTGTTTGGGGTGTTTCTGTGGGAATATTTTTAACTAGAATTTAATTACTTTATAGTTATAGAGCTATTCAGGTTATCAATTTCTTCTTGAGTGACTTTGGTAGTTCCTGTCTGTAAGAAATCTATTTCATGTAAGTTGACATATTAGTTCCTATGAAATAAAGTAGTTCCCTTATTATCCCCTCAATGCCTGTAAGCTCTGTAGTGATGACCTTCTCTCATATCTGATTTTGGTAAACTTTGTCTTCTTTATTTTATTCTAATCAGTCTGATTATACTGTAGTTTAGTAATTTTATCAACCTTTTCAAATAACACAGTTCTGGCTTCACTGGTTTTCTTTACTGGTTTTCTATTTCACTGATCTATTCTCTTTAACATTTTCTTCATTCTTCTTGCTTAGGTTTAACTTGTCTTCTTTCCTAATTTCTTAGAGTTGAAGCTTAAGATTGATTTGAGACCTTTCTTCTTTGCTCATATAAGCATTTAATGCTAAAAGATTACTCTGTAAGCATAGCTTTATGTGGATGCCACAAATGTTGGCATGTTGTACTTTCATTTTTATACAATTTAAAGTATTTTCAAATTTTCTTTGTGATTTCTTCTTTTATCCATGGTGATTTAGAATGTATTGTTCTGTCTCCAGATATTTGGATATTTTCAGTATAATTTGTTATTAATTTCTGGTATTTTGCTGTTGTGAAAGGAGAATATGCTTTTATGCTCTCAGTTCTCTTAAATCTATTTAAACTTGGTTTATGGCCCAGAATATAGTCTTTTTTTTTTAAAAAAACTTTGGGTTTATTTATTTATTTATTTATGGCTGTGTTGGGTCTTCGTTTCTGTGCGAGGGCTTTCTCTAGTTGCGGCAAATGGGGGCCACTCTTCATCGCAGTGCGCGGGCCTCTCATTATCGCGGCCTCTCTTGTTGCGGAGCACAGGCTCCAGACGCTCAGGCTCAGTAATTGTGTCTCACGGGCCCAGTTGCTCCGCGGCATGTGGGATCTTCCCAGACCAGGGCTCGAACCCGTGTCCCCTGCATTGGCAGGCAGATTCTCAACCACTGTGCCACCAGGGAAGCCCTATAGTCTTTTTCGATAAATGTTTTATTTGTACTTGAAAAACTGCTGTTGTTGGATAGAGTCTACTGCAAAAGTCAATGCTCTCAAGCTGGATGGTCGTTGTAAGCTGAATAATGGCCCCCAAAGAAATCCAAGTCCTGCAACCTGTGAATGTTACCTTATAAGGTGATAGGAACTTTGCATATGGGAGTAAGTTAAGGATCTTATCCTGGATTATCTTGATGGGTCTAAAATGTAATCACAAGAACCCTGTGACAGGGAGGCAGAGGGTGATTTGAAGGTGATACACTGCTGGTCTTGCATATGTAGGAAGGGGTCATGAGTCAAGTAATGCAAAGAATGTGGCTTTAGAAGATGGAAAGAGCAAGGAAATCAATTCCCTCTGGAGACTCATTTGTCTCCTTTCCCCAGGGCTCTCATTCCTGGGCTGCGTACTGTCCAATATCTGTAAACCTTGTTTTACAGTTTATCTGGTTTTATAGTTGTTTTAGTTGAGAAGGTAAATCCAGTTGCTATTACTCCATCTGAGCTAGAACTGGAAGTTCCCAGCACTTCCTGTGTTTACATAGTGAATGGGTGTCCTCTGGACATAGCACAAAACATGATCAGCTTGTGGGTGCTCTGAACTTCAGCTGGATAGCCACTCGTGACCATTTTTCTGAGAGCCCTCCCTCCCTCATCTACTATGGCAGTTCTGGCACTCCTGCTTCACTTAATAGAAAAATCCATCACTTTTCCAAAATTCCAGGTCAGTCTAGCTGTATGTTTCCACTATCCTCTGGGGTCCTTGCCAGGGTGTTACACCTTATTTCACAGCAAAGCGCTCCAGGTACAGTAGGCAATTAGCAGGGAGACACTAAAAGAAAAGGAAAAGGTTAGGTGACCCAGTCTGATCTCTTTTCGAACACACTGATAACTAGACCTCATGACAAATGGCATTTTCTAGAGGAGTCATTAACTATTGAATGTTTTTAGCTGAATGTAAACCTGTGGTAAACAAACCTAAAATCTGTGGGTTTGTAGCACATAGTTCCCTGGAAAATGTCACATAGGCAATACAATCCTCTGGGCATAAAATGGGGATGTTCCATAGCCTATGACGTGCCCTGCTGTGTGAGGTGACCTACACTTTACCTGGAGACCTCAGCTACTGCCCTGGGTCAGCATCTTGTATGTCCTGTGGAAAGGAAAGCTCCAGAGAGCCTCCTTGGTGCTTCCAGACCTCTCCTTGATCTGCCTAGGCCCCAGGACCTTGCCAGCAGAGACCTTCTAGATCCTAGTGCCCTTCCCCATCCACCCACATCCCCTCTGTGCTCCTGGCGAGCCCAGCGTATCCTCAGTTGGACTTCACTAGGCTTTGACCCTTGATATCCATCTAGTTTGCAGAATAGAAGATGGAGTTCTTCTTTCCCGGGGCCTCGGCCGATCCTGTGGGGAGCCCTGGCAGTAGGTGGATCCTTCCTGCTTACCCAACTGAAGTCAAGAGCTCAGACTCTGTGCCCCCATCAACCAGGCCCTGGCCACGTGCTCCTCCTTAAGCAAGGTGGTCCCTGTGGTCACAGGTACCACCCAGTGAGGAAGGCAGCTCTGAGCTGAGGGCAGCTGAAGCTCCCAACACCCCCAGGTATGTCGTGGGGCATCAGAGTACCCACAACAGCATTCAATCTGAATTTTCAAAATTCTAGTTGAGAATCACTGAATTGTAATTGGTCATGTCCTGAGATGGAAAAATACTGACCTAGCTCCTGCTTCAGTTGGCATCTGGCACCATGCTTGATGCATAGCGGGTGACAGAATCACACTGCAATCCCAGCTCTGCTGATGGAAACGCCTTCTCTCCAGGAGCTGAGGCCGAAAACGTTGAGTTAGTCTTGACTCATCTTTTCCTCTGGCTTCCCGCACCCATCCCTCCACCTCTTCCGGTTTGCTCCCCCTCCAAAATGCAGTGTATCCAGAATCTGAACTCTTCTTCCCCTTTCCCTGCCGCTGCCCTGGTGTGAGCCCAGACTTCTGCCAAAGTGATGCTTCAAAAATGTAAATGAAATAATATCACTCCTCGGCTCAAAACTCTCTGTGGAGCTCCATTCCATTGAGTCAAGGGCTGAGACTTTACAATGGCAAAGCCCCTTAGGTCCCCTGACCCCTCCGTGGACAAATCTCCCAGAGCTACTGCGTGTGGTCCAACCTGGGGGCCTTTACCTGGAACACCTTCCCCAGACACCTGTGTGGCTCACTCTGTCACCCTCTCCAAACTGCTGCCCAAATAACTGTCCAGCAGTGAGGCCCACACTCTATCATTCTGTTAGGAATCACAGCCCTCACCAACACCTCTTCCAAGCCCCCTGACTCGGCTCTGTTGTTCATAGTATTTCCATCTTACAGCATACGAAGCAGTTCACCTATTTATGTTATTCTTTTCCGTTATTCTTTTCCTCCACTAGGGCTCTCCATCCCATGAGGGGCAGGAGTTCTGCTTGCTGCTCACGGATGTACCCTGGGTGCCTTCAACACAGGCGGCGCTCAGTAATTATTTGTTCACTCCGTCAGCGGCTGACATGGAGACCCGGGCTCACTGAGCTTGACTAGCTTTCTCTCCAAATGCTACCCACATTTTTAAAAACATTCTCATGCACGTAATGGAAGGTCACATAGTTGAGCCCTAAAACAAGAACTTCCAAACTGATTTGTTTTCAAAAGGTTTTAACTCCTAGACCTTATTCCTAAATTCAAATCTGATTGGAAATTAAGAATTGTTTGATTTATGTAACTGACAAAAATGAATTCAGGAGAACATCCTTTCTCCTAGGAATTGCATCTCCAGGGCTTCTGCTAAAAACAGTCTGTGATTCTAAGAGTCTGTTCACACTCCTCGGCCGTATCCAAATATTTTAACGCCAACCCCGCGGCCTGCACAGTTGGGCGGCCCAGCTGGTCGAGGTGTCTGGGGGAGGCTCACGGCTGCTGACGTCATTGGCAGAGCCCAGCCTGGAAGAAGCTCCCACTCCACCTCCTCCCACGCGCTTCTCTTTCTGCCCAGTCCTATCAGCTAACTTTTGCTTCTCAGTGTTCAAATTCATCTCCTACAATTTCCTCAACAAGGAAATCTGTGACCTTTCTAGACTCTTCAGTCTTACTCTCAACCTGTGAATAAGTCAGTGAAAAAGATAGGAATGAAGTGTGAATGGTAACAATTCACAACATTTTTAGTTAACGATTTATTTCTCAAGGTATTAATGTTAATTTTTAAAGAATATCCGAACCCATTCTTTTAAGGTTTTACATTTTCTATCCGAAAGGAGGACGAAGAGTTTTGCAGAGAAGAGCTGTCAAGCAGTGCAAAGCAGAGGATTATGACAACTGATGCATCAGTTCTCGTCACTTGCTTGTTAAGGTCTATGAATTTATCTTTTCTCACTTTGTGTGTGAAGACCAATAGTTTCCTTGGTTAGGCTTATTGAACCAATAGTTTCCTTGGTTAGGCTTATTGAACCATCATACCTCTTTGTCACTATAGTGTGCAAATAAATCAAATAGAAAAATCACACAGCAAAATGCATGATAGTTTAGTGTATAATTGAGTGGGGGGAAAACCCCAAACTAACACAGTTCATGATATAAATAGGAAATGTTTTCTTAAAGAATCTCATTTATTCTAGCATTTGCTTTAATCTGACATTTCTCCCGCTATGTTGGCTATCTAGTTTAATTAGAGGACATGAGTGCCTAAGATCCAAAAACAGAAACAGGAACAGGAAGAGTGAAGGAGTCCAGTGGAAAGCTACATGGCTGACCAGCGAGCCCAGGGTCCCTGGACCCTCAACGTCCCTGCTGCAGAGCAGGGAACATGGGACCGTCCTCCCTGGGAATTCTCTCGCCCATATTCTCAGGGACAATTCGACAGCGTGCATTCTCTCCCTCCATGTTCCTCACGCCTCCCACTCACCCTATTCTGGGAAACTTCCAGGCATGTCCTGATCAGTTTTTAAGACGGACGGTACAATTGCTATCTTCCCTGGTTTCCTCTGTCTCCGTCTCATCCCTGTTTAATTATGAGCTCACCCTTAGTCTCACCTCTTCTAAGATTTCAGCCCATTTTGTTCTCAATTTCTGAGGACTGTCACCCCAAACCTTTATTTCTTTAAAATCTGTGACTTTAATCAGCCCTTCTTTTTCCTTCTGTTGTTCCTTTAAATAAAGTAGCAACCTCAATCCTCTCACAATTGTCCATTCCCACCTAGAGCATTAATTTGAACAATGTTTATCAGGCTGAACAGGTTAGGAATAGTAAACCAGCTTCCCTGTTACTCACTTCAAACCTGCCTGAATGTATTGATACCTCCTGTTTCTAGTTCCTTCTACTCATTCTTGGGCTCTTTGAATCTGACTTTCATTGAAATCTTTTTGAAGAAACAGCTCTACGGCATCTAGCAGCTCCACTCATCCACATCTAGTCTGTACATCTTTACATGGCTTTTCCAGAAAGTGTCAGTGAAAGCTAATACAATGAGTCACATTTCTCATTAATTTCCATTACAATTTCAGACATACTCTCCTACAGAAAGAAAATTACTTTCAGGTATAATAAAAATCACATTAACAATCATGAAATTCACCTTTCAGTACATTTGGTATTTTTGAATGCATTGTCCTTGTTCATTAATGGAAACCATCTCTATAAAGGTTGGACGACTGTAGAGATTGGTGGATACGTAGCAAGTTCGGTGCACTGGTTGATGGAATAGTGCCATATGGAAGGAGGTTTCCAGTGGAATGCCACAAAGCTTTTAATACGGTCTACAGCCTTAGAAACCAGTCTTGGAATAAAATGATCTGCGTGTAGCATTTATTCAATATGGAAAGCTCTCATGGATAGTAAAATGTGTAGGTTGGCTTCAAAACCAAATAAAACAAAAAGTAGAAACCTTGGCAGTCTGACATATTGGTCTAAATCCCAAAAAATGAAACTTAATAAGTACCATATCAAATCTTGCATTTGAATTCTGCAGCAGGATAGCACAACTTAACAGCAGTTTATAATTAAGAAATTTGGGGATTAAGAAACTCTAGAATTCCAGGGGCAACTTTGGCATAATCCACTGACCAAAAACCCAAGTTTGACTGTGCTCTTGGGCTACATTAAAAGTATTTCGAGAAGGAAAGGAGATGTTAGTCCTGCTGTGGCTGTTCCGCCCATATCTGCAGTGGGTTCTGCGGGCACCCTTCTCAGGGGATGTTGGCAAACTTGCATAAGCCCCATTATGAGCAACCCAAATCCTGGGGTGAGGGCAGGGAGTAACAAAATAGTTGTTGATTGGGCAAGGCTCAAGTAACTGGTAGCGTTCAGCTTAGAAAGAAATCATAGCTGTCCTCAAATTTTTTAAGATTTCAATGCAGTAAAAATAGTAGACTTTGATCTGTAGTTTGCAGCATGCGGGCTCTCTCGTTGAGGCGCACAAGCTCAGTAGTTGTGGCGCACGGGCTTAGTTGCCCTGCGGCATGTGGGATCTTAGTTGCCTGACCAGGGATCCAACCCATGTCCCCTGCATTGGAAGGCGGATTCTTTACTACTGGCCTACCAGGGAAGTCCCATATTTTTTAGGATCTTAACACTGTAGTATGTCTTAATATCTGGTGAGGCAGGTCTCCCTTATTTGTAATTTTTTTTCAAATTTTACTTACCTTTATGGACCTTTATTCTTTCATACAAATTTCACAGTAAGCTTTTTGCATCCCTTGAAAAAATTTGACTGGAATTTTTTGGTGGAATTGTCTTGGATTCGTACTTTAACTTGGGGAAAACCAGCATCTTTATAACATTGATATGTCTTTTCCAAGAGTGTGGATTGTCTCCCCATTTCTCCATTTCATGTTATGTCATTCATTAACATTTAATATTTTTTCTATAAAGTTTCTATGCATTAATGATTAATTCCTATGTACTCTAGAGTTCTGACTACTATTTGGAATAGTATTTTTATTATATTTTTCAGTTAGTATTGTCATTGCAGAGAGATGCTAAGATTTCACAAGTCTTGTATCTGAAAATGTTGGTGAATTCTTTTCCTAGTTTTAATAGTTGGATTTGGGGGGGACAAATGATTATATCATCTTCAAATAACAACAGTTTTATCTCTTCCTTCCAATCCTTATTTCTTTTTCTTTCCTTATAACATTGGTCAGGAGCTTAAGTACAAATGTTAAATAATAGGAGTAGTGATGGACATCTTTGCCTTGCTCACAATTTTAGAGGAAGTATTAAAATGACCTTCATAAGTATAAAGTATGCTGTAACTTTCAAGGTATATAACTTTAACAAGTTGAAGACGTTTCTTTCTATTTCTAGTTTGTTAACAGTTTTCACTACAAATGTGTGTCAAATTTATAAAGAACGTTTTCTACATCAACTCAGATAATCATGTGTTTTACACTTGAGTCTTAGTTAGTGTGGTGAGTTCCATTGACATGTTCCCTGATGGTGAACCATCTTGCATTCGTGAAAATGTCATTTAATTATTGTGTCTTTTTTAATATGCTGTTGGATTTTCTTAGCTGTATCTTATTTAAGATATTTACAACTGTGTTCAAAATAAACTATACTTATAATTTTCTTCTCTTGAATTGTCCTCTTCTAGCTATAGAATGAAAAGTGCAATTTTTTGTCAGTTTAAATTTGGCAGGAAATAACATTATAAAGTAGGAATTAATTGTTCATTGAAGGTTTATAGAACTTATCAATAAAGCCATCTGGGATTTAGCGTTTTGGTGAGGAGGCAGATTTTTTTAAGCGTTATATTTATGTGTGTGAATTGGGTGCCAGTTGAAAGAATGATTAAAACAATTTCAGAGGCCCTGGTCAAGGGAGTCAGTGGAGCACTTATCTCTCGTATAATCTGTCTGTAGGGTTCTATCCCTCTCCCCCCACACACCACCCTCTTCTTTATATTCCTCTATGAGTCACACTGCCTGGTGCAGAGCTTGAACTGAACTGATCAAATTTAGGCAGCTGTCATCGATTGCCTCTTTTCTGGCCAAAAGCCCTAGTGAAATCTACCTGCCTTCTCTCATTCTAAGCAAATTGCCATTTAGAGACTCACCAGTGTCTCATGATTACCTGTACCTTTTGAATCACTAGTAAAGCTTAATAATGAGTGCAATTACTTTTTTAAAAAATGTATTTATTTTATTTATTTATTTTTGGTTGCATTGGGTCTTCATTGCTGCGCGTGGGCTTTCTCTAGTTGCGGTGAGCGGGGGCTACTCTTCGTTGCGGTGCACGGGCTTCTCATTGCGGTGGCTTCTCTTGTTGCGGAGCACGGGCTCTAGGCGTGTGGGCTTCAGTAGTTGTGGCATGTGGGCTCAGTAGTTGTGGCTCGCGGGCTCTAGAGCGCAGGCTCAGTAGTTGCGGCACATGGGCTTTGTTGCTCTGCGTCATGTGGGATCTTCCCAGACCAGGGATCGAACCCATGTCCCCTACATTGGCAGGCGGATTCTTAACCACTGCACCACCAGGGAAGTCCATGAATGCAATTTCTGATTCTTGAGAATTTGACTTGATATTCTGACTGAATTTCCCAGTTTATTATTATAGAATTGTGCAGAGTGTATGTTTATAATGTTCTTGATCTCTTCTTTACGTATGATTGTATAGCAACCCTCAATCGTAACATCATGCATTTGCATCTTTTCTCTTATTTTCTTGGTGGTCCTTATCTTTAGAACTCCACCTGCCACCGTCACAAACACAGTGCCACAGACATAATGCCACCTTTACCCATAAATACTCCAGTGTGCATTTCTTAAAAACAAGTGCTTGCTCTGTCTAATCAAAGTGCAATGATTAAAATCAGGAGGCAAACCTGATACAGACTAACATCTAATCTACAGACCTTTTTCAAGTTTTTCCAAGTGTCCCACTAATGCTGCTGATGGAGAAACAAACAAGGAGACAAAGTCCTGGTTTGGGCTCCAATCCCGGATCACGTGCCACATCTAGTTGTCTCATCTATTTAGCCTCCTTTAATCTGGAACATCTCCTTGATTTTCTTTGTCTTTCATGAAAGTGATTTTTTAAAGAATGTGTGGTCTGTACAATTTTTCAACAAGATGCTTGACTTGAAGGAGAATTTATTCAGTATCAGTTTTGTTAGAATAATTTAGTCCTATTGAAAGACAGAGAATGCCCTACAATTGACAGGAATATATTAAAAAATTAAAAGCAAAATCTATCAGGGAATGTATAAAGGGCTTTTATTTGTGTTTATCATTAAACACTGAGATGAAAATAACTTACTGACATAAAAACATTAAAAATTTGAATAAGCATGTCACTATTGAAGAAAAGAGCGTATTTTCTGAGAACCAATTTTTCCCCTCACCACATTTATAGTAGCTGTTGATCAAAACATGCAGTTGACAATTTAAGGGATAAAAAGAGAGCTTTATGCTTGAGCACATACACACCAATTATTTTATGTAGAGTCAAATCACGGGGTAGGTGTTGGAGACAATCAAAGACTAGGAAAAACTGTCACAGTGAGAATATAGTACAACCAACTTGTGGTGTCCCAGTAGGTCATATACTATGGTCCAGGCTTTCCCAGCTCTGGATAAAATAACAAGGTTTCTGTTTGTCTGGGCTTTGGGGGCTTCTTGTTAGTTAGTTTATTTACTAGATACCTTTGTCTGGTGTGAAACACAGGGCATCCTCTATTTTTCTTTGCTTGGCTGGTCTGATCCAACTGGAATTTGCTCTTAGTTGACTCTCCTTCAGGCTTTCATTGGTTCGCTTCATGCACGTGGCTCTTTATAGTCAATTGCACCATCTGACCAGCTCGCCCACCACCCTCAGGTCAGTACAATCATTGCTTCCCAGCTGCCTTCTGTCTTTAGGGTTAGACTCAGCCCCACCCACTGATCAGGAATTTCTCCAGGGGCAACTTCACCGAAGCAACACCCCACGTGTAGCAACACCCACAGAATCCGCTCCAGGGGGACAGAAAACTGGGCAGTGGCTCCTGTACACGGCCAGCCCCTCGAGAGACCATCAAGTAACTGCTCAGAGGGCTGGGCTCTGTGCCCCCTGAGGCAGAAGCAGTAGGCTGGGGTGATGGTCAGGCACTGAGGGGCGCTCCTGCCGCCCCCGCCCCCCCATCCCCCCACCCCATCCAGCTGAAACACAGTCAGCAAGCAAACCGACTTTCTGGACAAAGGCAGACTTCTCACCAGAATTTTGCCAATAGTACACGTTTTCTTCCCTTGTTGCATTGCGTATAAGTTATTGTCTCAGGGAGAACACTCAGATCTTGGTCTAACTGCCTTAATGGATATAGTTTTTAAATTCCATTTTATTCCCTCAAGAAAGGGAAACAAAACCATCAATTACAAGGTTCATAAGTCCCCGGAAAAGAATTTGACCAAAAATCTTCCAGTCAGAGGTCTTTTGAGTTTTCTGCTTTTTCCCTGTCTTGGTCTAGAAATTGAGAGATATCTACTGTCGTCCAGATGGCATTTTAAACCCAGAACACATTTCAGCACACATTGGTGCAGTTTCCTTTCATTCAGGTGAGAATTGGCTTGTCAAGCTGGTATCTGATGGGCGGCTCTAACAGATGCCAGGTCACCAGGTCCTGGAACATCGCTCTAGGGGCACGTCTCTGTGACCCCTTGACTGAAGGGCCTGAGTGGCCAGGGCTGCAGGTGGCGATGCCCACAGACCCACGGGCTGCCCCTCCTCGATTTGCACCTTTCTTTGTTAAGCAAGAACCATTGGTACCAGCACCTAAAGCTGAGGAAATGTGCACTCAACTCTCTAAATTAAAAATGAACTCAGGGAGTCACTTCCGCTGATGGAATCAACCGATCATCAGAGAAGGGAGTGTCTGGAGCTCATTTTGTCACATCTCAAAGGGCAGTGGTCAACGTCGGGTTAAACCCATGTCCCCAACTGCCCACGCAGCCCTCTTTCTACCAAATAATAAAACTCCTCTGCAATTTTCCCACATTATTCATGATAAAATAGTGGCTGTCTACATGGCTGTTTAATATACTCTTCTAGAGCTATAGAAAACTCACAATTTTCAGCATCTAGACACAAACTAAACATTCCAACAATTACTACTATTCAAAAAATAAGCCATTTCTTTGGGGTTTCCCCCCTTTTTATAAAAGTTATGTCAGACCATATATTCTAAAGCAATTTCTAATAAGCATCCATATGGCACTATGAAGTAAGTATTGTGAAACTGAGGATATTTCTTAAAATCATGAATGCATAAATATGTGAATGCTAAAGATTTCAACCATCAAACATTTTTTTCCACAGATTTCTCCTGAACGAAACTTCTGTAGTTAAAATAACCAGAATCATATGTACCTCCGAATTTTGTAAATATTTCCGATTTCATGGGTTTCTTTTCCTCCTATATTTGAAAACCAGTTCTTTATGGGAACACAAGAAAATGCTAAACGTGGGAGGTGTGAATGGTCTCAGCTCACAGCCTGTAGCCTGGCTATGATATATTTCAGTACCATGTAGAAATAACTAGTTTAAAAATATCACGCATTCTACAATTCCGGCATTACACATGAGAAGGGATAAAGAACCAACTGTTGAAGCTCTCAGGAAACTCATGGTTATCAAATTATTACTGCACTGAAAGCCTGCACACAGCCGAAAGCAATTTATTGAACCAGAAATCTAAGCACATTTTACCAAAAGTTACATTATAATACTCATTACTTCCTATTATAATGGATACACTTTTAATTTGGCTCAAAGTTTTAGGGATTCAAAGCAAATAGCACTGAGTCATAACTGGCTTCTTGAGGCTTCCATTTGATGTGCGTCGATACAGATGTGGACATAGGAATTTCTCTGGTACTGTCTTGGTGGGGCTGCTGTGGGCTGCTGGTGGGGATAGAAGGGGAGGGTTAACAGCTGCCATCACTGAAAAAAGAACCCCTGCACTCCTCAATTATGTGAGAAGTAGATCACGTCTGAACTACACCCAGCAAAAACTATGATCACTCCATCAATCATTCAACAATATTGGGGGGTTTTTTGTTGTTGTTGTTGTTGTTTTGGCCACAATGCATGGCATGCGGGATCCTAGTTCCTTCACCAGGGATGGAACCTGTGCCCCCTGCGTTAGAAGCATGGAGTCCTAACCACTGGACCACCAGGGAATTCCCAACAATATTTGTGATGCAGGATTTCCCTGGCTGTCCAGTGGTTAGGACTCCACGCTTTCATTGCTGAGGGCCTGGGTTTGATCCCTGGTCAGGGAACTAAGATCCCGAGCGCCCCTGCAACTGCCAAGAAAAAAATATATACATATATATATGTATTTGTGATGCAATAACACTCTGGTCAGACCTTCGGGCTGGGAGGTGAGGGATGAAATACATGTTACATAGGAAAACGAGTACCTAACTCTTCCTGAAAGAGTTGTGAAAACTTCACAAAGCTTATCTACCGTTGTTGAACTAAAACTTGGAAAGTAATTCGAAATTTTCTAGGCAGCTAAGTAAGAGGAGAGTATGCCTGGCAGAAGAGAGGCAATGAAAATGTATCATAAAGCACTTACCATGCCCAAGAAACCGTACCAGAAGTCATGAGAATAAAAAGATAAAGAGCAATATCTATGTAATTGGAAATAAATAATAGGAATTTGGGGACATGAGACAATAGGAGAGAAAACAAAATAAATGTGGAAGCAGGGTCAGTACACAAAAAAGGTATCATAAGTTGCTGAACACTTGAAAATTTGGTTCCATACTTCCAATCAACCAATGAAAAGAGGAAAATACAATCAACTGCCTAACTGACAACACAAACAAAATTTTTAAAAATTAGTTGTTCCAGAGAAGCACAAGCTAACTTAACTGAGCCCTGACATGTGATGATTCTTTGTGATGTACTGAACAGTGTCCTTGACAACATCTGTACATTAAGAAAAGCTTGAAAGGAAAACAGCTCTCCCTAATGTAGACTTAAGGCACAACAGCCAAGGCATAGCTGGGTAAAAGACATTCTATTGGGGGTCAAAATAATGCAACCCAAGCCCACAGCTCTCTGAAGTTCTGGAAGGGGAAATTGATGGACTGCGTACCCTCTAGTCAATATGCAGGATGGGTGCCATCCCTGGACCGTTCAAGGGCCATTTCCCCCTCATAGGGAAGAGTTCTGAAGCAGTATCTAAAGACGCATTCAAAGTTTTCCTCAGAGAGCAATTGTGGTTTGATTACAACACAGACAATGGCCAAGGCAATTTTAGCTAATTGAGACCATCCCACAAAGTCTAGGCTGGTTTGGAGAACTGGTTGTAATGAAGACTTGGTTCAAGGCTTCTATGCAGTTTGTCTTACTACTAGAACAGCAAACAAGCACTGCAAAGGTTACAGAGTAGCCAGGGGTACAACCACGTGGCCTGAGGGCTCCTGACCCACATCAGTTGCTCACTGAGATGTAACCGAAGTCTGACACCATGGAAAGAAGGACGGCTACCCTGCTGGAGAGACCACACACCGCGAGAAAGAGGCTGGGCCAGCTGCCAGCCGAAACCGCCGTTCCAGCGGAAGCACCAGCCATGTGAGTGTAGTCATCCTGCAGCCACACGAATGATACCAAGTAGGACGAGCAGGAGAACTGCTGAGCTGAGCTCAGTCCAGATTGACGAGTCCTACGCAGACCATCGCTTACTGGTTTCAGCCACTGAGTTTTGAGCTAGTTTGCCAAGTGGCGTTAGATTACTAAAAGAGCTCCCCACTTGGAAAAAATTTAAAGCACATATATCCAAATACCCACGAAGACTACCTCCTCCCCAAATCCAAAAAAGCAATAAGCCATCTACTGTTAAGCCTTGTTACTTCCTGATTGACTCAGTAAATCAAAGGGCTGTGTAGGCTGTTGCCTGGACACTAGTGAGATGCTGAAGGACGACAGTTATTTGTGGTTCCAGAGCCAGGAAGTCCTTTCAGTAAAGAACTGGGTAAAACAACCCTCACAAAAGACACATATCCGCCCAAAATTAGGGACTTGATTTTGAAATAGTTGCTCTAAAGCCCTTGCATTTAGTGGGTTTAGTGAAGAACCTCTAAATACATAGAAGGGCTAGAGATGTGGATGGAAGAGAGCGTAGGAAGAGAAACTCCATCCAGATGGAGAAAAGATCGGCAACAAGGCGAAGAGGAGGACGGGGTGAGGGAGCTGCAGACGGGCGGGAACCCGGCTGGAGGTCCTCAGCATCTGTTTCCCAGGGCCACCCCAACAAAGTGCCACAACCCGGGTGACTTAGAACAACAGTTACCTGTTCTTTCATGGTTCTGGAGGCTGCAAGTCCAAAATCAAGATGTCGGCATGACCCTGTTCTCTCTGAAGGCTCTAAGGGAAGACCCTTCCAGCTTCTTCCAGCTTCTTCCAGCTTCTTCCAGTGGGTGCCAGCAATCCTGGGCATTCCATGGCCCGTGAGGTCATAACTCCAATCTCTGCATCCGTTGTCACGTGTTGTCCCTGTGTGTTTCTGTGTCTTCACGTGGTCTTCCCCTCTCTGTGTATCTATGTGCAAATATACCTCTTCATATAAGGACATCATTGGATTAGGGCTCATCCTATTTCAACATGACCTCACCTTAGCTTGACTAATTACATCTGTGAAGACCCTATTTCAGATAAGTTCACATTCTGAGGTTCTAGGCACTCATAATTCAGGACACTTTTCAACCCAGTACAACCTTCAATTCTAATTAAGATTCTTGGATTCTTAGAGCACGCAATTGCCCCATCAGAGCAGGAATTAAATGAATTATTGCAAGAGGGATGCCCATGTCAGGACCTTCTATGAATGGAGAAATGGTCATTGTCCTTCTTTTGTAATCATAGATAGTTATGTATTACTTCTTAATTCTTGTATATATGTTTTCTCCCTAACTAGAGTGTTGTGGAGGGATTGTGACCTACACTTTTTTTCATCCATGTACTGTGCAATAATCCAGCATGAAAAACTATTGGAAAGAAAGAGTGAAAGGAAACCAGGAATAGAACAATATATATTGAATCTCCACCCTGTGTCAGGCATTATTCATAAATTATCTCATTAATCATCCGTAGACCCCCTCCAGATGAGGAAACTGATAAGTAGACAAGTTTTGAGACCTCCCCAAGGTCACACACAAGAAAGTTTGACTATTTTACTTGCCTTTATGGAACCCACACGTGCACCTCAACAGCATCTAACAAGTATTGACAATGAAAGAGGTCTTGTGGGAGGGGTCAGTGTTGCCATGACCTCTCTTCATGGGCTTCAAGAAAGACTGTTAAAGACTGGATTTCCTTTCAAATTATTGTACTCATTGCTAGACTGTGCTTCTTTGAATGCAAGTGGACCACGTGGCTGTCAGAATTAAAAAGTTATGTATATAAAACATATAAACATTAAAGCTACGCAAGAAAATACTGTTTGGTGGAAACTAAAGATTATTTTTTTTCTTCCTTATGCTTTTCTGAATCTTTTCATGAACATCTTTGCTTCTATAATAGAAATGAATACGCAAAAAGAAAAAAGAAATGAATATGCATTAAACATTTTTTAAAAATAACTTTGACTTTGGCATTCAGGTCAGGACTTGGCACTTGGCTTAGCATCTACTAGTTAAATGATGTTGTGTCACTTCAGTACCATCTTTGCCCATATCTGTAAATACCGATGAAAATAGTATCCACCTCCCAAGATTGTTCAAACTAAAATCAGATTGTAAAAGTTCAAGTGCCTGGCACAGTGCAAAGACAAAATGTGTGGGAAACACACATGCATTTGCTATTTTGTCTTCTCTCCACAAGAAGCAAGTCAGCTCTAAGAAGACGTGACCTGGTCCACACCCCCAGCACAGCACTGTTCACAGACATCAACTTTATTCACAAGCCTGTCTCTCCAATAGAGCATTAACCCTATTAAAATAAAATAAAAGGGAGCCCAGGCTTAAAACCCTCCCAAGCAGACAAAACCAAGTAAGCCAGGTAAGCAAAGCTAAATCTAACTTGTTTCATGAACATAAGCAAAACTGAACTTAGGTTATTTCTTATGAGTGTCTCTGATACTCATAAAAGAAATTTAGGTTATCTTCTTAAATGGTATAAGATAATCACTTTTAACTAATCCCCTGCCCATTGTAGTAACCAGTCACTGTAAAGGGTAAACAACTTCCACCTTTTCTCTTTATAAGCCACCCTGTATTGTCTTGCCTCTGAGTATCCCATCAGTTTGGGGTTTGAAAGCTCCCAGTTTGCAAACTGTTCTTACATGAACAATAAACTCTTATTAATTACTATTTTACTATCTGGTGGTTTTAATGTTCACCGTTTCTGGATATTTGACATCTTTAAGGGTAAACTGGATATTTGTCCTCAGGCCAATCTCCCCTAGAACAGCTCCTGGCATGTGGTAAGATGCAAAATATTTTAAATTCATAAATGAATTAATATTACTCATCAATGTGGTTTTATAATTTTTTAAAAGAGCATGTAAATTTTTTTTAAATGGGTGTTTCTTATTACTGTTTTATAATCTGGAATCCTAACCACACATTTAAAACACAACCCTCCAAATTATGGCAGGGCCGGTTTCGCAGGGACTGACACATGTTACCTAAAAGGATCAAAATGTTTAAATAGAAAAACACACCAAGAAAAGAGTAGGGAAAAATATGTAAAGACATGAAAAGGAGAAAAATTAATTTTGAGTCCTGAAATGCACAGAAGTCATATTTGAACGTAATTCCCTTGGGAAACATCGTACCCCATTGTCATGAGTGGAGTTCTTGGTGTGGATTGTTGGTTTTTAAACAGCCCATGAGTGAACGCGCATGCTTGCTGTTGGCTGAAACTTTTACAAACATATTTAGAGTAATGGGCAGTGCAGATTTTAAGGCACCGACTAGAAGGTGAAGCCCTGACAAATACACCAGACAAGTTCCTAATGTGTGGAGTTCTTTACCAAGTAGCTGTATCTCCTGCTGGCAATTACATTTTAATTGTGAATAAGTTAGTCTCCAAAATAATAAAGATTAATCTAAGGATTTTAAATTCTGGTAGCTTTAACATGGCAAAGATCCCTTCTGTTTGCATCAATACAAAAGTGCTTGACTTGCTGTTTCTACTAAAGATTTACCCTCAGACTTTCAACATCAATAAAAAATTTTATTTTGAATTGTACCATATTCTCTTTAATGAAAAGGAAAATTAGATTTAAAACTGCTGAGTAGCAATAGAGTAACACGCCCATCTGACTTCTTCTTTTTTAAGTAAGGGGTAGTTTTTATCTATATCAAGCACTTAAAAATCTAAGTGTTAATAAGCATATAAAGTATTCTGCCCTTACATTTTTTGAGCTACTGGGGAGAGCGATAGATCTTTCAGAATCATACACTTTTTTTTTTTAATCTATTTATTTATTTATTTTTTGGCTGTGTTGGGTCTTCGTTTCTGTGCGGGGGCTCTCTCTAGTTGTGGCGAGCGGGGGCCACTCTTCATCGCGGTGCGCGGGCCTCTCACTGTCGTGGCCTCTCTTGTTGCGGAGCACAGGCTCCAGACACGCAGGCTCAGTAGTTGTGGCTCACGGGCCCAGTTGCTCCGCGGCATGTGGGATCTTCCCAGACCAGGGCTTGAACCCGTGTCCCCCGCATTGGCAGGCAGACTCTCAACCACTGCGCCACCAGGGAAGCCCATACACTTTTTTTATTGGAGTATAATTGCTTTACAATGTTGTGTTAGTTTCTGCTGTACAACGAAGTGAATCAGCTATATGTATACATATATCCCCTCCCTCTTGGACATCCCTCCCACCCCCCCATCCCACTCATCTAGGTCACCACAGAGCACTGAGCTGAGCTCCCTGCGCTATATAGCAGGTTCCCACTAGCTACCTGTTTTACAATGACAGTGTATATATGTCAATCCCAATCTCCCAATTCATCCCCCCACCACCGCTGTGTCCACATGTCCGTTCTCTATGTCTACATCTCTATTCCTGCCCTGAAAATAGGTTCATCCATACCATTTTTCTATATTCCACATGTATATGTTAATACACAATATTTGTTTTTCTCTTTCTGACTTAACTTCACTCTGTATGACAGACTCTAGGTCCATCTACCTCTCTACAAATGACCCAATTTCGTTCCTTTTTATGACTGAGTAATATTCCATTGTATATATGTACCACATCTGCTTTATCCATTCATCTGTCGCTGGACATTTAGGTTGTTTCCATGAACTGGCTATTGTAAATAGTGCTCCAATGAACATTGGGATACATGTGTCTTTTTGAATTATCAAAACCATACACTTTTAAAACAACAAGTACTTATCCAGGCTTTACTGCTTACCGATTAGACAGGCAAACTTGCAGAATTACTTTAAAATGAGAGATCAATTTCTGCATTTTTAGGGGATATACACACACAAGGAGTATTATTATAAATGTTAGTTCTGGAAAGAGGTAAAAATATAAGTAATGTCATGTTTGTTACGGAACTTCTATTACCCAAAGTCTCCTCTTACATGCTCTCGTAAAATTAAGAACCTCAAATGATGTCTTTGCCAATCTTCTATCTTTCCCTTTTTCTCTCTTCAGCATCTGATTTTCTTAACAGAAGATGAAACCCTTAAATATCTTTAAGCATATTGCGGCTAGCAGCCTCCTCTGGCCAATTTTGTTGACTGTTGAAACAGCTTAGGAAAAAAAAAATCTGAGTTTTGGAATCAATATTACAAAATCGAATGCCTCTCCAAAGCTTTGAAAGCTTGCCCATAGCTATGACGGTTGGTAAAGTGCTGACTCACCCGTTTTGTGTAGAAGCAAGAGGCCATATGTTTTAAGAGACACAGCTATTAGGTTTTTCCATAAACGTGGGGAGAACCTCCACTTGGAAAAATAAACAACCCAACTTCCCTCAAATCAGTCATGACATGGCTGGTCATCTTACAAGCCTCCAAATCCCTTTTCAGGGCCAGCGCAGAGGTGGACATCTGCTCTGGTTTGAATCACTTGATCACCTTTTCTTTCCAGGGGAGCTGAGGCAGAGGAAAGCCATTTCTGTCCCCAGCATGGGTGGGAAGGGGGAACCTGCTCTGGGGCCCAGCTCTTGGGAAGTGCGGGCACCAGCAGCCACTAGACAGGGAGCGTGCAAGGTAGGGGCTGTGACAGTGGCCACATTTCAGGTCATCAGTGGCCAGCTTTGCAGCTTCCAGACTGTTCTGCGCTCTCGGGGAAAGAAGCACAAATCAACTTATTCTGGGCTCCAGGTGGGTCGGAGCTACAGAGAGTCAGAGAAAAGACAGCGAGGTGATGGTGAGGCCCGGAATAAAAAGCAAAGGCCTTTGGCACCTCCAACTCTTGGGCTTGTAGGTCAGCCTTATATAGTGTCCGTCCATCACTCTCATACTTGAATGCATGGTGAGGGTTGGTTTAAATCTATGTCAACCTTACAATCTAATAAAACAGCTTCTGTGTTTTCTTAATTAAAAAAAAAATTACTTTGATTCTAGGAATAAGGTCTTGTTCTTGGGAAGAAATACATTTTCTAAGTGCTTCAGTTTCTTAGTTCACAAAATGGGTGACCAGATACCACCACATTATGGAGTGTTGTGAGAGAGAGAAAAAAACCATTAAATTTAATGTGCATGCAAATCACCTGAGAATCTTGTTAAAATGCAGGATCTGATTTGGCATATCTGGGCTGAGAACAGAGATTCTGAATTTCTCACCGGCTCCCAGGAGATGTTGATTCTGTTCATCTGGGGCCCACCCGGTGAACAGCAGGGTGATGGGGCAGCAAGGGCCATTCCCAGATGGGAAGAAAGAACGGTGAATACATTTTAAGGTGAAACATGCAAATGCCAAAATGACTATCGAGAGTCAAACTGCATCAGATTCTTTTATTAGAAATAAGATGGGACGGCAAGGAGGACCCGTGGAAGTTTTTCAGTCTACCATCCAGCTCATGCCTCTGGCTGACATTCAATTAGTTAGGTCCGAGAAAAGGAACGTTATTCATATTCCCAGATTTCCCAGAACAGTCCTAATTTCAAAGCTTTACCGCATTGTTCCTTTTAGCACATGTTTTCAGTGGGATTGTAAATCCTCGTCTTTGATTCAGAAAATACGGCCCCGGTAGTCTGACCCGTGTCACTGCCACGTCACATCCAGCCCTGGCTGGCGAGGCACTGGGGCTGCACGTGGTCCCTCCAGGGCCCAGTGTCTTCCATCTGGTGGCTCACGGCTCCTCCCTCCCCTAGAACCTCAGGGGCCCTGGGTCCTCTGCCTTCAGGTGACAGATGGGCAAGAGTGGGAGCCTGGCATAGTGGGGACCAGGCTGGAGTGGGGACGTCACCCCACCCATCGGGGAGAACTCAGGCACGTGGCTCCTTAACTCAGCGACTCTGGTCCAGCCGTGTGACCAGGAGGAAAGGAAACACAGAGTGTTATCTCCGAGGTGCCACCTAATTGACTTTTAGCCATCCTATCGGTCTGAATGAAGACAAATTTACTGGGCTTGGAGAGTGAATCCTAACCACGTAGCAGAGTTGAGATCTGAAGAGCTCTGGGATGTGCCCGCACCACCCCTCCGACCCGGGGAGGTGGATATTTGAGGAACCGTGGCCAAGTCTATCCCTGCAGGGGGGCACCCCCAAAACTCAGAGGAGGTTCAGCAGGGGAGAAGGGCCTGGTGCTTATCAAACAGCCTTCACAATAGTCTAGGGGGAGGAGATACGATCCCCAGTTTGTAGTTAAACACATGAAGAATCAAGAAGGATCTGGAAGTTTCTCGCCAAGAGGGGGAGCCAGGATTCCAAAGGTCTATTCTACCCCAGGGCCAAACATACAGGGCATTGCTCCTCAGGACATGGAAGTATTTGTTAAACAAGCCTAACTGGACTGCCCCAGGGGCATGTGTGTGTGCATGTGTGTGTGTGCACGTGTGTCCAGGAAGGACAGAAGGGGCTGGTCATAGTTAATGTAAGTTAGACTCAGCGTACTCAGATCACCAAGGTTTCTGCCCAATTATTTTTCAAACTCTGAACACAGAAAACCTAGCCACGTGGAAACATTTATTGACAACACCAAAATGCGTTTTTCATAGTTTAATGCAAATGCGTCCTACAGATGCCAACTTAGATGACACAATTTCCAGTTTAAATTTGAGTGAAAAATGACTGTCTGTGACCTCACCTAGACCTCAGGCCAGCCCCCCATCTGAGATGAGAGGCCTTCATTTCTTACTTAAGTTTTAAATTGAAGCTGATTCTAATCATGTTTTCAGCCCATGTGGTTGTGTGTGAAATAAAAGCCCTGTTATAAAAAATTACATGGGCAATAAATAAATATTTAAAAAAAAATACATGGGCAGACTAACAATGATTCTAGTTCTTTGAGTTTGAAAGAACTGAGCCAATGGCAGGAGAGACACGTTCCCACTTTGGAAATTTAATTCATAACATGAGAAAAGTCAACTGCCTTTTGGAAAATCTCAGGTAACATCCAAAGATTTTAGTAAATGGTTTGATCCAGATGGACATACAATAGACAGGACTTGGCAGCCAAAAGCCTACACTTGGAGCTTTGTTCCTCTGTCACCCACAGGAGTGCCAGCCTAGGGGACCCCTCCTCACCGTGTCCAAACACTGAGAGGGAACACAGAATAAGACTTAGTGTGAATTTGCCAATTTTTATTTGACAACGATCTGGAATCCTCCTTTTTCATTTGAATGTCTTATCATGACAAACACAGACTCAGAAAAAATGTGATGGGCCAAGAGAAGGGTAGAGATGGAAAAGATAAATTATAGAGTCAGCTTTCCAAGGTCCAGTTTCCCAAGTAGCTCTTTAGCTTCCCAGAGAAACGGGGATGGGAAGGAAGGAAGGGAGGGAGGAAGGGAGGAAAGAAGGAATGGAGGAAAGGAAAGGAGGGAAAGAGGGAGGGAGGGATGGAGGGAGGGAGGAAGGAATCTTGAGTCCAGATTTGTTTTCCAAAGGCTGCCCCAAAAATCACACACACACAAGGCTAATCATGGATTTACTTATAAAGTACCTTAGAATTAAATCAGAGTAGCTGTGGGCTTGGAAAAGTATTACAAGGGGAATTTTCAATGCATTCACTTTGATCTTTGGTCATATTTTGAAGCTATTCCAGTTGAATAAATGGATTCCATTTATTATTTATTTATTTGTTTGTTTGTTTGTTTATTCCAGTTGAATATTCCACACATTCTGATCTCAAATAACAAAAACTACTTTCAGTCTGCCGAAGGTTCGCGTTCAGGGTCTTCTGGTTCCCCTCAGGATCCCCCCCAGAATATGCAGACCTCCTGTGTTCCACAGTCCGGAGGACAGTGTGACCCAGGTGAGGTCTGGGTGGGACCTCCTTACCTGGTCTGCCCCCTTCCCGATGGCCTCGCACGATGGCAGCGGTGTCCCCACCCAGCGCGTCTGCCTGCGGCTGGTGGGGAGCAGGGCCCAGGCGCAGGCAGAGAAGGTTTCTCATCTGAGAAGGTTCAAGGGAAGCTCTGTGGCTGACTGTTCATAAGTATACTTGTCACTGCAGGAACCACGAGGGGAAAGGCCAAGACCAGGCTGAGCAAACCAGCTCTGAGTCCCGCTACTGCATAACTTGAGGTAAATTCACTAATCTCTTTGTTTGTTTTCTTCACCTGCAGGTGGGATTATCAGGGGCCGATCAGCATGGCTTTGAGACTTATGATGCTGGCTGTCAACAGGGACCCAGCACATCACATCCGTGGCCTGGGCCCCGGCACAGGCACATCCCAGGGACGCCCCACATTAGCAGTTTCTCTGTTTCCACCGGACGATTCCCATCAGGCCACAGTCATTCTCCAGGACAGCACATTCTAAATGCTGTGGCTTCGTTTGACACCCCATTTCTGTTTTCCTCATGCACAATCTTTCCATGGATTTGTCTACACACTCTGTCTACACTCTGTCTGCACACTCTGGGCCATGTACCCTTGTTGTCCCTTGGGTCTAGCTTCCATCCCCAACATGCCCGGACCTGGTTCTCACAGCCTTCACCATACCTTCCATCTTGTTATGTTTTTGTCTTGATCTTACCTGGAGGAGCATCTGCCCAGCTGACACCACGTCCTGGAAACGCCTCCTCCCTTGACTTCTTCCCTCTGGTTCTCCCCTGGGTCTCCCCACTTTCACAGCAACTCCATCGCTCTCTCCTTGGTGGGTTTCTGCGCTCCTTCCTGAGCCCTAAATGTTGCCTGATTCTAAGCCTTCTTCTCGTCTGTCCCAGAAATTCAATTACCATTTTCATGCTGGAGACTCTAAAAGTTCATCTCTAGCCGACACTTTCTTCTAAGCTTCAAACTTTATTATCCCATAGGAATCCCAGGCATCTCAAACTCAGGTGTCGGAAAGGAAACTCTTCTGATTTCTCCCCTAAAATATGCACCCAACACCCAGTCCCCCAACTCAGTCAATAGGGCCTCTGTTCATCCAGTTACTCAAGACAGAAGCAGAGGTGCTCCAGCTCAGTTCCCCACCCCTTTCTCTTCGTGTTCACACCCAATTCCCAGCAAACCCAGGCACACCAACTCCCAGAGTGAATGTCAGTCCACCTCTCATCCCTCTCCAGGCCCTACAACCTGGGCTCTCATCTCTCACAGGGAGGGCTGCCCGCCCCTAACACGTCTTCTGCATTCACTGTGCTCCCCTCCCCCACCAGCCCATCTCTTTTTCCTAAATTGCTTATCATGGCCTTTAAGACCCTGCCTATTGGATAAGCCCTGACCCATCTCTCCACCCTCATCTTGATTTGCTCTCTCTCTCACTCACTCCCGTGGCATTTCATCACTTCCTAGAATATGCCAAATTGTATTTTTCCTCAAGGGCCCTTTGCACTGTGTTTCCTCTCTCTGGAATCCTTGTAACTAAACTATTTGTGTGACTAGTCATTCTCATGCTTTATGTCTTAACGAAATAGCACACCACGTGAAGTTATTCCACGAGCCCCGCCCACACATACCATTATCAGAACCATGTGTGTTCGCTCTAGAGCACATGCCATGAGCGTTGGGTCAGACTGTCCAATTCCACCTTCCGTCCCAGCACTCAGCACAACGCATTCATGCACAGCAAGAGCACTTAATGAGTATTTGAAGAGTGGGTGAAAATCATTATCTTTAATAATAAAACTCACGCTGCATACTTCAGGAGCAGGCAGATCAAATTAAACCATGTTGTTGGAAAATACTTTGTAAAACAATTTAAGTAAGTATATTAGGTCTTTACCTTCTATGCCTATATACTGGTAAAATTTTAATATATAAGATGCCTAATCCCATAATAATAAAAGCCATTGAAATTTTTTACAAGAATACACATGCGGATTTTTAAAAATTCTCTTCAGCAAATTAATTTTTAAAACCCACGCCATTTATGTGGGAGAATTCTTTTATTCACCCCAAATTATATTTAACGGCCTACTCTGTGGCAAGCCGTGTTTTATCAGTTAGGATGTTTCTGGCTACAAGTAACAAACAAAACTACAACCAAAGTAATAATAACAACAACATGACTCAAGCTGACTTAAAATATAAGGAATTTATAATCTCATATGACAAGAACACCAGAGGTCAATTGTACACCAGGATGAGCCCACAATCTCTTAGGGATGTCGTCTGAGACCCAAGGTCCCGGATGGAAAGATCTTTCCAGTCTGCTGTCCTTTGACAAAGACCCTCTCCTCGACCAGTTGCGGTCAGTCTCCCCTGAGCTCTCGTCTTGACCACCTTGACCATGGCCTTCCTGCCCTTGGCCTGCTGAACCCAATTTTATCAAAGACTCCTGCTATGTCAGTTTACTGAGAATCCCCACCCTGATGTCTAGTCAAGCTCCTCTTAGTAAATTCCCATCCACGGAGCCCCTCACTCTGCTCTTAGGCTATCAGTCCCCAGTTGTCTTTGCTGCATTCGGAGTTGAGCTCAGTTCTGTACTAAAGTCAGGAGCTCAAATAAAATCTGTCTTGCTGTTTTTAACAAGTGTCCGGTGCAAAATTTTTCTATTACACCTTGCTATTGGCTTTCTTCTTAGCTTGGTCACAAAATGACTAAAGCAGTTCCATGGGTCAGATCTGGCCACGGCAACCCTGGAAAGCAAAGGAGCATGTGTCTTTCTTGAGAACAAAGATACCTTTCCCAAAGCAATCGAGCAGACTCCCATCTCGTTGGGGCGACAGCCCTTCCCTAAAGAGCACGAGACTGCCATCACCGGCACATGCTCAGTATTTGGGGGGAGAATGGCTGTTGGGGATTCAACCACAAAGACCATTACAACTCTGCTAGGGATGCAACAGAGAGGACGACAGCTGACCTCCCCACCCCCAGAGAGCAGGTCATGTAGGAAATCACCTGGACGCAACGGCAGCCTCCAGGCACACTACTGGGTAAGCTATACCGGAGGTCACAGGCAGAATAAAATGCTCAAGTCACACAGGTTACTAACATCAGTTACAAACACAGGGCAAGAAGTAAATGGAAAGAGATGGGGTAAGTTAGCATTAGTTAGGATAAGGTGCAAGCAGGTGTGTCACACCACCTGAAACCTGGGTACGTGGTGTCTCTCTCTCTCCTGTTTATCTATCTGTCTGTCTGTCTGTCTCTCTCTCCCCCCCATCCCATTTATCTATCATCTATATATCTATACATCTCTCTGTCTATCTCCTCTCTCCCTCCGTCCAGTTTATCTATCTATCTATCTATCTGTCTATCTATCATCTGTATTTCTATACATCTCTCTCTCTCTCCCCCTTCCCCCCACTCTGCTGCATCAGACTTTCCCACTGATGATGCCATTATAAGGACCAGAGCTGAATTTTGAGCAAGGAAGCCCACACTAAGAAGGTGCCTCAGGCCAATAACACACAGTTGTTCTATTAGGTAAGTTCAGGGGCAAGTATGCCTGGCTGTGCTTTACCAATTAGCCTAAGGAACAACTATGGGTTTTATTTGTGCTTCTTAGGAAGAGGGCACATGGGGTCACTGATACATGGGCTCATTAATATTAAGTGTTCATGTATATTTAGTGTTTCTTGAATACTTAGTGACGTAGGCATTCAGCATCATGCATATTCTGCATATAATGGTTCAGGATATTATGAATATTTAAGACCTTTGTATGTTTGATGTATTATGAATATTCAGTACCCAGGCTACTCATGAATATTAGCTGTCTATTTGTTATTTAACACTCTCATGCTACTAACTACTTATCTATATTTAGCACAACCTATGAACTCTGCCCATGTATACAAACTTTTTCCTTAACTAGCTCCTTTTCCATTCTTAAAATATCTTAAAAGTTTTTACCTATGGTTCACGAACTTATTCATCTTTTATAGTAGAATTGAATACCCTCAGAAGTAAATGCACATTACAGAGCCCAGAGTCTAGCGATTCTAACAAACAAAAATGAAGAGAATCGAGTAGTGACAGATTGTTTTCAGTCCAGAGAAGTAAATAAGTAGGTTCCAATAGAGAATGGCAGGGCGATCTTTGCTGGGAGTGTAGTCAGGGGTGGCTATGGAAGGCCTGAAGGATGACTAAGGCAAGCCATGCAATGAGACGGGGTCCCACCCCTCGCCATGCCCTGCTGCAGGAACGGAGCGGTTCTAGAACCTGACAGAGTCCAGAGTGCTGGGCTCAGTGAGGGGAACAGAGATACTAGGAGCTGCAGGCAGACAGGAGGGCAGGAGCCTAATATTGCCCTGGAGGCCACTGGGAGCTTTAAGCTGGGGCATCTCATAGTGTGGTTGATTTATACCTTTAAAAATTCATTCCGGCTGATGTTTGGAGCCTGGATTGGTGAGCAAAGCAAGAATGGAAACAGGTAAACTTATCAGGAAGCTGTTGTGATAATCCAGCTCCAGACGATGGTGGTGTGGACAGGAAGGTAGATTAGAGATGGAGAAAAGTAAGTAGTTTAAGAGATATTGTGAAGATCAAGTCAGCAGGGCCAGCTGGCGAAGAGGATGAGGCAGAGGGGAAGGGAGGGGTCCAGGGTGACATTCTGGTCTGAGGAACTGGGTGATGGCAGTGCCGTTTACTGAGGTGGGGAGTACACAGTTTGGGAGGAAGACAGGAGAGTTCCATGTGGAGAGGTCACGTTCGAGTGGTCAAGAAGAGACATGAATAAGACAATGGAATAATCAGACCTGCATTTCAAAAGATGGAGACATGATCTGAGCCTTCTCGTGTGTAGATGGAATGAACGAGGTCACCCAAGGAAGGCACAGATGCGGAACGGACAGTGGCTAGAAAGGCCCGTCTCCCACGGAGGTGAGTACTTGCTGACCCCGTGGCCCAGCTTGCACGTGGCCCAGGCCTAGGAATCCCTCCTGGAGAAACAAAAACCTTATCAAAAACCTAAAACTTATACATGAATAATTATAGCAATACTATTCATAATCACCAAAAACTGGAAGCAACGCAAACGGCCTTCAGTGGGTGAATGGGTGAACACACTGTGGTCCGTCCACACCAAGGACACCACTCAGTGGTAAAAATGAATGAGCTGTTGATACAGAGAATGGCACGGGCCTGCCTCAAGTGTGTTCTGCTGAGAACAGAAGGAGCCGTGCCACACACACCCCACCCTTCCATTTATATGACTCTCTCGGGAAAAGGCAAAACCCTAGGGTCAGAGAACAAGTCAGGGATTGCCAGCGATTAGGGGCAGCAGGAGAGAATTCATGGGTGTGAGAATTGCTCTGTATCCTGTTTGTGTCGTGGTTACAAACATCATTATGTGTGAAAACCCATAGGACTGTACCCCCAAAAAACAGGTGAATTTTACTGTATGCAAACTTTTTAATAAAATAAAAGTTTAAAAAAAAGACCAAAGAGTTCCAAACCTGGGAGGCTTTATGTGACTCCTGTTATCAACTAACTCCAAGTGGTGCCACAGATGGTGCGGTGCGTCACTGGGACCTTGGACTTGGAGCTTACCTCCCCGCGCTGGAAATCACCGAATGTCTCTCAGGAGAGATTAAGAGGATAAACAGAAAACACATGTTCACTCCCCAGAAGGCAAGTTTTCTATAAATCAGAAACCAAACTAATCTAAGTGCAGTAAGTCAGACACAGAAAGACAAATACCATATGATATCACTTATATGTGGAATCTAAAATACGACACAAATGAACTTATTTGCAAAACAGAAACAGACTCACAGACTTGGAAAACAAACTTATGGTTACCAAAGGGGAAAGGGGGGGCAGGGATAAATTAGGAGGTTGGGATTAACATATACACACTACTATATATAAGATAGATAATCAACAAGGACCGAATGTATAGCACAGGGATCTACACTCAATACTCTGTAATAACCTATATGGAAAAAGAATCTGAAAAATAATAGATACATGTATATATATAACTGAATCACTTTGCTGTACACCTGAAACTAACACAGCATTGTGAATCAACTATACTCCAATATAACATAAAAATTTTTAAAAAAAGAAACCAAACTAATGACAGCTATAGGACTGCTCTTAACCAGTAACCCATGAGTGGGAGGGAAATACCCCATTTTATTCTGACCAAGTGTGCTGCAGAGGTAGCGCTGGAACCCGGATGCGATCCTGTTAAAAAAACCCTGGCTAAGAGCTTCCTCCTAAAGCAAAGGGAATGTGACTTCTCACACGTGAAGGCACGTCCCACAGGCTAACAGAGTACAAGCCAGCAAACCCCGTCCGTCTTCACCCACTTTCTCTTAAAACCGAATTACCCGTGCAACGCCTTTCTACAAAACAAACCATTTTACTGCAATGGAAAGATCCAACTTACCAATTCTATGTTGCAGTGAAAGGCAGGGATAGTGCGGGCTTTCGTGTTCTACGTGGGGCCCCAGGGCTGCTGTGTGCTCCAGTGAGGGAAGCCGGCCAGCCTGCGGGATTCCTACCAGCGCCGTCCTCATCCTGCTGGGATGTCCTCGCCCAAGTCTCCTCTTTTTCTCCCAGGATTCCTCTCAGTGAAATTCTTTATCTGCAGTACCTTAGAGAGAGAAAGGACAAGAAAAGTGAGTTCCCAGAAATAAGAAGATCCCAGGGCACCAGATTTTTAACCTTCCGGAGGGTGAGAAGGTATCTTGAGAAATGCAGCCCTCGTATGCGGCAAAGGGTCAGTGAATCCATGTCCTCAGTGTGGGACTGGCTCCCTGCCCGTGGACCACGACACAGCCGTGGAGAGAGTGACACCCATCTGTGACACCGACCTGGCGTGTCGTACCACGAAGAAGGCTGCCCAGCGAGGAGCCGCAATTGATATCAACACGTCCACGCCTACATTTCCAAAGAAGACGTGCGGACGGCCGGCAAGTACATGAGAAGGTGCGTAACCCCACTAACCACCAGGGAAGCGCAAATCAGAACCACAGTGAGGTATCACCTCACACCTGTTAAAATGGCCATCATCGAAAAGACAAGAGATAACAAGTGCTGGTGATAACGAGTGCTGGAAAAGGGAACACTCTTGTGCACGACTGTTGGGAATGTACACTGGTGCAGCCACTATGGAAAACAGTATGGAGGGCCCTCAAAAAATGAAAAATAGAATTATCATATGATCCAGCATTTCCACTTCTGGGTATAAATCTGAAAGAAGTGAAATCAGGATCTCAAAGATACATCTGTAATCCCATGTTTATTGCAGCATTATTCACAATAGGCAAGACACAGAAGCAATCTAAATGTCTTTCAATGGATGACTGCATAAAGAAAATGCAATATATTTACACACACACACACACACACACACACACACACACACACACTGGAATAAAAAAATAAAAAGGAAATTCTGCCATTTCCAACAACATGGATGAATCTGGAGGACATTATGCTCGGTGAAATAAGCCAGACAGAGAAAGGCAAATACTGGGTGGTATCAGTTATATGTGGAAACTAAAAAAATAAAATTTCATAGAAACAGAATAGAATGGTGGTTAGCAGGGGTTGGGGGAGGGGAAATTGGGTGATGTAGCTCAAAGGATATAATTGTTCAGTTACAAGAAGAATAAGTTCTGAGGATCCAATGTACAGCCTAGTGACTATGGTTAATAATTCTGTATTACAGATTTGACAGTGGCTGGGAGTAGATCTTAAGCATTCACACACACACACAGTTGACTATGTGAGGTGATGGATGTATGAATTGTCTTGATCTGGGTACTCATTCTACATTGTGTATGTATATCAAATCATCATATTGTACACTAAATATATAAAATTGTGTCTGTCAATTTTCTTCAATAAAGTTTAAAGAAATAGCATGTCTGTTCTTGTACAGAGACAGATCTGGAAAGAAAGTTTACTGAAATCTTAGTGGCTATGAGTTTTTAAATGATTTTTAATTTTTTCTTTTTAATTTTCTGTTTCATTTGAATTTTCTTCATATAGATGTGCTATCTATATAATTGGCAATATAGTTGCTTACATTGCATTAAAAAGACAGTACGATTTTTATAAAGCACTCTCTAAATGTGTGGAGGAAGGGCAAGTTCTATGGGAAACTGGAGGGAAGGTTGACAATTTTAGGGAAATTCAACGACCTAGATGAATTCTGGTTTTTACTCCTCTTCCTTCAAGATCGCAAATCATAATCTGCAGAAGACCAGTGGGGAATAAACCAGGGAAATCAGCCCTAAAATGAGGCTCAGAGCTTCTAAAAGGATCAGCTGTGCTCATCCAACAGATTTTAGTTCACTTACCGGTTCCCTGAGTACTTGGTCTCCTGGATGAGGTCACACCTCACTCTGAAGCCATCACTGACCTGGGCATTCTTCTCTATGTCACTTGTCACCGTTAAAGCGTGACATTGTGTTGATTGATTATGTGACCAATATGGTCTGCCCCACTGGACTTCAGGCTTCATGAAGACATACACCATTTTATCTGCTCATGATTCTACCCTTGTCATGTAGCAAGGCCACTGACATACATTATGGGCTCAAAAAATATGTTTGAAAAAGTGCATAAAAGCACTGTAGCATAACATTGTTTAATAACTATAGCACTTACCAGGTTGTGAAACACATCTTAAGTTACCTACTCATCTTAAGATTGCATTTTATACTCTTTGCTTTGGGTGCATATTTTAAAGCAATAAACTACTCACTATTTATTTTCTTGACAGATACCTAGTTATTGCCATCCCTCTAAGACAACGCTGGAGGAAACACCAGAACCATAAGAGAATGTTTCACTGTGAGAAAAGGTAAAACAGGTAAAGCCCTGGATTTGGAAGCTTGAGACCCTGTGTTTCCCCAGCACTTTGCATGTTGCTTGTGTGTGGACCAAGTCAGTGTGGCTCCAGCTGGTAAACTGCTAACAAGCAGCAGAATCTTTTCAAGGTCATTCAGAAAGATATAACAGGGCTTCCCTGATGGTGCAGTGGTTAAGAATCCGCCTGCCAATGCAGGGGACACGGCTTCGAGCCCTGGTCCAGGAAGATCCCACATGCCACGGAGCAACTAAGCCTGTGCGCCACAACTACTGAGCCTGAGCTCTAGACCCCGCAAGCCACAACTACTGAGCCCATGTGCCACAACTACTGAAGCCCGCACGCCTAGAGCCCATGCTCCGCAGCAAGAGAAGCCACGACAATGAGAAGCCTGCGCACCACAACGAAGAGTAGCCCCTGCTCGCCGCAACTAGAGAAAGCCCACGTGCAGCAACGAAGACCCAACGCAGCCAAAAATAAAAATAAATAAATTTATATATGAAAAAAAGATATAACAGAAAATCCACGAGAGGGAGTTGGAAACCCAGAAACGGCCCCATTTCAGGGCTCCAGCATCTGAGATAATGTGTGCACTGTGCAGAATCACAGAGGCTTCTAGAAACAAGAGTCAATGAGACAGAGGTATTCCCCTGCTCTGAGTGCCAGGAAGGAGGAGAGGGGCCAGGGGTGAAGTTTTGTTAGCTCTCAAACACAGTGGTCAAGTCTCAGGGAGGAACCTTTGAGGAAAGGATGTTACATTGCCCCGAGACTAAAAGAAAACAAAACAAAAATTCTTTAAATGAGTAGAAGGTGAGCTCCAGGTCAGCAGTAAAGCTTCTTTCAACTGAGGGCAGCTTGCCCGGCTTCCTTAACCTGTGAGCTGGCACCACACACGCTACAAAGGAGGAATTTCATTATCTTTCCCTTTTGAATATGTGACAATAAACTTGTTGCACAGATTTTCCAAATTGTTCAAATGTCCCCAAAGTTTAAGTAATCATATTCTTACAGTGAAACTTAGTTATTAAAAACACTGGGCTATATATTAATATAAGACATAATAAATAATATAAAATAAAGCATATTTATCCCACCACAATAATCACAACTACTCTGAATATTCAAGATTTTTTAACCCTTAGAACAACTGTGAGGCAGACAGCTAGGGAGGCCCCATATCCTATAGTGTTTGGAGGAAGGGGCACCAGATCAGCTTTGCGACCTTGGGAAATCATTTTACCGGATGCGCAGTGTTAAGAATGCCGTGAGCTGACACATGGGGAGCACTCACTTGGCATAGGCCTGGGTCTCAGTAAACATTCAATAAATCATAGCAATCATTTGAATATTACTTCATGGGAACCCAAGATTGCTCTAGTTACATGACTTGCCCAAGATCCCAACAATTTTAAGCGGTTGAGCTAGGGTTCAAATCCAGGTTTGGTTCTGTTTTCAATCCCTAGTCCTTCCTCTTCCCATGTTTCCTGGTCGCTTCTCTCACACTGTCTTGCCGTGGTGACCTCACAGACAGCACCAGCCTTTGCCAAGAATACCCCATAACACCGACAGGTCTCTTCCTGGGTAAACTGAGTATTTCCATGATCACTTATCTTCAGCGGTTCCCTGTTCATCTTCTCTGTTGGTAAATCCCCTCTGCTCACAAAATCCTTAAACAAACAAACCAAGAGACAAAAACCCCTTTCTCCTTCCTGCCTTCCCTTCAGCTCCAGGCCTAACGTGTCCCTGCAGGGCACCTGTCTATAAAATGTTGTCTGCTATTTAACCCTCGTGTCAACCCCTCTCTTTGGCCCCTTGCAATCTGGCTACTAGTACATATATGTAAGCCCCTCCCTTTGGCTTCCTGACCCCGTTTTGGACCTTCTTGCTTTTCTCCAACTTTGTCATCTTGTCTGACTTCTTTTCTTGACTCCTCTTTCTAGTTACTTCTGACTTTTTCATTTTCTCTTAAAAATCAGATAATTTCAGGATGATAAGACATCTCAAAAGTTACCTGGTTGAACTGCCATCCACTGTTTGACCTCTCCCACCCCCATATCCCTCTCTAAATGCCCACATGCAGGGCAGTGCACCTCTGCCTAGCGAACACAGTGGAAAGATCTATCATTTATCCCATCAAAACCGGCTTCTGACAGCCGTTTTCACTTCTGCACTTGAGATCACCAAGGGCAAACCCCATCCCTGCCCTTCACACAATCACTCCAGATATGGAAGGCTCTCACCTTGCCCTGACTTTGCCCCAAAACTCTGAGATTTCTTCTCTCTAGATAACAGCCCAAGTTTCTTCAACTGCAACTCAAGATATGATTTCTTATTCTCCACTCTCCTGTCACCGAGCCTGTCCCAATTTACACAGATTTAAACTCTGAATTTTGCTTGCCTGAGAGGATCTGTGTAGCACACAGAGGGACGCTCCCCACGAAGATGCAAGTGGCATCTAAAGTGGGGGGGGGGGTGTCGATACTGGAGTGGGGCCCCAAATGGATGGATGGAGGGATGGATGGATGGGCAGATGGGAACAGACAGATGGATAGAAGATGGATGGATGGATGATAGGTAGGTAGATAGATAGACAGACAGACAGGTAAACTGGATTCGTACATCAGAAGGAAAGTCAGACCACAGCTAGGCAAAATAAAAGCTGTTTATTTCAGTGTTGAAGGACGACAAGAGCAGTAAGTGTGAGTGTGAGCCTAGATGGTCAGGTGTGTGTGTGTTGCTTGTCCCCGGACAGTCGTGCATCAGTGTGTGATCGGCAGGTCCTGACCATACAGTGATAGCCAAGTCTCGCCTACAGCTCTGCTTCTCCACCAGCGCTACTTGCCGTCCAGAAGGCGGATTTCTATTGTTCTCAGACATCTACTGCTCTCTGAAATGATCCTGTTTGACTTACTGTTTTTCGTCTGCACCCCAGTCCCACACGTGGGGAGTAAACTGTCTTGTTCTCAGTAGTAGGGCTCGTACCTAACACATAGCAACAACTCCGTAAATATTTGTCGGAACAATAAGCGACGTAGTAAGTGGATGAGTGTGTGGTCACACAACAGAAGAGGGTGCGCTAACACACAGGCATTTTATGACACTGGACCCTGGGAAGCACTGCCGATGTTGTTCCGCCACCGTGTGGTCTTTTAGGCTATTGCAGCGGAAGACTTACAGCGGAACTGCATTTTCACAGCTGTTTTCCAGATGAGAATAATTCTTGTTGTGCTGGCCGGTGGGCTGGTGGAACTAGGTCAGAAGCTAATCAGATCGCCTATGCTCACCTGCTTCTCTCTTACCTCCCTTTCTGTCTGTGTCTGTGCACATCCCTTAGAGTCAGTGTTCGCTGAGGTCCATGTGCGGCCTCTGCCTTTCTCCTTGGGAAGTGTGTGTTGGCCCATTACACCTGCATGCTAATGACCGCTAATTCCATATCTCACCCATTGACCTCAGACTCCCCAAGCTCAGACTCCTCATTTAAGCATTCACAGATATAAGCTTCTTTCTTTTGTTGTCATGCAGTTCAAAATGGTTTCTAATTTCCCCTTGATTTTGTCTTTGGCCCATGAATTATTTAGAACTGTATTGTTTAGATATTGGGGGGGGGGAGTTTCTAGATATTTTATTGTTAGTGATTTATAACTGAATTCCATTGTGTTCAGAAATACATTTTGCAAGATTTTGATCCTTTTCAATTTATTGAGACTTGCTTTATGTGCCAACATATTGCCTATCTTAGTGAATGTATTATGTGCACTGGTAAAGAATTTGTATTCTGCACTTATTCAATGCAGTATTCTATAGACATCAATTAGATAAAGGTGGTAGATAGTATTGTTCAATCATCTGTGTCTTTACTAATTTTTTGTCAGTTTGTTCTACCAGTTGCAGAAAGAGGCATAATAACTCTTAGCCATAATTGCAGAATTGTCTATATGTCCCAATTCTGTCCATTTTTGCTTTATGTATCTGGTGCTCTGTTGTTAAGCATATATACATATTTAATTGCTATGTCTTCCTGACGAATGGTTACTTTTTATTATTATGATAATAAAATGTCTCTGGTAATACTCTGATATTACAATAACCACTCAAGCTTTCTTATATTGTACTTATTCTTGCTCATGGTGTATGCTTTTTGTTCCATTTCTTTCAAACTATCTTTGTCTTTATATTTAACGTATGTCTCTTGTCGCCAGCATATAGTTTGGTCTGACAATCTCTGGCTTTTAATTACCATGTTTAGACCATCAACATTTAATGTAAGTGTTGAAATAGTGGGGTCCTTGTCTTCCATTTTATTATTATTTTCTTGTTTTGTTCCTCTGATCCTCCTTTCTTTTGGATAATCTGATTTTTTTCTATTTTATTTTAATTTATCTATGGGCTTTTCAGCTATATCCTTTTGTGTTTATAGTGGCTGCTCTATGGATTAAAATATACATACCTAATTTTTCACATTTGACATAGAGTTATATTGTCCCACAGACTTACAGACCTATTTGACCCTCTATACCTCCATCCTGCAAAGCTATCATTCAGATTTGAAGGAGAGATAAAGAGTTACAGAAGCAAAAGCTAAAAGAGTTCAGCACCACTAAACTGCCTTTACAAGAAATGTTCATGCAGCTCAATATCAAAAAAACAACCCAATCCAAAAATGGGCAGAAGACCTAAATAGACATTTCTCCAAAGAAGATGTACAGATTGCCAACAAACACATGAAAGGATGCTCAACATCACTAATCATTAGAGAAATGAAAATCAAAACTACAATGAGGTATCACCTCACACCAGTCAGAATGGCCATCATCAAAAAACCTACAAACCATAAATGCTGGAGAGGGTGTGGAGAAAAGGGAACCCTCTTGCACCGTTGGTGGCAACGTAAATTGATACAGCCACTATGGAGAACAGTATGGAGGTTCCTTAAAAAACTAAAAACAGAACTACCATACGACCCAGCAATCCCACTACTGGACATATACCCTGAGAAAACCATAATTCAAAAAGAGTCATGTACCACAGTGTTCATTGCAGCTCTATTTACAATAGCCAGGACATGGAAGCAACCTAAGTGTCCATCGACAGATGAATGGATAAAGAAGATGTGGTACATATATACAATGGAATATTACTCAGCCATAAAAAGAAATGAAATTGAGTTATTTGTAGTGAGGTGGATGGACCTAGATTCTGCCATACAAAGTGAAGTAAGTCAGAAAGAGAAAAACCAATACCATATGCTAACACATATATATGGAATCTAAAAAAAAAAAAAAGGTTCTGAAGAACCTAGGGGCAGGACAAGAATAAAGACGCAGACATAGAGAATGGACTTGAGGACACAGGGAGGGGGAAGGGTAAGCTGGGACGAAGTGAGAGAGTGGCACGGACATATATACACTACAAAATGTAAAATAGATAGCTAGTGGGAAGCAGCTGCATAGCACAGGGAGATCAACTCGGTGCTTTGTGACCACCTAGAGGGGTGGGATAGGGAGGGTGGGATAGGGGGGGTGGGAGGGAGACGCAAGGGGGAGGGGATATGGGGATATATGTATACGTATAGCTGATTCACTTTGTCATACAGCAGAAACTCACACAACATTGTTAAGCAATTATACTCCAATAAAGATGTTAAAAAAGAAAAAAAAAGATATAGAGTGGCTGAATGGATTTAAAGACAAAATCCATCTGTATGCTGCCTAAAAGAGATTCACTTCAGATCTAAAAGCACAAACAGATTGAACGTGAGGGGATGGAAAAAGGTATTCCATGCAAATGGAAATCAGAAGAAAGCTGGGGTAACAATACTTATATCAGACAAAATTGACTTTAAAATAAAGACTGTTACAAGAGACAAGAAAGACATTACATAATGATCAAGGGACCAATCCAAGAAGAAGATATAGCAATTGTAAACATAGGCACTCAACATAGGAGCACCTAAATACATAAAGCAAATACTAACAGACATTAGAGAGAAATTGACAGTAACACAATAATAGTAGCGGACTTTAACACCTCACTTACATCAATGGACAAATCATCCAGACAGGAAATCCATGAGGAAACACTAGACACATTAGACCAGATGGAGTTAATAGAAACATATGGAGCATTCCATCCAAAAGCAGCAGAATACACATTCTTTTCAAGTGCACATGGAACATTCTCCAGGATAGATCACATGCTAGGCCACAAAACAAGCCTCAGTACATTTAAGAAAATTGAAACAATATCAAGCATTTTTCTGACCACAACAGTATGAGAATAGAAGTTAACTACAAGAAAAAAACCCACAAACACATGGAAGCTAAACAATATGCTACTAAACAACAAATGGGTCACTGAAGAAATCTAAGAGGAAATCAGAAAATACTTGGGGACAAATGAAAATGGAAACACAATGATCCAAAATCTATGGGACACAGCAAAAGCAGTTCTGAAAGGAAAGTTTATAGCGATACAAGTCTGCCACAGGAAACAAGAACAATCTTAAATAAACAATGTAACCTTACACCTAAAAAAAAAAAACTAGAAAAAGAAGAACAAACTAAGCCTAAAATAAAACGTATCAGAGCAGAAATAAATGAAATAAAGAGTAGAAAACCAGTAGAAAAGATCAACAAAGCTAAGAACTCTTTTTTAAAAAGATAAACAAAATTGATAAACCTTTAGCCAGACTCATCAAGAAAAAAAGAGGTCTCAAATAAATAAAATCAGAAATGAAAGAGGAGAAGTTACAACCAACACAACTGAAATGCAAAAGATCATAAAAGATTACCATGAAAAATTATATGTCAATAAAATGGACAACCTAGAAGAAATGGATAAATTATTAGAAATATACAATCTCACAAGACTGAATCAGGAAGAATAGAAAATATGAACAAATTACCAGTAACAAAATTGAATCAGTAATTTAAAAAATTACTAACAAACAAAAGTCCAGGAGCAGATGGCTTCAAACATGAATTATACCGAATATTTAAATAAGAGTTAGTATATCCTTCATGAACTATTCCAAAAAGTTGCAAAGGAACACTTCCAAACTCATTCTTTGAGACCAGCATCATCTTGATTCCAAAACCAGAAAAAGACAGTACAAAAAATATTACAGGCCAATATCACTGATGAGCATAGGTACAAAATTCCACAACAAAATATTAGCAAACTGAATCCAACTATACATTAAAAGGATCATACACCGTGATCAAATGGGATTTATCCCAAGGATGGTTCAATATCCACAAATCCATCAACATGATACACCACAGTAACAAATTGAAGAATAAAAATTATATGATCATCCCAGTAGATGCAGAAAAAGATTTTGACAAAACTCAACATTTATTTACAATAAAACTCTCAACAATGTAGGTATATAGGGCGCATACCTCAATAAAGACCATATATAACAAACACACAGCTAACATCATACTCAATGGTTAAAAGCTGAAAGCATTTCCTCTAAGATCAGGAATAAGACAAAGATGTCCACTCTTACTACTTTTATTCAACATAGTATTGGAATCCCTAACCACAGCAATCAGAGAAGAAAAAGAAATAAAAGAAATCTAAATTGGAAAGGAAGAAATAAAACTGTCACTGTTTGCAGATGACATGATTCTATATAGAGAAAATCCTAAAGATGTCACCAGAAAACTATTAGAACTAATAAATGAATCAGCAAAGTTGCAGGATACAAAATTAATACACAGAAATCTGTTGCATTTCTATGCACTCACAATGAACTATAAGAAAGAGAAATTAAGAAAACAATCCCATTTGGAATTCCCTGGTGGTCCGGTGGTTGGGACTCGGCATTTTCACTGCTGAGGGCCTGGGTTCAATCCCTGGTCAGGGAACTAAAGATCCCACAAGCCGCACAGCACAGACAAAAAGAAAAAAAGAAAACAAAAGAAAAGAAAACATTCCCATTTACAGTTTCATCAAAAACAATAAAATACCTAAGAATAAATCTAACCACGGAGGTAAAAAACTTGTACTCAGAAAACTATAAGACACTGATGAATGAAATTCAAGATGATACAAACAAACGGGAAGATATACCATGCTCATGAGTTGAAAGAATTAATATTGCTCAAATTACCATACTACCCAGGGCAATCCACAGATTCAATGCAATCACTATCAAAACACCAATGACATTTTTCTCAGAACTAAAACATATAATTTTAAAATTTGTATGGAAACACAGAAGACCCTGAATAGCCAATACAATCTTGAGAGAGACAAACAGAGTTGGAGGAATCATGCTCCCTGACTTCAGACTATACTACAAAGGTACAATAATCAAAACAGTATGATACTGGCACAAAAACACACACACAGATCCATGGAAAAGAATATAGAGCCCAGAAATAAACCCACACTTATATGGTCAATTAATTTATGACAAAGGAGATAAGAATATACAATGGGGAAAAGACAGCTTCTTCAATACGGTGCTGGGAAACTGGACAGCTACATGCAAAAGAATCAAACTGGACTACTTTCTCACACCATATACTAAAATAAAGTCAAAATGGATTAAAGACTTAAATGTAAGACCATTAAAGACTTACATGAAACCATAAAACTTCTAAAGGAAAACATAAGCAATATACTCTGTCACATTGGTCTTAGTAATATATTTTGCACTTGCCTCCTCAGGCAAGAGAAACAAAAGCAAAAATAAACAAATGTGACTAAAACTAAAAATCTTTTGCACAGTGAAGGAAAGTAGCAACAAAACAAGACAACCTACTGAATGGGAGAAGATATTTGCAAATGATATATCTAATAATGGTTAATTTACAAAATATACAAAGAATTCTTACAACTGCACATCAAAAAAAAAAATTAAAAATGGGTGGAGGACCTAAATAGACATTGTTCCAAAAAAGACATACAGATGGCCAACAGACACATGAAAAGATACTCAACATCAATAATCATCAGGGGAACGCAAATCAAAACCACAATGAGATACCACCTCACACCTGTCAGAATGATTATCAACAAAAAGACAACAAATAACAAACTGTCATATGTTCTAGCAAATACCACATGATCTCGCTTATATGTGGAACTCAAAAACCAAAGCAAGCAAACAAACAAAGTGAAAACAGATGACTAGAAATAGAAGACAAACAGTGGGTTGCTGGGAGGGGTGGTGGTGGTGGGCAAAATAGGTAAAGGGGATTAAGATGTTCAAACCTCCAGCTTTAAAATAAATAAGCCGGGGCTTCCCTGGTGGTGCAGTGGTTAATTATCAGCCTGCCAATGTAGGGGACACGGGTTTGAGCCCTGGTCCGGGAAGATCCCACATGCCGCGGAGCAACTAAGTCCGTGCGCCATAACTACTGAGCCCGCGCACCTAGAGCCCGTGCTCTGCAACAAGAGAAGCCACCGCAATGAGAAGCCTGAGCACCGCAACAAAGAGCAGCCCCCGCTCACCGCAACTAGAGAAAACCTGCACACAGCAACGAAGACCCAACACAGCCAAAATAAATAAAAATTTAAAAAATAATAATAAACTAAAATAAATAAGCCGCAGGAATGTAATATACAGCATAAGGAAGATGGTCAATAATATTGTAATAACTTGGTTGGGGACAGATGGTTACTAGACTTGGTAATCATTTCTTAACATATGCAAATGTCAAAGCAATATGTAGTACACTTATAACATAATATCAACTATATTTCAATTAAATAAACATTAAATATAGTGTGACCGTATGGCCCAGCAATTCTACTCCTAGGAATATACTCAAGAGAAATGAAAACACATGTCTACACAAAACATATATAAATGTTTATAGTAGCATTATTCATAATAGCCAAAAAGCAGAAACAACCCAAATGCCCGTCAGAGAATGAATGGATAAACAAAATGTGGTCTGTCTATACAGTGGAATATTATTCATCCCTAAAAAGAATGAAATACTGATACATGCTGTAACATAGATGAATCTTGAAAATACGATGCTAAGTGAAAGAAGCCATGACAGAAGACCACATATTATGTGATTCCATTTACATGAAATGTCCAGAACTGGCAAATCCATAGAGACAGAAAACAGATCAGTGGTTTCCAGGAGATGGGGAGGAAGGAAAGTGGAGCTGATGGGTATGGGGTGATGAAAATATCCTAACATTAAGCCATGCTAGTTGCACAATCTTGAATATACTAAAGCCACTAAGTTGTATTTTAAAAGGGTGAATTTACTGGTATATGAATTTTATCTCAATAAAGCTGCTATTTAAAAATGAAGTAGCATTGTCATCTATCAATGGCAATGTCTAAAACTTTGGTAACATGTGGTGTTCAGAAGGGTGTGGGTGAGTAGTTAGTCTGTAAGGCTGACGGCAGTCATGTAAATTGGTACAACTTTGGTGAGCAATTTTGTAGTTTCTATCACTCTTTAATATGCATATATCCTTTGACCCAGAATTTCCAATTCTAGGAAAATGTTCTATTAGTAAATTCATATTTGTACACAACAGATTTGGTAGTTCTATGTATGTTAATGCAGAATGATCTATAAGATATGCTTTCGGACTGATGAACTTTGAAAAAATCTGTGGTTTAGTTAATAGTATTGTACCAATGTTAATTTCCTGATTTTGATAGTTATGTAATGGTTAAATAAGTTTTCAATTATCAGGGTAAACTGGGTGAAGTTTATGGGAGCTCTCTGTACCATTTTTGCAACATTTTTATAAGTCTAAAATTATTGTACAATAAAAATTTTACCATATACAGTTTTAGAATAAATATGTCTGCTGTCAAAATATAGGTGTTTGTTTGGAAATGAACACAATTCAGAACAGTTCTCTGCAGTCAGGATTGTGGAGAATACAATCAGAAAGATGTTTAGAGAGGTGACTTTATTTTGCATGATAGATATTAAGGTGCTAATTCCATTATTCTTTGAAATTTTTGTATATGTTTTTATAACAAATTATTGAAAGCAAAGTGCACAAAAATTGGTATAGATGATCTTAGAGACGCAGAGGCAGAGAACAAACATATGGATACCAAGGGGGAAACGGGTGGGATGGGATGAATTGGGAGAACGGGATTGACACATATACACTATTGATACTATGTATAAAATAGACAACTAATGAGAACCTGCTGTATAGCACAGGGAACTCTACTCATTGTTCTGTGGTGACCTAAACGGGAAGAAAATCCAAGAAAGAGGGGATATATGTATACATATAGCTGATTCACTTTGCTGGACAGTAGAAACTAACACAACATTGTAAAGCAACTGTACTCCAACAAAAATTAAAAAAAGAAAAAGAAAGTGCACAGAAAAAAGACAACACAAAAATGGTTGCAATCAACGTCATGAGTCCACAAATGTCCTGGGAACTTCCCACAGGATCCAGGATTCAAGATTCTGGTTTGAAAAACTTGACAGGGTCAGCAAATACGTTTGCTTTGCGGTGCTACTTTTTTCTCCACTGCGGGTTGCCTCCAAGGAAAAGAGTGTTTCTGTGGGATGCCCTGTGTCCCTGCGATGGAAGAAAGGGGAATCAGATGGAGAAGGAGGGAAAATCCTTCAAAAACCATGATTTCCGTGCCTAGAGCTGTCTTGTGTTCACAGAGAGATGCCATCTGCCCATTCAGGAGGGTGCAGTGAGACTCTCTGCCCGGGCTCAGCAGGCTCCTGTGAACTATTTTTGTCAGTATTGATAACTCATAGCTTCAACAGAGAACAGTAGTCAGTCCCTAGCAACCATGCACCATTTTTCCCCAGACATTTCCTACTTCTCTAGATTCCTATGGAGACCATTGTTTTCTTCTTGCTTTAATCTTTGTGTGACACAAGCAAAATCTTCACAGCTTTTCTGCTTTCTTATCGGCAGGAGTGGATGTGGATTGAGCCAAAACAAGAGGAAAGAAACAGTTGTGAACCCAAATCCCTCAAACCACCAGACTGCTTTTGTACTTCTTTCAACCCTGAGGGACAACTACGAGAAGTCATCTCAGCTTCCTCTTGGCTTTTACTAACTGCTTCTTGGCCTCCGGGGAGGGATGGACCCTGGACCAGACACACAAGGTTCATATGGCTTCCTGATTCTGGATGCTGCTATTGAACATCCAATAAAACACTGCAGAGAGCCAAGGTGAATAGCCACGGCAGATTTGCAGACGGATAAGAATAAACAGGAGGAAAACTGAGCTGTTTTTCTAGCAATTCTTTTAAAGCTGGTTCTTAGGATTTGCTTCCACATTTCAGTCCTCATCGTACTGGGCAGGGCTTATGTCCCCGCTGACGTTCTCTCCCCTCATCTGGCAGTCCTTCAGTGCTATTTTAGTCCTTCCATGTCACCATCCTGTGGTCTTTGCCAGCTCCTTGCCCTTTCTGATCTGTAAATGACAGTCCCTCCTTGAGGAATTCGCTGGCAGTTCAGGGGTTAGGACTCGGTGTTCTCACTGGCGTGGCCAGGGTTCAATCCCTGTTCAGGGAACTAAGATCCTGCAAGCCACACGGTTTGGTCAACAACAACAAAAAGAAGTCCCTCCAATTTCCATGCAGAACCCTCTTCTGTGCCTCACCTCAAAGTCTGCTAAGAAACCTCATCCATTCTTTGACTTCATGATCAACCCGTGCACAGCAACTCCCAGATTTTTATACCCAGCTCAGACTTCCTAAAATGGTATTTGACGAATCCATGTGAAAATCTCACAGCTGCATCAAACGGTATGTCTACACTCGTCTGTTTCCCACCTGACGTGCTCTCCCCCAGTGTCCACTAGCTCCGCTACTCCTGCCATCATCTCCCTTCTCCCTCGTAACTGACCTGGGTGTCACTCTTGAAAGTGAGGGTAGTCATCAATTAGATCTATTAAACTGTAATTGGCTTAATAAATAATGAACCTGCCTTCACTGATTGAGCTCTTTTTGTTTTCACAAAAACTTGTATGTCCTCCAAGAGGCATGTAGCCTAAACATTAAGATGTTTGCTTGAGTTATTTTTCTGGAACTTGGAGTCAGCTGTGTCCAGTTCCAGTTCAAGCTGGTTAAGACTGGTTGGGACCCATCGACCCTCCAACTGGGCGTGTGCGAGTGTCCGACAGGTGACCATTTGATGTCAGAGAGCTAGAAAATCCACCCTCAGAGCTGGCTAACGCTGCCATTTTCTGAGCACGCATCCCGTGAAGAAGTCTGTAGCGCGGTTGCATCTGGGCAAATCTCAAATATTCCTCCTGAAGGCAAAGGGCTCCGGATATTTATGGGAAAAAGAAAAAGGGTGGTCTGAGGCCCGGGGAGCTAGGGGGAAAGTGATTTGAGATTTGTTCTCCCATCGTCTCGTGTGGTTGCCTCGAGTTTCAACCCTTTTTCCGCAGCAAACCTCTGCATCTCAGTGTTGGTTTTGCTGCATGTGGAGCAAACTGACCACGCTTACCCCCCTGCCCCTGGCGCCTCAGCTGCATCGAATCTTGTTCACTCTTCCAGGGAAGTCTCCCTCTTGGGGCTGGAGTGCAAGTGCCTTGGGGCAGCAGGGGAGGCAACATCCCTTCTGACACCCGCTGCGTTTCCACCAGCATCACTTTCTGGAGGACAGAGTGCAGTGACGGTGGTGACAGTACTCAGTCCCAGGGCCAGAGGAGTGACAGGTGATGACTGTCCGGGGCCGGGGCAGGGGGCACGCTGGGCTGAGACTTCCCTCCACGGCGCTTCCTTGCAGGTGAGGGAATACGGGAGCAGGGGAGCCAGGATTCCTGCAGCAGGTGGGAGGCTTGGGAGTGTCACCCACCCAGCACTGCTCTGTCCCTGCTGCTGCGAGGCTGCACCTGGGAAACACTGGGAGACAGTGATGCGTCGTTTTTCCAGTTACTGGGATCAACTTTCTGCCCCCTCCCCCAGGTAAAAAGTGTTCCCAGAGTATGACAGCTGTGTGAAAATCAGCAAGTTCCTGAAACAGCCGACGTCCCCTCCCACCACCCCAAGGTCTCGTAGGCCTGGAGGAGGGCAAACAACTTAGAAACCACACATAGCAGTTTGTTTGTGCACGTCTCCATGAAGCCAACCTGCTTCTCAGACACATAAGCTCCTTGTCCCGTCGATCTGAGCAGCGCTGCAGTGAGAGCGCGCAGGATACACTGGCAAGGTGTCACCCCCGAATTCCAAGGGGCACCGTGGGGCACGTGCAGAAGCTGAGTCACGGCTCGGAGGACGGTGGACGTGACAGATGCCAAGTCTGCAGTGGAGGGGACGGGCCGTCTGGAGGCGTGGGGACAGTGGGCGTGCCGGGAGCGGGGGAGCGCTCAGCCCGCTAAGAAGGGTCCTTTGTGGGCAGTGGGCCTCCGTCAGCCTCGGGCCGGGCCAGGCTGGCCACACAGGATCAAGGATCAAGGGCACGGGGCCAGGCTCACAGGACTGCTGCTGAGGAAGTGCTTCCCCTTCCAGACTCAGGCAAGGGGGCCATCAGGACTGCATGTGTTCATCATTAATTACGTAGTATTAATTATGAATTGTACTGTGCAAATTCCCTCCTATCTCTGAAATGTATTTTGCTCACTGGCAGAATGAGGAGAAGAGCGACCTCATAAATTGTAATAAAGATTAAAAATGCAATGATTAAGTTTTTCCTGACTGGGTTTTCCTGACAGGTGAACTTTTAAAATAGCAAGAAACATTTTATTCTTTGTGTTATTCTTTGTGCACTTGTATACACTATTCACAATTAAAGGACATTTATCGCTATTTTCCTTTTAATTTCACCTTTGCCGAAATAAAGCTTTCGGTTGGGGAAAAGCAAAATAAAATAAAAATTAAAATATATGTGTGTGTGGGTATGTATATGTGTTTATGAATATGTATATGTGTATTAATATGTACATTATGTATATGTATAAGATAAGTATATGTACATTATATGAATATATATGTGTGCATGTGAGCCTATATGAATATGTACCTATGTGTATGGATATGGCTATGTGTGTGTATGCCTAAATGAATACATATATATGTATATGAGTATGTATGTGGTATGTAAAGTGACCATCACATGATCATCTCCTTAACCCCTGCCCCAGGTAGGCCAAGCCTCTCGCCTGCACCCACACCACCCCAGGTCCCAGAGCCCCCTTCCTGCCTGAGAGCAGTGCCCTGCAGAGGCTTTGCCCTCCTGCATCCTGGGGGGGCCACACTAGCCTCTGCGGGACAAAGGTGTGGCCAGTATCCCCAGGACCGTCCAGCTTGAGCTGACTCTTCCAAGAGATTGTCACACCAAGTCGCTCTGTCACCCAGATCGTCCTCACCCAGACCCTTTCCTCTGCTCCGTGCACTCCCAAACCCTTCCACCGCACATCTGAAAGCTCTTTTTGTTTCAAATTTGTACAGCTTTACTGGTATATAAGTAACATATAATAAGCTGTACGTGTTCAATTTGTGCAGTTTGATGAGTTTTGACATGTGTCTGCTCCTGTGAGGTCATCACCACGATCAAGGTCATGAGCATGTCCATTACACCCAAACATTTCTCATACCTCTTTGTGACCCATCTCTCCCTCCCAACTTCCACCCTGCAGCAACCACAGATGTGTTTTCTGTAACTGTATTTTATATAATTTTATATAAATGGAATAATACACTATGTCCTTTTTGTTGTCTGTATGCAACATAATTATATTTAGATTCTTCAGTGTTATTTCATGTATAAATAGTTTATTCTTTGCTATTACTAAGTAGTATTCCATTGTGTGGATACACCCAAAATATGCTTATCCATTCACCTGCTGATGGACGTTCGGGCTGTTTTCAGTTGCTAGGTAGTACAAATAAAGCTTCTGTAAGCACTGTACACCAGTATTTCTGTGGAACAAAATTTCCATTTCTCTTGGACAAATATCTAGGAGTGGAAAAGCTGGACCACATATAGATATGTCTTTAATTTTTAAAGAAGCTACCAAACATTTTCCAGAGTAGATGTACACTTTTACATTGCTACCACCAGTGTGTGAGAGTTCCCAAATCTTTGTCAATATTTATTACAATCAGTCTTTTAAATTTTAGCCATGATAGCAGGTGTGTGGTGGTTTCTCATTGTAGTTTCAATTTGCATTTCCATAATAATTATATACAGTGTATTTCCATTTTTATTTTTTATCTATATATCTTATTTTGTGAAGTGTCTGTCCAAATCTTCTGTCCATTTAAAATGCGTTGTTTGTTTTCATATAATTTATCAGTAAGAGGTCTGTATATGTACAAGTCCTTTGCTGGATATATATTTTCTCCCAGGCTGTGACTTGCTTTTTCATTTTCATAACCATGTATTGGTATTTTAAACAGCAAACATTTTCACTTTGAGGAAGTCAAACTTATTGATTTTTTTGTCTTTTATAATTTGTGACATTGGGGTTTAAATTTCTTTAAATTTTTGCCAAACTCAAGGTCACTTGAGTTGAGGTCACTTGAGGTCACAAGCTTGTCTACTCTGTTTTCTTCTAGAAGTTTTATGGTTTTATCTGTTGCATTTGGGCCTGGGGCCTATTTCAAGTTGATGCTTTAAATGATGAGAAGTAGGTGTTTACACTTTTGTTTTTGTTTTTATATGGCTACCAATTGCCCCAGGACCATTTGTTGAGGAGATTCTCCTTGAATTGCCGTTGCACCTTCGTCAATTGATTATAGATATGTGGATCTATTTTATAGTTTTTATTTATTTTATTTAATTTATCTTTTTTATCTTTATGCCAGTAACACACAGCTTTGATTAATGTAGTTTTATGATATGTCTTGAAATCATTTAGGATTTTGTCCTTTTTCAATGTTACTTTGACTATATTAGGTCATTTTCATTTCCATTTAAAATTTACAATTAGCTTTTCAACACCTAACAAAAAAGGCCTGCTGGGATTTAATTGAAATTGCCTTGAATCTATAGATCAATTTAAGGAGAACCAGCATCTTAACAATATCATCTTCTAATCTAATCCGTTAACATAGTGTATCTCTCCATTTACCTAGATCTTCTTTTATTTTTCTCAGCAATGTTTTGCAGCAAGATATTACAGATAAGAGAAATGTCCATAATTAGGTAATTTGTAATGCATCCATGTTATATCAGGTAAGAGACAAGTTTTACTAGATAAAATAGAAAACTTAAATTATAATAGATTGAAAAGACTGAAGTTTAATTTTCTCTAACGTATAAATCTCGAAGGAGGCAATTCAAGGCTTGTACTGAAGGTCCATGATGTCTTAGAGGCCCAGGTCCTTCTAGATTTCTTCTCTCTCATCGTTGTCACAAGGCTCCCACCTAAGGTCAAAGAGACTGCTGGAACTACAGTGTGTCTGTAATACACACAGAAATTCAGATGGGGATGGCAACGGAAGGAAAACTGCTTAAGACACAGTAGTGAGGTTTAGGACACAATTCAGAAGCAAGCAGAATAGAGTGGGAATGAATAATGATTCAAAGAAGTAAAGGTAAAAGTGATGAGTGCAAATGACATGCATATAATGCATGACAAATGTATAACAGATACCGCCAAAACAGGGAACCAAAAGAACAGGACAAGTGTCAAGCTATAAATTATACAGAAATACGCAACAAGTTAGAAGAAATTTTTAAAATATATTCTTTAGGTTGAAAAGTCCACAGCAGCCACTGAAAAACAGACACCGAACATTTCACGAGTTACTGAAAAGCAAGGTAAAGAAGAAACCTTTAAACATCCAGACAAAAAAGACTAAGTCACCTGTCAGAGAAAAATATCAGACTGGCTCCAGAATAATTCCTAGAAACGTTCCCTCCATCTGTGGAAAAACATCTACAGGTTTTCTAAGAAAGAATGTGACCGATAAATTTTCTACCAAGCCAAGTTGTCACTTAAATATAAAAGGATAGAACAGGAAGTATAAATGGATAGTAATAAAAGTAACTACTAGAACAAAATACAAATGTCCAGCTTACTAGAAGTACACAAGTAAAACAAAACAACCACAAACACAAACACAGATCAATTTAGTGGAAAACATGTTTTAAATAAGCAATAAAAATAGTAAATGTAGCGTAAAAATCATGACAAAATACTAAAAGCATCCTCCGTAACAATCATGCAATTGAACTAATCTCATTTGTAAAATACAGACTCTCAAATCGAATCAAAAGGCAAAACCTAACATATGCAATACTGAAAACAATTTAAAATAAAAAATAAAACCCCCGAAAACGAAGTACAACTGAGTGAGAAGCTGGTAATGGTCTCGCCTGAGAAATGGGACCACCGTGAGACAATGACTTTTTCTTTTCCACAGATGACACTGTATATAAAAGGGTCTCAATTCAGTGCTTGCAAGAACCGGGAAGATACAGTTAATTAGTTAAAAAAGCAGAACAGAATAACAGGCATTGATGGGACCTACCTGGAAAAGGCATTTAAATTCAAATTATTTTTAAAACTAGGTGACCAAACGAAATGTTTCTGCAGGTCAGACACACAGGGTAAGAGTCTCTGATCCTGACAGTTTTATTCAAAGGAAAAAAAAGTCTTTACCTAGGAGGTAAAGTAAGGAAGTCAAATTACTGTTGGAGTGATGGGGGGCGGGAGAGAGTTCCGAAGGGGCCAGTCTGTGCGGGGCTTGTGGGAGAGCCAGCAGGACCGAGCAGAGCAGGTCAGGCGTTAGCAGTGGTGGGCTGTGTGGAGGGCGGTGAGCAGAGAAGCTCAGCGTGTAGTCACTGAAGTTCAATTCATGTCTATCCCATGGCACCGTGAGCTTCATATTATTACTTCTTTATCTGCCCCTGTGCTTTGTACTTGAAAGAGAGACCACCTGGAGTCACAGAAAATCACCAGCTTTGGAGCTGGATGAGCGTGGATTCAATCCCAACCAATTACTACCCACATTCACAACAGCTATGCTATTTGGCTTCGGCCAAGTACAGTAAGATACGTGAAATATTGAGGGCAATACTACATATCGCAACGTTTATCCTTAGGACCAAAAGTCAGGCAAAGGCCAGGTCTCAGCCCCGGGTGCTGGCGGGCATCCTCTCTCCACGCCCCAGGCCCCAGCTCATCTCCCTCCCACTGCGTCTCTGCCCCCACTGTCCTTGGATTCAGAACTGTAAGACTTTCCTTCAACCTAGTAAAGCATCCAGAACAAGGGCCCACTATTAACTTGTGCACAGTTACCTTTGCAAGTCACTCAACCAGCCTTAGGAGCCCTGCAGTCAGACCTGTTTACCCTCCTGAATAACCACGCATTCAAGAACACACATGGGTTCTGTCTGCCTCATCTGGAGGGAATGTTCTCACAGTCAGGACTGCAGTAAGCAGAGTCGTATATCACCCTCCTCCCCTTGACATTTTTGATCCACTGCCACCCCGCCCACACCCAGAAGGACGACTCTACACCACCAACCACATCTAATTAAAAGTTATGGGACCTAAAAGGTGTTTTGGAAACAAATGAGAAATCCATCTTAAAGAATTCTAACTCAAATAGGTAACTAATGAGAACCTGCTGTATAAAAAATATAAATAAAATAAAATTTAAAAAATTTAAAAAAAAAAGAATTCTAACTCAACATGTTCTCTTCCTAAAAATTTCATCAGAAACTTTTTCATGAGTCGTCACCATGACATGAAGAAAATATCCACACCAGTGCCAGATTCGCGCTGGGAGAATCCTATGCCCACCCAACTTTCAGTGAGCTGTACAGAAAGCAACAATTAGGCACCCTGGCCACCTCGTCATCCACGGAAGGTAACCCAGCCACCACTCTGGGATGTGCACTCACTCTGCTGTGCTGATCACCTCGCCCGAGAACACATGGACACCAGGGGTAAAAAATCCCTGTGGCTTTACCTACACGAAGCTAGAAAACCATCTCAGTAAATATGGTTCCATCACATCTTCAGGGTTTTTTAAATCTTTTCTGTGACGTTCAGTGTTATCCACTGGAAACTGTTTTCAAATGCATTATCCATGGCATTAATTTACCACGATAAAGAAAAGAACTAAACAGTTTTCACAATAATACTTTAAACTTAGAAATTTTGAGCAATTGAGCCAAGTGTCATCCCGTTTGAAGCATACACTGTCATACTTTAAAGAGTTATGTAGAATGACTTTTAAAATGACTAATCCAACAATCTAAGTTTAATTTAGTTACATTAGGTGAGAGGGACCACGTCCCATGGTAACTATCTTGTCCCTGCAAGCATCCTGGGCAAGAAGTAGTGGAAAGGTCACAGGCTTTAGAGACAGACACAGACCTGGGTTTCACTTTCAGCGACCCATTAAGTAAGTAAGCTTGGCCAAGCGTCTGAAAACTCCAAGATGCAGTAAGATTATAAAAGTAGTTATGTAACCCCTACCCCATCAAAGTTGTTGTGGTGACAGATAGCTATGGCAGGGCATTTCACTGTCCAGCATAAGACTGACATGCTGATTTCCCTTTGTCCTCCTCTGGTTTTCTGTAGTTCACATCCAAATTTGGGAATGTGCTGTATTCTGAGGTCCCAGGGCTCTGGCGTATAAACTGCATGTAGGAACGGCGCTTGCCCCAATGGGTTAGTGTGGAGAGAAAATAAGAACACATTATTAGGTATAATTCCTGGCACAGAGTAAATGAGTCTGCAGAGTGAGTGAGTCTGTGAGCTATGATGACCAGGCTTTTTCAAGGTGCTGTCTGACTTTTTGAAAGGTCAATATCTGTAATAGAAACAGAAAATGAAACTGTGGAAGAGATGCTATGAAAGGAACAGAAGGTGAGAAGTTACCAAGGGAAGAACAGAGGGAAAAACTATCCATGTTATGGAAAGCAACTAATTCCGACCAAGGTAGAAGACATGAGGGGAATAACTATTCAAAAATAGAATTTATCTTACTATACTCAGTGTTCTTCTCCATAACGGTGTTCATGCAGAAATGAAACAAGATACAAGAAACTATTCATTAAGACTAAGGCCATGGGCTTCCCTGGTGGTGCAGTGGTTGAGAATCCACCTGCCAGTGCAGGGGACACGGGTTCGAGCCCTGGTCTGGGAAGATCCCACATGCCGCGGAGCAACTAGGCCCGTGAGCCACAACTACTGAGCCTGCGTGTCTGGAGCCTGTGCTCCGCAACAAGAGAGGCCGCGATAGTGAGAGGCCCGCGCACCGCGATGAAGAGTGGCCCCCGCTCGCTGCAACTAGAGAAAGCCCTCGCACAGAAATGAAGACCCAACACAGCCATAAATAAATAAATTAATTAATTAAAAAAGATTAAGGCCATTATGCTAATCTATTTCTTGCAAAACTTACACAGATATAGTGGACACATTTTCAAAACCAAAAATTGAAGCCCAGAATTAAAGTAACACAACAAAATAGTTTATTTCTGGTAGTACAGTAAACTAAAACTTGCAAACAAATAATTCATATTTCATGAGTGCTTACAATGTTTCTAATACAAGATTCTTAAAAATGCAATCCTTTCTTGCTTTTGAATACTCTCAACATAGTAGCATTCTTTTGAAAACAACAAAACTAGGTTATTTCTAATTCTAAAATAATTTGTGTGCTCTTTCTTTAATCTCATCTCAATATATCGAATAACAATATAAAACCATCTCAGAAACATTCTTAGTTCACAAAATACTGTTCTTTGGGTATGTTCTTCAGGGTATTCATTTTCCCTAATACGAAAATATGTGTTAAAAACAAGTCACACGAATGCCAATTGTTTTTATGAGACACTTTATTTAAAAAGTCAGATATAAGTCATGGTTCAACCATAGCTAGTTATCTGTGTCAAAAACAAGCCCTTTAGACACTCTGAAGATGTGCCACTTTCTTCAGAAACATGTACCATTTAACTGGAATACGCATCACCTCCTGGTTTTCAGCCCACCTTCCATCAATCACTCAAACCCAAGGAATTTTCCTCAACGCTGTCTGAACTATGTGTTTTTCCTGATGAGAAAATTCTCCTACATAGGTGAGGAATGGCATTCATTTACACACTAGGCCTCTAAGAGCAGAGCACACACACAAAACTTGGATGGAGGCACAGCCTGAGTGGGATCGGAGCCACGCACCCCCTGTCCCCGTGTGTGCTGGCCTCAGGGCAGCCCCGATTCCTACCAGAGAGACGGCGTAGCTCTGTGTCGGGGGAGTGCTTCCTTGTCTCTGTAAAATGAATCAACAAAAATGATTTTAACAAAATCTTGGTCTTTGACAGGAAAATAGCATGTCCAAATATTGCCGTAGAAATGGTATGTCCACGTTCTGCGGGAAGTTGCCTAAAAGAACATGATATAGTCAGAAATACTCTGGAAGCCCTATCTGGGCTGGAGGAGATGATTTGAAGAGCAAGGTCATGAAAGAAATCTGTTCTACACTTCATGTAATTTTTCAAACCATTTTTGGTCTGTCTTCTAGTATATTATTAAGCAACATTACTAAGCAGAAAATAAGGCAGAATTCTTGCTTCTAGAAAATTAGGGATAAATTCAAAGCAATGAAAAAGGATGAGGATGAAGCCACAATATGTAGTACCATCTGAGAAGGAGCTGGACAAAAGGTTATATAGATGGTGGTATCATTCGCGAAGGACCCGAAAGATACTCCCTTGGCCACCACCATCACTTGTCAACATTTCAACATCCATGTCATATTGGAAGCTCCATTTCCTAGAGAAGCTTCAGTAATCTGCACATTTTCTTAGCTTACTCAGCCCTCTTTTACCTTGTTTGTTGTTACCACAGAGATTATAAAAGCTGTCTGTAGAGCTTTTTTCAGCCTCCCGCACTGGAGGCCTGGAAATGTAGCAGCCCCCCGACAAGGCGAAAACATAAGCGTTAAATTCAACGTGGCAAAGACTGTGGAGCAGAGAAAAGAATCTGGGCTCCCGTTCGCAACGTGAAGCCTTATCGTAAATCCTGGACTACCCCTCGCCAGTTTCTCACTATGTGATGCAAAAAGAAGGTCCAACTTCACCCAGGACTGTTTGGGGCCACGTGGTTTTTGCAAAACTCATACCCCTCTTGGGTATAAATAAATTCTAATCAGAGCCTCAGATCCCATATACATTAAATCAAGTAAAAATATTCGTTGAGCCGTGTGGACTTAGAATTTTGATGGGCTGCAAGGAAGAATCAAGAGTGAAAGGCATGTAGGTATGCCCCCTGCATGCAACCTGCTTTCAGTGGATTTTGGAGCAATACTGCTGCAGGGCCCAGTGCTGAGGCACTAAGTTGTACCTAATTGCATGCACACATACCTGCACCTGTTTAGCCAAGGATCTGGTAGAAGCTGATTTCTATGACGGCTGAAGAGCCGGGTGTGATGGGCTTGACCCAGGAACAAGGTGTTAACTGTCATTTTGTGTGCTGTAGTGAATGTCTCTTTCCATCCCAATGTCTCTACCTTAGGCAGAAGACAGTTGTAAGGGTTTTTCGAATTAGAAAAAAAAGAAAACATTTCACTAAAAATTCTATTAATCCCTAAGGGACAAACAAAAAATTTTTGGAGCTCCTCTTACAGAGTGAAATACAAAAGTGAGAGGGGCACGCTTTCCCCAAATATGCCAGTCATCTTTTACCTTTGGCACTGCAAGGGTTCCAAGGCAAACCTGGTGGCCCCCAGGCAAGGACAGCTTCAGTGAAAGCCTTCGGTGTTCAGCCAGAGATGTAACACTTGACAAACGGCAGCACACCCAGATTTTTAAAAATACAGGAGTCTCCAGGTGAGGCAGGTACTGTATATAATAGTGCAGGATGTGTCTGTCTGAGTGCACCAGGGAGAGAAGAGTTGTGGCCGAAAGCCCGCTGGCACCCCATGCTGCCCACCCAACATGGCTGCATCAGTCCAGAGCAGGTCTTCACTCTGATATGACAAGGATCCCATATGGGCTAAAGCCAGCTCTGGAGACACCATTCAGTGGAGAAAGAACACTGTCCCAAGGACTTGCAAAATTACGAGAGGGAAATTTTGAGGAATCCAGAACACTACTTCAGTGCCTGAGAATGAGAGTCAATAGTAGCTGGGTTATTACTCTGATGAAGCCCCAGAAACTCAGATTACGTGGTTAACGTAACCCATGAAAGTCAGACTGCAATACAAATTACTATACATTTAATTACATGCTAAATTATATGTTTCAAAAAGAAGTGCTCAAGAACTTCAGACTTAAATTATGATCATTAGGAATTTAAAAATCAAGAAGTTAAATTGGAAGTGAGGACATCCACAGACAGGTTATATTGGAAGGAATAAGTGTGTCATAGAGACAGAAGAGTGACACCACATCATAAGCACAGTACATTTTTTCACCTGTCTCCATTAGAGACATGCATGGTCACACACACACATACACACACACACACACACATGTACACACACACATCTGGGGAACAAGGGAAATTCCTGCTAGTGTAAAGCACGGTCTTACACTTTCCTTTCAATAGCTGGCCAGGAAAAAATCTCATTTTATGTAAAGATGAGCAATGCAAAAGTAACCAGCTCAATACCTAAACATTTAAATCTCAAAAAAAAAAAAAAAATCAGAGGAAAGAAAAAGGAAAGTATTTGATAGGTGAATAACACATTAACACATCAGAGGAGTTTTTGTTTCTGTTTTGAATAAAAAACAAGTTGCCTGAGACCATTGATTTTAACTTAATGAGAAAGGAGATAAGCTACAAAATCACAAAATTTGTTCAGATTTCTGAGGACACAAAGATATGCAAATGAACTAGAGGTCTAGAAAGTGACAAGCCATTCACAGAAGGGAAGACACCCAAGAATGCTCGCACCCATGACAGAACGGCAAGACTAGGATGAATCTACCATGGATGAGGGTAAGAAGAAATAGCCAAATTTTTTACACCTGCATGTGAGCTGGATGGGCTAGATAGAATCCTGAGTAGCCAGAGTCTTGAATCAATTCTGCTCCCAACTGCCAGCCATTCTCCATAGGCCTCCACTGAGCACTTCACTGGGTGCTGAGAGCAAAAGCTGATCAGGGAATGAGAGCTGAGAGTGAGCCCAGTCAGGTGTGCTGGGTCTCACCCAGGGACAGGGAATCACTTTCAGAAGGCCAGAGGTGCACAAGACAGCTGCAAGCATCCCTTCCTAGGTGTCCTGAGACTTTCAAGGTTGCAGGGCAACAGCTCAGATGTGAAACAGCTGAGATAGCCCCTGGAACCACGCCAGTGTTCAAATCCCAGGCTCTGCTGACCCATCCATCAAAATATGTAAGCCAGTAGTGAACTGAATCAAAGTGAAACAGCAACAAAACCCACACTGCACTGAATTACAGATCAGACTGGCTTATCCCCTCACTTCAGCCTGACCAAATAAGATCTTGCCTCTGTCTGGAAGTAAATATTATTTACTTTAGTCTCTACTATTCTTTTCTACAAAAATATCCAGCAGAAAATGGAAAATCACAAGACACATGAAAAAGTAAGGAAAAGAGACCCGTGTTTTTAAAAAAAGGAAATTGTCAATAAACTCAGAAGTTTTAAAGAGTTTTTAAGAGTCAGAGACTTTAAAATGGCTATGTTAAAAATGCTAAGGTATCCAGTGGAAAAAGATAGCATGTATAAGAGACAGCTAAACTCAGCAGACACATGAACACTAGAAATTAGAACCAGTTTCTAGAATGCTAGATGTTAGAAACAAAACAATTAATAATAAAGAATTCATTAGATAAGTTTAATAGTAGATTGGATGCTGCAAAGGAAAGAATCAGTGAATCGAAGACAGGTCAATGAGAAGAATCCTAACTGAATAAAAAGAAAAAAAAGTAGAGGAAAATCAGGCAGGAGCAAACAATATTTGTGGGACAACATCAAACATGCAAATAATTGGAGTCCCAGAGGAAGAGGAGAGAGATAATGCAACAGAGGAAACCTATCAAGGGACAATAGCTAAGAACTTCCCAAAATTGGTGAAAAACACTAACTCGTAGATACAAAATCCTCAGCAAACCCTAAGCAGGATTAATGCAAAGAAAAATAAACCTAGGAACATCATAGTAAAACTGCTGAAAACAAAAGATAAATAACAGATCTTAAAAGCATCAGAGAAAAAAGTAGTGTAAAATGATATAGGTATAGCACAATATATAATAGTGATGTGAATGACGTCCAGCTTCTCACCAGAAAGAATGGAGGCCAGAAGACAAGGGAATGACCAAAAAACACCCACAGTATATAAACAAACAAAAAAACTGGAATTCTATACTTGGTAAAAATATTATTCAAAATTGAAAGTGAAATAAAGATAGTCACTGACCAAAACTGAAAGGATTCCTCTCCAGCAAACCCATCCTATGAGAAATGCTAATAGAAATTTCCAAGACGGAACTCCAGATCTGAAGGAAAAGGTGAAGATTACCAGAAAGGGTAAATATTACATCATACATTGATGGTTTAAACCAAAAATAATAAGCATTTGTGAGAAAGATATATATATATTATAAAGTGATAAAGAAGAATAAAGTTGGAGAGCTTACACTCCTTAAGTTCAAGAATTATTATAAAGCAAGGCAGTGAGGGGCTTCCCTGGTGGCGCAGTGGTTAAGAATCCACCTGCCAATGCAGAGGACATGGGTTCAAGCCCTGGTCCGGGAAGATCCCACATGCCACGGAGCAACTAACCCCTTACCCACAACTACTGAGCCTGTGCTCTAGAGCTCGTGCGCCATAACTACTGAGCCCACATGCCACAACTACTGAAGTCCGTGAGCCTAGAGCCTGTGCTCTACAACAAACGAAGCCCCTGCAATGAGAAGCCCGCGCACCACAACGAAGAGTAGCCCCTGCTTGCTGCAACTAGAGAAAACCCATGCACAGCAACAAAGACCCAATGCAGCCAAAAATTAATTAATTAATTAATTAATTAAAAAGCAAGACAGTGAAACACTGGCATAAAGATAGGAAAACAGATCAATGGAACAGAATAGAAAGTCAAGCATAGACCCATACCTGTATGGCCAATTAATTGTCAACCAATGTAGAAAGGAACATTTTTTTTTTAACAACCATAAGTGGAACAACTAGACATCTCCATGGAAAAAAAATGAAAAGTAACCCCCTACCTGATTCCATACTTAGAAAAAAAAATGTATGGTACAGAGCAAACCTAAGTATAAAACTAAGAACCACAAAAATTCTAGAAAACTTAGAGAATATCTTCACAATTTGGGGTTAAGTAACAAACTCCCTCACCACCTCCGACACCCATCCCCAGGCCTGGCACATAAGGTGTATTCAACACAGACTTGTGAAGGGAGGGAGGGAGGGCCGGGGTGGGAGGTGCTTGGCAACAGCAGCGCGTGGAGGTTTGGGGTGACCCACTAACTCGCTGTGGATGTTCTGCAGGCCCATGAGCAGCTCTTGCTCTTTCACGGTCCAGTCACAGCTCAGCATCTCGGTTGCTGCGCCCTATCCCCACCTCCACCTCAGCATCCAGCCTCAGGTCCTTGTAAGGCAGGGTAAGCCATGTCTCCGCTGCACGCCGTCATCAAGGTATCAGATGCCCCTTGGGACTCTAACAGCTCACCAGACCTTTCTCCTGGTACCATGGCAGGCACCTCTGTGCTTCCTGCGAGACCCCCCGTGGTCCCACGTGATTAGACCAGGGGAGCGCGCCTGACTTGCTTTGCTGGGCCAAGCACACGGGAGCAAGCAGGGGCTCCACACTCAGATTTCCTGGGAGCATCTCTTATCCCTCCACTCGCTGGCTGTGTGACCTTGGACAAGATACTATACTTCTCTGTACCTCCACCTGCTTTTCTGTAAAAAAGAGGAGAGGTTTCTTAGGAGGTCAAAGTGACACAAGCAATGTACTTAGAACAGTGATAGGCACATAATAAGCACCCAAAAGGATAGCTGTTATCCTCTCCCAGGAATTTAAAACTGGGAGCCAGATCGGAGAGCTTTCTCTGGGCTGGCTGGAACTAAGTGATGTGTGTTTGGGTGCGGGAAGCGAGCATTCTCTACCATGTGGATTTTTAGTGGGATCTATTGGGGAGGGAAGTTTGGGAACCTTTATGAGGCCTTAGAATTGAACAATTGTCTTTTCGTTTGATGTCCGGAGGTTTTTACACCTAAGTCAATGAAGATCCTGGTGAGTCAGCCGTAAACCCTTCTTCTAAGTGGAAAAAGGGCAGTAGTGAAAGGTTGGGAAGCGGGACCCTCCACCTCAAGGCCCTTCTCAAGCAGACCAGCTTTAGGAAAGAGGAAACATGGGATTGAGGATCTGGGAAAATGTGTCCATTCAAACTTTCACCAGAGAAAGACGCTCTGCAGAGAGGACAGGCGTGGATGCTCCTTTGCCCCCTTACACCGCGGATCGGACGTCTTACAGGCCCCCTTCCCCTGTGTTCACCTACGGGACGTTGCGCCTTCTCACATGCAAGCGTCCAGCTGTAGGTTTTGTTTTGCTTTACTTGTATTTTTGGTTTTCTAAGGGATTTTGCTATTCCCATTAATAAATGTCTTTGTAATTACAGTGCTTTCTTGTTTTTATTTTTATTTTTTTAATAAATTTTTTATTTATTTTTGGCTGCATTGGGTCTTTGTTGCTGCGCACGGGCTTTCTCTAGTTGCGGTGAGCAGGGGCTTCTCTTGTTGTGGAGCACAGGCTCTGAGTGCATGGGCTTCAGTAGTTGTGGCGCATGGGCTTCAGTAGTTGTGGCACACCGGCTCAGTTGTGGCGCGCGGACTCTAGAGCGCAGGCTCAGTAGTTGTGGCGCACGGGCTTAGTTGCTCCGTGGCATGTGGTATCTTCCCCGAGCAGGGATCGAACCCGTGTCCCCTGCGTTGGCAGGCGGATTCTTAACCACTGCGCCACAAGGGAAGCCCCCTTTCTTGTTTTTAAAGCCAAGTTTTATTTTAAGAAGAATAATGTTTGCTAACACACATCTTCTGTCCGTCCGTGGTAGACAGTAATTACAGGTTAAAATGCAGGGAAGGATGAAAGGGGGGTAAGCTGTTCTCTATCTGTTTGTGGCCATCTTCTGCTGTCTCTGCTGTCACCCAGGCTCAGACGCAGTGCCCCTCCCAACAATGTGAAATCCTCTTCAGATGCTGTCATTCCAATAACTTCTACTTCTCCTTTCCCTGGTGGCCTCTTTCCCTCCTCTTGTGTGACACAATCTTTTTCCTTTGTATGCTGTCGATGAAAATTCCTGGTGTCTCATAGGTTAAGTTTCTTCTTCTTGATAGATTTCACAGCATTTTTCAACTGGCCGATAGGACAAACTGAGGCCCTGATGTGTGCTCAGGATAAAACAGATCCATTTTAACACCATCCAGTTTTTTCTTTCTCCACCTTGACAGATAAGGAACTTGAACTTCTGGAGAGGTAACTAACTTTCCTGGGGTCCCACAGCAAGGGAGGCAAATGGACACTCATATCCAGGCCTTTTGTACCAAGTTGCAGGCTCCTTGTGCTATGCGGTTGCCACTGCCCCACTGCATAGCTGAAAAGATGCTATTTGGTATATTAAAATATGAACTCCTTGAATTCGAACTCTGGGTCACCTTTAGAAACTCAACCATGTCAAAGCCCTAAGTAGACGGTCCCTGGGGTCAGGACTGTGTGACTCCGTCTCCCCGCAGCCCCCAGCGTGGGGCAGGGCCACGCCCCCCGGCGGTGCTCCTGGGAGCAACCCCTCAATAAGCCGCAGCGTCCGAGTCTCAGGGGACCCAGGCCCCTCTTCGTCTACAGGTCAGTCATTGCTCATTAGCGCTCTGTAAGGCCTGGGAAGGGACGGGCGCTGGGGAAGGTCCTCGGAATATAGTCCCAGCCTTCAGAGAGCAGTCAGGGTGACGCAGGAGACAGACAAGCTTCCTGGGAAACACCTGCACTACGGGATCCCGGGATTGCAGCGTGTACCATCCACCCCTCACCTCCTTCCCTAAGGCCCCTCACCCTTCTCCAGTAGGCCTCACGCCTGGGGCCAAACCACTGAGGCCAGTTTACTTCCCAGTCCTACTTGGGCAGTGGTTTTTTTTTTTTTTTTTGGGCAGTGGTTTTTTTAAAAATATTCTTCCAATACTTTTATATCCAGAAATCTTCTGATCTGGGGTATTTCTGCATGAGTTGCAATAAAACCTAGTAGGAATAAAACCCAGAAAAACTTTAAGTGGCAAATAGTTTACAAGAAGCACGTCCCACTTGGAAAGCAGGCACAGACACACTAAAAATACAGCCCTTTACACTTACATTCTAAGTTTACACTCTTTTAGAAAGCAGAGGTTCAGAATATCAAGCTCGAACCAGTAGGATTAAAGTAAGGATTCTGCCACTAGATGGAGAAATTGCCCCAGTCTAGCACAAGCGTGGTTCTGGCTCACTGCTGGGAAGTCTTAGCTGCAGGAAAGATATTTACAAGTGCCATATTGTTTAAATGACTGTGGCAACTACACCTTACGTTTATAAACTGTAACATTTTGTCAATTCATTTTATGTATTTTTGCTTGAACGGGGTAGACATCCCATATTAATCTTTATGGCATCTGCATGTTCTACATTCTGCCATTACCATATTCATGATTCAGTGCTGACTATTTAACTCTCTTGAAAATCTTTTAACATTGTTTGCATTTTGTGGCAATTAGCATTGAGTAAATAAATATATGCAAATTTCACTTCCAGTCCTGCAACTGATTAGGTAAAATACTAAAGTCTGGAACAGATTGAAAAGCTTCTCCAGGACAGTCTTAACCACCAGCTATAAGGAACAGCAAAGTCTCATTCCAAAAGAGAAGTTTGAATAATAACTAGACCAACCAAATTTTGCACATTGCCTTTATTTTGCAGAAAATGCTTTCTGCTGATTGTCTTTGGCTACATTGTCAGAAGAAAAATATAAACAGTTGTAGGTTTAACAGTACAAGAGATTAGCTACCTATGCGTAAAATAAACACATTCTAGTGGGCAGAGCTGGACATTTCCATTTTAACTACAATCTGCTGTCCTCAACTATGATTTAATTCTGTCTTTCACAGCTCAGCTCCAACTGTGACCCCTGCCACAAAGGGAACCTGAAGGCTACTTGAAAGCAAGAAGGAAGAGAATTAAAAGTGTGCTTTTTATCTCACTAGAGTAGGACCAGTGGAGTTTACATATTGATGTGCCAGAGTCACCTACGTGCTGTACGAGAAACAAAGTTTCTGCATGCTAGCAAGTCATTTTTACTGTGAATCACGGCGAGTTAGGCCAACTGCCTTGCTTCCACACTTGAATTCACCTGCAGCGCACGAGGACCCAGGACGGCACTGCCACCACCGAGGAAGAACAAAGGTGGTGTCAGTGGGGCTCTCGAAAATAACAGAACGTGTATTCTCCTCTTATTTAAAGTGAGGTTAATAGGCCTTATTCCCTTCCCCCGCCCCATGAGCCTACCAATCAAATCAAGACTTGCTGCCACGAGAAAGTCATTGCATCTTTAAGACACAGGCTCCGGCTCACATGGACGGAGGTGACACGGGCGTCCACGAGGCTAGGAGGCGGGCTTGGGCCGAGGCATCGTACTGGCTGTCGGCAATATCTGTGGCCGTGGAGGCCCCATCGTACAGTGGGGATCCCGAGGAGGAGGGAGCCGAGACTGGGTGGGCGAGAGAGGCAGAGTGGGCAGAAGAGCCTCGAAAGAACTGGGCTCCCAGCCCGTTGGACATCCCTGCCGTCTGGGCACCCGGGGTGATGGTGCCGTTGCTCACGGACCACAGGCTGGGATACTGACTGAAATGGAAAAACGGAGAAACAGATGAGTCAGAGACCTGGGAAGGGGCTCCAGATCAGCTGCAGGAGGGGAAAACAAACCCCCCAAATCCCACTCCTGATAAGTGGGTCATATGGCAGCTTTCTTTCAAACGGGCCACTTCCTCTGCGTTATTAAACCACACTCTGACGTGCATCGAAGTTATTGTCTCATGCATTAACAATGAACAAAATCATTAGGACAAAATCAATAGCTAAAAAGGCTGCTGACGTAGACACAGCTCCTGGCAGAGCAAAATACTCCAGCTTTGCGCTCATGTTCAGAATCCAAAATTCTCAGATATACTGAATCAGATGTTTCAGAGGATGTGCTTAAGCATCTGTTAACTAGCATGCCCCCCCCCACCCGCCGCAGTGATTCCTTCGAGGGAGACGACAGGCTTCTCAAACACCGAGTGGTGGGGGGTGAGCATCCAGGGGCTGCCGGATGGGCACCACATCTCAGCACGCGTTAGTTAGCCTGACCCACGGCAGAAAGAAGTGCACCAGCAGTGAGACCCGGAAGCAAACCCCAATTAATTAGCTTTATCACGTTAGCCTTGTTCTGCGACCACCTCTGAGGCTCTGTTTCCCCATCTCTGAAAGAAGGAATTGGAAATGGGTATTAAACCCCCCAGTCTGGGAACACAGGCTTGAATAGCATTACACTAGGCTACAATTTTGTTTCAGGAAAATGTCTCTCTCTTATAGTAGAATCCTTTTATAAATGAATAATGAGACCGTACGCTGTCGTGGGCTATACAGTTTACCAAGCCATGCCCTGCACTTCAGATGCACTTGAACGTGCAAACAGGCCTGAGTTAAGTGAGGTAGGTTACCATCCCCATTTTACAGATGCAAAGAAACAAGGTTCCAAGATGCACTGACATCCTCTAACGTCCTCGGGGGGGGGCCCCTTTGTAACCTACAGATCATCCAATTTACAGCAGTTTTCTAGGTGTCTTCAGAGCCCTGGAAAAGCTTGCTGATTATGTATTGCTTGCTTTATTTTTAACAGTAGACAATTAGATTCTTATTTTAAAGGAATTGTTTCCTAAAAATAAAGAATTAAGATCTTAGGCAAATAGCGATATTTTGTACACAGAAACTGCGTTGCTTTTGGGGTCAAGATGCCTTGTCTACAGACTCAGTCTGCTGTAAGCCAACTTGTCCAATCATTTAATATCTTTGAGCCCATTTCCTCATTAGAAAGTGTGGACTGACCTCTAGCTTTGTTATTTCAGTTCTCTATTATAATAATCCTATGAAGAAATGCAATACATTTACCGACCGGCTTGATTTCTTTAAGCCAATCTCCCTCTATATAATTTTCAAGTTAAGAAAATAGTCATCATTCTTTACAAGTTACCCAGCATATATGTTAAGAACATTGATTCTATATCCACAGAAATCCAACAAAGTTATTTCCTTAATTTAAATCTGCCTGTCAAAAAAGGTTCTGGAAACATTTCTGCAAAATTCACCTACTGACCCCAATAACCCTATAAAGACAGGCTGAGGCTGGGGTTATTTAGTGCCCTTTTCTTGAAGAAACAAGGCTCAAGAGACTTGTCCATCACAAGAACTAGTAAATAGCCAAGCCAGGATAGGGTCCCTGGTTCCCTTCCATTACAGCCCAGCTCCCATCCAGCCTGAGGGAGCAACTGGTCTTCCCAGAGAACAGGCTGAAGCAGGAACTCACAGCAGTCATGTAACCTGGGGTCCCCGGACACACCTGGCTAAATGGTCAAGTTATAAACAAAAACCCAACACCCATAAGTGAAGGGCAGAATAGAGGCCAGTGAGAGAGATGGCATGAAGTCATAGGCACTCAGAGTTCCCAGGACGGTTTGCGTCATTCCCCAGACATACATTACCTAGAGCCCGTAGGAGGACCAGTATTCGGACTCATGGGGAGCATGCTGGTGTGGGCAGGCATTCCAAGGCTGGACCAATTGTCGTGGGATGGGAGCATGGACAAACATGCAGATGAATTGTCAGAATAGGCTACGGGACGTAAGAAAGTGTCATTACTGATGGGATCTTCCAAGAGTGACAAAATGCATTGAAATACTACCAATAGCTGGAGCTACCCAACACTGAAAACAAAATGTGTGCGATATTAAGTAGAGAAAACAGTCCACTAGCCTGCTAAATTGGTCATCAAAGGCTAATACTTATTGTCAAATGTATATATTTGAATATATTCCAGTACCCAGGCTTTTTCTTTATCATTAGATCAATAGCTGCCCTGTAGAAATGGAATCCTACAATCACATGATCGAGGATTAATTATCTTTAAAAATAAAATCAATGTAATTTTAACCTGCCTTTTCCCCAAAGGATTATTTCTTAAGAATTAAAAACCAGGCTTTAGAAACCAGGCAAAATCTAAAATATGATCTTCTAGCCTCTGGTTGGACAACTATTTCCTTCCCAAATAAGCTCCTTTCATTTCAAATCAGCTTTAATTGCTTCATTGTTTTATGGTGTTCATTAGCTTTTTCCCTCCTTTTGGAGCCAGACAAAATGAAGTCTGGGCAACCATGGTGTTAGAGAGAATTAGGTCCAGGGATCTTCATGGTCTGGCCCGCTGATCACAAGACTCAAGCCTGCACCAGGGTCGCCTGGGGGCTTGTTAAACCACCAAGGGCTGGGCCCGCCCCTAGAGCTTTTGATTCTGTAAGTCTGGGGGCTTTTCAGATGATACTGGGGCTGCTGACCCGGGTACCACACTTGGAGAAACACACGTGCGTCAGTCAAGCTAGTAGCTCGAGTGCCTAGCTGGCCCGACATCATCACTTTCGAAGGGTTCATAAAATATCCAAACCTGGGCGCCTAGACATGGGCCCCTAGTCCTGGAGTAAGGATGCTCGAGCAATAACGGTCACATTCAGCCCTAAAGGCGCCCTGGACTGGACATCTCTGTGGTCGAGCCAGCAGTAACGTGGACATGAAAAGAAGGTCCCTCTTGAGCCGATAAAGGGCCTGCTCTCAGGAGCCCTGCAGACTGCCTTGCCCCTTCCAGAGGTCTTCCGGCCACCCGCAAAGCCCGGGCCTACTTCCGCTCAGGACTTACTTGGAGAATTGTTCCGATGCGCGTAAGGGCTGGGGTAGGGGGCTGGGCGGTGGTTCCTCAGGGCCGGGTACCTTTCACAGCCGTGCGTGGAGGGAAGAGAGAGGGGGCCTCCAAACTGAGGGTGAGGGGTGGCAGGTGGACACAGGGTGCTGGTTCCAGGAATCAACCACCCCCCTGCTGTGAGAGAAGAAGGCTGAGTACCTGACTTTTGCATCACTTCCATTATGTAAAGGGCAGGGGGGGAAGCCCCCAGAGGTCCAGCGGTTAGGGCTCCGCACCCTCACTGCCGAGGACCCGGGTTCACCCTGGTCAGGGAACTAAGATCCCACAAGCTGAGCGGCATGGCCCCCAGAAAACCCCAAAACACACAAGCAAACAAAAACTACTAAAAGGCAGGAGGGCAGAGGCCAGGAAGTGGTGGATCTTTTGCTCAGGATTCGTGAACACCGAGGACCCAGGGGAGTCTTCAGGTGCCACAGGCTGGCCGAGGTTTCGAAACCCACAGAACAGCCGAAACCCTGGGAGACTGACCCCCGACCTCAGCCAGCCCTGAGGCCTCCTCAACGCCCCCCCGGAATCCTCCCGGCCTCTTACGGGATGTTCCGTTCCCCCAGGCAGGTTAGCTTTCAGGGCCTAACTGCTGAGCTTGAATATAATGTAAAAAGAGACAGAATTCAGATTCAGGGCCAGGCGCATTCAGGACACACGGGGCGAACCCTGCAGCGGAGCCCCTCCGTGCCCCTCCGTGCCCCTCCGTGCCCCTCCTCCCACCCCACACTGTCACACGGAGGGGCTCCTGGCCTGGCTGGAGGGGCACCCATGTTCTGCTCACCTTTCTTCTGCTTTAGGCCCTCACTCTCCCCGCCTTACACATCAATCAGAAAATTGTTCCAACATTGCCCTGCCCTCCTTTAAAACTCCAGTTTCTTCTCCGTTTCCTTTTTAACTTTAAAAAAAAAATCAGAAAAACAACCACTAGAGGACAACTACTCTGGCTCCAATTCCCAAACTACAAACAATTCTTCAGACAACATCCAAATGAGGGGAAGGTCCAGATGTGGCCGCAAAGTTTGGGCTCCATCACTTGCCAGAGCAGTTGTTCATATTCTGCTCTATGACGTGGCAGCCCATGAGCCACTTAGGAGAGCTGTTTGTTAAATTAGTCCATAAGATGACAAGAAGGAGAGAAGGAAGAAGGAAGAAAGGGAGGAAGGAAGGAAGGAAGGGAGGGAGGGAGGGAGACAAGGAGGGAGGGAGGAAGAAAGAAAAAGAAATAGAAAAAGAAAGAAATACACACAGTTTGAGGAGGCGGCTGTGCCGGTTCCTCCAGACCCCTGAAGTGAGCAGCCAACACTGACTTTCCTCTCTCACGGTCCCCTCCCTGCGTGGAGAGGAGGGCTAGACACAGTCCTTCCTCCTAACAGACTCTGCTGCAGACGTGTATCACTTCTCTGGCTCATGGAACTCCTAAATGAAGCTAGACTTAAAGCAGACCTTCCCATCCTACGCTCCACTGTTTCCAGCATGAGCTGATGGGCCCTTCCCAGAACCGAAGCAGGCTAAGGGGAAAACCACACGTGATCATAAGCATCGTTCCAAACATGGTCCTTCAGTTTTCAGTCATTAACAAAAAGAGAAACCATCTCATAGTGGATATAAGAGCCGGGCTCTCCTCTTGCCCAACACAGCAGGGTGTAAACACCCATCAAGGTGTCAGCCATCCATCCAGGCCATGGTTGGAGCTGCCTTGAAGCACAGCAAAAGAACCCCAGTAAATTCTCCCCAGGCTTCTCTGTCAGGAGCCCTGTGGGCTGGGGGGGCATCCGCAAGCCCCAGATGGAGCAGGGGCTGAGGGCCAGGTGCCCTGCACAGCAAACGGCACCGTGCTCCCCACGTGCACCCAGAAGCCCTGTCTGCTCCGTCCCCAGCTTCCAGGTCCCAGCAGGCTAGCCCCCGAAACAAGGCGCATCTGGCCAGAGCGCAACAAACCGTACATGGGGAGTGCCCAGATTGCTGGCTGTCTCCAGGTTCTTCCATCATGTCCTTGTGATCGCTTCTGCCAAAGAAGTGCAGCGAATTGTCAAGGAGGACATTCAGAACATAGTATTTGCAGCAATAGTTCATCTTTCTGCACACTTCTTTGCTCAAAGGGTATAGTTAGAATTCTCTCACCTTTCCTTTGCATCAAGGAAAGCTTTTGCAAATGGATTGTATTTAATTTTAAGAGCTGTGATCTGAAAAACAAGAAGTTGCGTTTACTAGTATGTTGCTCATTCGCCAGAGGATTTAATTTGGCACCAAGAAATCAGGAACCACCAGCACCCCCTTTAAATATTCAAATATAATCAGATTTATTTCCAGGTACATTTTTCTATTTGGATCTGAAGTAGCCGAGTAATCGTCATATTTTATAAAGAAGAGCACAATTATGAAAAGCTTTTAAGTGCTGATTTTCCGAGTGGAATTCACATTAAGTTTAACCTACTGCTGACAATATTCTGTGTGCATCAACCAAACAAACAGGGCTCAAAACATAACCCGGGTCTGCTTAGGAATAGTGACTGCTAGTTCTAGTTGGCAGTCAACACTGACAACTTGACCAGCTAATCACAAACCGCCTGTACTTTGGGGTCAGACTTAGATATGGATTTACAGGCACTAAACTGTATTCTGCATCTAGTTGACTCTTCACACCACAGATTTGGAGGGATGCCCCCAACCCTTTTAGGAAGATTCGCAGAGTAAGGAGAGGCCCCCCTTTCTCTGAAGTCCCGTTCTTAAATTCTTACAGTCCTTTAACCTAAATGTTTTATTCACCTTTTCATTTTGAGCCTTTAGTGGATGCTTCGAGTTTTGGATGCTTTTATGGAAAACTAAAGGGGAAAGTGCTTGAATGAGTACTTATTTTAAAACTTTTCTCCCGCTGTCCCAATTTTATAGTTACAGTAAATTACTTGAAAAGGCATTAATTATCAGTCTAAAAGTACAATAATCACACAGGCTCTTGGCATTCGCGGGAATCTCCCGCATCCAGAATCATCCAGACCGATGGCTGCCCGCGCCCCCCTCACCTCTTCATTCTGATAAGCGGTCACCGCTATGAACTGGGTCTCCGGGAAGCAGTGGCTGGTGATCATACGCTGCGGACCCCCAACTCTCACGATGTGGATTCGAGGCTCATACTTATGTAAGGAGTTCAACATGATCTGAGACACATAAACACGGGAACGGTGATCATCAAAGTCCTACCGTTAAGACAACAAAACATCCGTATGTCCTGCTGAGGAGGAGAAAAATACATCCAAGATGCAGAAAATCCTGCAGCCCACAGGAAAATGTCTTTACTGTTCAGGTTGGTAGGTTTCCCATTAGGTGCTGCTCTCACGACTAGTTTGGAAAAAGGAATGTGAGATGCTGCACACCATTAAAGGCAATGAATGCCCATCACGAAATGCTTTGACCTGGTAAAGTTCTAAGGCTTCCAGGGCAGCTGCAGACAGCTTTAAATGCCTGAGCGAGATCGCAGCTTACGGGAACACCGGGTCTCCCAGTAACAATCCCCAGGTAAAGACGTTCTGTAGAGAAGGACAGATTTACAAGTTTGTTCAGACTCCACGCAGTAAATATGTGGACATATTCAGCTCTAAAGCGACCGTTGACTATCAAGACTGATATTTTCTCTACCCTTAGGAAAGTTGAGGGCTAGGACGCAAAAGTTCCCCAAAACTTGAGATCTGCCTGAGTGCTCAAAGGGGAGGCTTTGCGCCCTCTCCCCGCTCTCCAGGCCTTGGTGTTACCGTCGTCAGTTTACTATAAACAACACTGCAGGCTGAACTGAGGAAGGCAGATGTCACCTCCGTGCACGCAGCGCCCTTCCAAGGCTCCCCGGGGACAAGGTGCAGAGTCTCGGGGCCCCTCCTCGCGTCGTCCGCCACCCCGTCCCCGCACCCCCTCACACCTACCTGGCCCCCTCCGTTGAGCTTGTTGGTGAGCTTGACTTTGCTGAAGGAGACCGGCGCCTTCATCCAGTGCGCCCCGAAGTTGGGCGAGTCGGGATGGATGTAGACGCAGCTGGGCGCCTGCGGCTCAGGCTTGCCCCCTGGCACCCACTCCCCGTTCACGTACTTCCAGCGGTGGTTGTCGGCCGCCACAAAGTCCAGCAGGAAGGAGTACATGGCGTTGGGGTCCAGGCCAGACACGTTCACCTTCAGCACCGGGAACATCCTCCTGGAAAGGAAGGAGCGAAGCTGGAGGACCCCGGCTCTGACCCGTTAGAACGAAGAAGGCAGGGGCATCTGCATTTGGAGCAAAGAGGAGCCCCCTTGGGACCTTACAAAGGGGACGCCCGAGCTCCCCCCTTCCCCGGACTCTCCTAGATCCACAGGCACCCTCCTCACTACCCCCCGGCCTCCAGAGGCGGGGCGGGAGAGGACCTGGCGGAGGGTTGCAGCAGCCGGGTCCAGCCCGCGGGGTGAGCGTGGGCGAGGCGCGGCTCGGGGGAGTCCCCCGGGAGTCCCTCCTGCCCAGAAGAGTGAGGATAACGCGAAGAAGTCCCAGAGGGACAATTAGGGGCCACAAGGGTCTGTTCCCCAGTCTGAGCGGAAACGAGCAAAAAGACCGGGAGAAAGTGTTGGAAGGTAAGGAACTCTCCAGCCCGGCTGCCCGGCCCGCCCGAGCGCGTGGCACACGCCGGCTTGGTGCGCGCCTACCTGCCGTTCTTGGTCACGATCATCTCGTTGGTGAGCTCCTTGAAGCGCAGCCACAGCTCGCTCTCCTCCAGGCCCACGCGCAGCTCGCGTTCCGTGGGGTCGCCCTTCTCGCTGCCCGCCTGCAACTCGCTCTCCACGGCGCTCAGCAGGTGGTCCACGCGGTACTGCAGGCTCTTCCCCGCGCCCTCGGCGCCGGGGGAGCTCATCCTCCCGCCCGCCCCCTCCCCACCGCCCCCCGAAGCCCCGACTTGCTACCCGAGAGCCACCTTCGCCCCAGTAGGCGGCCGCTCTGCCAGGAAGAGGGGCCGCTCGGGCCCAGACCTGCGACGGCGCCCGGGTGCCAGCACAGACCTGGGAGGAGGGCGAGGATAGAGATCCGGGGGGGAGGGGCGGGGGAAAGGGGTGGGGGGAAGGTTATTCCACTTGAACTCCCGCAAGGAGCTACTGGAGGAGGTCTCCGGGGAGAGAAAATCGCCCCTCGGCATAAATAGAGCCTCGAGAGCCGCCGAGGGGGGCGCGGCGGATTGGGCCGCGCGCCCTTTGAAGTGCCAGGGCCGCTGCCCATTGGCCGCGAGCGGCCATATCAGACTGAGCCGGGCGCGCCGCGGAGGCGGGGGGCCAACAATGGGCTCCCGCGCCTGCTTTCTGTAAATCCGGAGCCAGGCCCCGCGAGCCCCGGCCCAGCGCCTACACCTCCGCCCTCCTCCAAATGTTTGCACCTCCATCAAAGCGGCCGGGCTGGCCCCGAAGGCCGGGAGGGGATGGGGGACGGACGGGGTGGGGATGGACGGGCAGGGCTCCCGAGCTCGCCCCGGCACGCACCTCGCCGAGGAGTTGCCCAGCTGCCCGCGAAGCTCCCCAGCTCTCGCGCGCGGGGCCCTCCTCTCTCTCTCGAAGCGCACCCGGGACCCCGCAGGTGTGCCAGCCTGGAGTGGCACCGCGGCTCTCACCTGCGCCCGAGCCGGCGTCCGTCCCTCGCCAGCGACCATCGCGCACAGCCCCGCTTAAGGGCGCGCCCTGTGCCTAGCCCGGGTCGGGCTGGTCTCCGCTCCTCCGAAGGCCCAGCCCGCCGCCGAGCCCGGTCCCGTCCCGACACGTCCCTCGGCCCGCGGCGCTTCAGGTGACTCCGCTAACACCCGCGACCATGGATCAGCCCACCCGGCGTCCCCTGTTCTCCGCAACCCTCGCGTGTCTGGAAAGGGAGGGCCCACGCTCGGAGCGTCTGCCCGCGGGCCCATCCAGCGCCCCGAGAGCGAGATAGGCCGAAATCAACCAACGACCCCTCTGGGGATGTTTTCTCGCTCCCCCCTTATCCAAGCAGGACTTTGAGGACGAGGTCTGTGCGTGCACTGAGTGTAACCCGAGAGCTGGCTCCACTTCTGTGGGGTTTGGTCTCTGCTTTCGCGGAAGGTGGGAGTGGGAGGGGGCGGGCCGGGCTTTCCCGGCGAGCCGGGTTCCAGGTGCGTCTCCCCACCCGGCCGGCCGCAGCGCCCGGCCGTGCGGGGCTCGAGTGGTTTATTACCTTTCGGGGAGAACCTCCGCGAGGAGAGAGAAGGAAAGGTGACAATGAGCAGGAAATAGTTCAATAGGGCCTCTTCAGACAATAACATTCCTCCTAAAACGGGACCCCAGGAAGGGGGACGGCAGCAGATGCTCGGCGTCGGGACGCGGTCTGCGCGCCTCGGAATCGCTCGCTAAAGAGGGCGCGTGGTCCCAGCCTCGGTGCCCCGCGTCTGCTCGGCGCTCACCCCACCTCACGCCCTCTGGGAAAAGCCACGCCATCGGCGGGGCACCCATTGCGAACAACCCTGCGCCTTCGCCAGGGGTCTGGCTCTGCGGGGAGGTCGTGGAATCTGCGCCCCGCGCTCACCGTGCCCTGCCCCGCGCGGGGCCGGGCTCGCTCCGGGGTCGAGGACGCCGGGGGACCGCGGGAGGGACCGCGCGCCTGCAGCCCCCTGGGGAGGGGTGAGCGCGCTCGCCGGCTGGCTGCCTTTCCGCCCCCCTCCAGATGGGGCCTGCGGAGTCGCGAGGCCGGGCGCACCCCGTCACTGTCGCATTTCTCAGTTTCTTTTGTTGTCTAGGATGCAAGGAAATGCCCAGGGAGCTGACCCGAGGGGGAGAGTTTCCTTCTGGAAAGAGGCACCAAAAGGACCTCATTTGCTCCCGGGACCCAGACCCTGCTGAGTCGCCTTCCACCCGGCCCTTCGGGCCATAGGCTTTGGGGGGCTTTCCGGAGAAATTAAAAATGTCGAAAGGTCATCTGTGCGGTTGAGACCTCCCGAGCCTGCGCACTTAGAATAAAGGGGGGTGGGTGTGAGGTGGAGGGGGAAGAAGCGTGGGTACCAGGCAGTGGGGGATCTCTAAAACCCCCGGCCGGGAGCCAAGCTTAGGACACTCCTTGACACCTAAGGCGGGAGCTCTCTTGGCGCTGATGCTTCGGGGTCGACTTTCCCAAAGGCTGGAAGCGCGGGTGAGGACCCGCGGGTTTACCAGGTCGCTCCAGTAACTGTGGTTCCGATTTCAATTCGGCTTCACAAGCGGGAGGGGGCACGGACAAATAAGAAGGAAGCCCCGGCAGAAAAGAATGTTAGCTCTCAAACGTGAGCAGCGACATTTCTTCCCTCCAGAAGGAAGGTCCAGGCTTCCAGAGCGGCGCGTGGAAAGCTCAGCGCGCAGCTGGGCGAGACGCCGGGGCTTAGGGGCTGCGCCGTAGCTGCGGAGGTCTCCCGACTGTCACCGCCTCGTATTTTTCCTTTCTTCTCTGTGCCTGATTTTCTGGATCTTTGTTCCTTGGTTCTCAGGATAAGCGTCTCCACTCTCCGGGCCCTTTCAATGAAGGCTACCGTGCATGACAGTTTACAGCCAGAAACTTCCTCCCGCCCAGCTATAAAGAATTCCCAGTTAATAACAAGGTGCTTCCTTGGGGGGAGGAGGGGCCAGGGCTCCCCAGATGTTTCTTTCCCAAGATCTTTCTCCCGTTGGGAAGTCTAGCCAGCCGGCCCAGAAAAATAAGTGAAGGCCTTACGGCTGGGCCTTAGGGTCCACCAATAACTTAGGAAACACTTTACAAAAAAGCACATACACACACACACCGCTCATATCCCAGAGACGAGGTTTTCCCCAGACCCACCTCCCTCTCAAGCAACAAAACCATTTGTCTTGTGGGAGCGGGTATCAATGGTGCCATAACAGGCTCAAGGGCAATCAGGGCAGGGACAGCGTTGTGGGACCCCCGCCATGCCCTCCAGTTTCCTTCTTTTATTTTTTCTTCTTCCTTAAAAAATAAATTGATTTTTGATTCTATAATTTGTGCTCACTGTAGACTATACTATACACATGATGGATGTACATATCTTTATGTACATCATGTGCGTGTGCTCGTGTGTGTGTGCGCGCACGTATGAAAATGCAAACCTCAAGCGTTAATCACTGCATATGTGGGTGTGTTTTCCTCAACTTTTTTTTTCCATTCTGTTCTTCTGGTGAGCCCTTCTTCCACACTGGTTAAGCAGACTTAACAAAAGCATTTGCATCCTAAATTTAAGACAAATATAAAGGGCGCTTGATAGCAAATCTTTTCTGTCGCTCGTGGTTTTTCTGTCTATCCCGCTGAAAGAAACCCGATGAATTTTGTTATGGTTTTTAAAGTTGCACAATATAATTCTTTAGACTCCTTAGCATTGAAAGTCTTCAAAGGCCATTGGGTTGTCTGGGGCATCTCTGGTTTGTGGAGGAGAGCAAAGACTTGTTTCTCAAAGTCTTTCTCAGTCGTGTCTCAGCCCTGGACCTGGCTGACCCATCACTGCAGCCCCAGGAAGAGGGCAGTCGGGCTATCATTTTGAGCTTCCAGACCTCTCTCCGGAAGTGCAGGGGAGGGTGTGGCCTTGGCAGGTGTGGAGTTGGATTATTAGCCCAAGGAAGTGCTTCAAGACCAATTCCATCCTGGCTATACGTTCTCAGCCACAAAGCTTTGTCACAGATGGCAGTGTACGGTTTCCTGATGGGCGTTCACACACTAAAAACAAACAAACAAGTCTGGTGAGGCTGAACGCCTGGGACTGTGACTTTTCCCCGTAAGACCCCAGCGCAGTTGCCTCCGTCCTGGAATCCCAGGCAGCAGAGGAGAAATCTGTAGGTGGCTGGATTGTGGTCCCTTCTGTGGCGGGTAGCTTGTTCTCCTGGGTTCTTGAGTTTCTCAGGCCTCGTAGTTCATAGTTTGTCTTCAGGGTGGAATGTCTTTTTCCCGGTTTTTCCAGGAAGGCCGGGAGAGCCCTTTCAACCATCTCTTCAGCTCTGGCCTGTGTTGTGGTAACAATTTCGGTCCTTCTGTTTCCACCTTATCTGTGCTTCCAAATCAGATTTCTTGCCTGTTCTCAGCTTCTCCACTGTTTCATCCCTTAGCCTTTTCTGCATGTATTAAGTGGCTTGTGAAATGCTTTTCCCACACCACTCTGTCAGTTTGCTTTTCTCTGTCACTTTTGGTTTTTACTGCCTCCAGTGAAGAGTTTCTTTTTCTGCTGTCGCCTTGGTTTTCTGACAGTCCCTCGCCCCTGCCTTGCATCACAATCTCCTCGCTCCTTGAGGCTCTGTTTCTTAGAAGCCATGGTTTTGTGTCTCACTGAAAAGACCGACCAGTTTTCTGAATTCATCTTTTGGTCCCTGCCATTTATTATTTCCAGAGGCTGCTTCTCCTCTGAGTTTTAGGAGTAACCCCATTGCCCCTCACCCGTAACACTTGGCTCCCTGCTATTTTCTTTCCCCACCTACACCTCCTCCCTTGGGGCGGTGTCCCCAGCCTGCCGGCTGCTCCAAGGACCCCTCACAACCACACTGTGAGGCAGGCGAGGTGCAGGGTCTGTCTTACTCACTCGAACCAGCACTTGACTCCTGCTGTTGAGCGCCCGGATTGGCAAAATTGGGATGCCGCCAGCATATGTGCATTTAAGGAGAAGCAGGAGCTCAAGATCCCCCTGGAGACCTGCTAGGGAGCATTTTAACAATGATGTGGGCGAAACATTAGCCCTTAACATTCACGAGAATGCAAGAGCCACAGAATCCAGAGCGGCCTTTCTTGAGTCACTACTCATTGACTTGAATCGCCCATCGTCCTGAAGACAGTAAAGCAAGGGTCCCCTGTGGAGCTGTGTACAAAATGAGACCCAAGAATGAAAAGAAATTAGCTCTTCCAAGGGAAGCGATGAGGGTGAAGCAGTGGGAGCATCATTGCGGGTATAAAGTTACTCAAGAAATCACGCCCGGGAGCTCTACCCGATCATTTAATCGGTGACCTTATGAAATGGCATGTCTCCTTTCTCTATACCTTAGTTTAGAAAATCCTACTTTGGCACTGAATTAAATCTGAAGTCCCAAACCAATTCTCTTATAGGAAAGAACGCTGGAAACAAACGGATTTGGGAGTGACTGGTATACACTGCTTATGCTGGACCAGCTCTGAGGTTCCCAGTGTAACTATTCAGCAGGAAAGGCCGACATTACGTCCCAAATGAGGCCAGGTTGTGATTGCTGCTGTGAGAGGGGTTGGTACAGCAGGCTCTGAGCCCAAGAGATTCAGGAGCCTGACCCTTCCTAGAGGAAGCAGCAGGGAGAAGGCAGGGTTCCAGGCCCAGGAGTGGGAGGGAGACTGCTCTTTCTATGGAAAAAACAGTATGCAGTGTGGCCAGATGTTGAACTGGAGCGCAGGCAGAGACCTGAGGGCGGCTGCATGCAGTGGGGTTTTAGTGCCTTGATTCTGGAGCAAAGCTGAGGACGACTTAAGACTGGACTTTTACTGACAGTGGAGACTCCACAGACCCAATCACCTATTTAATAAGAACAAAGGGGGGCTTCCCTGGTGGCGCAGTGGTTGAGAATCCGCCTGCCAATGCAGGGGACACGGGTTCGAGCCCCGGTCTGGGAAGATCCCACATGCCGCGGAGCAACTAGGCCCGTGAGCCACAACTACTGAGCCTGCGCGTCTGGAGCCTCTGCTCCGCAACAGGAGAGGCCGCGATAGTGAGAGGCCCGCGCACCGCGATGAAGAGTGGCCCCCGCTTGCCACAACTAGAGAAAGCCCTCGCACAGAAACGAAGACCCAACACAGCCAAAAATAAATAAATAAATTTATAAAAATTAAAATGGAGATTTCTTTAAAAAAAAAAAAAAAGAACAAAGGGGACGTTAAGACAGGAGGGCCAAGTCTGGCGGGAAAGCTTACGGTGAGGCCGGTGTGCTAGGTGCCCGCGTGGTTTGGGAAGAGGACGCTGCCAGAGGGCAGAGGTCAGCAGGCAGGTATGGGGGTGGGGCACTGGGCAGGCTTTTGAGACGGTGGGATTCTGGGATCTTCATGGACTAGATAGGAAGAACTCTAGAAAGGTCTGCACTGTATCCTAGAAACTGTGGGGGCACTTTTAGAGACTTCTTGTAGAAATTCCCATATATACCACAGACAAAGACGAAAACAAGGGAGAATGAGAGATATTGTAAGGCTATTTGGGGAAGGCCTATCTGGGAGAGGGGGAAAGAGGGGAAGACAGATGGAGCCCGGAGCAGAAATCTGCAAGAGCATTTGGAGGGCCGGCGGCTGCAGCTGGGGTGAGAACAGAGAGCTGGAGGGTGACATGGGGAGCGCCCCGAGGGAGAGCCGGGCGCTGGGAAGGCAAGAAGGAGGGGCTAAAATGCATCCTCCCTCCATATCAAGCACCAGACTGATAGTAAAAAACGGGACAAAGGGGAGGGCTTGGCATGTCTGTGAGAAAAGAGCCCCAGTCAATGGTTCCCACCACGGGGACTTTGCCAGCTGAAAAGAAGCCACTGAGGAGGAAAACCCATTTGGAAATTAGGATTCGCACGTTCTACAGCCTCAACTCACACAGCTTCCCGGGTCCAGCGTGTCCCAGCCCGAGAACACAGGCAGGAGGAAGTAACATTCACCGCGGTCTATTATATGCGAGGAGTCCTGCATATGTTATCAGCCAGACATCAGCTTTGCAAGGTGGTGAGAGCTCCTCTTTTATATTCAGGAAACTAAGGCTCCAGAGAGAGGGAAAAATGGAGAGCAGCTGGATGTCTGATTTGTCTTACTTTAAACTCATCTTGTTTCCACCAAACTAGGTTAAATATATGGAAAGCGGAAACAAATGGGTTTATCTCTCTCCTACCCACCACATTCAAAAAACTATTTATAAATGGAATGTGGCGTGTGTGTGTGGATGTGTGTGTGTGTGTTGTTTGGCGAGGGGAACTGGTTGGCTTAAATACTTTGAAAAATCTGAAAAAAAGTTTCGTAATACGAAGGATGACAATATAGTAGGAACTGGAGGAGGAAAAAATCTCATCCTCAAACAACTCGCAATCCAGTCGGAGATGCTGATCAGAGAGAAAAGCAAAGGCCAAATAGTGCTTAAGGCTGAATACATCATCCTAATTGTGCTTCCAAAGCACCCTATGTAAGTCAGGATTATTATCCTCCTTCTTTTAAAAATTTTCATAATAAAATAAAATGCAGATCAGAGAGGTAAAGAAGTCTCCCCAGGGTCACAGAGTTCATGTGGAGCTGTCACTCCAAGTTATAGTAGTGGACTACAGTAATTCCAGAACAGAAGTAAGTAGGAAGACTCAAATTGTGTTCTTGGTCTTTGCCTGATTCATTTTTTATCCACTTGTATAACTTTCAAAGATCATCATTAACCTCAGAGGCTGGCTTTTAAAAAAAGACCATTCTACTATTGTAGCTACTTCCTTTGGGTGCTAGAGGAATTGGTGAGGTGAAAGGCACTGAGAGAGGGACTTCCCCGGCGGTCCAGTGGTTAAGACTTCATGTCTCGAATGCAGGGGGCCGGGGTTCGATCCCTGGTCAGGGAACTAAGATCCCACATGACGCGCAGCCAAATAAATAAATAAATAAAGGCACTGAAAGAAAAACCTGGAACGTTGTGGGAACTTGTACAGTGTTATCTGCTGAGGTTTGAATACAGGCTATAAATTTATACACTTTGTGATGCCCGTGAGTAAGAGTTCCCATAGATGAGCTGTTAGCCTAGAAAGGGAATTTCTGGGTAAGGTCCACCTTCGGTATTTATAGAATTTGCTGAATTGTTTTCCAGAAGATGTTGCACCAGTTTTATGCGCCACCTGCAGCGAGTAAGGTCCTTCTTTCTTTGCATCCTGGCCAACACTTGATATTGTCAAATTTTACAATTTTTCCAATCTGAAGGGTATAAAAAAGAATGTCGTGGTTTCAAATGGCATTTCCCAGATAACTAAGGATTTTTGAGCATCCTATTGAATCTTTTTCTTTTCTTTTAATTGAATTATAGGTGATTTACAATGTTGAGTTAGTTTCTGGTATACAGCAAAGTGATTCAGTTATACATATATATAACTTTTTCATATTCTTTTCCATTAAGATTTATTATAGGACATTGAAGATAGTTCCCTGTGCTATAGAGTAGGTCCTTGTTGTTTATCTATTTTATATATAGTAGTTTGTACCTGCTAATCCCAAACTCCTAATTTATCCCTCCCCCACCCCCTTTCCGCTTTGGTAACCATAAGTTTGTTTTCTTTGTCTGTGAGTCTGTTTCTGTTTTGTAAATAAGTTCATTTGTGTCATATTTTAGATAGCATATAAGTGATATCATATGGAATTTGTCCATTGAATCTTTTTTTAAAATTCAATTACGGGAGGTTTTTTTGTAATGCTAATACTAATCATTTGTCGATTTTATAAATAGTAAAACATTCTCTCCCTTAATGGCTAGTCTTTCATGTCCTTGATGATATCCTTTTGCCAACAGGAATTCTCAATTTTAATATGGTCAAAGGTATCACACTTTTCCTTTCCACTCTATGGTTTTTGTGCCTTTGTTTGAGAGAGCCATTCCAACTCCCAAGATAGTCTCTCATATTTGCAAAGTTGTATAGCTCTGCCTTTTTACATTGAGAACTTTAAACTACTCAGAACTGACTTCTGTGCATAAGATGAGAGAGATCCCCTTTCAATGTGGAAAATCAATTGCCTAAGCACCGCCTATTAAATCATCCATTGTTTCACTAAAGATCGGCAATAAGTCTGCCTTAGTTTCTGTTCTGCATCTGATTCTGGGCCCTCGGATTCTGGGCTCCCTATTCTAATTCATTGATGGATGGTTTTATCTATGCTAGTGCCAATGAAGCACTATTTTAATTGTTCTATAGCTTTAAGTTAGGGCCTGACATGTAGGATAAGCCCCAGCCCTTACTATTTTCAGTTTCCAGTGTGTCTTGTCTGTTACAACTGGCTGCTCTTCTACATAAACGTAAGAATTAGCTTGTCAAATTCCATGAAAAATTACTGAAATCACATTAAATCTAAAGATCAGATTGGGGAGAACTGACATCTTTGAAATATACAGTATTTCTCTCCATGAGCATGACACTCCTTTTATTTAGGTCTTTTTAAATGTCTCTCAGTAATGTTTTATAATTTTTTTCATAAAGGGTTTACACATTTTTTCCCCCAAATTTAACCTTAGATAATTAATTTTTACTGCTATTGTAAATGGAATATTTTAAAATTATTTTATAAAATCACACATTTTAAATAATATTTATGTAAACACTTTTATCTCATTACAGAATCTCATATAACACAAACACTTAGTAATCCCCACCCAGATCAAGAAAGAGCCCATTCCCAGCACCCCAGAGGGTTCGCTTCCCAATCACAAGCCTCAACCTACCCTTTAAAGTTAAACATTTTCTGGAAAATTATAATAATTACTTTCTTGCTTTTCTCTGTTGGTATTTTTCTATTAAAAAATACAGTTTTATATCTTTTATGAATTTTATGGCTTTTTTTTTCTTTCTTATTATACTGGTCAAACTTCCAGTCCAAGCTTGAAGAGAAATAGGAATAAATAGGCATCTTTCTATCGTTCCCAAATTCAAAAGGAACAGTTTCAACATTTCACCATTAAGTACATTATTTATTTACAATTTTTTAAAAAATATACTAACAGATTAAGGAATTTCCCTCTTATTTATAATTTGCTATCATCTTCATCATGAGTAGAAATTACTGAAATAAACAATATATTACTGGGCTCAATTTGGTAATATTTTGTTTAAAATTTTTGCAACTACATTCTTGAGTGAGATTAGCCTGTTTTTTTCCTTCTAGGTTATGCAGGTATCACAAAAAGAAATGGAGGATGCGCCCTCTTTTTCCATTTTCTGGAGAGTTTACTTATAAAAGATGACATTATTTTTCCTCTAAATATTTGGATGAAATTCACTAGTGAAACCATATGGGCCTAGAATTTTCTTATTTTCTTTGTGGGAGGGTTTTCAAATTACGTATTCAGGGCTTCCCTGGTGGCGCAGTGGTTGAGAATCTGCCTGCCAATGCAGGGGACACGGGTTCGAGCCCTGGTCTGGGAAGATCCCACATGCCGCGGAGCAACTGGACCCATGAGCCACAACTATTGAGCCTGCGCGTCTGGAGCCTGTGCTCCGCAACAAGAGAGGCCGCGACAGTGAGAGGCCCGCGCACCGCGATGAAGAGTGGTCCCCGCTTGCCGCAAATAGAGAAAGCCCTCGCACAGAAACGAAGACCCAACACAGCCAAAAATAATAAATAAATAAATAATTTTTTTAAAAAAATTATGGATTCAATTTATTTAATAATTGTAGGACTATTTGGATTTTTCTATTTCTTCTTACTAAAATAATTTGTCCACTGTTGCTATTGAGATGTCGTTTGTATTTCTAATTGTCATTTCTTTGTGAGCGATCTGTCCTTTCTCTCTGGCTTCTTTAAAGAACTTCACTTTACATTTGGTGTTTTTTTGTTGTTGTTTTTTTACCTATTGCTCTTGTGGTTCTTTGGAATCCTTAAATCTGAGGATTGGTGTCTTTCGTCAATTCTGGAATTTTAGAATTTTTTCTTCAGATATTGCTTCTTCCCCATCCTCTTGATTACTTCCACCGGAACTGTGATGAAACGTATGTTAGACTTTCTTACTCTGGCCTGTATGTCCCTTAACCTCTCTATGTTCTACCACCACTTTGTTTCTCTGTGCTGTATTTTGGATAATTTCTGTTGATGTACATAATTCACTAATTCTACCTTCATATATTTGTCTAATCTACTATTTAACCCACTTGTTAAATAATTTTATTTATTATTTTTTCCACTTTAAAAATTCTATTTCTTCCTTTTTCAAACAAACTGATTCATTTTCATAGTCTCCTACTCTTTACTCATAATTTAAAATTTGTTTGTAAAATTTATTTAGGGCTTCCCTGGTGGCGCAGTGGTTGAGAATCCGCCTGCCGATGCAGGGGACACGGGTTCGAGCCCTGGTCTGGGAAGATCCCACATGCCGCGGAGCAACTAGGCCCATGAGCCACAACTAGTGAGCCTGCGCGTCTGGAGCCTCTGCTCCGCAACAGGAGAGGCCACGACAGTGAGAGGCCCGCGCACCGCGATGAAGAGTGGCCCCCGCTCGCCGCAACTAGAGAAAGCCCTCGCACAGAAACAAAGACCCAACACAGCTAAAAATAAATAAATAAATAAAATAAATAAATTTTTAAAAATTTATTTAACTTTATCAATCATACTTATTATACTTCCCACATCTGATAACTTCCATTATCTTGATTTTTTTGTGAATCTAATTCTGCTGATTCTTATTTCTACTTGTTCTTATTCATAGTTCTGGGTTTCTCCATGAAAATGTCACATTTATAATAAATATATTATTATTTACTTGATGGTGCCATCATTGCTTTTCATAACTTTGAATTAAAGAAAAAGAAATCTGCCATTTAATTATTTCTTTGGGAGTTTCAACATTTCTTCATCCTTTTCATCTAGGTAGGATACTACAGTCTCATTCTCAATCCGCATACTTAGTCCAATATTGACTTGCTGTCTTAGCCTCCTAGAATCAAAAAAGGGAAAAAACTACATGTATAAACTCTGAAGGCAAAGTGCCTTGGAGATGGGCCACCCCTACTGTAATTCTTGGCTATTTGCTCTTATTCACCAAGGAATTGGGAAAAAATTCATGTCCCTTCACTTTCGTCCTGCCATTATCCTGGGTTTTCCATCTCTTCAGGCTGCTGACCCATCTAATTCAGCATCCCTGAAATCTCAGTGACCTTCACCCCCACTCCGCCAAGGGCAGGAGCTCACACTCTTGCCTTCAGGCATTGACCAGAGCTGCGCAGACTCAAATCTTAAGCTCAGTGTCCTGCTCCAACCACAGTCTCCCATCCTCTGTCATCTCCTGCTTTTAATCCCTCTCTAACTTGTTCTTTGATCTCCTGGGGAACTACATCCTCTAAGTCTCTGGGCAGAGAAAAGACAGGAGCCAACCACAACATGGTGTATCTGAATTGCTTGTTCCCGGGTCAAGGGTACTGTGGTCCTGGGTACTGTGGTCATCCCCAGAGAAGCAGGCTCACCCCTCGTGTGTTCTGGGAGGTTAATCTTAAAGGAAAGAGACAGAGCCTTCTCTTAAAGATTGTATTTACTAACAATGAATCTTGTGAAAAAGAAATCAATCCCATTTACAATAACATCAAAAACAATTAAGTACTTAGGAATAAATTTAACCAAGAAGATGAAAGATATCTACTCTGCAAACTATAAGACGTTAATGAAAGAAAACTTAGAAGACACAAATAAATGCAAAGGTATCCCATGTTCATGGACTGAAAGAATTAATATTGTTAAAGTGTTAATATTACCAAAGGTCATCTATAGATTCAACATAATCCCTATCAAGATTCCAATGGCATTTTTTGCAGAAGTAGAAAAAAAACTCCTAAAATTTATATGGAAACACAAAAGACCCAAAATAGCCAAAGAAATTCTGAGAAAGAAGAACAAAGAAGGAGGCATAAAACTTGCTGGTTTCAAGCTATACTGTAAAGCTATAGTGATGAAAACAGTATGGTACTGACATTAAAAACAGATAAATAGACCAATGGAACAGAACCAAGAATCCAGAAATAAACCCAAGCATATACGGACAACTAATATTTGACAACGAAGCCAAGAATACTCAATGGAAAAACAGTCTCTTCAATAAATGGTGCTGGGAAAAATTGGATATTCACATTTAAAGAATAAAACTTGATATCTCTCTTACATCACTCACAAAAATCAAATTGAAATGGATTAAAGACTTACATGTAAGATCTGAAACCATGAAACTCCTAGAAAAAAATGTAGAAAAAAATCTTAACATGGATGCACCTCGAAGGCATGATGCTAAGTGAAGTAAGTCCGACAGAGAGACAGATACTGTGTGATCTCACTTATATGTGGAATCAGAGGCAAGACTTCGGGAAAGGGAGAATTAGAAGAAATTGATCAAAAGTTACAAACTCCCAGTTATAAGATAAATAAGTACTAGGAATGTAATGTATAACATGATGACTATAGCTAACACTGCTGTGTGTGGTATATAAGAAAGTTGTAGTGATACTTAGGAAAATTGTTAAGAGAGTAAATCGTAAGAGTTCTCGTAACAAGAGAATTTTTTTCTTTTCTTTTTATTGTAATTATATCAGATGATGAATGTTAACTAAACCTATTGTGGTAAACATTTCACAATATATGTAAATCAAACCAGCATTCTGTACACCTTAAACCTATACAGTGAAACATGTCAATTATTTCTCAATAAAACTGGAAGAGAAATTGTATTTACATCATTTTTTCTATACATAAACTCTTTAAATGGTGGCAATACCAATATTAACAATGGTTACTATACCAATGTATAATTTTTTCTGCAAATAAAAGGTTTTATCCACTTCGTTGGATAAAACTTCATGACATTTAACTTTTTTTGGATCACAGACCTCCTTAGAAACTTAATTTAAAACACACACACACTATGAATCCTGTCTCCAAGAAAATCATATGTACATAATCATATACAACATATTTTAAGGGGTTTACACCCCCAAAGTTTCTGAGTTTTATGTTAAGCACCCTGGTCTACTCTAAGTCTGACAATAGATTCACCAATTCAGTGGTTCTCTCAAGACTGTTTTACCTGTAAATTTTCTCATTGTGTATCTATCCACCCTTACCAATAGTCCTACTTTCTTTCCTGATCATGTAAATTCACAAGGCTCTCATATCTCAAATTGGAAATTTTGACCACTGGGGAAATTATGGAAATGTTCTTCAAAATCTTGGGGAAAAAGCATATAAAATTTGGATTAGCATTTCATACTCAACAATCCTGCTTGGGAAGATGATTTGAGAACCACAGGTACTGGCTAAATAAATAAAAGAACATCTGTTTCTAGCAAGACAAATTAATCAATCTTCACCAAAATCAATTATCAGAGAAATAAAAACAAATGGTTACTAATAAGGGTGTGTATGTGTCTGTGTGTCTGTGTGTCTGTGTGTGTAGGAAAAAAAATCATCTCTACCGCAACTTGCATGAACATCCAAAGAAACTAATGACTGATGAATCCAAATCTGCTGTTTATGTGTTGACTTGAAGTTAATATCTGTAAAACCCCTATAAATGGACAGAATTTGAAGGCTTCCCCAGCAGACAGAGCCTAGAGGACAATTGGTATCAGATGACCCTGTCCCGTCTTCAGGGATGGGTCTGCACCTGCGTGCCCAGAAGCCAGGCATCTGTGACATTTTCGGAGGGCAGAGGCAGGCTCGGTCTGCACTGGAGGGGAACTTCCGACTCCTCACCAGCAGCGGGCCGGCTTTCTCAGGCGCCCCCAGAATCCTGGCTTTCCCGACCTCTCTGCAAGGCCTCGGCCTCTGACTGATGGGGGCTCTTTACAGTGCAAGGTGCCTTAATTAAAACATGAACTCTGGGCTTCCCTGGTGGTGCAGTGGTTGAGAGTCTGCCTGCTGGTGCGGGGGACACGGGTTCGAGCCCTGGTTTGGGAGGATCCCACATGCCGCGGAGCGACTGGGCCCGTGAGCCACAATTACTGAGCCTGCGCGTCTGGAGCCTGTGCTCCGCAACAGGAGAGGCCACGACAGTGAGAGGCCCGCGCACCGCGATGAAGAGTGGCCCCCGCTCGCCGCAACTAGAGAAAGCCCTCGCACAGAAACGAAGACCCAACACAGTCAAAAATAATAAGATAAATAAATTTATTAAAAAAAAAAAAAAAACATGAACTCTGTTCATTTCACTCCGTCTGATAAGGACCCCCAAAAGACAAGCGGAGTTGACCAGAGAGCAAAGTAGTAAGAGACTGAATCCCAGGGTCTTGTCTTGAAGGCTTTCCCATGCCTGCCACGTCAAACTGGACTAACGTCGATCTGAACTCACAGATGTAATCGGCCACCGTCAGCGACCAGGCTGCAATTGGGCTTCTTCTAGTCGGAGGCTGGCTCACCCACGGGGCCCCAGCGGGCAGCCCAAGCCTCCCCTTCCGGTTATTTATGAGGCTGTTGGGGAAGGTTGTACCTGGCATGGAGGACGTGCTCCATCGTACACTAGAAACACCACCACCACCACCTGAATGGATGCAACCCATCTTATACAAAGTACTGGACAGTCAAAGAGCTTGTACCGTGAGCCGGACGTTATGTAAGCACCTTAACTACATTGCTGAGTTCATCCTCACAGCAACCCTGGAGTAGGTATCCTTGTACCCACCGCACGAAACCAGGACACCAAGGCCGGGCCTCACTAAGGTCACATGGGTAGAAAGGGTCAGGCAGGAGCTGAACCAGGCGTGTCCTGCCGGCCTGCGGCGCCAGCCTGCCTCCGAGCGAGAAGTGGGGGTGTGGGCATTACACAGATTTTATAGGTGGAAAACTGAGCCAGAAGGAGCTCATTTACTCATTCAGTTAGGAAAAATTAATTGATTTCCTCTGTGGGCCAGTTACTGTTCCAGAAGCAGGAGACCCTGCAGGGACCAAGACAGCCCTTGCCGCCTCGCTGGGTTGCCAACATGGGGTGGGGTGGGGGAGGGAGAAAGGAGGGGAGTAGATGGACAAGCCAGCATCCCTCACTCCACGGTGATGAGAGGAGGAAAACACCAGATGGGAAGGGTGCGGGCCATGGAGGGCAGTGTGTGTGCCCTGCTGCCCTATGGCATCCCAGAAGGGTTCCTGGAGGAAGTGATACTTGGGTTGAGATCGAAAGGAGGAGCCACACAGGGACGTCCCTGGCGGTCCAGTGGTTAGGACTCCAAGCTTTCACTGCTGTGGGCCCGGGCTTGATCGCTGGGGGGGAACTAAGATCCTGCATGCCGAGTGGCACAGCCAAAATTAAAAATAAAAATAAAATAACATAAAGGAGGAGCCACATCAAACCAGAATCTCTCAATTCCCTTCCCCTCTCACTGCCAAATTCTTCTCAAAAACAGCAGGGTTTTTTGGTTCTGTTTTTTGTTTTTTTCAAATATTTCTCATTTCTGGTGTTTTTCTAGACTACTCACGTGCCACCCAGGGCCGCTTGGTGTCTTCTTGTTTTCTGATTGGAATCTTTTTTCCCACTGGCTGGGCTGTGGGAAGGCCAGGAAGCTGAGGGGAGGCCGTGCTTTGGGCTGGTGACCAGCCGGACGGGAGCCCTCTGGCCACCTCCCTGGGGGCCGCACCCCACGCTGCCTGTGTGCCCTGGGGAACACGGGACCCAGCTTTCGGAAGCAAACATGATTTCTGTGGTTATTGTTTTCATTACATTCAAAATGTGAGAAATAATTTTTAAAACAGAATTTGGTAAAGTTGGACTAACAACGATCACTAAAATGTGTATTTATTTATTCATATTTCAAATTTTCATTATATGCTATTTGATATTTTAGAAGATAGTACCTTATTGCTAAGAAATACCATTCACGTCAGGGTTCATCTCGTCTGTGATCGCCTACCAAGGGGCAGATTTGCTGGGCCGTGCAAGTCCATGGAGAAAAGTGGTAGGAAAATCAGACCACAGAAAGGCGGGCACTGATTTGGTTTCATTTTGTTTGTAAATTAGACTCAAGATTAGATTTTTATGTCTCTAAGACCAAAACTAATGTCTCTGTCCTCTGGTCACCACATCAAGACCCAGAATGAAAACACAGTTCAGTACACATGGATGTGCTTTCACCCTTAGTTGTAAGTGGTGGCCGCTGCTTCCAGGCAGCCCTCCTGGATGTGTCAGGACTTTCACCGCACAGTCTGCTGACACGCAGCCGGGAGGGTACTGTGCTGTGGCCGCCCCTTCCCACGCCCCCGACCCCAGATCTAAGACAAAGCCTCACTGTGCAGCTTCCAGACCAAGACAACGCTGACCACCCCGCCAGCTCTGCCCTCTGGGTCCACATCTGCAAACTGGCCGCTCCTCTCCAGCAGTCTGCTCAGGGTAGCACCAAACAGAGAAAAGCAAACACAGAAGCAAGCTGTCAGGCTCGGCACGCCTTGAACACACAGTGCTGTTATTAGGATGCCTCAATATTTTTCCTCGCTGGAAGCCGCTGGCTCATACTCATCCTGAAAGAAGCAACAGCACACGACGGGGGGAAGAAAGCATTTCCCGACCCCATGCAGTGTGCAGTCACGTGTGGGCGAGTTATATGGATTCTGTGTGAAGCATATTGAATCCACCCATTATTAGAGCCCAAGAAACTGCATTTTCCTTTTATTCCTCTAGAACATCAGTAGTAACACCTGGCACAAACTGGGCCTAAACCCGGGAAGTCTGGGGCTGAAGGAGGGCGCATGGTTGGAGGGGTGCCTCCTGGAAGGGGCTGAGGATTCAGTCCCCCCGCCCGTCCCCCCGCCCGGGAGGGCTGCTCACTGCTGTGGACACGACAGCACTCACGAGCCCCTGAGCCTGCTTTCTGGTCTGCGACACCAGTGACTCAGAGAGGGACAAAGGGACACACGTGCAGGAGAGGCTTGCCCGGTGCCTGTAACACCATCAGCCTCACTAGCTGCCACCTCCCTCTCAATGCTAATAACAGATGCAATATTTGTCACCAGGCTGTGCCTTCCCTCCCTTGCCTGCATCCTGGGCGGCCTGGGAAGATGGGGACAGAGGCCAGGAGGCCGCGGTCTCACGCGGAAGTCCCTTCGGGAGGCCGGGACCCAAGGGTTACCCTTGGGGCCACAGTTTCGGACCCCACAGGGACGGTGACAAGGACATGTCCCTCCGCAGTGGCAGCTGCAGGCCCCATGCGCTCTCACCTGGTGCTCACAGCGGCTCTAGAGAACACGGTGTAATGGTTGTCATCACCGTTTGATTTGTGAGGACACAGACTCTAGAGCTGGTGAGGGAAGTGCCCAGTGTCACAGCTCCCAATGGCGGTCCTAGGCTAGGCCCCGGGGCTTCATTCTCCCTTTCTGCGTTGCTTCTCCTGGTGAGGCCGGAACAGCGGAAGCAAAGTACAGGGCGACCGCCTGCCCCGCGGGCGAGCTCTGGCGGGGTGGGCGCACAGCAAGGCTTGGGGGCGCCAGCAGCGGGGGGCAAGTGGGGCTCCCTCGGCACGGGTGCCCCTCACACTGGGATGAGACAGATGCCTGAACACCCTGCCTGCCGTCTGTCTCTGTACACACGATACAGCAAACACCAAGGCAGAAACAAACACAGCCTTTTATCCCTCCTGGGGAACAGCTGTTTGACAAATTGCTTTCCTTGGGAAAGTACTCAGGCTTATGGGAGGACACACAATAATTAGAAGACGCGGTACCTGCCTTTGAGGCTCTTACAGAGCTCTAACAGCTAAAGAATGTAGGTGGAAGAAGGGCAATTTCAGCCCCAGCTTAGGAGGAGCTAATGAGTGAAGGGAATGCATCCTGGAAGGCTTCCTGGAAGGGGTGATGGATCTGTGGGCAAGAAGAGGAGATAAAGGCAATGGGTCAACCCAGTCTCAGAGGAGGGACTTCGCCTGTCATCCAAAGGCAAGCGGAGCAGTAAAGGAAGCTAGCAAATGTTTTAGCTAGAAAAGTCGACAAAACGTGCTTTGGTTTGCACGGATGCCCTCTGAAGGCCCACTGTGGTGCCGGGAGCAGTTTCTCCTAGTTGCTGAGCCGGGTCTTGGGTGGAGGAGGGGTGAAGCATCTTCCTGCATCCCTGAACATGCAGAGCAGAGCCGGGCAGCTTCGGAATCGCTGCTGTGTTGGTTCCCCCCAGCTGGAGCCAAGGCCAGGGGTCCTGGGCCCCTCCCTTGGGCTGGGGCCTCAGACTCACACGACCTCTGGTGTTTTACAGGCACCTTTGCTGGATGTTCAGTGGGGATATGGTCAAGCCTCTCATCCTTGCAGCCCAGGAGCTGCAGGCCCCGAAGTGCTGCCAGGAGCTTCCAGCAGGGTGGTGGCCTTTGCTGCAGTATCTGGGTGCAGAAGTAAGCAATCCTGCTAACCTTGGCTCTGAGTTTGACTGCAAACTCATCAACTTTGCAAAGACCTTTTTTTCCCCAGATGGGTTGTCCTTAGTCATCTGCGCTTCTAAGAATCTGAAATCTTCACATTTCCATGTACACAATATGGGGAAATGTGAGCAAAATAAAGGAACAATGAGGCATATGAAGGTTTTTGAAAACTTGGTCTTGCATCTTTTTAAATTTGAAATTTTGCAGTTTTTAGTCGTTAGAAAAGTGAACAGGGTGTCTCCTAAGTGCACAGATTAAATATTACAAAGTGCTCCCAGGAACTGGGGCCTTGGCTTCTAAGAGAGTGTCGGTGTCCCCTTGGTACCCACCGTGGAGCTCCCCGCTTCCCTCCTTGTGTGCAGGAAATGGATCAGGGGACTGAAGAGGAGACCTTGACCATCCATGATTCAATCATGTCTTGCTGTGTCTCTGTAATTATTGGAGTTGGCTTTATCCAAACAAAGAGAATATTCTGAAGACATTCAGCCAAATTCTGATGGACAGGACAGCCGGCCAAGGGAGGCTCTGATCTCCCTGGGCTGAGCTCTCACTTGCGGGAGGGGCAGGAGCTGCGTTTGCATTTCCGAGGCCAGACCACACTTTTCCCATAGATTGCCATTTCCCCAACTATTTGCCCTGATTAAAGGAGGGTAGAAAATTACTTACGCCCCTAAATTGCAACAACAAAGGCTGGGTTTCTCTTTTCAATCAAAACAGCACGGCTGCCTGATTCAAATGCTAATAGCGGGGGCCTGAATTGGCCACTAAAAGAGGGAGACACTTTTCTCTGCAAATGACCAGAAAGTCACTCCATTGCCCAAGAATCCGCAGGATCCTTCCAGCTGGACGTCTGTGAAATTGCTTCATGGGAAACCTCCCGGAGGTGGTCTCGGGCTGCAGCCTGCTTAGGGTGCAGCTTCTGGGGAAGCGAAGAGGACCTTCAGTTTGAGCAAAGCTCTGACCCAAGGAACGGGGTCTCTGCGGAAACGCCCCTTCTCCCTGTTGCACATCCAGGAAGAGGTGAACACCTCTGGTGCAGCTCTGGAATTCTTTGCTGGAAAAGGCGGCAGTTTGAGCGTTGGCTGCCATCATCCTAATTCATCCTGATTCTGAGGTGGCCTTGCTCCCACTGGCTTTAAGGAGAAAAGCAAGTGTCTCCTCAGCTGCCTACAGCCGCATCCCCCCAGGCCCTCCCACCAGGCATCCCAGTGCTCTGCTTGCTTGCGGGGGTAGCTGGAGAGAGCAGGGCTTCGGGCCGATGACCCCAGTTCCACTCCTGCAGCTCGCTCGGGGCGTGACCAGGCTGTGCCCTTTGTGCCCCTTGCACGCTGCGTCCTCAGGAGTGAGGTCTTAGGGCAGAGGGGGACCAGCGCCTACCTCCCCACTCAGGTGAGGAAGTGTGCACACACACGCATGGGGACCCGGGGCAGACTGCCGGCAGCCCCACGCTAGCTCGGCCCTGACCAGGTCGGCTAGCACTCCAGCCCGAGTGCCCTTCCACGTCACAGCCCCTCCTGCGACACCAGACGCCGCGCCACGTGTGGGCGCCTGCGCTGTGGGACTCGGGGCTCCGGCAGGCGAGGCATCGGGGGCGATGACACAGAGGTTTTGAAAACTTCTCTCCTCAGTCTCTACGCCTCGCTGCCATTATCACAGTATGTGTCTTTTCAGTGTTTGCTTTTGTGTTCACCTTACCCACCAATCACGCAGTCGTGCACATGTACGCTTTGCACCCACCCCGTGCCCAGCTGGGGCGCCTTGCTCGCCGAGGGCTACACCCTCGAGCCCCTGGTGCATTGGCTGGACTCAGCTCTATTCTGCTGGAATCTTGCGTGTTCGGTGGGAGCAACGCTGATTTTAGATCTGTATGAGTTAAGAGGCTTTAACAATTTGCAGTCCCAAGGGGACTGTTACATGATCCTCCAAGATAGCCATCCCTTTCTCTCCTCTCTACCCTCCCCCGCTACAGCCCCGGCGACCTCAAAGGACAGGGGTTACTTTTGTTTACTTTTCAGATTTACACTATGCTGGTTACTTTCTTATGGATTATTTATGACGCTTCTTTTACTGGGAAACAGTTCTGAAACCATATTGTGGAGTGACAGTTCTTTCATATACCTGTGAAAACACCACGAATATGACTGTGCAAAAGGTATTCAGAATAGGCATTCATGCATGTGTTAGAAAGGGACTTACTTCCTGGAGAACTCCATGTTAGCAAGGGAAGTAGAATACATCTGATGTAAGTGACCAAGATATCTTTTACTTCGAGAATCCTTCTCATCTGATTTACAGATAGTCTTGTTCTGAAAGAGATGTTTTATTTTTATTTTTTATGTTCATGTCTTACCTCCAAGGCTAGACTTTAAGACTATCAAAATGGGCACTTATCCCTCTTTATATTTCTGATGCGCAGATTCATGTATTACACACAGTGTGGACTGCATTGTTGTGACAGGGAAGGACCTTTGTCTTCTATTACAAGTTATCACTAAAGGGATGTTGCCAGTAAGCTTAAATTATACACAATGGCCCATCTTTGGGAACCCTGCCTTGCAGGTCATGAGCATTAAGCTAAAATACCTTGTTTAGCTCACAGGAAACATTATGACCAGGCCCTTCTGTGAATGACTGCAGGAAGGAAGAAATTAACACATTCCCTCCTGAGGTGGGCCAGAACCAGGAAATGTTTGACTTTACTCCCTCCCCTCTCAGTATAAAAGAAGCCTGAATTCTAACTCAGGCAAGATGGTTCTTTGGGACACGAGTCCACCACCTTCTCCATCTGCTGGCTTCCTGAATAAAGCCGCTATTCCTTGTCCCAACAACTCGTCTCTCGATTTATTGGCCTGTCGTGCAGAGCGGTGCGGCTTGGACTCGGTAACATTGTTTCTTATGATGAGTAAACCCAGCAGTTATTCTCCGTACTTTACATTTCTAATGCTTTTGGATGCATGTCAAAATATTCTTGGTATGCCATGAATACATAGACTTCTCTGCCTTGGCCTTCCAGTATAAATTAGTTGACAAGATAACACTGATGCCATTGGACAGCAGAAACATCTGACAGACAGCTAGATCCCCAGGCTAAGATTGGTATAAACAAAAAGATATTATTTAGCATAGCGTAATTAAGGGTGGTATCAAGTGCAGTATTTGAGACAATATTTTAAAAATCCAAAAATAATGATGTAAATTACATCACTGTAAGTGTAGAAGATGAGGAGAAATTTTAAAAAAACCAAAAACATAGAAATAGCTGGAAAGCTAAAGTAATCCCATGTGATAGAATTTCAGGTTAGAGAAAATTCCAAACAGATGAAAGTAAACCGAGAAACAAGTAGGACCAGGAAGGCAGAAGAACGGAAGGACTAAGAAATCAATGGCAGAGTGTTGCATTTTCAAACCCTAAGATCTTGGTGAGGAAACTTTATGGATAACTCGGAACTCATTCTCATTCAGTGCTCCAAGGAAGGAGCTCTGTGACCATGAAACATCCTTTAATTTCATGTCTGCCGGATCGAATCAGCACCAGTGGTCACAGCCAGGTGCGTTGATTCAGGATTTCTCAAGTTTGTCTAATCGTCACAGGAATTCACTGAGAAGCTTGAAAACAATACAGATTCCTGGGTCCCAACACAGACCAACTAAATCAGAGTCTTCAGGCAAAGACCTAGAACTGCACGTTCTACCAGGGGCCCCCGGTGACCACTTTGATCCAGCACATTTGGGGGACACTCGTCCAGCCGAGGATGACTCAGGAAGAGAAACCGGAAATAAGGAAAGAGACGGGTCCATCTTTCAGACAGCCCCAGAGCATGTGCATACGACCTACCATTATAGTCTTTGCTTAAAGAATCAGATTTAAAGCTAGACTATACTAGCGATAGGACAAGATTTGTTTTACACATGAAAGGCATTAGTAAGTGTGTGTGTGTGTTTCCAGTTTACTTGTCCCACTGGGGTGGTGGTATCTGGTCCCTAGATTTCTAGACATGTATATTCATGGCATTGTACAGTCTGAATGAGTCTCTAAGAAGATCATCTTCTCAAACTCCCTCATTTGACAGACAAGAGATGCAGCTGTGTGCTTGTACGTTTGCACATCTGTGCATATAAAAGTATGTATTATAGGTGTGGGTCTTTGACCCTTTTCTGAGTTTGGGGGAATTCTGGAGCCTACACCCTTAACCTATAGCCTGTAAATGAATTAAACAGAGTCCAATGCTAGCTTTCATAATCCGTGACAGTAAGCCTTTGGAAGAAAGTTTGTTCATTAAATTCCACAAGTTTCAAGAATTCACATGCACCCTAAGAAGCTCAAATATGGTTCAGGTTATCCTAACGTGACCTCGACATGCTTTTGGGAAACTGAGCCAATATATCTGGCTTCGAGGCTGAGGCTCCAGATCAGTAAAGATAGCCCCCTAGGAACACCTATAGGACGGGAACTTTGCTCAGCCCTCAGCCAGGCTTTGTGGGTATTCTCATGATAAAGAAAAGCATTTGTCTGTGACCTTTCTTTTCTTCTTCTCCACTACCACCTCAGGCCTTCTCTCAGGCTGAACCAGCTGAATCCACATGGGGCCCAGTGTGGAAGGAGGCGGACGGGGGGGGGGGGGGGGGGGGGGGGGGGGAAGTGTGGAGGGGTCCAGCAGAGAGTGAAGGACACACACGCACACAACTCACCTTCTCTGTGCCTCGGGGTCACTTGTCTGCAGTTTCTCGCTGTTCACACTTTTCCCTCCACTCCGTAAGCCGAGAAAGAAGGCCCTTAGAGGGAAATGTGCGATATCTTTTTACAAATATCCTTCAATGCCACAGTTTATTAACGCTGTCAGCCGAGCTGTGTCCCTCCAATTTCCACCACAATTTACAAAGTGGGAAACTTGCCTTACTGTTTTGTACCAGGCCAAGGGGCAAGGTCCCCTGTGATTTAAGGCTAAGATTCCAAATGCAGCCCAGTGTGGCCAAGACCCAAATTTCAGTAATAACTTCTCATCCCCAGTTTTAAGATGTGTGCATCTTCTCTCTGGTTTGATGGTGCCGGAACCTATCTTTCTGAATTATGATGGCACTGCGTCTTACGCAGAATGACAGCGGCTGTGTTTGGTCTCTTGTTCTCTGGTTAAGTATGAATGCAATGTATCAGATCTATAACGTACTGACGGTTTCCTGCTTATTTGTTTTGGTTCCTCTCATTGCTGGTTCTACAAGCATTCTGAGCACCAGGTACAGGCGCTTCACGGCCACCTGCCTGGTGTCAGTGTGGAGTCACTGCCAGGCCCAGCGGGTGGCCAGGACTCTCGCTTGGTGGCCTCACTGCTGGCTGCCCACCCAACACCTGTCACCCATTTTCTTCCTCACTAAGAGTATCCTGGTATTGCTCTGGGGTACAAGGTACCCAGATGAAGAAAACTTCATAGTACACGAGATGCTCAGTGAAACTCTGGTTAGTTTTGGTCCTCTTGTGCTAACCCACTGTACCTGGGACTCAGGACCAGGTCAGCCTGTCCAGTCTTGCTCAGTCCCTTCCTTCTCAAACTGGCCCAAAGTCCTGGAGCCAAATGCATGCTCTGTCTAACCTTGGGATCAGTGTATTTGCCAGAACGCATCTAGTCTCTCCCACCCCAGCAGGCCTATCTTTCCAGTCCTCCAAGCAAAACAAATGTAAAGGTTTTCAAATATTTTATTTCCTTGTTTTAGTCTAGAATTTTTTGTATCTCAGCGTTTATAAACATTCTCAAATATGTCTAGATATTGCAATCTAGATCTTACGTCACTTAACGTGCTTTCCCTTTATGACCTGTATTCATTTTCTCAACTCATTTTGAAATTTTGCCTGCACTGAAGGGGTCAACTCAGTCACCTCCATTCCCAGAAACTTGCTCTTGTTTACAAGTGTTTCATGGGCTTACCCACTTTAATCAGAGTACCATCCAATCCGCTGCCATATCTGTATAAGAGCTTAGCTGGATTTCTTCCAATCTTCAGCCGCAGAGAGCTTACTTGCCTACGGTTTCTGTCTCAAATGATTTCTAATTCATAACAAGCTTGTCAACTGGCTTATGAAGAGGATGCTTTCCCACAAGTTCTGCACATCTTAAACAATATCACTGGACCGTCCAAGGGAATCAAAAATGCCAAATTCTGTTGAACTGTTTTCTGTACTTGGAAACACATACTGACGATTGATTATACTTGCAGTTAGCACTGTAGTTTTGTTTTCATTCTATCTTTACTAGTAATGCTAATATACTGAAGAAAATAGAACTAAGGCTATTTTTATCTTGGAATCTATGATATCCCCAGGTAAAGTTGAGAGGGAATTATCTTTTTAACTCTAAGGTTTTTCTAACTGTTTATTTTGAAAAAATTTCAAACTTATACAAGGTTACAAGAATCGTACAATGAACTCCCATAAGTCCTTCAGCTAGACGTATCAATTGTAAACATACTTCACACTGTGTCACATAAAATGCATGTTTTATGCCTCCCTTTCTCTCTTTACATATGTTTTTATATGTATATATGTATGTACATATACATATAATTATACTATTATTATTATTAGTTCACCATTTAAGAGAAAGTTACAGACATAATGACCGTTTACTCCTAAATATTTCATCATATATTTCCCAATAAAAATGTCATTCTCTTATATAACCTCAGTAAAATGACCAAATTTAAGAACTGAATATTGCTATAAAGCTGTTATCTAATTTACATGCTAAATTTCACCAATTGCTCCAATACACTGGTAAAGTTATAATGTTTTAAGGACATGTAGAGATTTAGTCAACATAGACAAGCGGATGTTAACTTGCTTCTGAAAATGAATCTATTCAATATATTATAAAGATAAAAAAATCTATGTGAGAAACAGATTCTGTGGTGAGAAACAAACTCAATCAACAAGAATTATTTAAGTATTCAAAAAACTATTGGAAGGATCACTTTGGCAATACATATACTAAAACTGAAACAATGCAGAGGAGATTAGCATGGCCCCTGCACAAGATGATACACAAATTCTTGAGATGTTCAATATTTTTTTCCAGAAAGGAAAAGAAATGGTTGAGTGTTATGGACTGAATTATGTTCCCCCCAAGTCTTATGTTGAAGCCTTAACCCTCAATGTAATATATTTGGAGATAGAGCCTTTAAAATAGTAAGTAAGGTTACATAAGGGTGGGGTCCTAACCCAATAGGACCAGTGCTCTTTTGGGAGGAGGAAGAGATACCAGGGGTGCTCTCACACAAAGGAAGGACCATGTGAGGATCCAGGGAGAGGGAAGCCCTTTGTAAGCCAGGAAGAGATCTCTCACCAGGAACCCAACCATGCTGGCACTTTGATCTTGGACTTCCAGCCTCCAGAACTGTGAGAGATAAACTTCTGTGGTTTAAGCCACCCCATCTGTGGAATTTTGCTATGGCAGCTCTAGCAGTTTAATTCACTGGGTAAAAATAGAGGTAAAAATAATAGACTATCCTTCTCATGAGATTCTTAAATTAGATTTGATGGTTGAGGCAAACATTATAACACTTAACACTATCTGATGTAGTGCTCCATGTGTATAGAGGAAATACTTAAGACAATTTTATCTAAAAAGTAGAAAAGGGTTAAAGGTACCCAAATGGGAGTAAACATTCAATACTTCACTCAAAGTGGTAAGATGTTGATATAAGGAGGCTATGATGAGTTACTTATATATGTTGTAATATCTAGAACAACCACTAAGGAAACTATATAAAATGATATGATCAAAAACATTATAAATAAATAAAAATGCTATTCTAAAATATGCTGAGGTAATCCACAATAAAGCAAGAAAAGAGAAACAGAGGAATGAGAAACAGAAGAAACAAAACAAAAATTGAAATGCCAGACATAAGCCCTACGTTTCAATAATTGCTCTAAATGTAAAGGGTCTAAATACACCAATTAGACAACAGAGGGTGGCAGAATGGATAGAAACACACAACCCAAATATACACTGTCTTCACAAAACTCACTTCAAATTTAAGTACAAAAGTAGTTTGAAAGTAAAAGGATGAAAAAAGATATATAATGCAAAATCAAAAAAGGAATGGCTATATTATATCAGATTAAGTAGACTTCAGAGCAAAGGAAATCACTAGGGACAAAGAGAAACATTGCACAATGAGTAAAGAATCAATTCACCAAAAAGATATAGCAATCCTAAATATGTATGCACCAAACGACAGAACTTCAAAAACATTGAGAAAACACTGAAAGAACTTAAAGAAGAAAAAGAGAAATCCACATTTATAGTTAGGGGCTTCATGACCTCTCTGTTAGCAATTGATAGACCCTCTAAACAGAAAACCAGCAAGAATACAGAAGAACTGAGCAATGTCATAAAACAACATCACCCAAGAACAGCAGAACGCACATTCCTTTTAAGCACCCATGGAACATTCACCAAGACAGACCATATCCTGGATAATTTTTTTTTAATTTAGCAAATTAAAAAAAATCTGAAATCATACAGAGTTTGTTCTCTGATCATAATGGAGTCATAGTAGAAATCAATGACAGATGGAGTCGTGCTAGAAATTGATGACAGAAAGACAAAAGGAAAATCTTCAAACATGGAGAGTAGCCAGCACTCCTAAATAATCCATGGGTCCAAGAGGAAGTCTAAAAGGAAATTTTAAAATAAATTGAACTGAATGAAAATGAAAGCACAACATATCAAAATTTGTGAGATGCAGCTAAGAGGGAAATTTACAGCACTAAATGCATACATAGAAAGGAAAAATCTCAAAATGATTTTCTAAGTTCTTACCTCAGAAAACTAGAAAAAGAAAAGCAAAAGAAACCCAAAGCAAGCAGAAGGAAGGCAATAATAAAGATAATAGTGTAACTCAATAAAATTGAAAATAGGAAAACAATAGAAAAAAATCAATGAAACAAAAGGTAGCTCTCTGAGAAATCTCAGTAAAATCTGTAAACCTCTAGCAATACTGACAAAAATAAAAAGACATAAATCACTACATCAGGAATGAAACAGGAAATATCATCACAGATCCTTCAGCCATCAAACTGAGAGTAAGGAAATACTGTAAAATTTATACTCATAAATTTGACAACGTAGAAGAAATGAATCATTTCTCAAAACCCACAAAGTACCAAAACTCAGCCAAGATGAGAAAGATAACCTTAGAAGTCTTAAAACTGTTAAAGAAATTGGATTTACAAATCCCCAGACCCAGATCGTTTCACAAGATAATTTTATCTAACATTTAAGTGAGAATTAACACAAAATTTTTTACAATCTCTTCCAGAAAATAGATGAGGAAGGAATGTTTGCCAACTCATTTTATGAGGTTAATATTACCCTGACAGCAAAAGCAGAGAAAGATATCCTCCCTCCAAAAAAATGTACAGAGCAATGTCTCTCATGAACATAGACTCAAAAATTCTCAACAAAATATTAGCAAATCCAATCTGGCAATGTATAAAAAAAATTAATATACCATGAAAATTAGAATTTCCAGATATGCAAAGCTGGTTCAACATTCAAAAATCAGTCAACATAAACCACCATATCAGTAGGCTAAGAAATCAATTGATACAAAGGATTTGAACAAATTCTATACCCAGTGATATAAAATCTCTCAGCAAACTGGGAAGAGAGAGGAACTTCCTCAGCCTCATACAGAGTATCTACAAAAAGCCCACAGCCAATATCACAATTAAAGGTTAAAGACTGAATTATTTTCCTTTAAGACTGGAAGTGAGGCAAGGATGTCTGTGCTCACCCCTCTTGTTCAACATGGCCCTGAATGTTCTAGCGCAACAAGAGGGAAAAATAAAAATATATAAAGCCATACACCTTTGTGGGGAAGAAATAAAGCTGTCTGTATTGTAGATGATACATGGTTGTCTATGTAGAACATCTCGAGCAATCTACCAAAACACTTCCCAGAACTAATAAATGAGCTTAGTAAGATTACAGGACACAAGGTAAACACACAAAATTAATTGCATCGATATATCCTAAAAATGGACAAGTGAAAACAGAGGTCAAATATAGAAATCAACGAAATGTTGATATAAGAAATCAAAGAAGACGTAAATAGTTGGAGAGACTTGTCATGCTCATGTATTAGAAGTCAATTCTCCACAAACTGATCTATAGTTTTAATGGAATCTCTATCAAAAGTCCAGCAAAATTTCTGTAAACTTACACAAGTTTATTCTAAGATTTATACGGAAAGGGAGAGACCCTAGAACAGTCCCCAAAAAAATGAAAAAGAAGAAGAAAGTGGGAGGAATCACTTTTCCCAATATTAGGGTTTACTCTATAGCTACAATTATCAAGACTATGATTGATATGATATTGGTATGATATTGGTAAGGGTGAGACACACAGATGAATGAAACAGACTAGAGAATGAAATTATCAAATTGACAGAGGTGCAGAAGCAATTCAATAGAGGAGGAATAGCCTTTTCCACAAATAGTGCTGGAGCAAACTAATAACTGTAGGCAAAAAATAAAATAAACCTTTCCCAAGAAAATAATAACAAATCAAATCCAACAGTGTATTTAAAAAGTATACACCCATGACCATGTGTGATTTATCCCAAGTAAGCAAGGCTGGTTCAACATTCAAAAATCAATTAATACATCACATCAATAGATGAAATAGATGCCAAAAAATCATTTGAAAAAATCCAATAGCCATCATAATAAAAAGTCTCAGCAAACTGAGAATAGAAGGGAACTTCCTCATCGATAAAGAACATCAAAAAACCTACAGCTAACTTCATGCTTAATGGTGAGAAACTCGATACTTTTCCCCTAAGAACGGGAACAAGGCAAGTATTTCCCCTCTCACCACTCCTAGCCAACACTGTATTGGAAGTTCTAGCTAATGCATTAAGGAAAGAAAAGGTATATAGGTTGAGAAGGAAGAAATAAATGTCTTTGTTCACGCATAACCTGACTGTCTATGTAAAAAAATCCCAAGAATTGACCCCCAAAAATGCCTCGAATTAGGTGATTATACCATGGCTATAGGATACAAGGTTAATATACAAAAGTCAGCTTTCTGATATACCAGCAGTGAACAAATGGAATTTAAAGTTAAAAACACAATACATTAGCACTGAAAAGAGTACTTAGGGATAAATCTAACAAAATATGTACAAGATCTATATGAGGGAAACTACAAAACTGAGAAATCGAAGGAGATTTAAATAAATGGAGAGATATTTCACATTCATGGATAGGAGGACTCAATACTGTTAACACATCAGTTCTTCCCAACCTGATCTATAGATTCAATACAAAATCCCAATCAAAGCCCTACCAAGTTATTTTGTGATTATCAACAAACTGATTCTGAAGTTTATATGAAAAGGCAAAGGACCCAGAGTAGCCAACACAATAGTGAAGGAGAAAAAGAAAGTCAGAGGGCTGACCCTACTCGACTTCCAGATTTACTGTAAAGCTACAAAAGTTAAGACAATGGAGTACTGGTGAATGAACAGACAAATAGATCAACGAACTAGAGAAAAGAGCCAGGACACAGACCCACTCAAATACAGGCAACTGATCATTGACAAAGGAGCAAAGGCTGTTCAACAGATAAAGAACAGTCTTTTCAAGAAATCATGCTGGAACAACTGAACGTCCATGTGGGGAGAAAAATGTAGATTCAGACCTCAAACCTTTCACAAAAATTCAACTCAAAATGGATCATAGACCTAAAAGTGAAAGGCAAAACCACAAAACTTCTAGAAGAGAACGTAGGAGGAAATCTAGGTGACCCTGCTTTGGCAACGAGTTTTTGAGATACTACACTAAAAGCAGCACAATACATGAAAGAAAAAATTGATAAGCTGGACTTCATTAAAATTAAAACTTCTGCTCTGTCAAAGACACTGTTACGAGACTGAACAGACAAGCCAGAGGCTGGGAAGACATACTTGCAAAAACATATCTGAGCGTTTGTATTGCAAATATACGAAGAACACTTGAAACTCAACAATAAGAAAACAATACAATTAAAAACTGGGCCAAAGATCTTAAAAGACAGCTCACCAAGGAAGATATACAGGTGGCAGATAAGCATATGAAAAGGTGCTCCACATCATATGTCATCAGGGAAATGCAAAGTAAAACAACAATGAGACACCACTACACACCTGTGAGAATGGCCAGTGTCTGGAACACTGACAATTCCACAGGCTGCCCAGGATCCATTCACTGCTGATGGGAGTGCAGAATGGTACAGCCACTGTGGAGGACAGTTTCAGCTTCTTATGAACCTGAACATACTCTTACCATATGATTTAGCAGCCATACTCCTTGGTATTCACTCAAAAGATTTGAAAACGTATGTCCACACAAAGACCTGCACACAGATGTTTATAGCAGCCAAAACTTGGAAGCAACCAAGATGCCCTTCAGTAGGTGAATGGATAAATAAAGTGTGGTCCATCCAGACAATGGAATATGATTCAGCACTAAAAAGAAATGAGCTATCAAGCCTTGAAAAGACATGAAGGAACCTTAAATGCATATTACTAAGTGAAAGAAGCCAATCTGAAAAGGCTACATACTGTATGATTTCAACTATATGACATGAGGAAAAAGGAAAAACAATGGAGACAGTAAAATGATTATTAGTTGCCAGGGGCTGAGGAGTGGCAGGGATGAATAAGCAGAGCACAGGGGATTTTTAGGGCAGTGAGAATACTCTGTATGATACTCAAGTGGTAGATACAGGACATTACACATTTGTCAAAACTCATAGAATATACATCACCAAGAGTGAACCCTGATGCAAACTATGGACTGCAGTTAAAAATAATAAAATGTGATAATTTTATCTTTGCTTTGAAGGATCTTGGTTAGACTTTTCTTTTTAACTCTAAAAGGTAGCAATCGGGCTTCCCTGGTGGCGCAGTGGTTGAGAATCTGCCTGCCAATGCAGGGGACACGGGTTCGAGCCCTGGTCTGGGAAGATCCCACATGCCGCGGAGCAACTGGGCCCGTGAGCCACAACTACTGAGCCTGAGCATCTGGAGCCTCTGCTCCGCAACAAGAGAGGCCGCGATAGTGAGAGGCCCGCGCACCGCGATGAAGAGTGGCCCCCACTCGCCGCAGCTGGAGAGGGCCCTCGCACAGAAACGAAGACCCAACACAGCCAAAAATAAAAATAATAAATAAATAATAAATTAAAAGGTAGCAATCTAGCAGTCATTTGTTATCACAGAAAAGGTCAGCAAATTTCGAACACTTTCCCTGTGTAGGAGAAAGGTATATAATTCATCAAACATTGAAATCTCCCAAGTGCTCCGTTCAGAAGGAACCAGTAACCTCTGTGAGGTACAAGAGTGCCATGGCCAGGGCCCATGTCATGACACATGCCATTATAACAATCCTGACATATTTTATGTTTTATTTTTATAATCAGATTAATGATATCCTACATATCTTCGCCCATTTCTGGATTCCACTCATTCTGCGTGAGCTTACCTAGGAATGATGCAATGAATTGATTTCACATATGATGCTGTATCTATAACCTTGCCCCAGATTCATTCTCTGTAATTCCTGTCAAAGCTGTCACTACATCAGCAATTGCATTTTCACTGATTTTCCATAATTTTTAAATTATTTACTCTTAAGAATATATCTTTATTGTATACACCCATGGGTGATATTCAAAGTGTTTAAAAACGGCATTGCACAGATACCTAAGAGTTCGACCAGAAGCTGGCTGTCCCTGGGGTTCAGCTGCTGGACTGTGGCCTGAATGGGGGACGTGGGAAATACTTCCTGGGAGCAGAGGCGGTTCACCAACCTGCAGAGAAGTATTTCGACGTGGTGTCACCTCCAATAGCCCACCAATACATTCAGACTGACCGTCCATGCTCTGGGTGGCCTCAGGGTACTTCACTTACCGGTATGAATTCTTTTTGGTAAAGAATTCCTCAAATCCCACTTTTGTCCCCAGAACTGTATAAACTCCAGGTCCCGCAATTCCTGGCCCGGCCCTGGCTCTGTGTGACCCACTGACACACGGGGCAGTGAGCTTGGGGTCAGCCTATATATTAAATGGGTTACATTTAATTCCCTTCTTATTTTTAGAAAAAAATTATGGATAGACGTTTTCTCCCTCCCCTGAATGGGAAATTTTGAGCAGCCTACTTTGGAGGACACTTGACTCCCAGGCTTATGTTTCTGGATATGCTTCCACTTGCTGGGAGTTCTTACCTAAAAGGCAACCACGGTTGCTGGTGGCCAGGCCTCCCCGGGCCACCGCAGGGGACGCAGATCCACAGACCCTGCACATGGAGTCACGGACAGTGATTTATTCTGCTCGTTCAGTGTGTAACGAACCTGTCGTATCTGGGGAAGATGCCAAAGGAATACAAGTGTTCTGTGCTGTCGGGGTTTGCAAGCAGCTAGGGGGAGGAGACAGGGTGAGGAGGACGCCAGGTGGACCCCAGCAAAGGGAGATTCGTGTTCTCAGCGGGCAGCTGGACTGTTGGGGGAAAGGGAAGGTGGGAAACAGTGGAGAGGGTGCGGCTTCGAGTGGTCTTTGACGGGAACGCTTTGAACAGGTGAGGGAGAAAAAAGAAGAGTTAAGTGGTGGGAAAACCCTTAAAGCCTGGAATGTAAATGCCAAAGTCAGAGGGCGGAGGGTGAGACAAAGTTCGGCCAGTGAGACAAGAGGGTGGTCGCCGACACCCCTCCAGGGATCCGACTTAGCCCAGCAGGCGGCTGGGCGGCACTGGGAGTGGTGGCCCGCCCGTGGAATCTTCCAGGTGGGAGGATGGGTGTGCGGCCTGGGGAAGGCCTGGGGAGGATTGGAGGCGGGGTGTGGTGCCAGCAGCGCCCCAGGGGAGGGCCCGAGTCAGGGCTGAGAGCTTCCCAGCAGCACAGTGAGACGTGCCCCATCCCTGCCCCGGCCCTTTACAGAAAGGTTTGCAGACCCTGCAAAAGAGAAACTAAAAGTTCCAGATCTTAGACTAACTGTCGACTCAAATTAACCAGTGAATCACTTCAACTTTTCTTCCTTAAAGTATTTTTTTCCTTCGAAAGGATACAGCTGACGTAGACACGACGGAGGGCCTGGGCCCTTTGGAGCCGGTTTCCTTAATCAGGCCGAGTAGATGAATGGGGTGGCAGCAGGCGGGGTGAAGGTGGCCATGGGGGTGGGATGCAATCCGGTCCGGGCGGGGCTTCCTGTTGTTCCAGCATTAACATACCTACCCGGGATCAAAGGGAGGCTGGCTTCCCCGCGCTCTCCACGGGGGAGAAAAAAGTCTAATATAATTAAAAATAAGCTGCAATTTGGTATCGTCTGCAACTGTGAGGCTTTGTTACTGAGGATGAAGGTTTATGGAGAGCAGTTGACTCAGTGCTCATTTAGGATACTCCTGCGACTTTTCCGTAGAAAATGTACTGTCTTTGTATCTGCTAAGACATTTTCTCAGCTTCGCTTATATCGAATGATCTAGAAATCATTTTGAAGGGAGATGCCGTTTCATTTCCCTCCACATCAAAGGCAGGTGGCCCAAAGCTGAATATTTCATTTAATAGGTAACATGATCCTGTTTGACTAAAAAGACAGGAAAAAGGAAATATACGTGTAAAAGTGCGTCTTACATGTCAGACTCTGTTAGAGGCTTTATTACATCTCTCGTCCACTCTGATGAATATTCCATCAACGACTTATTGAGCGTTTGCTGAGACTGGTGCCAGCCATGGTGGGCCCACTGGCGAGTAACAGGATTCCTGTCCCCAGGGAGCCCAGAGGTCCTCAGGGGACACAGATGTTATTAACCAAACAGAAATACACCCGCAGCTGCAGCTGGGTCAGCAAAATGGGGACCCCACCCGAGAACCTAGAATAGCAGGGGGACGATGGGCAGGAGGAAGGGCCCCTCCAGGAATGAGGCCCGCCTGCGAAGGATGAGCGTGTTTTAAGGAGGCTGATGGAGGAGGAGGGAGCAGGAGGGAGAAGTGTGTACAAGGCTCCCTGGGAAGAGTTGTTCTGTCCACCTCGGGACCCAAAGGCCAGTGAGATGGGAGCTGAAGACATGGGACCATCAAGATCAGGGTTTTCGTCTTTATCTTAAGAGCACTAGGGCAACACAGAAATATTTTGAAGAGGAGGCTGACATGATCCGGGGTGTGTTTTGAAGCCACTATCCTAATGAAAATCCACATAGCAAGGACAAGAGTGGGTGCAGAGGCCATCGGTCTGGGTGCAGATGACAATGGCCAGGCCCAGTGTGGGATGTGGAGGTGGAGAGAAGGCTTGGACCTCAGCGACATTGAAGTCTGGGGTATAAAACACAAGTCTACGGGTGGATTAGGTGTGGGGGGGGGAAGAGAGTGAGGGGAGGGGCAGTCCCCAGGGTTCTGGCTCCGTAACAGTCCCTTGGTGTTACCACACTGAACTCTCAGGAGGACCCAGCAGTCCACCCTGTGGGCACAGGACCAGACGGGGGGTGAGGGAAGTAACATCCAGTGCTCCCAGACCCTGGGGCACTGGGTTCCCCCGCGGCTTCCCAGCGCCGTGCTACACCCACTTCACGAGCGCCCCGAAATTCCCTGAAACCCCACTGAACCCACCAACCAGGTTAGCCCACAGCGCTCTTTGAAATATACTAACAGAGACCAGGGCCACCTGAGCCAAGTGGCAGGACCTCCGTGTGTGACCACGTGGCTCTATCCACCATCAAGGTGATAGTTATCAGGGGTCATCTGTATTTGTTTCCTACTGAAGCCAAGTGTAGTTATAATCAGAATTTTATAATTTAGTGAACTATTTACATAATCTGGAAAAATATGATTGTGAGAGGGAATTATTTCTAAACAAAAAGAACCACCATGTTGACTGCTTTGGGAAGACATGATAACAGTAAAAGACCCCCAACGAACTGGGTCAAGTGAGAAAACTATGTAAGAGTCTGAAAAGGATTCTGCAGTCAGGTTGGATGCCAGGGGTGTTTAAGTAATCACATAACCAGAAATCTAAATCGTAGACAAGGCATTGAAGTTGTTGGTGATGTGAGAAAACTCACAGGAAACTCATCAGCAGACCCAACCTCAAAGGAAAAGCCTTGGCCCCATCAAAAGTTGTTGAATGAACTATGCATATTTAGCTTTAAACATATTTACATTGAATGAGCCAAGAATAAACCAACTTTTAATATTAACTCACTACCAACCAATCCAGATGGCTCTATCAATTATTATATTCAGACCATGACTTTCTAGGTCCCCTCTAATTAATCAACCCAACTTGAAGAGTGTTATTTAAAACATGAGTTCCACATCCATAAAAGTAACCAGGGAGGATTCATTCTATGGGATACTGTAAGGTGCTCTCACAAGAATCAGTCAGACAGAATAGAAAGTATAGACAAAGCCCAAATGTCTTTGAAAGTGTCGTCTGTGGTAAAGATAGCATTCCAAAGAAGTTGGGAAAGAATGGATTATTAAACAAATGGTTTTAAGACAAAGGGCTAAATATTTTGGAAATATAATGTCAGGTCAAATAAACGTAGAATATGAAATTATAAAATTACTACAAAATATGAATCATAGGGCTTCCCTGGTGGCGCAGTGGTTGAGAATCCGCCTACCAAGGCAGGGGACACGGGTTCGAGCCCTGGTCCGGGAAGATCCCACATGCCGCACAGAGCAACTTAAGCCCATGTGCCACAAGTCAGTAGTCTAGAGCCTGTGCTCCTCAACAAGAGAAGCCACCGCAATGAGAAGCCCTCACACCGCAACGAAGAGTAGCCCCTGATCGCAACTAGAGAAAGCCCGCACGCAGCAACAAAGACTCAACGCAGCCAAAAAATAAAATAAATAAAAATTTTAAAAAATTTTTTTAAATGTGAATCATGGTTTTCACGCGTGGCTGCAAGGTGGAATTCCCTGGGCAGCTGGGTGGGTCCCAGGCATCTGTATTTCTTCAAGCTCAGAGGAATCCCCCCTGCAGCCAACGTGCAGAACCACAATATAGGTCAGTATTTATATAACATTTGCTTTGGGAAGATATACAGCATACAGGAAAAAAGTGAAACTTTTAAATTACCTAAGAATTAAAACTATCTGTTGCTTCCATAAATTTAAAATATAGAAGCATTAAAAGGGAATTGACAAACTTGAAATTTTTGCAACTCTACGGCAGGCACAAGGTTAACATTCCAAGGAAGAGATCGTAGAAATCAGACCATCAATACACGCATATGTGTGCACCGCCCCAACTGATGATGATGAAAGTGACCTATGAACGTGTATCAGTGAAATAATGCAAGTGTGTTCTATCTCACTGGTAATAAAAGAAATGCAAAACTAACCATTTTTTATTTGCAATATCGAAACGCCTCAGTGTTGGCCAAAGTGTGAAGGTTGATGCTCTTCTATTGTCAAACAAGACAGTTTAGGCACCAGTTCTTGTAGATACATCACGCGCCTTAACTCAGCAACACCATTTCTGAACCTGCATCTCATGGTGCTCTTATGTAATAATTTGTGCACAAAGCTTTTGTCCCCCACTGAGGCTTAGCTTCCTTTGGGAAGCATCCCCTATACGACGCCCTGCACCCTCCGTACAGCTGTCCGAGTTGCTTCTCCATTTGGGAATTGTTCATTTGCTGGTCTTCTTTTGCAGGCAGTAGGCACCTGGCACACTAGCATGATGCTTTTTGTCTTTATGTCCCCAGCCTAGGGCACAATTCCTGGATCACAGCAAGTGCTCATCACATGTTTAAGGAATCAATGACTCTGCAGAACTGTTGTGATAAATAACATAATAGTGATTCAACAAACTTTCAACAAGGGGAAGGTAAGAAGGTTGTGATTGGAGCCCAGCTGCCTGGACCGCCCTGTGTGCTGTTTCTCGGATTGTACGGTGTCACACACTTACCAGCCAGCGCTGTCCCACAGAACTTTCCCTCCCCACTCTGCCTGATACAATAGCCACTGGTCACTCAGGGCTGTTGAGCACTTGAGATGTGGCTGGTCAACTGTGGGACTAAATTTTTAATGTTACTTAATTCTATTAAATTTAAACTGTCATGCGTGACTAGTGGCTACGGTATCAGACAGAAGAGATCAAGACCACTTGCCTTACTTTTTCGGAGTCCCAGGGAGTTAAGGGATTGGTTTGAAGTCTAACAACTACGTAGTAAGAGACCGAGCACTTCAGTGATGGAATTGTGAGGATCCATGGATGGGTCTCTAAGTTAATTTCCACCCTACAAAGAGGGATGCAAGTATTTATGTTCCTTTTAATAGTTTTGAAGAAAAAGTAAGAGAACTGTGAGGGTTTTTTGGTTCTCTCTAAACATTATGCTGGCCTGGAAACAGCCTTTTATAATGACCCTAATTCTTATTTTAGAACTGAACATCAAAGAGTCTAAATTTGATCCATTTTGCCTACATTTCATTAAACAGAAAGTTAGGAGCATTGTTAAAATGAATGAAGTGACATCCGGAAATCACAAAGCTACCAAATATAAGGTATGTTATGTAATTTGAAAGGAATCTTTTATGCTTTTCTCATGTGCATGGTTCAAACTGGAGACTCAAACCCCACAATCCAGCAAGGTCTTCCCAAGATCAGTGCTATGGGATTCACACACACACACACACACACACACCCTCTGGGACACTCCATGCTAAACTGTATAAAAGTGACAGAACAACGAAAATCCCAGACTCCTTTCTTAAACAAAGAGAGAAAAATATGGAAAGCAAAGTAGAAAGGAAAAGCATTAAAGGGAAATTAAAATTGAGATGTGAAAAAAGAGGAAAACATAGCGCCATAATTTCAATTCACTCTCTTAGCGTTTTTCCTTTAAAGGACAAAAGCCTGAAGGCCCAATGCAGAGTAAACACGTGGGAAAGATGAGGGGGCTCAGGGATGGCTTGTACCCTTTAACCTTAAACTTGAATCCAGAGAGCTCTCTGTATACGTGTGGGTGTGTATTTTCAGCGCACCATCCTTTAATATACACCTCAGCCAAAATGCCTCACTTCTCATCTGCTCCTTACAGACGTTGTCTCCGAAAGGAAGGCCGCTCAGCTCTGGAATTAAAAGACTGAGAACCACGAAGCCCCTAAGTGTTGGGCGGAAGTGGATCTTTCCTTGTAAAGTTAGCCGATAGTTGCTCTCAACATACCTGGGACACCAATTTAAAAAGGAAAAAGGAAGTGGTCAAAGTCATGCTTTTTTGTAAACTTCAAAGGTTATCTCTCCCTCCCCCTCTTTACATTTTACTGTCTGGTGAGCTGACTTGTCTGCAGCTGTTGGCAGAGACTGTGTTCCGTGGCGTCAAACCTGCCTCCTCACGGCCCATAAAATTACAGCAGGGAACCAGGACCGGCAGGTGTGGGAGGCCGAGGCCAGGACGCCCCCTTAATGATTCCCCTGACACCCCATGCTGAGCTGCGGGAGAGGAGCTGGGGAGGACGGAGCTTCCCCGCCTGGGAGCCGTGCCAGCTCAGCTCAGTTCCCCAGCAAGGCTGTTAGCTCCTAAAACGATTCCCAACATTTCCGTGCTCCATGTGCTGGGGCATGGGGGGAGCCAACGTCTCATGACCCCCTCAGACCCTTAAGTCTGCGAGACTTCCCAGCAGAAAGCTTCAGCGCGACTCACGTCCACCAACACTCAGGCCACAGAAGGAGGGAAGTGGACGGAAGCCAAATTAACTCTGACATTTATAACCCAAGTTAAAAAACGTCTTAAACAGCATCAAGTACCATAACAAAATGCTTCTAAAATCTACAAGACCAGGTTCTTTTACTTCCTTAAATTGGGAGAGATGAATAAACATCATATGTGTTTTCAAAGATGGCAGATCTCTGCTGGTATTTAATAGTAAGAATGTAAAAAAAGAATGTATATATATGTATAACTGAATCACTTTGCTGTACAGCAGAAATTAACACATTGTAAGTCAACTAGACTTAAAAAAATGTTTTTAAATAGTAAGAATGTAATATATTTTGCCCTCTTCCTTTTCTTTTAGCGATAGAAGAAATTAATAATTATACACTATGCGTTAGTCAATTGTAATCAAACTTTGCATTAGTCAATTGTAATCAAACTTTGCAAACCCCTAGCTCATTATGCCTTATGGCTTAGTGCCAATATTTTTTTTAAGAAAGGGGGAAAAAGAGAAAATAAATTTATTTAAAGCAATCTTAAATTGTTCATATAGTGTTTATTTGACAGATTGAGAAATACATACTTTTTTAAAGAAATGGAGAAGTGGTTGCAGCATTTTTTTTTAATTGATTAATTTATTTATTTATTTTTGGCTGTGTTGGGTCTTCATTTCTGCGCGAGGGCTTTCTCCAGTTGCGGCGAGCGGGGGCTACTCTTCATCGCGGTGCGCGGGCCTCTCACCGCTGCGGCCTCTCCCGCTGCGGAGCACAGGCTCCAGATGCGCAGGCTCAGCAGTTGTGGCCCACGGACCCAGTTGCTCCGCGGCATGTGGGATCCTCCCAGACCAGGGCTCGAACCCGTGTGCCCTGCATTGGCAGGCAGACTCCCAACCACTGCGCCACCAGGGAAGCCCCGGTTGCAGCATTTTTGCAAACAAAAAAAAGGAGAATGGAAAGAAGAAGGACCATCTTGGAGAGAGTCTAGAAGTCCAGAGCAAGGGGTCTGCAGCATTTATTAAGCCCCCACTGTGTGCTGAGTAGTGAGTACTTTGCCACTTTGAGGGGAGGAATGAAGGAAAAAAGAAGCATGAAAGAAATAAGAGAAAGAAAGAGTCCTGGTTTTGCCCTCAGAGACACTACTTTTTAATCAGAGGTACCCAACAAATAAACATAAAATGGACTTAAACACATTTAAAAATCAGCAGCCAAGAATTTATCTTATACCTTTAAATTACTTTCACTCTCTAATATTGTGTTTGCACTACACAAAGCTATTGCTCATAGAGGTAATAAATCGTTTTGATAAATTGTATCTGTTGGGTTCCATACCTTAAATTTTACAGAAAGCTGGTAGGGTTGGGATGGGGCGACCCAAGAAAATATTTCTATTAAGGCTGATTGTAAAAAAAACCCATCTCTCAGAATTGAAGTCACCCTTTCAATACTGTAGGATTAGATGAAAATAAGAAATGCTATTATATGGCAAGTATTTTCTGAAAACCTACCATGTATCAGGCGTTGGATTAGGATCTTAGCATATAAGGATAAACGTAATAGAGCCTGTGGTTTAGACAGAAGAATGCAATATCATAAAGAAGGTGGCTTTGGTACTTATAGATTCCAAAAGATGCATGACATATTTCAATTCATTCTTCTACAGTTTAAGCCCAGAAAGGAGAATCGCCAAGTTAACATACTAGATCAGAGGTCTGCCAACTATAGCCTGTGGGCCAAGTTTGTGGTTTTTAGATTGTTAAAGGGTTTTTGAAAGAAAGAAAAGAGAGAAAGAAAGAAAGAAAGAGAGAGAGAGAGAGAAAGGAAGGAAGAAAGAAAGAAAGAAAAAAAGAGAGAAAGAGAGAAAGAAAGAAAGAAAGGTACCACAGAGATGAACGTGGCCTGCCAAATCTAAGATGACTGCCATCTGTCCTTTCCAGAAAATGTTGGCCTCGATGAGAAGAACATCAAGAAGAAAGGCCATGCTTCTCCAGTTTATCATCTTCCTGTTCTTAGAGTTCTCAGGGTTTCAGATATTTGAGTGCTAATATAGGTTAATTTTAAATTTATCTGAATTCCTGGTTTACCATTGATTATGTCACATTTTTCTTAATGAAGGCATCAGTACATTAAACATTTTAACAGTATTCAAATGCTGTTGATTTCTGAAAGGTCTTTCTGGCCACTCCACCATGCTTCCTCTTATAACCCAGACATTTTACCTGCTTAAAATAAATACATATATTGAATAATCTGCATTTTTAAGAACCGTGATATCTAATTGCAGTTAAACCACAAAGATTGTTTCATCTGGGGACAAAACTACTTTTCAGATATAATTGAAGACAAGTCTTTATTTAATCACTAAATTATGCCTGTGCTCCCTAATAAAATACATGGTTTAAGCAAAATCTCATTGTTGATTTCTACCAGGAGTAAACAATGAGGCCATTTAGATTTCCATGGATAAATTTACATGCTGTCCTTTTCAGCACTCTTTTTCAGTTGGTAAACTACTACTCATATGGTAAAGTTGGAATTTTTAGAATTTCTACTTTATGCATTTTCTATTACTTTTAAGCATACTTTAATATTTATATACTTGGGAGTGAAGAGGAATTTATACATTTTGCGATATTAAGGCAAAACAAATCAGCCTGGATTTCTTTATGCATATGTAGAGCATCTACATAGAAAGCAAATCAAATTAGAAAAAAGTTTATTTGGGACTTTCCTCATTTTATTGATGACACTTTTGCTCAATATAAACATAACAAAACGTGTTTTCCTGGAAGTAGGCAGAATAAAAGTTTGATCCTTGATCTAAATGGAGGGTATGGTTAGTTCCTAAAGCCAATGACTCCATTTGGCTTATGCTTGTTTGAGGTAATTAATGCCATTTGTACTACCCAGGGCTGCAGCCACATTTCACAGCCAGCCGGACCCAACAGGGACAGGCACTGAGTTATAGATGACAACTTACCTGCGGGGCGAGCAGGGTCTGATTAAGTACACATTGCCTGCCACAATTAGGCAACTGCATGTAAAATTCCCAACTGAAGCTGTAAACTAAGGACAAAAAAAGTTGTTTTCAAATCTGCATAAAGGCAAGCCGTCCTGTCAGCTACAGCTACACACTTTCCCAGAGTTTATTGTTCAATCCCTTTGCATAGAATATAATGAGACACATTTTTTTTGCGGCCCAGAGGATTCTGCCAACTTGAAAGTTCGGGGGAGAAATGCTACAAAATAGACACAAGTCATTATTTAAAGGTTATTGGAGTAAATCTGAGGACAAAAGAGGTTTGCCGACTTTCTTAAATGTTCTAAAGAAATTTGAGGAAAAGAAATATTGAGGAGCATGAATGTGACTCTTCTTATTTAGCAAAACCGCTTAAGCGAGCAGGATGCCGTCTGTATTTGATGGGCAAGCAGCTAACTCCCCTCAGCAGGAAACCAGGCGCCCCTTCAGGCAAGGAGAGCCTGGTGTAGGAAAGCATATGGAAACACTGAAAGCCTGCCTCACGTTTGATTGCCAGCACCCATCTATTGCCCATCAGCTAAACCTTCCCATCCCAGCTCTACCTGTAAAAGAATAAAATTGTGCATTGGATCGATGTGATGTGGGACCATTTCTTACATTTATGAAACAATTAGAGAAAGTGGCTGTAGCATCATCTGAATACTGAGTTTATTCTGACGACAAACTTATAAGCAGAGGTACAGTACAGTGTAATGCTCTCTTTCCACTATTTTCAATTCTTTACTTCACACTCCTATCAGGGCTATTATTTTTTTAATTGAACTCCGTTGGAGAAATTTAAAAAAAGAAGCAAACACAGTCAATGGGTGGTAAGTTTGTGAGCAGAACTTCGTATGATTTAATTTGTTTAATTGAACTCTTTAATAACCAAATGGGGTAGGAATTACTGCTCCCATTCTACAGATATGAAAACTGAGATGCAGCAGACGGAAGGGACTTACCCAGGGTCTGCAACAGGCAACTGGAAGAACCAGGCTCAAAGCCCACGTCTGGCTGACTCAGAAGAATTCAACAATATTGCACTTTGCAGTTTAAAAACTTTTCCAACAAAGCTAAAAAAGTGAAGTACTCTTAGTCATAATTAAGAAAATCCTATACGTAGGCAGTAAGTAAGCTTTAAAAGAAGATTTTTCCTACCTCTCTCTTGGCATCCTGATTGAGTAGAATGAGAATTTTGAACCTTCTCAGCAGTAGGGATTGTGTCTCAAAAGTTGCTGACCTTGCCCTGCAATGAAGCCACGAATCTACAGGTCCCAATGAAGGGCCCCACGATGTCATCGACACTGGTGACAACTTGTAAGATGTTGCCACACGTGTTATCATAGATCATCCTCGTAACCCAGTATGGTGGGTTAGGGCTCATTCATTCATTCACACATTCATTCACTCATTCCTCATACTTTAATATTTATTGTGTCCTACTAATTCTGTGCCTGCAACTGTGCTAGAACGTAGATACATAAAGATAAAAAAAAAAAAAAGATCTAGTTCAGGCCTAAAAACATTCACAGTCTCGTACACAGATTAAATAAGAAAACAAGATGAGTGAAAACACTCCAAATTGAATCCACATAACCTAATAATAATTAGTATTCCCAAAGGAAAATGAGACACTTTAAAAACGGACGCCAGCAGTGGTGAGATGATTATCACCATTTATTTTTTCTTCATTATATATCGCCCTTATTCCTTCCATTCTAAAAGCCCACATTTAGGTCTCACAGAGGGTCTAATATTGCTTATGAAAGAGTATAAAGGCTGATCATTTCTCTCAAGCCATGGCGTGTTCTTCATGGCAAAGGAAGAAGAGATTTCCTAAAATGAAATTTTGGACCAAAAGAAAAGTTTTTAGAAAAGGAAGGTGACTCTCACAGACCGTCTTGGAGCGCTAAGCACCATCACAAACACTCGTCCGAGGTGCCGTGCTGAGTGCTACCCTGGGGATGAGAGGCTGAGGATAAAACCCCGCGGACTCAGCAGACGGGCTGTGCGTTCACACGGCCAGCCATGAGGACTCCCACCCCGGCTGCGTCCTGGCGGAGGGGTCCTGGCCGCCACGCTGAGTCGGCACCAGTGCTGCTCGTGGGCCAGCCCTGGGCAGGAGCTGAAGCAGAAGAAGCGCCCCCCCACCCCATCCAGGCGTCTACAGCCTCCCACGAGGGCTAAACTGGAGAGGAGAGCCCACGTCATCAGCGGGATCCGTGGGGGAGGGTTTGCGGCGAGGCACGAGCTTGGCCAAGGTTAAAGTCTGGACAGGTGAAGAAGGACAGCATGGGGGACGGGTGGAAGGGACGGAGGGGCCGCGTGGCCCATGCCGGGAAGCCCGGTGACCACGTCCACAGCTAAATGTCTTCATGTGTCCAGGCTCATGGTTCAGAGACGGCGTGTCATGAAAGAAAATGAAAAGTATTGCCAAGGAAAATAACAGTTTTTAGAAAATTCCCAAATCTTTTCATTTATTCATCAAGTATTTCTTGAATGCCAGGCACTTTTCTAAGACACTGGGGATTACAGAAAACACTATGTAACAGAGTGAGAAAGATGCTCGAGGGTAGACGGCAGAGAAAAACACTAAAGAAAATCAATAAAGGAAACGTGTATTATGTTGGATGGTGGTTAAGTGCTGAGAAGGGAAACCAAGACAGGCGAAGGTGATTTAAATACGGGCAGGGCGTGGAGGCAGTGGGGAAACATCACGTGGTTTCCTTGGTGCGGCCTTTTGAGTAAAGACCAGAAGGAAGTGAGGGAGTATCTTGGGGAAGTCTGCAGGAAGTCATTCCTGGAAAAGGGAACTTCAGTGCAAAGGCCCTGGGGTAAGAGGACGTGTGCTGTGCGGAGAGAACAGGAGGCCCGTGTGGCCAGGAAGAAAGAGCCTGGAGCAGACGGCCAACGGGGTGACAAGAAGTAGAGGCAGCTTCCTGCTGCAGCTCAGAATCACCTTTAGACTTATTTCTGCTCACCTCGCACAATGAAGAAATCGATGAAGCAGGAACTACAGAAGGAGGAACCCTCCAGGAAGCAGCCCACGTAGGGAGGTGGGTTTCTCTCAGGAACAAACCCTGAAACAATGCGTTTTCTCAGATGCCCCGTAAATGCCGGGCGGGGACACCTGGTCTAGCCCCTCTGCCCTGACTCAGCCCTGATGAGTCAACAACGAAGGAAACTGCGCTTGAGGCCGATGGGAGCGCACTCTAACTTGGGGCTCTGGGGTTGAATGTGGGGTCTAAAGGGGCCTCCATCCTCGCCCTCGCCATCAGCGGGAGTGCCCGCTCTCAGGGGGGCCCTAACACCAGCAAGAAAAGCCGAGTCTGGTTAACAAAAATGAAGATTTTTTTTTAGGAACGGACAGACCGCAAGTGCATTTGGCAAAATGGCATCGACTTGAAACCGGAAGTGAAATAAACGGCAGTGTTTACAAGCCAAGGCAAATGTTCAAAGGGAGACTCAGACACAAAGGACAGATGGCGGTGAGAAAGCCAGTGCGTTCTGCCCACACCCACAAAATGCAGATTTTTTAAGTGCCCTGAAGGCTGTTTATGGCCTGAGCACCCAGGACTCAGCCCCTCGGGCTCAGGCACCGGGAAGCGGCTCACAGCGTCCACACCTCGTCCTGGAAGGGACAGCGTGCAGCCTCTTCTTAGGGAACTTTATTTTTCACGCCAACACCACCTCTATCTTGTAAAAGCCAGTCAGAGTCTCTCCACCTTTTATTTTACAACGTGAAAAGGGAGGAAACTATTTGCAGCGGGTGATTTGCCTGCTGAAATTGCAAGAAAACGGGGGGAAAAAAACCCTAGCACACCCTCTTCTGTCTATTCTAGGGGGTTGTCCAAACCCTGGGGGACCCTGGAACTCCAAAATTCTTTACAAGTCCAATTATGGGAGCTGCAGAAAGGACTCTGTATTTTTACCTCTTAGGAACATCTGCAAAAATCATTCTAAAGTGTTCCTTCCACGTTTAATGGAGAACCAGTTTAGGGTGAGTATTAAAGTACAGATGAAGAATGCTGATAAAATGAAGGACAAAAGACAAAGACAGCAGTAATCCACAACCAGCTTCATCTTCACAGAGAGAAGGCCGTCACATGGACAGCGTAATTATCAAGCCCACAAACTCAGAGATTCTGCAGTGAATGTCTTGGGGAGGAAGACCACTTTTCACCATACTCAGTCCTGGTTTGGTTATCAAGTTGCCAAATAACCTTAAGATTTCCAGGCCGCACTGAGGAGTCTTCCGTCACTTACCCGGGGAGGGGGCTGATGAGATGCCCCCCGTGTTGATGCTGGGGGAGACATCAGGGTCTGTAAAGAACAATAAATTCTCAATTCCAACAACCGGTGAGCTCTGAAGAAGAGACACCTCATTGCACAAAAGCATTTCACAAAAATACAACACTTCTTATTTGGAGATATTATCATGTATTTCAGTATTGCTGGAGTTAAAAACATATTCTTGCATGTCTATTTGGTATTTGGTAGTTGACATAACTTTTCCCCCTCTCAAATAAATGTAGTCTTTATATCTGTCTAGATTCTCCACATGTAACGAATGCCTGCACATAATAAGATGCCCCAAATGTACTATTATTTCGTATCATTTTTAGAGGAAAATTATCTCTGGTTCTCGAAGTTCTTTTATGTTAATATTAGTGATGAACAACATTTCTAAAACATAGAACTAAGTATCCAAAAGCTGTATTATTTTACTGCTTCTCAGAATATCTAGATATGCTTTCGGCACAGCCCTCTGGTCAAAATAAGGATGGACAGACAGACTGTCAAGAAAAATAACTTATCATTAGAAAAGTTGAACTAATATATTTATTTTGCAATTTCAGATTCATTAAAACTGGGTCAGATCAAATTAGACTATAATATAATGGCAATCATTTTGTCTTTTCATTTTTGAAGTTAGAGAAGTTTTATTATTCCTGATAAATCAACAACAAATATTTTTTCCATTTACATTTAAGGAAAATGCAGATTTCAACATTATCCACTAAGAGTGAGTGTGTGCTCTGACCGAGTGGATTGACAAAACTTCACTGCTAAACTATAAAGTCTTCAAAATTGTGAAAGATAGGTAAAAATGAAAATTTAAAAGAAGTGAAAAATAAAAAGAAGTAAAGAATGGCCAGATAAGGCTCTTCTAAAAGAATCTCTCACATGTTTCTGACATCCTGGTGTTTTAGAAACATAAAGAATTCCTTATGACTATCATCCTAGACACACTTTTACTATCACTTGTTTTTACCTCCATCCTGTCTGAAAACATCGGCAGATATCTTTCCTGTAGTGTAAAAACTAAGGGTCCTCCCAAATTTAAGGGCCCTATTGTTGAACAAAATGCCACGGACTAAGCTTCGAGAATTAGAACCTGGTGTTTGCCATTTATCATACTCTGTAAATAGACTCAACTCAGGTTCTTAGCTGAGTGGCTTATCTACCACTCACCCCAAAACAAAGGCAATGAAAGGGAAGAACTCAGCTCTGGAGATCCGCTGAAGAGCTGAAACTACTTTATTGCTATATGATTTTAACATTTTTTTTTAATTTTTATTTATTTATTTATGGCTGTGTTGGGTCTTCGTTTCTGTGCAAGGGCTTTCTCTAGTTGCGGCGAGCGGGGACCACTCTTCATCGCGGTGCGCGGGCCTCTCACTATCGCGGCCTCTCTTGTTGCGGAGCACAGGCTCCAGACGCGCAGGCTCAGTAGTTGTGGCTCACGGGCCCAGTTGCTCCGCAGCATGTGGGATCTTCCCAGACCAGGGCTCGAACCCGTGTGCCCTGCATTGGCAGGCAGACTCTCAACCACTGCGCCACCAGGGAAGCCCGATTTTAACATATTTTAATGTTAAAACTGGCACGTTTTTGTTTACCAACCAGAAAAAGGAGAAAAAAAGATTCACTTGATAAGAATTCACAAATGAACAAGATACCAGGGAAGGCGAGAGTCATCGCTCTAAGGCTGAGCACTAGTTTAACAGGAAGAGAAGCTTCTCTGATAAATCCTGGGATGCAACAGGCCCAGTCTGGTCCCACACGGTGCTGCCTTCCAGCACCCACGGGCCTGAGTGTTGTGCCATTGTTCGCTGTGGACGACGGCACAGGTGACGCCCCGCTGTCCCGTGCAGGCTGAGTTCTGGGCGCTGCGGTAGCCAGGGTGCATGGGATTCCCCTTCAGTCATGCTGGGCTCTCAGCTCAGTTACACGTTTTCTTCAAAACCTCAACCCAGCCAGAGTCAGGATGATATTTTCTGTCTCACATATGTCACAACACCCAGAAGTCAAGGGCCTTGTCTTTTTTTTTGGGGGTGAGCGGCATGTGGGATCTTAGTTCCCTGACCGGGGATAGAACCTGTGCCCCCTGCAGGGGAAGCACGGGGTCCTAACCACTGGACCACCAGGGAAGTCCCACGGGGTACTGTCTTATACGGCATCCTTCAGGGAATGCTTATAAAATACAATCTGTTCTCAATGTCACCTGAGAATATCTCTAGGGTTTCCTTAGAGACCAGAGTAGGCTGCAGAGCCAGTTCACAGATGCTGAACTCGCAGGTGAGCGGAAGTGAGAGAGGTATCTATGACACTGTTGACTGGATGCACCAGCTACTTCAGATGCCCTCTCTGCAGAGAAAGGAGGAAAGAAAAGAAAAAAACAGGAACAGAAATTCCTGTTCAGCACCTCAGTCGTCCACACCAAGTGACACTACCAGCCCGGCCACCTTCTCCATCTGGTTTCACGTTTTCTGCGCTTTTGTTTTGCTGCTGTAATTTTTAAGTATTTGAGTTTGGACAGATTAGCTCTGGGGGGGGAGAGGGTTTCCACAGTGTGAAGGGGAACCAAGAAAATTTTAAATACAGTGTATTTTCCAGTTTCCTGTCTTTACACCAAAATAAAGTATTGACACTCACAAGAAAAAAAAAAAATACAATCTGGCAATTAGATAAAAACATATGTCTGGGTTTACTCGAATGTGCCCTTTTTTTCTACTCATTCAACAAACATTTGTTGAGTCCTTCCTACGTGCCCGGCACCGCTCTGGGCATTGAGGACAGAAGGCAACAAATGGATAGAAATGCCTGCCCACAAGGAACCTGCATCCAGGTGAAGAGAGACAGACAGCAGACAAGAAGCAAATAAACAAGTCAGCTTGCAGACAAGGCAGGACCTCGGCTTTTACGACACCTGAAGCCATGGGAGGGTTTTGGCCGGGAGTTCACAGGAGCAGGCTTGCACCCCTGGGAGCTGGTCTTCGAAGGCAGCCCCAACTTCTCCATCTTTGCACAGACATGTGGCTGCTTCCATCAGGAGGTGGGATGGATTTCCCTCCTCTGCACCGGGGCAGCCCTGTGACTTCCTGATTCACAGAACATGACAGAGTGAAATTCTGAGACTTCCAAATCCAGGCCTGAAGAGCACAGCCAGTTTCAGCTGCCTCTTTCTTAGAAGACAGGCACCATTTAGGAAACAAGGATGCCTTCCTTGCCAGAGAGAGAGAGAGAGAGAGAGAAAGGGGGTGGGCAGAGAAAGACAAGGGAGAAAGACAGAGGGAGAGCGAGGCAGAGACAGAAACAGAGAGAGAGAGAGAAAAACAGAGAGAGAGAGAGAAAGGGGGTGGGCAGAGAAAGACAAGGGAGAAAGACAGAGGGAGAGCGAGGCAGAGACAGAAACAGAGAGAGAGAGAGAGAGAAAGAGAGAGAAAGGGGGTGGGCAGAGAAAGACAAGGGAGAAAGACAGAGGGAGAGCGAGGCAGAGACAGAAACAGAGAGAGAGAGAGAGAGAAAGAGAGAGAAAGGGGGTGGGCAGAGAAAGACAAGGGAGAAAGACAGAGGGAGAGCGAGGCAGAGACAGAAACAGAGAGAGAGAGAGAGAAAGGGGGTGGGCAGAGAAAGACAAGGGAGAAAGACAGAGGGAGAGCGAGGCAGAGACAGAAACAGAGAGAGAGAGAGAGAGAGAGAAAGGGAGTGGGCAGAGAAAGACAAGGGAGAAAGACAGAGGGAGAGAGAGGCAGAGACAGAAACAGAGAGAGAGAGAGAGAAAGGGGGTGGGCAGAGAAAGACAAGGGAGAAAGACAGAGGGCGAGAGAGGCAGAGACAGAAACAGAGAGAGAGAGAGAGAAAGGGGGTGGGCAGAGAAAGACAAGGGAGAAAGACAGAGGGCGAGAGAGGCAGAGACAGAAACAGAGAGAGAGAGAGAGAAAAACAGAGAGAGAGAGAGAGAGAGAGAGAAAGGGGGTGGGCAGAGAAAGATAAGGGAGAAAGACAGAGGGAGAGAGAGGCAGAGACAGAAACAGAGAGAGAGAGAGAGAAAGGGGGTGGGCAGAGAAAGACAAGGGAGAAAGACAGAGGGCGAGAGAGGCAGAGACAGAAACAGAGAGAGAGAGAGAGAAAAACAGAGAGAGAGAGAGAGAGAGAGAGAGAGAGAAAGGGGGTGGGCAGAGAAAGACAAGGGAGAAAGACAGAGGGAGAGAGAGGCAGAGACAGAAACAGAGAGAGAGAGAGAGAAAGGGGGTGGGCAGAGAAAGACAAGGGAGAAAGACAGAGGGAGAGAGAGGCAGAGACAGAAACAGAGAGAAAGAGAAAAACAGAGAGAGAGAGAGAAAGGCACAAAAAGAGAGACAGAGACAGAGAGAAAGAAGTCTAAAGCCATCTCAGGTGTAATAGAGTCAACCCACCTCCCAGCTAGATGTAGCCACGTGATTGAGCCTCGGGGAGACCAATGAAAGAATCCTCCACTTGAGCCCCAAACAGCCCTTAGAAATAATCCAGTGTTGTTTGAAGCCACTGGGCTTGGGGGCATTTTGTCGCACAGCAGAGATAGCTGAAACGCTGACAGCATTGCTCTGGATCTTGTGTTACGTTCTTTACTTTCCCCTCTCCTTCCCTCCCCTTGCTCTCTCTCCAGCTAATTCTCCTCTCCTCTCCCGGGACGGCGTTTACCCAGAGCCTGGCCGGTGCCAGTTCTACGTCTCTTTTGCTGTGGAGACAAGACGACGGATCTCAGTTAACTGAGCAGAGGAAGAGCTGAAAGCCCACCGGGTACCCTAAAAGCGCCGTGGAATCCTGGGTAGAACGTGTGAGGGCTCTGCTGACATCGGCAGCTGTTATTAGTAATAACAGGGTTTAAGACTAAAGTCGAAGGCTTGCGGAGGATTCAGGGTGTGTGCAATTCATGTGATCTGGAAGCACATGCAAACTCCTCTGGGAACCGGTTTTGGTCACTGCCCTGTGCTGGGAGGGCCCGGGACCTGTATTCTAGGGCGTGCCGCGCCGGGATTCCCACACGCACTTGTTCACATCCCAGGGAGGTCTCCTCGTCCTCTCCCCCCTCCTCCCGACAGGAGAGGCACCTCGCAGGCTCACCCCTGCAGCCCCCAGGGCTCAGACTCGTGCTAATGAATCAGGGTCGGCGTTAGCGCAGGGGGCAACAGCTTAACCAGCGATGAATTTCTCACAGATACGCTCCACTGGTCGCCAGGTGCCTGGACAGGCCAAGTCCACTGCCACCGGTACGGAAACACCTCAGAGCCCGGCCACCTGACGGCTGATTGGCGTGCAGGTGTCCTACAGCAAAGGCGTGGGGCGGGGGCAGCAGCGGGGGGAGGACAGGGAGTGCCCCCCACCCCTGGGGCTGGCGGGCAAAATGGCAAAGGCCCACCTTCAGAGGCAAGTCCTGGTGCGCATTGCCTAGAGGCCGGCAGGTGCCCACTGGCAAATCCAGAAGTGGACCTGCTCCTACAGTCAAGTGGGACAGTCAGACCCCCGAGCAGAGTGCTGGCTGCGGGCCCTGGTTCTCGCACTCGAGCCTGCGTCAGGGCCACCGGGGGGCTCGGCAAAGCAGACTGCTGGCCCCAGCCCAGAGTTCCCGATTCAGTAAGTGTGCTCTGCGCCTGAGAATCTGCATTTCTAAGAGGTCCCCTGGGGTTGTTCTGGTCAGGACCGCTCTTGGAAACTACGGATGCCGTGTGGGTATGGGGTCGGGTGTGCTGCTCTCTGATGATGGTGCAGGATCTATCCCAACACACATAAAAAGGAGCAAATTGGCTAATACTCCCACATCTGTGCACACAAGTACATTACATCATTCCCGGCCAAGCCAGTCCCCCCACGTGGTCAAGGGCTAGGTGTCAGAATGCAGACACCGAGCCGCTGGCAGAGGGGCCCAACTTACACCAGAATGACAGGCGACCTCATCCTAGGCCTTCCGAGCTGCTCCCGAACAGCAGAAAGTACACTTGTCGTGTCTATGAAAAGCAGGACTGCTTGGTGTCTGGGTTTCCGGGAGGTGACACAAGGCCTCTCAAAGGAAACCTATGGCCACATGGGCCAAGCTGTTCACCATCCACGTGACCTGGTTTCAGCATCTCAAGGGCATCCTTTTCGGGATTTCTGTGAGGCTTACTGGTTAAGCATCGCCCAGCCCCTCACACCGGCGACCGTGGTCACACGTCCGCTTGGGTCCCTTCGCCCACAGGAACCACAACCCAGTGCAATGTGGTTTTAGAAAGAAAACATGAAACTACGCAGGCAAAAATGGTACAACTGCCCACACTGCAGGCCACAGATACGAGCATGAATCACGTGGGCTGGCCACGTCCCACTCTTATTTTCTGTTTCTTTAATTTCCTCCCTGTCATTCTTCTAAAGCCTGGCTTGTTCACACTCATTTATCCTCTCTGTTGACAAACTGTTAGAGCGACCACCTTAAACTCATTTTGAATTTAATTTCAAGTGGCACTTCTCCTTTTCATGTTAAAAGGGGTCTTGCCTCATTTCAGCTTTGTTTTTTTCTCGCCTTTCTGTGAACAGTCTCCTGCTTAGGTCAGCTCTGGAGCAACAATATTGAGTCGGAGATATATTTGCCTGGGTGCAGGCAAACCAAACAGGAGCTCGAGGCCGACAGAGACCCACGGGCCAGATGAAAGGCCGGGAGGCTTTCTCACAGCTGGGTGCGAGCTGCACCCACCAGGCTCCAAATTCACCTGAAGGGTCCTTGTGCAGAAGGGCTCCCGGGGAAAATACTTACATGTTGCCAAAAGCAGCGATCAGAAATGGACTTTCGGGCTTGAGAGTCACTTTCTGTCATTTTTTTAAATTGGGAAATGTATAAAGAAGCCTTCTTATTTTCAGCATACAAATAAATGTTGTGTTCTACGGTTTATAGTTTCGTTTTGTTTCTAATGAAGCTTTTCTTTTTTGGAGCGGATTTAGGTTCACAACATGATTGAGGGGAAGGTATACAGATTTGGTACAGCCTCGCTGTTTATCAACATCACTCACCAGGGACCTATATTTGTTACCAAGGATGAACCTACTTCAACACAAAGTCTGTAGTTTACATTAGGGTTCACTCTTGGTGGTTTATGGGTTTGAACAAATGTATAATGACATACATTCAACATTATAATATCACACGGAGTATTTTCACTGCCTTAAAAATCCTCTGTGCTCTGCCTATTCATCTCTCCCGACCCCTAACCCCTGGCAACCACTGATCTTTTCACTGTCTCCCTAGTTTTGCCTTTTCCACAATGTCATACAGTTGGAATGATACAGTATGTACACTTACAGATTGGCTTCTTTCGCTTAGTAATATGTATTTAAGTTTCCTCTATGTCTTTTCATGGCTTGAAAGCTCTATTTTTTTGGTGTTGAATAATATTCCTTTGCCTGGAGGTACCACGGTTTGTTTATCCATCACCTACTGATGGACATGCTTCCAAGTTTTGGCAATTATGAATAAAGCTGCTATAAACATCCATGTGCAGATTCTTGTGTGGACATAGTTTTCAACTCCTTTGGGTAAATAACAAGGAGTGTGATTGCTGGGTCGTATGGTAAGGGCATGTATAGTTTTGTAAGAACCCACCAAACTGTCTTCCAAAGTAGCGGTACAATTTGCATTCCCACCAGTGATGAATGAGAGTTCCTGTTGCTCTGCATCCTCACCAGCATTTGGTGTTGTCAGTGTTCCAGATTTTGGCTATTCTACTAGGTGTGTAGTGATATCTCATTATTGTTTTAATTTGCAATTCCTTGACGACATATGACGTGGAGCATCTCTTCACGTGATAATTTACCACCTGTATATCTTCTTTGGTGAGGAGTCTATTACAGTCTTTAGCCCATGATTAAAATGCAGTTGTTTGTTTTCTTATTGTTGAGCTTTAAGAGTTCTTTGTATGTTTTTGTATAACACTCCTTTATTAGATGTTGTCTTTTGCGAATATATTCTCCTAGTCTTGTGGCTTGTCTTCTCGTTCTCTTGACATTGTCTTTCACAGAGCAGAAGTTTTAAATTTTGGTGAAGCCAAGCTTATTAATTAGTTATTTCCTGGATTGTGCCTTTGATGTTGTATCTAAAAAGTCATCACTATACCAAGGTCACCTAGGTTTTCTCCTATGTTATCTTCTAGGAGTTTTACAGTTTTGCATTTTACATTTAGGTCTATGATCCATTTTAAGTTAATTTTTGTGAAAAGTGTAATGTCTATGTCCAAGTTCACTTTGTTACATGTTGCAATTGTTATAGCACCAACATTGAAAAGGCTATCTTTGCTTATTTGTATTGCCTTTATCCCTTTGTTGAAGAGCAGTTAGCTAGATTTATGTGTCTATATCTGGGCTCTCTATTCCATTCCATTCATCTATTTGTCTATCCTTCCACCAATACCACACCATCTTGACTACTGTAGCTTCATAGGGTAATGTCAAACTTCCAACTGTTTTCTTCTACTTCAATATTGTATTGACTATTCCGGTCTTTTACTTTCTATATAAACTTTAGAACCAGTTTGTTGATATCAACAAAATAACTTGCTAGGGTTTTGATTGGGATTGCACTAAATCTATAGATCAAGTTGGGGAGAATTGATATCTTGACAATACTGAGTCTTACTACCCGTGAACATGAAATATCTCTCCATTTGTTGTTCTTTGATTTTGTTCATGAGAACTTTGTACTTTTCCTCATATAGATCTTGTCCCTATTGTGTTAGAGTTATACCTAAGTATTTCATTTTGGGTGGTGCAAATGTAAATGCTATAGTGTTTTTAATTTCAAATACCACATGTTCATTGCTGGTATATAGTAAGGCAACTGACTTGTATATTAACCTTGTATCCTGCAATTTTGCTATAATTGCTGATTAGTTCCAGGTGTTTTTTTGTTTGTTTGTTTGTTTTTTTGCTCATTCTTTCAAATTTTCTAAATAGACAGTCATGTCATCTGTGAACAAAGACAGAATTATGTCTTCCTTATCAATCTGTATACCTTTTATTTCCTTTTTCTTGTCTAATTGCATAAACAAACTTCTAGTATGATGTTGAAATGCAGTTGTGGGAGAGGACATCCTTGCCTTGTACCTGATCTCAGAGGGAAAGTTTTGAGTTTTCACCACTAACTATGATCTTAGCTGTAGATTTTTGTAGATAGTCTTTATTAAGTTCAGGAAATTCCCTTCTATTTCTAGTTTACTCAGAGTTTTTATCATGAATGGGCACTGGATTTTGTCAAATGCTTTTTCTGCATCTACTGACATGATCATGTGATTTTTCTTTTTAGTCTGTTGATCTAATGAATTACATGCATTGATTTTCAAATGTTGAATCAGCCTTGCCTACTTGGGATAAATCCCACTTGGTCAAAGTGTACAATTCTTTTTATACTTTTTTGGATTTGATATGCTAATATGTTGAGAATTTTTGCATCTATGTCGTGAGAGATATTGGTCTGTAGCTGTCCTTTCTTGTAATGTACTTTATATCATTTTATTAATTAACATTAATAATGAAGTCAGTGGACTAATGTTCACTGGTCATAGGCTCCATCTCTGTGCATTTGTTGTACATCATCGGGTAATTTCATGTTCTACCCTAGAGAGGTGGTACAACAGTGTGGCTACATCTATGGGCTTTGGAGACAGGCTAGATTTGGAGACAGGGTCCATGCTGTGCTAACTGGTTACCCTGGGCAAGTGAGTTATCAATTGTCCTAAGTTTCCATCTCCTCATCTGCAAAATGTGTTTACTAAAAAATAGTAGGTATACCATTTCACAGGATTTGTGCAGGTCTAATTGGGATAATCCATGCACCATGCTTGAAATATCACATTAATAAATATGTAGTGTTATTACTGTAGTCATTTTCCTAGACCATATCTTATTGCTTTAACGTAAGATAAGAACTGACAAGCCTCTTAGATAGACTTATCCACCAGAGGGAAGACGGCAGAAGCAAGAAGAACTACAATTTTGCAGCCTGTGGAACAAAAACTACATTCACAGAAAGATAGATAAAATGAAAAGGCAGAGGACTATGTACCAGATGAAGGAACAAGATAAAACCCCAGAAAAACAACTAAATGAAGTGGAGATAGGCAACCTTCCAGAAAAAGAATTCAGAAAAATGATAGTGAAGATGATCCAAGACCTCAGAAAAAGAATGGAGGCAAAGATCGAGAAGATGCAAGAAACGTTTAACAAAGACCTAGAAGAATTAAAGAACAAACACCTAGAAGAAGTAAAGAACAAACAAACAGAGATGAACAATACAATAACTGAAATGAAAAATATACTGGAAGGAATCAGTAGCAGAATAACTGAAGCAGAAGAACAGATAAGTGACCTGGAAGACAGAATGGTGGAATTCACTGCCACGGAACAGAATAAAGAAAAAAGAATGAAAAGAAATGAAGACAGCCTAAGAGACCTCTAGGACAACATTAAACACAACAACATTCACATTATAGAGGTCCCAGAAGGAGAAGAGAGAGAGAAAGGAACTGAGAAAATATTTGAAGAGATTATAGTCAAAACCTTCCCTAACATGGGAAAGGAAATAGTCACCCAAGTCCAGGAAACACAGAGAGTCCCAGGCAGGATAAACCCAAGGAGAAACATGTCGAGACACATAGTAATCAAATTGACAAAAATTTAAGACAAAGAAAAATTATTAAAAGCAACAAGGGAGGGCTTCCCTGGTGGTGCAGTGGTTGAGAATCCACCTGCCAATGCAGGGGACACGGGTTCGAGCACTGGTCTGGGAAGATCCCACATGCCACGGAGCAACTGGGCCCATGAGCCACAACTACTGAGCCCGTGCGTCTGGAGTCTATGCTCCACAAGAGAGGCCGCGATAGTGAGAGGCCAGCACACTGTGATGAAGAGTGGCCCCCACCTGCCGCAACTAGAGAAAGCCCTAGCACAGAAACGAGGACCCAACACAGCCAAAAATAAATAAATTAATTAATTAATTAAAAAAAAAAAAGCAACAAGGGAAAAACGACAAATAACATACAAGGGAACTCCCATGAGGTTAACAGCTGATTTCTCAGCAGAAACTCTACAAGCCAGAAGGGAGTGGCACAATATATTTAAAGTGATGAAAGGGAAGAACCTACAACCAAGATTACTCTACTCAGCAAGGATCTCATTCAGATTCGACAGAGAAATCAAAAGCTTTACAGACAAGCAAAAGCTAAGAGAATTCAGCACCACCAAACCAGCTCTACAACAAATGCTAAAGGAACGTCTCTAACTGGGAAACACAAGAGAAGAAAATGACCTACAAAAACAAACCCAAAACAATTAAGAAAATGGTCATAGGAGCGTACATATCGATAATTACCTTAAATGTGAAAGGATTAAATGCTCCAACCAAAAGACACAGGCTCGCTGAATGGATACAAAAAACAAGACCCATATATATGCTGTCTACAAAAGAACCACTTCAGACCTAGGGACACATACAGATTGAAAGTGAGGGGATGGAAAAAGATATTCCATGCAAATAGAAATCAAAAGAAAGCTGAAGTAGCAACACTCATATCGGATAAAATACGCTTTAAAATAAAGAATGTTACAAGAGACAAGGAAGGACACTACATAATGATCAAGGGATCAATCCAAGAAGAAGATATAACAATTATAAATATATATGCAGCCAACATAGGAGCACCTCAATACATAAGGCAAATGCTAACAGCTATAAAAGAGGAAATCAATGGTAACACAGTAATAGTGGGGGATGTTAACACCTCACTTACACCAATGGACAGATCATCCAGACAGAAAATTAATAAGGATACACAAGATTTAAATGACTCAATAGACTAGATAGGTTTAATTGATATTTATAAGACATTCCATCCCAAAACAGCAAATTACACTTTCTTCTCAAGTGCACATGGATCATTCTCCAAGATAGATCACATCTGGGGTCACAAATCAAGCCTCGGTAAATTTAAGAAAATTGAAATCATATCAAGCGTCTTTTCCGACCACAACGCTATGAGACTAGGTATCAATTACAGGAAAAAATCTGTAAAAAATACGAACACATGGAGGCTAAACAATACATTACTAAATAACCAAGCGTTCACTGAGGAAATCAGAAAATACCTAGAGACAAATGACAATGAAAACACGATGATCCAAAACCTATGGATGCAGCAAAAGCAGTTCTAAGAGGGAAGTTTAGAGCAATACGATCCTACCTCAAGAAACAAGAAAAACCTCAAAATAAAAAATCTAACCTTACACCTAAAGGAACTAGAGAAAGAAGAACAAACAAAACCCAAAGTTAGTAGAAGGAAAGAAATCATAAACATCAGAGCAGAAATAAATGAAATAGAAGCAAAGAAAACAATAGCAAAGATCAATAAAACTAAAAGCTGGTTCTTTGAGAAGATAAACAAAACTGATAAAGCTTTAGCCAGTCTCATCAAGAAAAAGAGGGAGAGGAACCAAATCAATAAAATTCAAAATGAAAAAGGAGAAATTACAATGGATATCGCAGAAATACAAAGCATCATAAGAGACTACTACAAGCGGTAATTGCAGTCATTGTTGCTTTCGTTGTGATCATCCATTTACAATGCTTGGTGTCAGTTTACTTATCTCTTGTAAAAATAAAATACAGTGTGTGTGTGTAAAAAGAAAAGTTTATGATCTAGCAGTATAGAAAGGCATTTATATAAAGCTATTACAAAAATAAAATATAATGACTGTATAAGAGGTACCAAAAAAAAAAAAAAAAAGATGAGCCTTAATATCAAAAGTATACTGTGTGTAACTAGAGCCTTAATATCAAAAGTATACTGTGTGTAACTAGAATGACAAAGTTTTCTTGGATTACTGGTTTCTCTTATTAAGAAATTGTAAAAAGGTTTTTCTTTATCTTTCAAGTAATCTGTTTGCAGAACCAAATTTTGTGTCTTATCAGAATGATTTTCTGTAATTCACAGTTGTCTTTATCAGATCTTTGATTACTTAAGATTAAACAAGCTAAGGGTTTGTAAACACCTCTATAATCTTCTGTATCTGCCTTTAAGATATTTTGTCACTTTGGTTAAGTAGATAATTAAGTATTATTTTATAATCATCTGTAATCCTGTTTAATCAATGGCTCAAACCTTTTGACATTTTTGACAAACTTCTCTAAATCAAATTCTAAATAAAGTCTTTTTTACTTAAAAAAAAAATCATTGAGAAATCCAGAGACAGGAAGTGTGTATAGTTTGTGTAGTGAAAAAAAAAAAAGAGAGAGACTTCTACAAGCAACTCTATGCCAATAAAATGGACAACCTGGAAGAAATGGACAAATTCTTAGAAAGGTATAACCTTCCAAGACTGAACCAGGAAGAAATAGAAAATATAAACAGACCAATCACAAGTAATGAAATTGAAACTGTGATTTAAAATCTTCCAACAAACAAAAGTCCAGGACCAGATGGCTTCACAGGTGAATTCTGTCAAACATTTAGAGATGTACTAACACCCATCCTTTTCAAACTCTTCCAAAAAATTGCAGAGGAAGGAACACTCCCAAACTCATTCTATGAGGCCACCATTACCCCGATACCAAAACCAGACAAAGACACTACAAAAAAAGAAAATTACAGACCAATATCACTGATGAATATAGATGCAAAAATCCTCAACAAAATACTAGCAAACAGAATCCTACAACACATTAAAAGGATCATACACCATGATCAAGTGGGATTTATCTCAGTCATGCAAGGATTCTTCAATATACACAAATCGATCAATGTGATACACCATATTCACAAATTGAGGAATAAAAACCATATGATCATCTCAATAGATGCAGAAAAAGCTTTTGACAAAACTCAACACCCATTTATGATAAAAACTCTCCAGAAAGTAAGCATAGATGGAACCTACCTCAACATAATAAAGGCCATATATGACAAACCCACAGCAAACATCATTCTCAATGGTGAAAAACTGAAAGCCTTTCTTCTAAGGTCAGGAACAAGACAAGGATGTCCACTCTTGCCACTATTATTCAACATAGTTTTGGAAGTCTTAGCCACAGCAATCAGAGAAGAAAAAGAAATAAAAGGAATACAAATTGGAAAAGAAGAAGTAAAACTGTCACTGTTTGCAGATGACATGATACTATACATAGAGAATCCTAAAGATGCCACCAGAAAACGACTACAGCTAATCAGTGAATTTGGTAAAGTTGCAGGATACAAAATTAATGCACAGAAATCTCTTGCATTCCTATACACTAACAACAAAAGATCAGAATGAGAAATTAAGGAAACAATCCCATTCACCATTGCAACAAAAAGAATAAAATACCTAGGAATAAACCTACCTAAGGAGGTAAAAGACCTGTACTCAGAAAACTATAAGACACTGATGAAAGAAATCAAAGATGACACAAACAGATGGAGAGATATACCATGTTCTTGGATTAGAAGAATCAATATTGTGAATATGACTATACTACCCAAAGCAATCTATAGGTTCAATGCAATCCTTATCAAATTGTCGATGGCATTTTTTACAGAATTAGAACAAGAAATCTTAAAATTTGTATAGAGACACAAAAGACCCTGAATAGCCAAAGTAATCTTGAGGGGAGAAAAGGGATCTGGAGGAATCAGACTTGCTGACTTCAGACTATACTACAAAGCTACAGTAATCAAGACAGTGTGGTACTGGCACAAAAACAGAAATATAGATCAATGGAACAGGATAGAAAGCCCAGAGATAAACCCATGTACCTATGGTCAACTAATCTATGACAAAGGAGGCAAGGACATACAATGGAGAAAAGACAGTCTCTTCAATAAGTGGTGCTTGGAAAACTGGACAGCTACATGTAAAAAAATGAAATTAGAACACTCCCTAACACCATATACAAAAATAAACTCAAAATGGATAAAAGACCTAAATGTAAGACCAGACACTATAAAACTCTTAGAGGACAACATAGGAAGAACACTCTTTGACATAAATCACAGCAAGATCTTTTTTGAGCCACGTCCTAGAATTATGGAAATAAAAACAAAAATAAACAAATGGGGACTAATGAAACTTAAAAGCTTTTGCACAGCAAAGGAAACTATAAACAAGATGAAAAGACAACCCTCAGAACGGGAGAAAATATTTGCAAACGAATCAACAGACAAAGTATTAATCTCCAAAATATATAAACAGCTCATGCAGCTCAATATTAAAAAAAAAAAAACCCAATCCAAAAATGGGCAGAAGACCTAAATAGACATTTCTCCAAAGAAGACATACAGATGGCCAAGAGGCACATGAAAAGATGCTCAACATCACTAATTATTAGAGAAATGCAAACCAAAACTACAATGAGGTATCACCTCACACCAGTTAGAATGGGCATCATCAGAAAATCTACAAACAACAAATGCTGGAGAGGGTGTGGAGAAAAGGGAACCCTCTTGCACTGTTGGTGGGAATGTAAATTGATACAGCCACTATGGAGAACAGTATGGAGGTTCCTTAGAAAACTAAAACTAGAGTTACCATATGACCCAGCAATCCCACTACTGGGCATATACCCTGAGAAAACCATAATTCAAAAAGACATATACACCCCAATGTTCACTGCAGCACTATTTACAATAGCCAGGTCATGGAAGCAAACTAAATGCCCATCGACAGACGAATAGATAAAGAAGTTGTGGTACATATATATACAGTGGAATATTACTCAGCCATAAAAAGGAACGGAACTGGGTCATTTGTAGAGACGTGGATGCATCTAGAGACTGTCATACAGAGTGAAGTAAGTCAGAAAGAGAAAAACAAATATCGTATATTAACACATATATGTGGAATCTAGAAAAATGGTACAGATGAACTGGTTTGCAAGGCAGAAATAGAGACACAGACGTAGAGAACAAACGTATGGACACCAAGGGGGGAAGGGGGGGTGGTGGTGGGATGAACTGGGAGATTGAGATTGACATATATACACTAATATGTATAAAATAGATAACTAATGAGTACCTGCTGTATAAAAAAATAAATAATTAAATTTTAAAAATTAATTAATTAAAAAACATAAGAACCATTTCTCTCCTTATTATACTATTATATGTAGGATACTTTTTATTTTTAGTTCATTCTCTAAAGCCTTTTCCCATAGCACTGTAAATATCACAGATTGAAGCCTGTAAGTCTTATTTAAATTCAGCTATTTTTTTATATATATATATGTAAAGTATTACCATCTCCTATAAAGCTATAAAATGGAAAACTCTAATTGTAGGATCACACATTAACAAGCACTTACATGTATATCATGGTTTCTGGTTTATGAACTAGTGTATATATGCAGTCTTCTGTACAGGGGTTTTCTGTTTAGTGTGCTTGTTTTCCACATTGTGTGTTTTTATTTTTCTAGTTGTTTTTTCTCTGTATTTAGATGATTATACACTTTGAATTGGAAGAAACATCCACTGAGGCGGATTCACCTAGCATCCACTTAGGTGAAACTCCATCTCAAACCTGAAATCCCAGCGTGGGCAGGGTGAAGGGGGTTAGTTAGGGAGAAAAGGGGATGGTAGTGTCCGCTTTAGGCTTCCACACTTCCAAGTTACCAAAGGTCAGCCTGGACCAAGGATACACCTTTAGTCATTAAAAAAATTCCTCTTATATTGAACTGGAATTTACTTCTTTGTAATTACTTCCCACTGGTCCTAGTCTGATCTCTGAAGCTACTTAAGATTAATATGAAATACATATGAAATGTGCTCTTTGGAATATGAAATAAATATGAAATCTGCGTGAGAACCCCAAGTGTTATGAGGCCACTTATGCTCCCTTAAACACGTCTTCCCAGGCTCAGGTCACCTGTTTGAGTCTTTCCTGTGTGGAAGTTTCTAGAGCCTTACCATCCAGCCCAGTTTTTTTGTTTCTGGGGGGATTTTTTAAAGGGCATTTTCATCCTTGTCTTGAAACTTCCATGAAATCTTTTTTTTTTTTTAATTTTTATTTATTTATTTATTTATTCATAGCTGTGTTGGGTCTTCGTTTCTGTGCAAGGGCTTCCTCCAGTTGCGGCGAGCGGGGGCCACTCTTCATCGCAGTGCGCGGGCCTTTCACTGTCGCGGCCTCTCCCGTTGCGGAGCACAGGCTCCAGACGCGCAGGCTCAGTAGTTGTGGCTCACGGGCCTAGTTGCTCCGCGGCATGTGGGATCTTCCCGGACCGGAGCACGAACCCGTGTCCCCTGCATTGGCAGGCGGATTCCTAACCACTGTGCCACCAGGGAAGCCCCATGAAATCTTATAAGTTGTCTACCAAAACCTTTCCCACTGTTGCCGGCATAAATACTTCTATACACATGCATGTACATGTGGACAAAGAAACTGCATTCATTTCTTCTTTGAATGCAGAGGGGTGACCAGAAACCATTAACATCAAAAACACTTTTAATTTCTTCATTTCTGCAGAGACAATAAAGCCTTACTTTCAGGTGGATCGTGACTTTTTTTTTCAAAAGCTCCACATTTCTAACATTATTTGAGAAAACCACCCTTCCTAGTCTAATATGTAAGGTTTATCTTGATTGAAAAGTGTTAAATGGAAGTTCTGAGTCTGCAGTCATGAGAGCATCTTGTCTTCTTTCCAGAGAATGCAAGGCAGAAGACGAACGTTGGCTGCAAATTAAACTTTCAGCCGTCTCCAACCATCTGACAGAGCGGCCCCCAAATCCTGCCCTGTCTAGCAATGGAGAAGGCTGTGCTCCTGACACCTGGGTGCGAAGGCCCGGCCCACCGGCCTCCTCTAGGAGGGCCCAGAGACCGGTGCGCTGGCCCACCAGCGCACCGCAGCGACAAGAGACAAACCGAAACACCTGCCCTCCACCAACGGCTTTGGGTACCACATGCACCCACACAATTTTCTGGTGAAGAAACGGTTCAGGACACAGCATAACATAGTTGTTCAGGAAAAGAATTTGATAAAAACCATACACAACAAAGAAAAATCTATTTTAAACAGCATACACTTTTCACTTTTGTCTTTAAACGAATCTGTGCCAGGCACTTGCCCCTAAGGTTCTTCTCACGGTAGCCTCATGAAATAGGCAGGATCATCACCACTTCCTAGATGCACTCAGGGGTCTGAGGACCTGCTTAGAATGCCTGTAAAGGAGCAACACAAGGAGTCAGACCCAGACTGTCTTACTCCAAGACTGAGCTGTCCCGCTATCCTTGCTGCTATGTCTGAGTATGCAAATAAAAATCCAGCACTATGAACCAACTCAAAAAAATTATCTCATTGTGAAACCCAACCGGTGAAGTACAGGTATGAAAATACAGTTCATGATATTTCACATTCTATCCTAGATCCTCCTGTCTTTTAATTTCTAAATCGGGCCGTGCTTGCTGAAGATGTTATCTGAGCTCTGGAATAACAGTTAAAATGCCACTCGGGAGGGAATGGCGATGCACAGAACAGCAAAGGCAGAAGGATGGAAAACACACATCTTATCAGAAGAAACCCATTCTCAGGTCCTGTAGTAGTGGAGCTGGGAACTTAAAGAGACCACACTACCTAAACTCACCAGAGACACATGGGACGAGCCCTCTCCTTTCTAGAAAAGCAAATCCTTTAAGACTGTACTAAAACCTACTATCTATAGGAAACCTCCTTAGTTTGTTTTCACCCTGATTTTATATAATAAAGGATAAGAATAATTTATTTTCTTTATCTCTAAACACGTTTGTATTTGGTGATTTCATCATTCTCCTTGAGTCACGTTTAGTGTATGTTTTTTCTCCCAGACACACTATAGTCTCTTTGGAGTCAGAGATCATGACTTTCTTCTTTTACATCAATCAAATGAAACTATTTGGATGATGCAAAACATTATTCTGCATACAATAAGAATTTTAAAATGCTTATTACACTAACCACTTCTCTGAAATGAATGTTAATTCTAAGTAATTAAAAAGCTTGGAACATAGTAGACATGCAAAAAAATATTCCCAAATGAAAATTAAAATATAGTATTAGAAAACACATTTTTCATCAATAAGAGAAATCTCACCTCTTTCCTCTGATCAGCATTGACCAATAGCCTAGTTCCTCTTCTCCTAGGAGAAGACACTGGAAAGAGAACATTTCATTATCAAGGCCCTATTTGCTCATGTAGTAGTGTATTGTAGCATTTCATATGATAAATTTTCATTACCTTATAAACAGAAAAGAATATGAATTCACATTGACATATACTACTTAATATTTAAGGCCAAGTTTAACATTTGAACAATAAGTTCTTCCTTTTGGCACAAAACTGGAAATTTACTGTCCTTTCAACTATTCAAGATTTACTCTGGTATTTCAGTATTTAATATTATTATTTATAAACATAACTGCTGGTAGATTTTTAAATTTATCATTGTATTAAAGTCAAAAAATATATCAATATGTTTTAATTCTTAAAATTCTGAGAGAAACAAAACGTATCTTGGTAGAGACAAAAAAAAAAACACATTTTATATACACCATTTAAATATTCCAACACTAAGGACCTACTGTATAGCGCAAGGAACTATACTCAATATTTTGTAATAACCTAGAAGGGGAAAGAATCTAAAAAATAATAGATATATACATATATGTATAACTGAATCACCTTGCTGCACACCTGAAACTAACAGGACATTGTAAATCAAGTATACTTCAATAAAATTTTTTTAATTCCAAAATTAAGTAAACAACATTTGTAGACACCTATTTAGATCAAAGTCCTGTACTTTCTAGAAAATAGTACAATTTTTCTTTTGTGAGTATCTATGAACAGGCTGCCAACGTGGTGCTCATGGCGGACACCTAAGCCTCATCTCACAACTGTGACATCTTTGGTTGCCAATGATGACTGAGATTCCCAGCGGTAATGAGGACCTCTTCATCACACTGGTCTGTTACACAACACAGAACAACTTGCATCTTTCACCTTCACACATACACGGCCTCAGTAGTGAGGAAGGTGTATTTGTTTGATTTTCTATCTCTAATTTAAAACCCTTGTTCAGATAGCCCAGCTTTCTGTGTCCATTCAAAAAGGTACACCCTGAGTTACCAAGATTAAGTCCTGCTTACAGAGAGAAATGCGCAGCTCAGCGTGAACATGCATAAGCCTGCATTCAACAGTGACCAGCTCCAGGCTGGGTCCCGCATTCCTTGCTTCCCAGCCGGGATCAAACCGCTGGCTCCTTTCCATAACTGTCTACTCAGAGGAGCTTCCCCAGAAGCCGGCATGCCATCCCCTCCCTTCAGGAGGGCTGCAAGCTCAACACACCACTCCAAAATTTGCACTTGATTTTTCCATTCTAAAAAAAAAAGTCACTCTAACTAACAGTGTTGAAATCTTCTCTGGAAATTTCATGTTAAATGGATTAAATGCACAAATTTCTTAAGAAATATGCAAGTTTGAGCAAAATTTCTTTAGACATTTTTATGGAAACAGCACACAACCATATATGGGGTAACATGAAAGATAATATTGCCTGTAAAACCTGGAACATAGTGTCAACTTAAAAAATAGTCACAACCTAAAACCTGAGTTATGTTTTATTCAGCGGGAATTTTTAGGACTTCAAGCCCAGGAGGAAGCATCTCAAGTAACCCTGAGAGAGCTACATCCTTTGTTTACCCATATGGCAGGAAATATTCCATTTATCAGTAGGTTAGAGAAGAGAGACTAGAATATTCATGCAGGACATTAATGTGAATGCATAGTTAATAAAAGGTGATGCTCACCTCAAAATACTTTGCCTCAGCATTTTGTCCATAGAAAAACTATCAGTGACTATCAGCCTGTCGTGTTCCCCATGTATCTACATTGCCTAGACCAGTCCTGGCACGGTGAGCATTTAATAAATATTTATGCAAGAATCCAGAGGGTTTCATCATAGAATACCGCAGACCTAAGGGAAGGTGGCACTCAACCACCAAACTCTATGCGGTTCTCATGAAGGTCATTTGAACCAACCAGTTTATCCAAACGAGCCACAAGCCACCCAGAGGTGTTGGTGCAAGTTTCACTTACTTCCAAATGATTGCAGTCTTGTACTTGCTGAAAAATTATGCTTCCATTAGCATAAGTGATGCTGTGTAATGTTACTAGCGTTATATGACTCAATAAAGAAAAGTTAGCTTACATAATTCCTTGCAGCCCTACTTGAAAATCTCATGTTCTCAAACTTCAAACAGGTTTTGGGAACCCTGGTTTCTCATCACTCAGGCAATTTGTATTTGTGCATAGTTCTGAGCAAGAAGTAAGTGCTCCACTTTTAGTGAAATGGATTTCTTCTCTTTGGTGAGAGAAGCAGCCCAAGTAATGTACTGAGGGAAAAAAATGTGTAGTTTTGTTCTCCCTCTGAACTGTAGTTTTTGATGATTATTGCTACCACTGATGTCAGTACACTAAAGGAAAACATCGAACACATAAGCACTATATTACAGTGCTTATTTAAGAAATTATATTAAAAATCAATATAGTTTTAAAAATATAGTTTTAAAGTATTTAAAAAATGGTTCTCCTGTAATATTAACTTAATTGGAAGGCAGATTATAGCACTATGTCCCACAATTAACTGCTAAAAAGTGAAAAAAAAATTATTCAAATTCAGAATTAAAAAAGGATAAATACAAACTTTTTAATTTTATATTCTGGAGCTTTTGTTTGGTTTCTGTTCCACAAGTTTCCTCCTGAATCAGCTTCCAAAAATTCTTATTGTCGCTCATGTTCTTCAAGATTCCACATTTGGTCAGTTCATTTTGCAACCCTACAATCTTATTTTCAAAAAGAACAGTATTTATGTATACTGATACATATATATAGCAAAGTGACATTTTTAATGGCAAATTATGTCAGTGGTGTCAGTGGGTAATTAGAAATTTAAAATTATGGCAAATTATGTCAGTGGTGTCAGTGGGTAATTAGAAATTTAAAATCCCATTTCTAAGCACCAAAGGATAACATCTGGATAGCTTGCAGCTATCTAGTTAGGAAAGGGTTATTTTCAACAGTAAATGACACCAAAAAAATAACATCTTTGGAAGTCTCTGTCCCTTAATTCTAGGGGTTATTTATATTTAAAAACTAAAGGAAACAATTTGAGGGGTAGTAAACTGTTTTCCTTTCTTTCCTGTTCTTTTTTTAATCCTAGGTAGTGGTAACTAGGAGTTAATATAAGGGGAATTCTTTGGAGAGGATGACAGGGGAGAGGAGGGCTTTAGGAAAGGAAGGGAGAAAGGGGTGGGTAGGCTTGAGGACAATGAGAGGAAGTAGATAAAGGTATCTTCCCCTTAAAATTCAATTTCTAGTTTTATCTCCCTTTGACATGGAGACGCTAGAATTACCATACACTGTAAACCAATTGTCCCATAGGAATATGCTGCTTGTGATAAATGACGTATTTGCCAAGTTCATAGAAAACAGGCACCAGGAGTCTCACCTCTTTTAAATATCATTTCATCTCTTAGAAACTGAGGGACACATCAAACTGATAAGGCCTGTTTTAGGAGGTATAACTAGATTTATGAAACAGCTTCTTTAAAATAGTACCTCCCCAGAAGAACCCTCTAATTTACCCAAGGATTTATAACTTGAGGGTGGAATTTTCCATTCAAGTCAAGACTACAGTCAGGAATTACAGGGCTCTAAAAAGATTGGGGGATGTGTTCTGGATGTTGCCAGTGTAGCTTACATCAGCACCGATCAGACAATTTTTTCAGTCTAATGTCTAGAGCAATTCCTCATTTATTAATACATGAGGTTGTTTTATGCGGACACCATGGACTCCCTCAGATACTCAGGGCAGTGGCCCCTCCAGGTAGGTCCCTCCCTCCCTCACAGGGAAGAGCTTTCTCATTCACCGGGGCTGTTCTCAGGACTCTGCTCAAAATGAAGTGGCGGTCTGGAATGAGATTCATCACCAGTCCGCGCTTTGGCACGGACAGCCCCCCAAGAGCGTAAAGGGTTTGGGGGCCGTGGTGTTCGGGTCTCTCCTACTGTCCAGCTCCCAGCATTTCACGTGACCCCGAGGGGCTAATGAGGGCCGGCCTTGCTCGCACCTAACCCTGGGCAGAGGGGCTCCAAGAGCAAAGTCTTGCCCCAGGAGGGTTGAGGGGGCCCGGGACCCCCAATTCCTGAGTCACTCTGACGACGAAGCGCATTTGAGGCCGGACACACAATACTGCGGAGCGAGAATGCCTGTCCCGGGGTTCTCAGCCGCGCGCCCAGCCCCGGCCCGTGTCCTGCCAGGTAGGCGCCGGAGCGCGGGGTACCCTCGGGGCGCCCGTCCAGCTCCGGCAGCGCGCTGTAGAGAAGGAAAGAGAAGTCGCGGCCAGTCTGCGGTGCAGTAGCTGGGAAACAAAGGCGAAAACAAATGACAAGTAAACATCCAGCCACAGGAAGCCATTAAGCAGAGTGGGCGCTAATGAGCGCGCAGCGGGGACCCGCCGCCCGCCGCGCGCCCCGCCCGTCGAGGAAGCGGCCGCGGCCCCCAGTCCTCCCGGAGCCCCGCTGGCGGCCGTAAACCTGCCGCGCTCTTCTGTCCCCTTCAAGTCGAGCCATTAGAAGCCGCAATTACTGTCGTCCCCAATAAGAGGACCGCGGGGGGACAAAGAAAAGAAAATTGGGATGCCTTGATCTCGCACGTTCGCACGCCTTGCCGGGCTGCGAGTGGAAAGCTCCGCGGAGGGGGCGGGGAGGGGGCACCGGGCTCCGCCAGCTCCCAGGTAAAGGGACTCGGAGATGTGAGTACCAGCCACGTTCCAGAGAGCCTTTTGACACAGTTTCTCGTAAAAATCAGTCCTTTCGAATAACCAAATGTTCCTTTGTGCGCCCTTAAATTTTAAACCATTCTTTAAAACTTTTTTTCAAGTAGCAGGGGTTTGTCAAACAAGGGTTGACGGCCTCACTTGAACTCCGCCGTCTGAACTATTTGAGATGCCTTAGAGCTCGCTTTGATTTGCGGAGCGATGGTTCTTTCCCCGGACTCGGGCGGATGCGCCGGGGCAGGTGGCGCAGGGCCCGCGGTCCCGGTGCCTCCTCCGCGGTGCCCAGCCCCGGCCTCGGCGATGGGCCAGGTCTTTGCTGCAGCGACACCCCGCGGTCAGCCCGGGCGTCCCAGTCAAACCCCTGCCGCGTCCGCCTCGGCCCCGGGGGTACTGGGGCCCTGGGAACCCACAGGGTCTTCCCTCCCCGGGTTCAGCACCAGACCACACACGGAGATGGGCTTAGAAACCTAGAGAGCTATGCAAAGGAGCTTCCAACAGAACCTGCCTTTTAAGCCTGTTTACCTTAAATATTTTTTTAAGAAAGTGAGAAAGTGCTTATGGTAAATTTCAGAAAAATCTGCCTTAGATGCTCCGGCAAGCAAGGATTCACTAGGCATCACCTAAGACTTGAGAATTATTTCTTCATGGTTTCTTTATATGTGATAAGTTCCCTTTGTAGGAAGAAGAAAAGATATTTAATCATAAATCTATAGATACATATGAAGATATGAACATTGGTAAAGGCGAGATAACCACAAATCACATTAACTAAATAATCCTAAAAGGAATTGCAGTGCAGCATGGTTATTTCTCCACTAAGGCGATTCTACTGTCTTCTGGGTTTTTGTGCCTTTATGTTTTTGTCGGTTTCTCTTTCTCAATGAAAACTCACTGTTTACCAGCCACTACATAAATCTTCAAACGTGAAATTCTCTTTTGAATTGGTCTTAACATCTTATCCCCTTATTAACTAATTAGTTGCATTAAATCTTTGATACATTTTACTAAAAAAAAAAAATCAGTTCACCCATTTCTCCCACCTTCCAACTCCCCACCAATCTGTTCTCTGTATCTATGGGCTTGATTGGGGTGGAGGGGGGGTTTTATTTTTTAGACTCCACATATAAGAGAGATCATATAGTATCTTTCTACATTTAATTTATTTCACTTAGTATAATGCCCTCGAGGTCCATCCATGTTGTCACAAATGGTAAATTTTCATTCTTTTTGATAGCTAAATAATACTCCATTGTATAAGTGTACTACATCTACTTTATCCATTCATCCATCAACGAACACTTAGGTTGTTTCCATGTCTTGGCTATTGTAAATAATGCTGCATGAACATGGGGGTGCAGATATCTTTTTGAGTTTTTGTTTTCTTTGGATAAATACACGGAAGTGGAATTGAAGGATCATATGATAGTTTTATTTTTAATTTTTTTGAGGAAGCTTCGTACTGTTTTCCACAGTGACTGCACCAATATACATTCCCACCATGAGTGCACAAGGGTTCCCTTTTCTCCACATCCTTACCAACATTTGTTATTTCTTGTCTTTTTTATAATAGCCATTCTAACAGGTGTAAAGGGATATCTCACTGTGGTTTTGATTTACATTGCCCTCATGATTAATAATGTTGAGCATTCTTTCCTGTACCTGTTGTCATGTGTATGTCTTCTTCGGAAAAATGTCTATTCAGATCTTCTGCTCATTTTTTAATTGGATTGTTTGGGGGTTTTACTATTGAATTGTATGAGTTCTTTATATATTTTGGATATTAGTCCCTTATCAGATATATGATTTGCAAATATTCTCTCCTTTGCTAGTTTTTTTTTTTTTTTTTTGGCTGCACCACGTGTCTTGCAAGATCTCAGTTCCCCGACCAGAGACTGAAGCCGGACCATGGCAGTGAAAGCCCAGAATCCTAACCACTAGGCCACCAGGGAACTCCTGCCTTGCTAGTATTTTGTTGAGGATTTTTGTATGTATGCTGACCTGTAATTTTCTTTTCTGTGGCATCCTTGTCTGGCTTTGGTATCAAAATAACGCTGGCTTTGGTATCAAAATAACGCTGGCTTCATAAAATGAATTTGGAAAAGTTGCTGAAATAATAAAGGAAAGTGTTTGCATTTCCACTACTCATGTGTTCAACACAATTATGAAAATTTAAAACTATTTAAAGATCCTTTTTTTTAAAAAGGTATTGGTAAAAGTTAATAGATGAATAAAACTGAGGGAAAAGAATCTTCTACCTCTCTAACATTTAAAATTTAAAAAAATAAACAGCATAATGTATGTAAAGGACATAAGTTTTGGGGGTACATCTAACTTGGGCTCAAATCCAAGCTCTGCCCTTATGGGCAAGTTACTTAACATCTCCTACCCTCAGTTTTTTCAGCTTTAAACTAGACTTAGTAATAATGTCTTTCTCCCAGGATTGTTTTGAGGATAAGATCATGTCTGGAAAGTGCCTGGAACTATCTGGTAAACAGTAGGAGATCAAAGCACAATAAGTAATCCTTTTACACCCCATGAGTCTAAGTTTGATCTAGTAAACTATCAACTAAAACTGGAGGGCTAAAAAATACAGAAAAATTACTACTATGTGGAAAACTGTCTTAAAATCTTAACATTTATCTATTTCATAAATTAACTGGGCTATAAATATTCTAAAGATATACTCAGATTAATAAAAATAATGATGCAAACTAACGATCATATAGCCACTGAAATTTTTACCATTTATTGGCATCACACCCTTTACTTGTGTTAAAGGAATAAGTTGCATGCACTAATTATCTGTTGCTGTGTAACAAATTACCACAGCTCTAACAGCTTAAAACAATACACATTTATGATCTCACAGTTTCTGAGAGTCAGAAGTCCAGGGATGGATTAGTGGGGTCTTCTGCTTAGAGTCCCACAAGGTGTTGGCCAGGCTGTGTTCTCATCTGGAGGTCTGACTGGGGAAGCATGCATATATCACTGCTCATGAGGATGTTGACAGTATTCACTTTCCTTTAGTTATAGGACTTATGGTCACTAGCATCTTCAGAATCAACAAAGGGAGAGAAAGTGAGTTTACTAGCAAGATGGAGTCTTGTAGATTGTACCATGGTCACCAGAGTGATATCCATCACCTTTGCCATGAGCTATTGATTAGAAGCAAGTCACAGGTCCTGTTCTGTGACTCAGGGGAGTCATTAAGTACCAGGAGGCAAGAATCAGGGGGCCACCTCAGAGTCTGTCTGCCACCATCCACCCTCTGGCCTTTATTATTCATGTCCCTCTCATATGCAAAACACATTCAGCCCCTCCCAGGGTTCCCAAGATTCTTATCTCTTACAGCATCAACTCAGAGTCCCACATCTCCTCATTTAAACCAGGTCAAAGGTCAGAGAAGCCTCCTGGGAATAATCTTTAAGTTCAATTTCTGCCCATCTATGGACCTGTGAAACTGAAAAGTCATGTCCTCAACTCACCCAACGTACAACCGTGGGACAAGCAACAGATAAGGACTGTCGACAGTTCAGTTCGAAAGAGGAGGAAAAGGAAGGTAAAGGGGAGTCTCTGCTCTATAGCAGTTCTGAAGCCAGACGGGTGAGCTTGGAAGTTCCTTGATTAAGCTTCAAGGCCTGAGGATAATTCTCATGGCTTCACCATCTGGGCTGTCGGTTCCACCTTCTGAGTCTTTCCTTTGTTTTGAAATGAAAGGTAGCACATATGTGCAGCTGAGTAGTATTCTCAGCCTGCTTCCTGACAGTGGAATTTGGGGGGTTTGTACTCTCCCCATTCCTTTCTGCCCAAGCTGCCAGTGTTTTTGCAGAAGTAGTTTTCTCAGAAACGTTGTGGGTCTCCCATGGACTTCAATGGGACTCACTCCATGAAACTAAGACCTCGCTCATAGATCTTTTTGAGATGACCCCTCTCTGTCTGGATCCTGCTGGGATGACCCTGGGTCGATGCCCTGAAGCTCCTTAGAGGCCCCAGGATTGGTTGATAGGCTCTGAGGCTCCCCCTTAATCCCTTGAAAAGGTCCTGGTGTGACTGGACTCCCTGACCTTGGTGTCTTTCTGAGGCCTCATCAAAACGTTGTACAGTCACGTCCTTGGCTTTTCCTCCCAAACATAATGTCTTAATTTTAACACGTTTTGCCGTCTGGAGAGGTTGACACCTTGATTTCAGACTTCTGGACGCCAGAACTGCGAGGGACTAAACTTTTGTATCAACTGCCCAGTGTGTGGCCATGTGTTCTGCAGCCCTAGGGGACTAATATGCTGAACTAAAGAACAGATGCAGCTGCTTTTTAAACCAGCGAGCAATGTACCTGGAGTAACATCACCTGGTGGTCTTGTGAGGTCATCTTCACTTCCACGCAAAGATCATTTGCATATGTCTACTTTACATCTCACCTGCCAGCGTGCCTCTGTCCCCTCCTGGGCTGAATTCCTGAGAAAGCTCCTGAATTTTGGAATGTGACCTCTCTCACCAGACTGCCTGAGCCCAACTCCCAGCTCTGCGCTTTCTAGCTGGGTTTCCGGGACATACCTGACCTCTGCATGCTCCACTTTTCTCATCTGCAGAAGGGGAAGGGGAATAGCAGAACCCACCCCATACAGTTGTGAAGACAACTGAACTGTACGTGCAAAGTGTTGCAAGAGCACCTCCCTGGAGAGGGCAGTGGGGGGCTTGCTGTCGTGCACGTGTGTCATAACCTCTTGTGCTGAGGATGCAAACATTTGTGGAATGAGCGATGATTTAATATTATGTCCTAAACATTCAATTCGTTTTGGTATTTTTTTTAAAGGTATCATTATATGTGTTTGTGTGTCTTTACCATAAGCCACATCAGATTCCTTCAGGCAGTAGTATAAATTAAAAACAGCAATTCATCAGGCCCTTTTCTACTCCAGAAATCTAAGAAGTAAAACTTCAGCCATTCAGAGGCTTAAAGGATTGAGATAAGCTGGATTGTCAGGGTGCCCAGATAACAGGATTTTGAACAAAGTTTAAAACGTTACATTCATTTTTCATTTGTCCTTTTCAACAATGCATCAGCTCCTTCCCTGGCTTCTTCTTTTTCGCTGTGTATTATTATAGTGAATTTTACAAAACATAAACACATAAGACTAAATCGTCAACCCTTCACATGTTCTGTGTCTAATATGTCTCTAAACAATAATCACAGTGATCTCCACTTTCGAGCACCTTCCAAGTGCCCTGCAGTCTGCTGGGTTCTGCTTTCATTACCTAATTCGACAACTATGTATTGACCATATTATAAGCCAAACCCTGTTCTGTGCTCTGGATCTATTTAACTCAATATGAACCCACAGCAACCTTGCAAGACGGACATTTTGTTTCGTAGGTGGGAAAACTGACCTAGAACCAGGTCTCTCGGTGACCCCAACCCAGGCTGGTCTGGCTGGGTTGCCCCATGCGTCCTCTTGTGATGACCATCGACACCTGTAGTTTACAGAGTGGAGCTGGTGTGTACAGTTTGGTGTTTTGATTTTTTACTTATATTGTGTGCACATTTCCAAGGAATGTAGGTTTTACATAATTATTATGGTAACACTATTACATCCCATTAGCTACCTGGATTCGGCTAATTTCCATTCAATAAATTTTTTTTTTTTTAATTTTATAGCTACTTTTTATTTATTTATTTATTATTTATTTTTTTTTTGGCTGTGTTGGGTCTTCGGTTCGTGCGAGGGCTTTCTCTAGTTGCGGCAAGCGGGGGCCACTCTTCATCGCGGTGCGGGGACCGCTCTTCATCGCGGTGCGCGGGCCTTTCACTATCGCGGCCCCTCCCGCCGCGGGGCACAGGCTCCAGACGCGCAGGCTCAGTAGTTGTGGCTCACGGGCCCAGCCGCTCCGCGGCATGTGGGATCTTCCCAGACCAGGGCTCGAACCCGTGTCCCCTGCATTAGCAGGCAGATTCTCAACCACTGCGCCACCAGGGAAGCCCCAATAAATATTTTTTGATTGCTTATGTGCTGGCTCCTGTTAAATGCTGGGGACACAAAAGTAATCAATATAGGGTCCCTACCCTCAAACTTTTATCTAGCCAGGAGACAAACATGAGAAAAACTAAGTGTAATGCAATGTGATACGTGTGTTTACCAATGATTAGACATGGAGTTATTGCTCTCTCGGCTGTTATCAATGCCGCTATTACAAATATTTTCTGTCTACCCCAGATGATCATTTCACAGGTGGGACTGCTGCATCAGAGGGTGGGGACAATTGCCCAGCACAATCTGATGACCAGACTGCTCCCCAGAATGAGGACTCTGCTTACTTGGTCCCCCATGGCCTGCCCAGGTTGGGGACTTTTATTCTGGCTACTTTGATAGTAAAATGGGTATAACTCAAGTGACTCTCATTTAAGTTTACAAGTTGAGTTGAACGTTTTTAAGTAGAAGTCCATTATTTCTATTCCCTCACGTCCAGGCTCTAGGCCTGGTTCTGCCAGGTGCCCTCTGTCCCTCAGTGTGGGGTCATGAAGCTTCATATAATCGGTAAACACACGTTGTTGCTGTCGATGTGGAACTGTTAATATCCTTTGAATATCTGATTAGCCAAGTGTGTTATATGTTTATCAGTATCAATCCATACACATTTTGGATGTAAACTTTTATCGTGTTTTCACATTTATTATTTTTAGATTTCAGTGTCTTTCTTATTATATGAAGTTTCTTTTCATTGTGTATAAAAGTTTTTATAATGTTATTGGGTTAAATCTAACAGCTGTGTCTCTGACTCTATTATTTATATCCAATAGGCAAAAATTAACTTCTCCATCATTGAGATGAACAAATTGATCCACTAAAAAAAAAAAAAATGTGCTATTCACTGTTCTCCTGGCTTGAAATTGGGGTGTGTGAAGAGTAAACCTAAGGTAAGGCATTTATTCTGTAGCTCTTCCCTCCTCCTCTGGTTTATTATTCCAGTTTGTTACAGATTCGGCCTATGTAACTTTGGATTTCTTTCTGCGTTGATTCCTGCAGCCTGTTGAACAATTCCATATGGATAAGTAGTACTGTATGATAGCCATTTCCCTCGCGTTACTTCACTGGGGAGTACAGGGTTCACCTTGTAACCCGGTCCAGAGGGTGGAGAAGGCGGGGAGCGGGAACCACGCAAGGACACGCAGACGCTCGGGCCCCGGACCCGCTCCACTTTCTCCGAAGCCACGAGCCTCTCCCCGTGGCGGCCCCGAAGCCCCGCCCCCTGTGTGTGTGTGCTGCCACCCCGCTTCCTCCAGCCCCCCTCTGGTGGCTGGTTGGCCACGGCCGGCCGGGTCCCCAGAGGCCTATTTTCCTGCTTTGGGGACAGAGGTGCCGCTCGTCGTCCACCCAGCTGCCCCGTCTGGCCCTGTCTGGGGCCGCTGCCCCCTCTGTGCTGCCCATCGTGTCCCTCCCCAAGTCTCGTCCCCACTGGGACGAGGGGGAGGGCAGGGTTGCCCCCATGTGTGCTCACAGCTCTGCCATCTCCAACTAAGGGGCAGCTCTGGTCCTAAGTTCCGAGAAGGGAAGGGAGAAGGTGGAAGGTATTTTAATGACTTAAACATCCGATTGTTCTTTCCTGCTGTCTATCAGTCAGCGACTCAATCCTTCAAGTCTAGGGCTCGTCTGGAGGAGCCCCTGCGGTCCTGTGGGCCCCAGAGTCTCAGGTCCCTGCATCCTCATCATCTCAAAGGCCTGTGAGGGGCGGGTGAGGGCCCAGGCCGGGCCTGCCCAGGGCTTTGCTAGATTTCAAACACGGAGAAACATTTCTCACAACTCAGCCACGTGCCTAGGTCCACAAATAACTCTTCTGTGCGTTCCTGTGCTGACAATCTCAGGAGCTACGCAAACCATCCTGGTTGCCTTTTTCTCTTTCGATTTTTTTGCCCTGAGACTGTCATTTTTACTGTTTTATTGCATCCTCTTACCATGTTAATTCTCTACTTCTAATCTGCCATGGGCTTGGAAAACAGATACATATCTGTTAGAAGTGGATAGAAATAAGAGTTTTTAAAAGCCTATGAGTATCATGACCATATTTATAAACAACAACAACAAAATCAGATACTTGGTTGGCCAACTGCACAGACAATAAAAAGTCTCCATAAAGTCCTGATGAATATTTATCCTGCCTACCAGGAAAATGCATGAGCTTACATGAATGTCTTTATACAAAAGGCCATTTGAAAGGCTGGAAGGTCAACTAAAATAGTGTTTAGGAGCTTAAAATCTAGAGCCTCCTGCCTGGGTTCAAATCCCAGCTCTGCCACTTACAAGCTACATCACTTTAACAAGTTACTTCACTTCATGGTACCTCGATTTTCCTCATCTGTAAAATGGAGTTGAAAATAACAGTGTCTAGCTGACATGGTTTTTGTAAGAGCCAAGTTAGTTGATACATAAAAGCACTTAGAGGTGGTCTGGCCTGTAGAAGTGCTTGCTGTTACTATATTTTTATCAATTTTATCAATATCAATTTATACAGTACGTGGACTCTGACATCTGTATGTTTATTTAAGGTCGTTTAGCTTATTTCCTATAATCAGTAAAGTTTGGAAGGGCTCAGGATGCTGGATAGTTAATCCTGTGTGGGAGAGAGATCACAGATGCTTCAGGGATGGATTAACGATGTGATAGAGAGGGTTGATCTTGTTCTGTCTTTGCAGTATGATTTGAAAAGTTAACACACATGTATTCACACACCTACATATACACATGCACACATCTCAGGCATTCATTTGTGCAAAATAATAAAGGCAGATTTAACGTCATCATGACTAGCAAAAAGCACTCTACTGAGAGTAATGAAAATAATAATGCTACTGTATTGAAATGGATTGTCTCGATTTAATTCTGATTACTTTCTTTTTGGGTTACAATGTAGTTTTTTATGGCATAGTCTTCACTGAGTTCAAGGCACAAATTGTACAGGAAATTGTAGATTTCCCAAATTGTACAGGAAATTGTAGATTTCCTGACACAAAGCACCGTTTCGATTAAAAAAAAAAAATCAATTTTTTCAGTGTTTTGTAAGCAAAGCCCATAAAACAAATATTTGTTGTGCACCTAATGTATACAAAGTAGCAAAAGAAATAGAATTTTCTATTATTTTGAAAACCATTCAATTATTTCTGGTACCAGAAATAATTTAATTATAATCCCTTTTTCCATTACTGATACATATATTTTTATTGATTATCTATTTGATATAAATGTCTTCAAGTACAATTATTAATAGAACAATGCCCACCTGAAAAATGTTTGCTGAAAATAATGAATGATATGCTATTTCTAACCCATCAAAATCTGCCAAATGCTAGCACTTTCACATAAGTCTCAGTTCCTACTAAATTATTCACATTTATTATATTAATATGCTTTAAGTTATCAATTTCATCTTGGGAATTACTGACTCTCTGAGAGGACAAGCTTATATCAGGTTCTTCTTTTCTGGGAGTGGAGGTTGGAAAACCTCTTCTATGGACTGGGTTAGGGTGGGGCTGGTATCTTTCATTCGGGCTTCAAAGCACTGGCCATGGGAATTCCCTGGTGGTCCAGTATTTAGGGCTCCACGATTCCATTGCAGGGGGCATGGGTTCGATCCCTGGTTGGGGAAATAAGATCCCGCAAGCTGCAAGCAGCGTGGCCAAAAAACATTTTTTTTTAATTAAAAAACAAAAGCACTGGCCGTGTGTATGGAATGACTGTCCAGCTCATTGAAAGGAACCCTGACACCACAGTCCTTGGAGAATCGACGGGCTGATGCCTGTCGCCAACTCTTCCCAAAACATCTTGCTCTGCATTTGTCCAGCTCTCTCCTCTAGAAACTTAATCCTCCTCACAACAAATGCCATCACCGCTACGCTATGCCTGAGACAAATAAGTGGCATACGTGCTCAGAGCTACTTGAAAAGAAAAAAAATGGGCACTGAATTTTCCCAGCAAAGATGGTGGCACCCAGGAAACCCCCTTGTGGGCCCCTCTTGAAACACATGGTAAGAGAATCTACATGTGAGGGGCTGGAGGAGGGTGGGGAGGCCGTGGGTAGTTAGGTGTGGCCCTAGTTCCCACTAATTCTATTTGGGTAGTTAGGTGTGGCCCTAGTTCCCACTAATTCTATTTCAACAGTCTATTAATTTATTAATAGACTGTTGAAATAATTAATTAATATCTATTAATTTGGTTAAATATGGAAGTCTAGATCTTTCCAATGAAGGAAAAAATCAAAACCATTGAAAAGTAAAAACAAATTCAAATTTAGCCATTTAGCAAATGTAGCACAATAAAACTCCAAATCACATGTCCTTAAAAGGTGTCATTACGTCCTAATGAAATTAGGCAGAAGAACTTCAAAATGGAAATGCTGAAAGAAGAAATCAATAAAGTATACTATGGCGGAAATTACCCATTTTTAATGTTTAACTAATTCAAACCAACATACATTCATTAAAAGCTTAGAATATATTCATGGCGTAAGTGTAATTAAGTAGATAATGAAATAAACACATGGCTTGCTGTTGTTGACCGTGTGCCATGTACTAGCTCCCCAGTGAGTCTGCGAGCCCCTGGCGGGGAGACCAGATGGTTCCGAGCAAGTCACTCCAGGCTCTGGGTGTTAGTTCTTCTCATTGGAAAATACAAGTCCTTCCCTGAACTAATTGAAAAAGTCCTCCTCTTTCCTCCTTCCTTACAAAGCCCTATGAACCAACCCATTACTTTCCCCTGCTCATCTTTATGTTCATTCCTCCAGCATCAGTAAGGTGCTACGTATGCGGTGATGGTGAAAACGACTGTGGACTTCACTGTGCCACGAAGTATACCTTTTTGTATTTCAGCCCAAGATATTTAGCTTATCCATAGAAAATAAAACAAAAACAGTTGTTTTGCCTTTTGCCAAATGACACCACATCCCTCTCAAATAGGTTTGTACTGTAGACATGACTCATTGTACCAAAGACGTATAGTCTAGAAATTCGAGGTATGTTGTAAATCATATCTTAAGTACACAAACAAGGCAACAACGGGGAGTCATTTTCCAAGTTGGAAACTCACTCTAATTATGTTTCTTGGTGTAAAATCTGTCCAACCCCTCAAAAGTCAATTACAAAAAATGTGTTTTAAAGCAGAGCTTTTTGTGCCTGAGGAAATTCCATGAAAATCAGGTAAGGACAATGTGACCAAAGGAAAGTCGTGCTACAAGAAGGTTTAGTATAGGAAGAGAATCTCAGAAAGTGGAGCCAAGGAGCCCAGACGTCATCTGATCCAGCCCTCCAGGCCTGCCCCCCACTCACATCCCGCTTTACAGAGCAGGAAACCGGGGCTGAAAGCCTAGAACTTGGGATACTGCAATTCAGATCCCCTCTCCAGAGTCCAGTTAACACAGAGCTTAGAGTCCAAGGGATGGTTTTACAGGTGAGTGCAGGCACTTTTCATGGGGTTGAGCCTTAATGAAATTGATGCAAAGCAGGGCAGCTTCACTTCTCCCAAATCCTGGTGAATTGCAGATATTGATACAGTAAACGTGCATCCCATTCACTTCCAACCAGTAAGAAAACGATTCCTTCAGTGATTAAAATGTGTTAAACACTGTAACAAAAAAGGAATTATTTCTGAAGCATCTGGATCAGACAGAGGGCTGAGCGTGGAAAGAACTTTGGGAGGGACGCCCCTCCGCACTCTCCTACTGGGAAAATAAAGTGCTGGACCCAGTGATTTCTAAGCTCCATCTAACTCTGCAATTGTACAAATTTTAAGAGTTTCACATCCTCGGTCATGAGAAAGATGACATAACTAAACAAGTCCACTAACGTCTTTAAGATCTTCAATAAATCAGTCTCAGACAGGAAGATTTTGTCCAAAAAAACCCCTATTTTAACTTCTTGGAAGCATCGAAAATTTACCGACAATATTTGCTGAACGTTATTAAACACTTTAAACCTTTGCGTTAAAAGTTGATGTTTTTTCCTATTTTTACTCTCCGGAATCATTTTTAATCTACTTTAACCATGGCGTGTTATTTTGAGTACGAAATCTATTCTTTAATGTCCATAAATATTTGGTTAGAGATCTTTTTATAACTTCCTCATAGGAACATGGTTCAAAGTCTACCGCATTTCAGTAATTGTTTGCTCCGCCCCAAAATAAAAGCATTAGTTAGGTGTTCGTATAAATTCCACACAAAATGCAAGTCCTTTGTAGTCACTAAATTTCCTCAGAATATTTTCTAAAGGGTCTCACCTACGGCTTTAAAAAGGAGGGCAGGAAAAACGCCAGTTGCCAACTCCCGCTCTCATTAGGGCTCCCTGTCAGAAATTGGTTAAGGAGCCGGGAATAAGGGGTAATTTTCCTTTAAAATGGAGAGGAGTTTCTTTTGGAAAGGAAATTCCCTGAGGAAGTTGTTTTAGAACAAATAACTGTTCAGGAGGAAGCCAGCAAAAGGTGGGAAGAGGTTCCCTTTGATTTTCCTGTCTGTGTATTTGGGCTCAGACCAGACAACATTTTATGCACATATTAATAGAATGCAAATGAGCCTCCCGAAAGGACAGTGGTATTTGACACGAAGTATTGTCAACAGAAAGGGTTTGGGTGTATTTTTTTAATCCCATCAGGGTGCCTGTCGGGGGGGGGGGGGCGGTATTGGGGGCTCCTGGGAACGAATTCCGGGTTTGCCTTCCAGTTGGGTGGCGAGCAAAGAGCTTTGCAGTATGACCTCCACATCAAGGAGGTTTCTGAAGGTGTGAGCATTCCTTCAGAGTCCCCAGGTGCCGGTGTTTATTTAGCCCCACTCCGCTGCTCGCCGAGAGCAGGGCTCTGAACCAGGGATCTCACCAGAATCGCCTGGAGCTTCCGCCCACCCTTTGCTGTCCTCACCTCGCCCCCAGGCTCTGATTCTGCAGGTCAGGGCGGGCGTTTCCCACTGACGCCCATACCGCTGGTCCAAGGACCAAACTCGGAGACCCATGGCTCTCAGCACCCATTAGATTCTCAGACCCTCCGAAGCTCGCATTGTTCCTAAAAAGGGGGAAGAAAACTGGAGTTTGCAATACACACGGGATGAGGAAGTTATCTTCATTGGCGCCAGTAGGAAGCCTAGCCACCTCCACGGGGTGAGGCCTGTGGGTCAGGTCGTGTGTGAGAGGCGAAGGAAACCCACGCTTTCAGGTCGTGCACTTGTGTCTTTTTTTTTTTTTTTTGCAGTTGTCTTTGTACAGAATTGCCCCTGGTAGGGATATAAAAGCCATTTAACTACAGGTTACACTGTGCTATAAGCTATAGACACAGGAGAAACACTAACTGCATTTTATTCATGCAGCTGTTCATTCCTTCACAAACATTTCTTAAATGCGTCCTCTGTGGCAGGCACTGTTCCGGGCTTTTGGGAAACACTGGCGAACAAGACAGATCAAACAGATAAACCCTTTCCTCCCCCGTGGAGTTTAGGTGGGGCAACCAGTGAGAAACATACTAAGTCAGTTACGTGGCCTGGGAAGGCGGCCGGTGCTACGGGCAGAAGGAGAAGCAGAGGAACCGGGGCGTGCGGAGGGCAGTTGAGCAGGCATAGCAAGGGGAACAAAGATGAGAAGGAGGTGAGGGGGAAGGAGCCGGCTGTCTGGGCAAAGTTCCCACCCTGGGATCCACCTGTGGACCCAGGAGGTAGCAAGGACGCCAGAAAGGCGAGCGGCCCGGACCAGACGGAGTGTGGCTACCGGACGGAGATGCGACCGCAGTGGCACAAGGTGAAACAGGGCCGGTAATGAGGTGCCACCATCGTCTGGGGGACGTGGCCTGGACCGGGGCCATGGGTAGGTGACCCCAGGGACAGGTTCCGCCTATGGGGAAGAGCCATGAGGTTTGGGTACAGAGAGAGAGAAGGGGTTGCCGGGCGGGTCCGAGGTTCTGTGTGATTTCCCAGCAAACACACACATGCCCGAGGAGGCCATCCACGCTCCGCTCAAGAGAGCGCTGGTTTCTGAGCGCGGCCTGACAAAGCCGCAGAGATAGTGGCTTAGAACAACAGACACGGCTTCTCTCGTGGTCCTGGAGGCCAGAAGTCTGAAACCAAGGCCCTAGAGGAGGATGCTTCCCACCCCTCCAGCTTTCGGTGGTGCAGACAGTCTTCGGCAGGGACTCCAGGCCCTGGAGGCACCTCCCCTCTCTGCCTCTGTCCTCACAGGCCTTCCCCTGCCTGTGTCCAGATTTCCCCTTTTATTAGGACGCCAATCACATTGGATTAGGGTCCCCCTCCAGGACGACTTCATCCTAACTAATCACACCTTCCCTGACCCTATGTCTGGGTTACTGGGTGTAAGACTTCAGTGCCTTTTTTTGAGGGGACCCAATACAACCTATGACAGAGAACTCATTCATGACACACTTGTTTCTTTGTGGGCCCTTCTTCTCCCTCCACCGTTTACCAAGGCCTGTCAACTGCCCTGGGTGGGGTCCAGATCCCAAGAGCCACCTGCCCAGCACAGTTAATAAGTGTGGATTTTGTGGCCTGGGACGCACACTGGATTCTCCTGAGACGTGATGTCTCCCCACAACCTCACAAAGGTGCACGGCCAGGGACTTCCCCTGGCGGTCCAGTGGTTAGGACTTGGTACTTTCACTGCCGAGGACCCAGGGTTGATCCCTGGTCAGGGAACTAAGATCCCAGAAGCCTCGAGGTGCATCAAAAAAAAAAAAAAAGTGCCATCACATCTTAAGAGACGGGCGTGTTCCAGACACACTCCGGCCCTCAGTGTGCTGCACTCAAAGGAAACACAGCACAGATAAATACACCTGAGGACACCCAAACAGCAAGAGGCAAAAACATGCGGAAGCATCAGACTGGATTCTGAAACTTGGGAATAAACTGTGAGCTCGTTAATGGTCTGCACCACTCTCTGCAGAAACCCTGCAGTGGCGCCTCGTCTGACCCGGAACAAAGCCGGAGTCCCTTCTGGGCCCTGAGGCACGTGATCCGCACCCCGTCCCCTGACCGTGGCGTCTCTACCCTCCAAACGCTTTGGTGTCCTCACTGTTCCCTGCACACCGCACACACCCCAGGGCCTTTGCACCCGCCGCTCCTCTCCTGGGGTGGTCGGACCCAGGGACCCACAGGGCCAGCCCCTCCCCAGCACCCCAAATATCCTTTAACCTGCCCTGTATTTTTTCACAGCATGTGTCCTCTCCCATCATACTGTCTGATTTATTTTTTATCTTTGCTTTAAATTTTTCCATGATTTGTCCCTCATCTGCACCAAGTAAACTCCACGAAGGCTCAAAGCGCATTCGTCACGTCCTCTAGAGAAGGCCCCCATGTGCTCGGAACTTGGGGGCTTGAGGGCTGGTGATGAGCAAGAGGCCCGAGGCCGGCAAACTTCACAAGCGGTTCTGTGTGCGTGGTGCTGCTGGAAGTAGACGAAAGCTCCCTGAACCGGAGGGATCGCGGGTAGGCCCAGGCCTCCCGCCGTCGGGTGCACAGTCCGCTGAGAAGAACCTTGAGTTAGGGAGGAATAGATATTAGAGCTTGAACATGTTTGAGATGTTCAGGCAGCCTGTCTGGGGAGCCTTGAGAAGGAAACTCAGACAGAGAAGGGATTCAGAGACGGACACGGGAAGGAGCTGCTCCTGGCCAGACTCGACTCAAAATGGGCACGGGATGCCGGGCCTGGACAGAGAGGGAGTGGGCAGGGTGGGCGGCAGCCGTTGAGACCTCGTTTTGCCAAAGGCAGTGAGGAATAATAACAGGCCTGGAGCAAACCCTGGCTCTGCCACCAGCCAGCTGCGCCCGTGGTCAGTTCTCTAACCTCTCCCAGCCAAGTTCTCATCTGGGAAATGGGTTTAAATAAAACCCAACTGAAAGGGCTCGCATGTTAACAAAAGAGATGAAATGTAACCAGGCACGTGCTAAGAATGGAAAGCCTGAAGTCGCTTCCCAAAGCACGTTAAAGGCAGCAAACAAATCCAGCCTGAAAGCACGATAGAAAACAGAATACCTTTCTCTTTTGATTCTCAAGGTCCTGTTGAAATTCAAGGTCAGGTGTTTTCATCTGCACCCATTGCTTCTTCATTTTCTCATGGAGCACCTTCACACACAGAGCGTTTCTTAGTCTGTGCTTGTCCTTGTGGCACTGAAGTTCGTGCTAAAAGAAATATCCTGTTACGGGGCTTCCCTGGTGGCGCAGTGGTTGAGAATATGCCTGCCAATGCAGGGGACACCGGTTCGAGCCCTGGTCTGGGAAGATCCCACATGCCGTGGAGCAGCTGGGCCCGTGAGCCACAACTACTGAGCCTGCGCGTCTGGAGCCTGTGCTCCGCAACAAGAGAGGCCGCGATAGTGAGAGGCCCGCGCACCGCGATGAAGAGTGGCCCCCGCTTGCCGCAACTGGAGAAAGCCCTCGCACAGAAACAAAGACCCAACACAGCCAAAAATAAATTAAATAAATAAATAAATTTGGAAAAAAAAAAAAAAAAGAAATATCCTGTTACGGAATTAGGAATTAATCGTTAAAACAATGCCCACAGCACAGGGGACTTACTAGGGATAGGGTATTCTATATCCTGATTAGGATGAAGGTCCATAGAGATATACAGTTGTCAAAAGTCATCCATTGGTACACTTAAGATGGGTGAATTTTTGTTGTGTGTAAATTACACCTCAATAAGGTTGATTAATTATATGATTTTTTAAAAAAATAAAGTAAAATTTGTCTCTACCCTCTTATTTTACATCATAGATGATCTTCTGGTAAGAAAAGTTCTATATAAACAAGCTTTAAGTATAAAGAAATAAGGTTAATACCCTTAAGCTGGCATGAACACCAGTCTTATTATTTTATAATCAAATAGTCAAAAAAAGAAAGAATATAATATAGGACACAATCTATTTCCGTGGGTAATTTACAGTCGTCTCTGAGAATCACATTTATCCCTTCGACTTAACCTTAAAAAAACGACACGTTTGGGCCCAGGAAGAAGATAGAAAGAAAGCAGGAGGGTGCCAAGACCTCCCTGATCGCTCTCTACCCTCACTCAGGGAAAAATAGGAGGAAGGACTTGAAGAAACGTTCACTCTCCAAAATCGAGACACACTTTTTCCTGGTGGTCGGTGGGCTGTCGTCCACCACGCTCGGGAACACTCCTAGCCAGAAAAGCGGTACTCTGTCTCAGATCAAGACATTTTTATCTCTTTCAGAGTTGGGGAGTAGCAATGTTATTTATTTTATCTATTTAATTTTATTTTATTTTTTGGCTGTGTTGGGTCTTGTTGCTGCGTGCGGGCTTTCTCTAGTTGTGGCGAGCGGGGGCTGCTCTTCGTTGCGGTGCGCGGGCTTCTCATTGCGGTGGCTTCTCTTGTTGCAGAGCACAGGCTCCAGGCGCGCGGGCTTCAGTAGTTGTGGCACACGGGCTCAGTAGTTGTGGTGCACAGGCTTAGTTGCTCTGAGGCATGTGGGATCTTCCCGGACCAGGGCTTGAACCCGTGTCCCCTGCATTGGCAGGCAGATTCTTAACCACTGCGCCACCAGGGAAGCCCAGCAATGTTATTTAAATCAAAGTTGCAACTGCACTTTAACTTCTTGTTGCTTTTGTCCTTTTTAATCCTTTCACTTTTGAGGAAGTTTGCCTCAGTGAAGTCTCTTCCTCTTTGAAGAGTTAGGATGTTGGATACCCAGTGCCATGAACCACAGTGAGAACGCTCATTGCCTGGGCACCAGCAAACGGAAATGTGCTGAGTCCACGCAGTTGACTCACATAACCGACTGTCAAATCCACAGCTCTTAGCGACGGGAACGCCACACAGGTTCCGTGGTAGGATCGGCCTCAAAATTTAGCACTACACACGTATAGGTCTAGGATAACATGACATACCACCAATCACTTCTTCAGGTACTAGTGGTTTCACTTTTGACTTTCAAATCTCTGAAGCATTGGAATTTATCCTGAGTACAGTATGGGATAATATGGATGTAATTTACATTTTTCCAAAGGCTATCCATGTGTCTCAACATTATTTAGTAAAAGCCCATCTTTTCTCCCACTAAGATCTAAGATGATGTATTTATCACCCTAAATTTCCATATGCACAGGGGTCAACTTCTTGATTTTCTGTTCTGTTCCAATGATGTGTTAATACTACCTTGCTCTATTTATAGAGACTTTATAGTGTATTTTAATGTCTGGAAGGGCTAGCCCTGTCCCCCAAACTAAATTCTTCTTTTTCAAGGTTTTCCTGTTTATTCTTACTTGTTTATTTTTCATGTAGACTTTATAATCAATTTATCTACCTTCAGGGGAAAAAATTGTTCGTTTTTATTTGGAATTACATAATATTTTGAAAATTGGGAGAATTGACAACTTTATATTGCTGAGTCTTCCTATACAAGAATATTGTATGTCTTCCAATTTGTTCAGATCTAATTGTATTTCAGGAGTGTTTTAAAGCATTTCATATGTAAATATATATCTTACATAATTTATATATATTTTATACATTTGTACATATATAATTTGTTTTCTAATTAAACTTTCCATTTTGAGATATTTGTAGAGTCACATGATGCAAGATCTGTGTACCCTTTACTCAATTTCACCCAATGATAGCGTTTTTCAAAACTATGGTTCACTAGCACAACCAGGATACAGACATCGATATACTCAAGATACAGAAGGTTTCCATTCCCACAATGATCACTCGTGTTTCCCTTTTGTAGCCTCCTCTATGTCCCTCCCTGCCACCACTCCCGCCATAACCTCTGGCCACCACAAATCTGTTCTCCATTTCTATAATTTTGTCATTTGAAGAAAGTTATAGAAATGGAATCATAGAGTATGTAACATTTGGGGGCTTGTTTTTCACACTCAGCATAACTCTCTGGAGATTCACCCAAATTACTGAGTGTCTTCATAGTTCATTCCATTTTATTGCTGAATAATATTCCAGTATGGTTGTTTAACTATTCACCCATTGAAGGACCTACACAGTTCAAAGCCATGATGTCCACAGGTCAACTCTAGACACAAAAATCTGTAACAAAATATTAGCAAATAAAATTTAGCAATACATTTTTTAAAATGCACCACAACCAACTAAGTTTTATTTCAGGTATATAAGACTGCTTGGTATTCTAAAATCAATCTATTTAATCCACTATGTTAACATGTTAGTTCTTTTAAATAACATTTATAAGATAGTTTCAAAATAATAATTTTAATATTATGACTAAGAACAAAATGACTATATGATGTTTAAGATTTCTTTGTAACTCCCTTTGTACTTTGACTGTATTCCTCTAAGCATGCACAAAAATATAAATCATAAAAATACTATGCTTTACGGACCCATGAAATGATTACTTTCTCTATGTGGTTACGTTATCAGTTTGATATATTTACAATTAGCCTCACTAGTTATGGCTTTCAATTTTAGGGTTTGCTTTTTTCAGTTAATTACATGACATTTATATGATTCGAAAATCAAGGAGGATTTGAGAATTAATGATTGAAGTCTCACTTTCATTCCATCGTTGTTCTCCCTGAATTGTCCCCATAGGTAACCATGGAACCATGAGCTTCTGGTTCATCTGTTTCTTTTGGGGTATATGTATACATACCTATATCCTTATTTCCCACCCACAGTGCGCAAGATGTAGATTCTGTTTATTCTGTTCTGACTCTTGCTTTTTTTCACCTGATACAAGACCTTGGAGGTCTTAATATTTCAGTACACAGAGACCTTCCTCTTTCTTGTGTAGCTTCAAATCCAGCCCTTTATTCATGGATATTTCGGTTGTTTCCAGCCTCCTACTATCACAAATAACTATGCAATTAATAACTTTGTCCTTGTGCAGGTATACCTGATAGATTACCAGAAGTGGGCTTGCTAGGTTGAAGGGTAAATGCAGCTGTTATTTTGTTTGTATTGCTTTTAAAAATGAAATAGTGTTTTTAATCTGAAAGCAATCTTTGCTAATCTCACCTCTGTTAGATGAAATAATGTCTCAAGCAGGATTAGGCCTTTAGTGTTTTTCCCCTGTATTAAAAAGTAAATTTGTTTTATATGATACTAATTACTCTGAAGCCTCAAAATGATTCCCCTATCCTATACCTTTGAGTCTTTTCTGTGTCTGGTCATTTGTTTTCACTGTCTTCTTATTCTTCAAGTGTGTCTGTGTGTGTGTGTGTCTGTGTGTGAATGCTCATGTATGTGTGTCTGTGTGTGTATGCTCATGTGTGTGTATCTCTGTGTGGGTCTGTGTGTATGCTCTTGTATGCTCACATATGTGTTTGTGTGTATATGCCCCTGTTCGTGTGCATTTGTAAGTTCATTAATTTCAGGCATGGGAGGTGGTGCTTTGGGGTGGCAGGGCCTATGCTTTTTTCAGTATTGATACTTTGCATTTTTAACTTTTTTCAAAATTTGTGGGTCTCCCGTTCGTATCTTTTAATCTACCAACAAAATAAGGGGAAATTTTATTGATTTTGCTTAATCTAGCCAACTGGAGGTAAAGACACGGCAAAGGAGCTAGCAGCTTTACCGGGTTTCGTTTCTGCGGCCCCGAGTGAGGACGGAGGTGGAGGTCCTTACTGAATCCCGCGCTGTGTGACAGGATGGCCTTTGTGCCCCCAGGACCCTCACTAGATTGGCTCACACACTGTCATCATCACCACCTTCACGGACCTTCGCTTCCTCGTGCAGCCGTGTGCCGAGCGCAGGCACAGGTCCAAGTGTTTTATACAAATTAACCCGTTAAACCCTCAGGGCAACCCAAGATGTGTAACAGGCGTGGGTATTAGCCTCACTTCCAGTCGTGCAAACCTCAGCACACAGGGGTTAAGCAACGCTGCCCAAGCCACACAGGGCAGAATGTGACCTGAGGAATCAAGCAGAGAAATATTAAAGACCACGAATTCAATTTGTTAACACGAAGGCAGTTACCACCTGCTCCAACAAGCTCCCAACCTCTGCCGTCCAGTCACCCCCCCCCCCCACCCCAGCCTCACCCGGGCCCCGCTCTGGCCTTTGCTGGCTCACTCGGTGCAACGTTCTGGAATATCTTCCAGTGTTCCCAAACTACCCACCCACGTGGGCTGCAAACCCTGGCTGCCCCTCATAAGGAACACAGAAAGCTCTGGGATGACCTCAGGCTCGCTCCATCCAATCCTGGAACCTGCCTGCCGCGTCCGAAAGTCCTGCTAGAGCGCCGGTGGTTACGGGGGGAGGGACTAGGGTCTCCCCCCTCCAGGGTCCTGGCCTCAAAGAGCCAGGGTGGACACAGCCTCTCTTCTCTGGATGCGGGTTTCTCCACTTGAGAGGACCCGCGAGCGGTTGTACAGCCTGAAATCCCGCCTGCGGACACAGCTGGCTTTCCCAGGAGCGCACCTGCTCGCATCGGCTCCACCTCGACGTCCCGCCCGCCTCGCGTCGCTTCCCCTTTCCTCCTCCAGAGGGCGCCATGGACCAAGGAGCCGCCGCTCCCTCTGCAACTTGGTTCAAGTCTCCACGCAGCAGGGAAAGAATTTAAAATACGCGACGTCTTTGGATTTTCCACATTATTGGTTGACTTCAACTCATGGTCTCTTTTGTGACTGTGGATGACCAAGAGCTGTGTGAATTTTTCACATGCATTCATGTAAAGTGACCTTTTTCTGAAAGGTTTGTTAGAAGGTGCAAATTTATACTCTCAAAGAAAGTTTTCATTTTGCCAGAACTATCGGCTTTTAGTATAAAGGCACAGGGATATTTTCCACCACTAATCATGGCCGTGTTGTCACATATGGAATGAGGACATTAAACAGATAAATAGTAAAGACCGCAAGTTCAACTTGTGATACAAATGGTTACTACCTGCTCCGGCAGGACCTGTTGTATTTTCTTTGTCTTCAGCAGCATGAAAATGTCTGTTGCTGAGATTCTTTCCCTTCGCTGTTTTAGATCTTTCAAGATTCGTGACGTATTAAGTCACACATTTTAAAAAAATGTATCAAATTTTGGATCAGGATAATTTCTATTCTAAGACATGGCTCACGTTGTGTTTTTCCCCACACTTAACAAGTGTGGTCCCTACAATGGTGGGAGAACGTTGTGATGTTCAGTCTGTGCAAACTCACAGCCAGAAGGATAAGCAGGCAGATGACAGAGGCAGCCGCCAGCGCCAGTGGGAGGCCCTCCTGCCCCAAGGACCAGGGATCTATCAAGCAGAAGAGGCCTTCGCAAACCACCCCCTTCCCGGCTCCTTTGGGGCACAGAATGGGCTCAGAACAGGAATGATGATTTTTACAAAAGAGGAGGGCTGTGGAGAAGGAGAGAAGCGGAGACCCAGGCGTAGGGGACGGTGCAGAGGGAATGTCTTCCCACGCACAGCAGCGCGCAGTCCAGACCTGCTCTGCCCGCAGAAGCCGCCACCAGGGCTGGGTCCGGGGAGCTCGGCCACCGCGGAGCCTTTGTTCTATTTCTTGGCTTTTTTCCTTCCTGGAATTCGGAGCCTGGCAACAGCATGGGGTCCTTAGCAGGTGGTTTAGCAAAGGCACCGGGAAACAGTCAGGAGGTCCAGGAGAGCTACAGGAAACACTTTCTTCGTGACTCTGTCCTTATTTCTCCTGTTTTTCTCCCACTGGCGCCTATATTAACGTCTTCTGGAAGTTAGCAGAATACTGTTTTTTTAATTGAGAAATATAATTCACATATCATAAAACTCACCCTTTTAAATTCACAAGGCTGTGCGATGGTCACCAGGATCAGTTTTAGACCATTTTCATTGCCCCAAAAAGAAGCCCCTCCCCATTAGCAGTCACTCCTGTTCCCCCTCCCCTCTCGCCCCTGGCAACCACTAATCCTCTCCTGTCTCCAAAGATGTTAGGGGCTGAACTGTGCCCTCCTCCTTCCTGCCAAATTCATATGTTGGGGTCCTAACCTCAGGACCTCAGAATGTGACTGTATTTGGAGATGGGCCTTTAGAGAAAGGATCATTGAAATGAGGCCCTTAGAGGGTCGCTGATCCAATCTGACTGCTGCCCTTATAAGAAGAGATTTGGACACAGAGAAACCCAAGGGTGCAGGTGCACAGAGAAAAGTCCATGTGAGGACACAGCGGGGAGACGGCCGTCTGCAAGCCAAGGAGAGAAGCCTCAGGAGAAACCAAACCTGCTGACACCTTGATCTTGGAGTGCCAGCCTCCAGACCTGTGAGAAAATAAATGTCTAAGCCCCCCAGTCTGGTCTTTTGTTAGAGCGTCCCCAGCAGACTAATACAATAGCCTTTCCTATTCTGGATGTTTCATACAAATAGAATCATTTCATACAAATAGAATCAGATATACTTTTTCACTTAGCAAAAGGTGAAACTTTTCTAAGGTTCATCCATGTTGTAGCAGATATATAAGAACTTAATTCCTTTTTATGGCTAACTAGTACTCCATTGTATGGATAGACCACATTTTGATTATCCATTTATCACTAGATGGACATTTGGGTTGTTTTCACTGTTTGACTATTAAGAATAATGCTGTTATGAAAATCATGTACGAGTTTTTGCGTGAACATATATATTCAATTATCTTGGGTATATACTTAGAAGTGGAATTTCTGGGTCACACGGTGATTTGATGTTTAACTTTTTAAGGAACTGTCAACTGCTTTCCAAAGCGGCTGCATCATTTTACATTCCCGCCGGTAACGTACAAGGGCTCCGATTTCTCCACATCCTTACCAAGGCTTCTTACTGTCTGTCTCTTTTATTAGGGCCGCTCTAGTTAGTGAGACAGAGGGTTGTGGTTACGGTGTTCTTTTGGGTCGAGAATGGTGAACATAACATAGTTTCCTTCTCTGTGCCTCCCTTCCCAATGTTTGTATTTTTCACAAACATCAGAAACATAATCAACGGTCGTGAGGCCCATTATCGAATCTTATGTAACGGTTTTGTAGGTCATCCAGGTTGGCGGTGTTGACCTTGTTTAAGTGTGCATGTGTGCACATGTGTGTGCATGCGTGTGTGAATGTGTGTGCGTGCACGCACAGGCATGTACATGTGTGTCCTCCTCCCATGGGAAGAGATCATCTCCTGCTCAGAGTGACTTTGCTGGTTCCCTGGACCATCCTCCCCACACAAGGTTGCAGACTCAGCTGGTGCTTGACAAACACTGGGAGCTTCCGGGATGGGCCCTTCCAGAGAGGCTCTGAGAACCCACTCCCACAATGCTGGTCCCCAGGCTGCCCCTCTCGCTGCCCTTCCAGGACACAGCTCTGTCGCCCCTTTGCTCCCTGAGGCTTGCTGCCATGGAAGCTCCTCTGCCCCTGTGACCTGCGCCCCTGCACCTCCCCAGCTCAGGCCCAGGCCGCGGAGCCCGGCCGCCCACTGCCCTTGCTGTGGCGTCTGCTCCGTGGGCCCCTCCAGCCCCCTTCTCAGCATGCGCCTTTCTGGGCCTTCCCCACCCCCTGTCCTCATCGGCATCCCTGCTTCGTTTTCCTCCATACTGCTTATTACATCTTAGCAAACTATTTTCATATATATAATTTACTTGTGCGAGATTTTATGTAGTTTCATAAATGTTTTACTTTTCTGGCTTCCTGGCTGTCTCCCTCTGCCAGAATCAATGCCCACCAGACCTGGGATTTGCGTTCTGTTCACCTGTTGCATCTCTACCACCGGAACACAGCCTGGCACACAGAAGGGGCACCATGGTGTTCCTTGAGCCGAACGTGTGTTACACTGCTCAGAGGAAGAAAGAAAACCCAACAAGCTGATGAAAACCCTGGTCACTCTCGTGATAATCCTAATCCCGTCAGAGGAGAAAATGAGAGGCTATAGCTTCAAGTTCAAGTAACCCAGCGACTCTGAGCATCTTAAAGGAAAGTGTTTAAAATTTGATAATGAAATACCATAATATATTTGAAATATTTTCATGTCAAACTTGAATCTGTGCTTTTAAAGCAATTATTTAAAGTCCTTGAGATCTCCATAAACTTCTTCCTGACAAGTGTTGGGCTTCGCCCTGGTAACAGAAATGGGAGGGCTTCAGAGGAAGAAAATCTTAAGATACAACAGGTGGGAAATGTCACACATGATTAAGGTACAAATATACTCAGACCTTCTGTTTCACGAGCACCGATGCTCCAAATGAAGTCACAGAGGTTTTACAAAAAGAATCATCATCACATTAAACCCAAACGTTTCTTTCCTAGTGTTGCAGCAGAACACGGTGGTCTGGTCAAAACAGGACTAAAGCCAGCACGACCAAGGCATTCTGGAATCTACTTTTTAACTTCGTAACTCTCACAGAGCCCGCTGCTGATGACAGAATTAACCTCTGAAAATCTGAGGTCCGGGTACACATTACGCTAAAAACAAGCTACAGTTCATAAAGGAAAGGTGGCAACAGTAATTTGACTGCAACTCTGACGAGTTGACCTGCCTTCACTAAAAATTCCAACGTTGACGTCTTAACCCCCAGAGCCTAGAAGGTGACCTCATTTGGAATAGGGTGGTTGGAGATGTAAGTAGGTAGGATGAGGTCGTACTGGAGCAGGAGGGGCCCTGATCACATGTGACTGGTGTCCTTATAAACAGCAGAAACTTGGCCGCAGACACACACATGCAGGAGAACGCCATGAACACGAAGGCGGGCTTGGGGCGATGCACCTACAGCTCAGGGACACTGAGGGTCGCCAGCCACCGCCAGGGGCCGGGGGCGAGGCCTGGAGCAGGTTCTCCTTCACAGCCTCCATGGGAACCAGCCCTGCCCACGCCTTGATCTCCAGAATTATGAGACGATAAAGTTCTGCTGTTTAAGACACCCAATTTGTGTCACTTTGTTACAGCAAACTAATATAATACCCATATCTGAAATTCAGGTATTTTTATCTATTTGGCTGGAGGAAACTATTTTTAAAATCATAGAGTATTCTGTGTCAAATTTTGACCTGAGAGTTGGTGCTTTGAATGCCACTCATTTAAGGAAGGAGAAACCTAAACTGTTAAATTCTGAGAAAAAAAAATTAGTCCTGAGATCCCAAATCAAGGAAACTGCAATTCCATTTGTGTGGCCGCACTGTCACCTTGGAGACAGGAGACCTGAAAGGCCAGAGACACATGGAGGCTGCTTCTGGGAAAGCCACCCCTGCTTCACGGCATGTCCTCAAGACACCGGCCGGGTCTTCTTCTAGACGGGCGGCCACAGGCTCAGAACAAAAGGATCCCCATCCTGCCTCCGTCCAGCGCAGAAGTGCAGCCCTGGCCGTGGCTCAGAGGGACCGTGATGAGGGGGACAGGGGTGTCCTCTAACAGCCCAACCAAGGGCGTCAGGAACGTCTCTGAGATGTTAGTTTATCACGGATTCGTCTCCTGTTAAATTAATAAAAGCTTCTTAAGGCTTCTGTTTGTTTTGTTTGTCATTTGTTTGTAGCCTGCTAGTCTTGGGATAAGGTGTGGAAGTTTGCCACTTGCTGGGTAAAGCAGTTCCCAAAATCCATTTTTTTTTTTTTTTAAAGAGCTCCTGACTTATTTATTTATTTATTTATTTTATTTTATTTTTTTGGCTGTGTTGGGTCTTCGTTTCCGTGCGAGGGCTTTCTCTAGTTGTGGCGAGCGGGGGCCACTCTTCATCGCGGTGCGCGGGCCTTTCACTGTCGCGGTCTCTCTTGTTGCGGGGCACAGGCTCCAGACGCGCAGGCTCAGTAGTTGTGGCTCACGGGCCCAGCTGCTCCGCGGCATGTGGGATCTTCCCAGACCAGGGCTCGAACCTGTGTCCCCCGCATTGGCAGGCAGATTCTCAACCACTGCGCCACCAGGGAAGCCCCCCAATCCATTTTTATCTTCAACTTGCCTTTCCTTTGAGGATCCCCTTGGTTCTAGAGGCTGCACCTGTCTTCTCTCCCCGCATTTCAGTCGTTAAGAGAGTCCAGTGCACAGAAAGTAGTGAACTGTGAACCAGCCGCCCTCAGGATGTGGTCCAGTGTCACCAGAATCCCCAAGACCCTTCCGAGTAGTCCAGGAGAGCAAACCAATGTTCTCCATAGTCAGAACATTTTCTTTCTTTCACTCTCATCCCATCGTGACTGTGCATTGGAGTTTTCCAGGGGCTTTATGACATATGATTTTCTAACAGATCAAATGAAGAAGCAGGTAGGAGAATCTGTCTGTCTTCTATTAAGCCAGACATTTAAAGAAATTTGCAGAAATAGAAAACAATGCCATTTTTCTTTGGTTTGGAAAATATAGGGGGTTTTTTTTCGTAAAAATATTTATGTTGACGTGCAATGGCTTTATTACTGTCTCAAAATAAATTAACAAATTGACTGAAAAAAAGAGAGAGTCCAGCGCTGGTGACATCCCCCAGAAGCACGTGGACGGCTGGTGTCCCTGGGCCCCGCTCCGCACCATTGTTGGTCACCAAGGCAGAGAGGGGCCAGCGGTTCAGAGGGAGCCGTGCAGGCGGGCTCGTCATCTGCGGGCCTCCTGGCCTGCGCGTCCCACACGGCGATCCGGGTGACGTCCACGTCCCCCTGGACAAGGCCCGCCCTGTGCCCCTCCACCTTACCCCCTCCCCCTCCTCCGCTGTCACCTGGAGCGCCTCCATCAGAAGCACCGCCCTGGGCCACGCCGTGTACACACCCTGCTTTGCCTCCGTCCTCGGCCCTTCGGCCCTTTGCCCTCCACGCTCGCCCGCGCCAGGGCCCCTGTCCGCACCTTCGGTGGCCAGGCTGAACCCCTGACCCAGCCCGCCGCCGTCCCCTTGCTCACATCTGCATGCGGACCCTTCCCGGGGCGACCCCGCCGACCCCCTTCCCCGCGGCCAGCTTGCAGCACAGCAGGGGCCCCGCGCCGCGGCAGTTCCTGATCCCACCGGCCACGCTGCTGCCCAGCGAGGTCTCCAGCTCCCGAGTCCATTTCCTGCGGCCTCTCTCCTCCCTGCGCTGCTGGCTGCGCACCGCCCCCCCACCCCCCGCTGGATGATGCGCCCTCAGTTTCTACTTCACAGGGAGAAGCCGGGGGCCCCAGGAGAGCCCTCCACTCGCCGGTCCCATCGCCGCGCCCGCCTGGACCCGGCCCCTCCTGCAGCCTCCTCTTCCTCCCGTTACTCCTCCCCCATCTTCCCACCTCCCCGGGGCCTCGCTCTGTCTGATCCCGCCTGAAGCCTCTCTCTGTCTGCGTTTCTCTTCATCATGATTTAAACATGCTCAAACCTCTTCCATGCTAAAAAAAAAAAAAAAAGAAAGGAAGAGAAGAAAGAAACCCAGCACACACCGTGCTGTGACCCCGGCAGCTCCTTCCAGCCCCACGTCTCTTGTCCATTTGTCCGCTCTCCCCAGTCTCGTCTTCCTTCCCCCAGTGCACGGACACGGCTCTTGCAAGGATACTGGTGATCTCCATGTAGTTAAACCTGTGGATGCTTCTTGGTCCGTATCTTACATCTGATGCTGTTATCCAAACACCCACCTCTCACCCAGTGACTTCTGTCTCACTCCATCCTCTCACCGGCCTCTCCCCCCCACCAGGAACCACCCCCCCCAAGAGCCCTCCCCCGTCCTGTCGCTGTCTCTGGAACTCTCCAGACACCCCGCCCTCCAGGCACTGTCTCACCTTCTCTCTCTTCAATATGTAACAGTCACTGGGTGGAAATACTTGGACGACTCAGACACATCTGGAAAGCAACACGGCCCAAACTGACTCACAGGTACACACCCTCCCCGGCGTGCTCCCGCCGGGCGCACAGCCCCTGGTGATGTGGCATCGGAGCCGGGAGCCTGGTGACCGTGCTCGGCCCCTCCCTCCTTGTCACCTGAACCAGTTCAGCTCTGTCACTTCTGCGTCTGGACCCTCTGAGACCCATTATCCCCTCTGCATCCCCACGACACCACCTCAGTTCAGGCCCTGCTCACCTGGGAAAATGCCACCACCTGGACTTCTGGTCCTTGGTCTCCAAACCAGTGCCCACTCCTGGCCTCAGAGCAGTGTCTCCAGGACGATGGCCCCATCACATCAGCGCCCCATTTAAAACATATCCCGTGGCCTCCTGCTCCCAAACGCTTCAGTGTGACCTAATCTGGTCCCTAATCATTTAGCAGCTCCCATCCCGCCCCCCCAGGCGCAGCCCTCTCTTATCTCTGTGTTTGCAACCTGCCCTTCTCTGTGCCTGGGAGGGAAGATCACCGGGCTTCTCCTGCTCCTCCTCCTCTTCCTCAGGGAAGCCTTCATTGTCCTCTCCGTCCTGGCGGACTGGCCTCCCTGACGTGCTCGAGGCTCTGGGCTCCCTGGCTCTGTGTGCACCGCACGCGTGGAGCTACGCAGTGTCACATCCGCCCCCAAAGCGTGCAGTCGTCCTCTTGTGCTAAACGCAAGGTCGTTGTGAGCAACCTGACACCCTGTCTCGTGCCGGAGGAGAATCTCCTTCTGGATCACACAGCTTCAGTGATGCTGCCGAGTTTCCCCTCTTTGAGGATGTGTGTGTGTGTGCGCGCACGTGCACGTGTGCCCTAGCCAAGGTGTGGTCAGACCCTTCCCTGGTTTTGTTTACATTCTGTGACAGGAGCTCTGTTCCCTGCAGAAGCCCAAGAAAGGGAGCCGTTCCCAACTGGCTTCAGGATGCAGCCTTATCCCTCCATCTTTAACCCTTTATCACCCTCCCTGCCCTCCACCCCCGCCCCCATTTCCCAACCTGCCACCTGACCCCAGGGAGAGAACGTATCCTCTGTCTGTGTTTCTGGTGGCTTTGTTTCCACCAGGTGCCTGTCAGTCCCTTCCCTGCAGGCAAGGTTCTCACCCCAACCCATGAATGTAGCCGTAGTGTAGGATGTACAGGACAGGCGCCATCCCTGAAACGAGAACCACACGCACACAGCAGATGGGATGCCCCTCTCGCTGGCGACCGTCCACACGCCCCTCGAGTCCAGATTCCTTGGATTCTGGAAACTTCATTTCACTGCCAGGAAACCAGTTTTCAACTTTTCAGTATTTCTATTTCGTCCCCTACCAACTAAAACATTCAGATTTTCGTACCAACTGTATTTCGTAGAAGAAAATATCCTTAATTGAAGGCATGGCTATTAAAAGCATTATAATTATTATGCTATTTTGTGTGTGACAGAGTATTAAATACTCCTTTTTCTGTAATTAACTTTTTTGAAAAAAGTTTATCTGAGTACGTAATTTGTAAATTTTAAGGTGTTGGAGCTAAATTCCTGAAGTAATATGGTTATCTTTAACAATAGTGATTACATAACATGCATGAATACGTTTGTGACTCTTAAACGCTGTAACCTAAGAGGATTTCAGCTCTCACATCCATCCTTTTCTTCTTTTCGGCATCAGATACTGATTCTGAGTGAATGGGATGCCACTGACTCAAGATTTCATGGAGGTTTCCGTGGTGGCACAAGTCCAGAGCCCCAAGACCCAGTTCCCTGTCTGGTGAGAGTTTGACAAATTGAACTGTTGCTTTGAAAGAGAGTTTATGCAACTATAAATGCCAACATCCCGCTTTCCAAAACATTTGCAAAGCCAGTTCCCTGCACGGGGACACTGCCTGGGGACACGGTGCTACAACCAGAGCGAACCGTGCGGCCAAGGTCACTTCACGTCATGAAGGACAAGGACTCCACCACAAACTGCAGAACCCATTTCTGCCCCACAAGCTGTTCTTGAAACTTGGGGAGGGAAGTGGCAGCTGTCTGTGCAAGAGAGCTGGGGGGACTTTGAGTCCTGTGTGCAGAGGGGATCAGAGCGACTCGTGGGGATGCATCACTTGCTTCTAAGCAATTAGCACTTAGGTACCTTGGCCTCTGCTCCTAAGGGGTTGTTATGAGCTGGCCTTTCACGACAGGTCTGCGGATTCTACATTAAAAGCTGATGACTCATCCTGGGATTGCTCCTTAGCTCTGTCTCAGGCAGGGAGTATGTCATCTTCCTGATGGTGGCCAGCACAGCCCGGTGGCAGGGGAGCAAGGCTGGTGGATGGACCGGGAGCCAGTCACCTCCCCTGTCCCCTCCCACGAGAAGTGAGGTCATTGCCGACTGCAGCTGTTCCCACACACCCCTAGGGAAGCCTTGTTTCCCCAAAGAAAGATGGCATTATTATCGACTGTGTTTGTCACATCCAAACTCAGCATTCCCTTGCTAAACTGCAGGACCTTTTATATTTTCACTTTAGAGGGAATCTTTGTAAATGGTGCTCTCCGTTTCCCCATATTTCATCAGAATTCCCGCCTGTGCTGGGTCTCTGGACAGCTCAGACCTCATCGCTGTGAAGGTGATGAGGGCGAAACAGGAAAAGACAGAAAGGTGAATGGCTTGGATGTTTTACTGGACTATAATACAAATGACTAAAGAGAAATATTGCTTACATTTCAAAATAGACAATCATACTCAACCTCAGGGATGAATGGGAAGGAAAGAGATTAAGTGGGGAAAGAAAGAAAGAAAGAAAAGAAAGAAAGAAAGAAAGAAAAGAAAGGAGGGACGGAAGAAAGAAGGAAAGGAAGGAAGGAAGGAAGAAAGAAAAAGAAAGAAAAGGAAAGGGGGGGGGAGAGGAAGGGAGGAAGGAAAGGAAAGAAGGAAAGAAGAGGGAGGAAGAAAGAAAGGGAAAGAAAAAAAAGACAGAGTAGAAAAAGAATAGAGGAAAGCACAGAACCAGCTTTTGCAATTTGAAATAAATATTACACTCCTGTGAGAATTCTCATAATTTTGTGCTTCTTTGCAGAGTTTTATTTTTTCAGTAAGTAATTATACTAATGGCTCTGGGCCCCTCCTGATTTATCATGTCCTCGATTACCTACAACCTAGAAGCCTGTACCACTAAATTCTAAAAAGAAAGAAGAATTTAAATTGAATGAACTCAATTTTGAAAACAAAAATAAAGAGAAATTGAAATGCATTTCTAGACAAAAATGTTTTGACAATGTACATAAACTTTCTAAACTGTAGGAAATCTCCCCGGAAAACTTTCTAAACTTTGAGGTGAACTGCTTTGGGAGACTTGGAAATCCTAAAAATATTAACTCTTATCCCTGAAAACAAAATGCTTATCAAGAAAAGCAGAAGAAAGAAAGAAATGACGTTCTGGTGCCTTTGCGGACCAGTTAGAGCCCTCCAGTAAAGGCTGACATATTTCAACCTTAACTTTACTAAAACTTCAGGGTTAGAAAGCAAATTTCTCGGGCTTCCCTGGTGGTGCAGTGGTTGAGAGTCTGCCTGCCAGTGCAGGGGACACGGGTTTGAGCCCTGGTCTGGGAAGATCCCACATGCCGCGGAGCAGCTGGGCCCGTGAGCCACAACTACTGAGCCTGCGTGTCTGGAGCCTATGCTCCGCAACAAGAGAGGCCGCGATAGTGAGAGGCCCGTGCACCGCGATGAAGAGTGGCCCCTGCTTGCCACAAGTAGAGAAAGCCCTCGCACAGAAACGAAGACCCAACACAGCCAAAAATAAATAAATTAATTAATTAATTTAAAAAAAGAAAGCAAATTTCTCGTTTGCAATTGGACGCTCCTTGCCCCCCTGAGAGGGGAAGCAGTGGATGTCGCGGAAGCCCCCCGCCTGGCTGTCCAGGCCCTGCCGCCTCAGCCGGGACCACAGGAGGGCGCGCCGTGAGTCTGTGCCTCAGTTTCCTCCTGCCTGAAAGACGAAAGAAAGCAAGCGAGCCTCTGACCCCTTGGAAGTCTGTGAACAAACAGGCGTGACTTCAGAATCGTGGGCTGTTCGCCTCCCTTAGCTGATCTTCCCTCCTGCTCGGCCTCGAAGCTGAGGACGGGACAGCCAAACAGGACGCGGAGAGAAGGGAAGTCTGAGCCCACCCCGCCCAGTGCAGGCACATCAATTCGGGCAGTTTTCCAGACCTCAAGTCTGCAACCCCTCGCGCCACGTAACCAAGTTAGGGGATCTGGCCAGCATTTTGCAATGTAATAGAAGAGAAAATAAGGTAACATATTCTATATACCGTAAATGTAACAGAGCAGAAGAGACTGCATTTCACATAGTAAGGGTGAGGGTGGTATCATTCCATTTTGGTTGTTTCAGACACACACAGTCCCAGTGTAGAGCACATTTCCTCTGCAGGTCACAGTGAAGGTGTGAGGGGGGCCAGGAGAGGCTCCCGCGACCCTCTAACCACAAGAGGACGCTCTTACCCACCAAGCAGGCAGAAATCAGGTGGTGCGTGTGCAGACTTGGCCTTTCCCTGGGTTGCCATGGCAAACTGCTCCCGCAGTCTCCACATTTGCAGGATCCTGTCTTTCTCCCCGATGGGCCTGTGAGAACCCGCTGTCCGGGGGCTACATGCATCTCCGGCCCCTGATGCCCACAGACCTGGGGGAGGAGGGAGCCCGATGGGAAGCCCCCGGGCCGAAGCCAGCACAGGAGACCCGCCCCGGGGCCCAGCGATTTGCTCTCATCAGCAGGCAAAGCTCTACTCTCGTGTTTTTTCCTGTTACATGAGAAATGCGTTTACAGGACTCGGAGGGGGTGGAGTGGAAAGAACAGAAAGACAGTCCCTGTTTCCTTGGTGACAGCCTGAACCTCCGGCGCAGGATTGGACAGCAGCCTCGGGGCCGGGGCTCCCCAACCTCGCTGGTGAGGAAACAAGATGAAAGGAGAGGGCGCTGAGTGCCATTCCTCCCGCTCCAGAGACAGAAAGGCCACAAAAGCAGCCCCTGGGGACCCTGGCACTGTAAAGTGGTCTCATCGAGAAGTAGATTCAGTATTTCTATTCAGAGCCTGCTTCATCTTCACTATCTAGTATCTGCATTTTCATCTCTCAGTCATTGAGAAAAGAAGACACCTTCATAAGGACAAAAATACCAGAGACAAAGGAAATTGTTTAAGAAAACCACATCCAATGACTGTATCTGTGTAAGCCTAGTATTTTCTAAATCTAATTTCTCCTCATCAAATATTTGATGCCTTTTCAGTGAGGTCAGGGACTCTTTAAGATTAGAATGAGGCTAATCATCGGAAAACAACCAATTTTTTAAATGGGCAAAAGATGTGAATAGACACTCCACCGGAGAAGATCAAGGGCTGGCAAATAAAGATGGTGCTCAAATCAAAACCAAGGTGAGATGCTACCACAGGCTTAAGAGAACAGCTAAACTTCAAAAAGCGGCCACACCAAGTGTGGGCCAGGGCGTGGAATTCTGCCTCTGGCTGGTGAGGATGTGAAACGTGCAGCCACTTTGGAAACCAGCTTCAGTTTCTTAAAACGTTAAACGTACATTTACCAGTTGAAGCCCTTTTCTACTTCTAGGTATTTACCCAGGAGAAAGTGTATGTGCCTATGTGTATACGTGTGTTTATAGCAACCTTACATGTCACAGCCAACAACTGGAAATGACCCAGTGTCCATCAAGAGGCACGTGGACAGCAGAGCTTGTAGGCCACACGAAGGAATGGAAAGCTACCCAGCAGTGAAAAGGGGTAAGTTATTGATACACCTGGCACCCTGCAACAAGACCGATTCTCCCAGGGCAAAAAAAAACACAAAAAAGGGAAAGAGTGCATATAGGAAGATACTGCTTGGATAGAATTCTAGAAAATGCACACTAATCTATTGTGACAAAAAGCCAATCAGTGGAGGATAAGGGGGAGGACTTCCAAAGGGACACAAGGAGATTTAGGGGGTGATGACACATCTACTGTTTTGAACATGGTGATGGTTTCGCAGGTGCACACATATGTCAAAACTGACCGAAGTATATGGGTTTATGTAAGTGCAGTGGATTGTATGTCAATGACACAGCAAAAAGCTATAAAACAAAAACCCTCCTTTGCCTCTCAGGCCCCTCTTACCCCTGTCAACTGTCTTATTCCCTCTAAAGATGACATTCACCTCCTTCACCATCTCGCCTCTTATTTATTGCCACTGTGATCTGGTTTCTACCCTCGCAGCTCTACCGAAACCACTCTCGCAAAGACCACTAATCATCCGCGGAGTGTGAGACCCACTGGCCCTCCTCCCACCAGCTCGTTGTGGCACCCGACCCCTTGGCCCTCTCCTGTTTTCTCCCTCAGCTGCTGGTCACTTGGTTCCCCTCCTGTCTCCGTGGCCTCTCACCTCCGTCTGTCTCGTGGGTCCTCCCACTTGCCCACGTGCAGTTGGTTAGTCAGGGCTCTGTTCTGCCCTCTTGGCCCTCCTGCAGTGACCACCAGGATGCTGATGGGGCCACACCCCGACTCCACATTCACATCCATCGGGAGGTCCCGTCAGCCCCCAAAGCCCCACGCATCCACATCTGAGCTCCTTCTCTTCTCCTGAGGGTCCCCCGCACAGCAACATTTCCTGTCTCGGGCAACATCACACTCTCAACCAAATCAGAAAACTGGGGGTGCTCGGACACACCTCCCCCTACCTGTAATCAACCAGCACCTCGTGTGAAATCCCCCCACAAAGAGCGTTCAGATTCAGGCCCTCCGCTCCAGGTCCACCGCTGCCCTTTGCCTCGGCCCTCACCCTCTCTAAGCGGCCTGCCTAAATTCCTCCGCCTGCCAGAGCAATCTTTCTAAAAGGGAAATCTAGTCACCCTCTCCCGCCCCCTCTTACAAAGCTTCCTTTCCCAGCTCTTCCCACCTCTGTGGCGCTCAAACTCTAACATGTGTAAAATCATCTGGGAAGATTGTTGAAATGACGGGGTCTAACCCCACATCCCAGAGTTCCTGCTCCAGGAGCTCTGACGCGGGCACGGGACCCTACACTTTAACAAAAGTCTCGAGTGGGGTGGGGAGGGCGCAGGCGGGAGGAGCGGGGCGTGCTCGTGGCGTCTGGTGAACAGAGGCTGGGTGGTGCTCGACATCTTCCAGCACAAAGGGCAGCCCACCCGCCCACAGCGCCGAGAACTCTCCAGCCTACGCCATCAGCGTCTGGACTCAGAGTTACGCTGAATTAATATTCTTCTTCTGTGCCCTATCTCTTTCAAACAACTCGCTGGACCGTTTTGCTGGTGATGTAATTGTGTTTAAGGGAAGGAACTTTTTTAAAACAACAGTCCATCTTTTTTTGGTACTAATCGTTAAACTAGCCAACATTTTCCACCTGATTCTTGTTAACCTTTCTGTAGAATAGAACAAAGTCTGCAATCTGGTTACTCTTTTGAAAAAAACAAAATAAAATAAAGCATCAGCGACGTGGAGGTTGGGGCCTCCTGGCCTGGAGGAAGGGGCTCCGTCCTCCGGGGAAGACCCCCGGAGAAGACCCTCCACAAGGGGAAGACCCTCCACAAGACCCATGGCTGGTCGCTGTCTCCACTCACCGTGCTCATCAAAGCCCCCGCCACCTTCTTTCCAAATCCCCTGTCCTGGCAGCTTCAGCCAGGCGTGGGACCTGCACCTGCCCAAACAAGAGCTTTGGCTTGGAATGTGATTCCTGAGAGGGTGACGCAGAGGGCGTGGTGGCCAGGATTCAGTGGGGCACCCGCGGCCCAACGGAGCAGGGGCAGTGGTGGCGCTAGATGACTCTCCCTGTCTGTGACTTTGCCCACACCCGGTCTCCTTCTGTCCCGCTCGCTTTCTAGACCACTGGTCGGCTCTGTGATCTGCTTACCGCCCCTCCAATCAATTCTCTTTTTTATAAAGTTACTCAGAATTAGTTTCTACTGTTTGTAGCCAAGAGTCTCACTGGTACAGCCCTTGTTACTCAGTGTGTCTGGCACTAAAAAGAACTCAATAAATATTTGTTCCATAAATGTCATTACTAAGAAGGAAAGTGAAAAGAATGCACGGTAACATAAAACCAGGGAAATCTGGACGTTCCAGTCTACCAGCAAGGCGGCATTCACCCTTTCAGCGGACGTCATAGCATCGTGGATGGGGCGTGACGGTTATTGCCCGAAAAAACAGCTGGCCTCTGTACTACCACGCTGGCTTTTCAGAGCAAACGGAAGATGAATTAGATTATAGCCTCATCCCAAAGCTAAGGAAATATTTTCCAAAACAGAGTCAGAAAAAAAGAAAATGACCCTGCAAAGGGATGGGTGATGCGTTGGACACACGCACCTCTGGGGCTAAATCCAACAAGCCCACACTTGTTGTGCACATGAAATAAGCAGAAAGAGTGACTGGGCACTGTGTAAAACTAATCATTTAACTGAAAACAACAAAGAAGAATATTAAATAGAGTGGGGCTTAATGATAGAGATACAGTGAAGCCTGAAGCAAAGGTCCAATAAAAAGTGTGCCGTGCAAGTTTCCTAATCTGGATAAATTCTCTCCTTCAGTTTGTCAGGAGCTGAGTTCAGTCTCCTAATCATAAAAAAAAAAAAGTCACATCTAGAAGATTCTAAACATTATGCACATGTGCAAACACACAAAGAGGCAAAGGTCTTTCTTCAGAACAATGATGCTCAAACGTGGTCCATGGGAGATAAGTACAGAAACTGACAGTAAGGAATGAGAAACTGTTTAGAAACTTGAAGGTAGATATTTTACATCTGTTAAATTAATAAGAGAAAATGTTGCCTTGCATTTTGTAGGTCTTTTAAAATTTCATTGAAATTGAGAATAGAAAAAACCTGATTCTTCACCCCAGACAACTTGAGAAGCAAAGAAACCATATAAAATAATGGGTTGATCGATGGAAGTAATAGTTTGTAGAAAATCGGTCAGATCAGTATTTCACTTCTAATAGAACAGTCTTCAGGGGAAAAGGCATCGAATGAAAGTACTAAGATGGGGCAAAGCTTGATCTGGTAGAGTGAACTCTTTGTTTGATATTCTGTTATTCTTCCCCTGGGTGTTTCCCTACCAGGAAAATTAAGAACCTTCCAGAAGGCTGAGCCAAAAGCCAGAGAACACGGCCTGGGACCTACTTCCAGGAAGAGAAGCAGCAGGGGCTAATCGAGGAACATTCCATCCCTCTGCCCCTGGCAGCACTGCCCCTGGGATTTCAGAATCCTCAGTCCTGGACGTGGAGCCTAGGGGCCCGGGGAGGGTCTCCCTTGGGGAGGAAGCAGTGTATTTTGCACGTGGAAGAAAAGAGAAGCAATTCCTTGTGACAAGGAGGGAAGAGGATGGTGGATGGTCTTATGTGTTTCACATTTGCTGTCTGTCCCTCCTGGGCCTGCACCTCGGGGGAACGGCCCCCAACTGATGTCGGGCACTGGGCCTTGGCCAGCGTGTGCCCGGCGGGACCGACACCAAGTTGCACCACAGTTCTTTCCTCTGCCCTAAGCACCGTCCCTGCCAGGCTTCTCCGCCAGCCCCAGGCCCCTCAAAGGGAGACCCTGAGGAGGGGGCGGCCTGGCCTGCAGCTGATGTCACTCAGACGCCACCACCGAGCTGTAGGGATCAACACTCCAGAATGACCACACTCCGCGGACACTCTCACCACAGGAACAAAGCTCTCATACTCCTGGTTGTTTGCAAACGTATCCACGCTGAACTTGGATAAATCCAGGGTAGCACGGTGTGATCCATCTCAGCTAATGTGTGCTGCGGCGGGGAGGGAAACGGAGGCTTTTGTCTGCAGGGAGGCGGCAGCAGCTGTCGGGGGAGAGGCGGGTCATGCCCGCGGTCACACCGTGCGGGCAGGACGCACAGAGTGTCTCCTGCGGGGACTCAGGCTTGAACATCGGTGAAGCCCAGCCTGGCAAGTCACAGGACAGAGCCCATGACCCAGCGTCAGGCGCACAGAAAGGAAAACCTAAGCTGCCTGTTCTGAGGTTGCTGGTGGTAAAAGTGGACAGAATGAGCCAACGTAGAACTGGGTCGTGAACTGTGACGGAGGGTCCACGGGCAGCCACTCCTGTGTCCCAAGAGCCACTGCAGCGCCTTTGACTCCTAAGTGGGAGCGAGCTTGACTTCCGAACCTGATGGCGCCTAAGGGGGGGCTTCAACATGGCCGGGGCGGGGCAGGGTCTCTCTCCACCAGAGCCCCCACAGTGACTCCTATGTCGGGACCCACAGAGCACCAATGACCATCTCCAGATGAATCCTCCTAGTCTCCAGCTATCTGACCTCAAGCCTTTGTCTTAGGTAGGGAACCAAGAACCGGGAAACGGTTCAGCCGTCTTCTTGGAAAGTGTCCTCCTCCAGGGTAGGATATGGACCATCTCAAGGGACCTCGGTCAAGATGTTTCCATTTGCCTGACACACAGGCCAAGCTGCAGGTTTCTCAGGAGCTCCAGCCATGTGACCAGAGACCGCCCAGATCCTGTGGGTCTCCACCTACTTACGTGCAGACATTTCAGGTCAGAGGAAGAGGCCCAGCTTAGGGACGGAGGGGTGATTTGAGCCCCATACCCTCAGGAGCACCCCTGACCTCCGTAAGGCCCGGGAACACAGGGGGAATGCGGACAGGAGCCTGGGACCATCTGGTCTCTTCACAGATTACACGTCCACAGTGAGAGAGACTCCGGTCTCTAGGGCCCACATCTTCTGAGAAGGGCCACATCCACAGTTCCAAAAACATCAGACACAATTCAAAGATGCTCTGCTGATTCTTACACCACCCCTTCCAGGCCCACCTCCACTCACACGCCTTCTGCTAATGCCCTGGGACTCAGCACCAGCTGGGAGGGTCATCGCCAAAGCTGTGCAGAACTTGGGATTTCTGTTTTATCAGGATAGTCAGGGGGCCTTGGAATTAAGCTCAGCATTTTACAAACACACAGAATATTACCTATCGCTGGGAACAAGTTGTAATTGTGTTAAAATCAACATCAACATTTTACCTCATTAAGACTAGCCGCTTGGGAAGCAGAGACCATCCGATGTGTCGCTGAGTGCCGGGTCTCTCCACAAACACCGCGTCCCTCTCCGTGGCCAGATCTCCATGACTCCCGCCTTGCCCTGGATTTCCACACACTTTCTCCCATCCCAAATCTGACCTTATTAGAGGCCCGTCATGCAGACAGTCCCAAACAAATGAAGGGGGAAAGACGGGGGGGGCACCGTTCCATTTCTATAACTGGGATATACTTACTTCCTCTGTTGCCAGTTATCCGATATATGACCGGTTCATGAGAGTGACATGGCAGGGGCCACTGGGAAAGAGGGAAATGCGATTTCTTGGTAAAGGTGAGGGCCCGCCGCCACCACCCAGAAGGGGCTCCACCACCTGCTGTGAAGACGGAGGGCAAAGTCGGATCGGTTTTCCTGAGGACACTCGCCAAGGTGTGACCCACCAGAGCCGTGTCACAGCCACTCCAAGGACCCCCAGTTCCACCGTCCTCCCCGCAGACCGTGTTGGGACGACATCCAACGGGAGGATGAAGAAAGAGCCAGCGGCTGCTACCCTAAGGTCACGGTTTACTCCTGGCCAGTCTCCCCGGGGGCAGTGGTCGGGCTGGTCAGAAGGTCAAGGCTGACATTTTCTTTGACTGCTGGCTCCTCTTCGGTACCCGCAGGAAAACATTCAGTAATAACGTGTGCTCCTATGATGACGAAGAAGATGATCTGGTCCATGAGGGAAGCACCTTCGAACTGAGGGAAACTCAGGGGCTTCTCAGGAGCTCTTCCAGCAGTCGGGGTGCACGTGAGGGGTCCCTCAAGGCTCTGTCGTCTGTCCCGATCACAGAGAAGGTCTGTGGGCAAGGGGCTCCTGCAGTGATGAAAGGGCCCTGCAAGGCGGGAGGCCTGGGGCCAGTGTCCAGGGTCTGCCGTTAACTGTGACTTTGGCCACTCAACTCCAAGCTCAGGTAACTAAGACGTGGGAAGACAGGGGTCCTCCCCCGGGACTCTGACCCCGACTCCAACGTGTATTAACACTCTGGTCTCTTAGGGACTTCTCGGCCTCCCTTTAAATTCAGTTACCTAATTTGTAACTGGGATTGGAAGAACCCCTTGCCTGCCGGAGGCAGGGAGTCCCAGTTAATATCTTGGGACCTTGTGGCTTCAGACTCTAAGGGGCTAATCCTGTCCATACCCCTAACCAGCTGGAGGCGACTGGGCTCTGTTTGGTTCAGTAAAATGTGTGGCTTTGCTCCCCATTGCCTTGGACAGGTTTCAACATTACTGAAAGCCAGAACGCTGCTTCCCCAGGTTTTTGTATCGGGAACTGAAATTTCCCTGCATCTCCTTCTATTCCCCTCCCACCCCCATTACACCGTGAACATGGCACTCTCCTGGGACCTGCGTTTCCAAGGTTTCTCCTCTACAAATGATGGTGAGGAAGGAAATAAAACACGCCTGGATTTTAAGTTGCTGGTGTGTGTGATGTATTTAGATAACTACATGCGGCAAGGCGGTTAGTGTGGGAAGTAAAGTTTTAGACAGAGATTCCCAGCTCTGGCTGCCCATTACAATCACCTGGGCAGTTTCAGCCTGATGTCCAGGCCATCCTGGGATTCTGAATCACTGGGCGTTGTCTCTTGTTTTGTTCTGTTTCTAATTACCCAGGGGCAGCCAGAGTTGAACACAGATCACCCGCCCATGACACAGACAGCCATTAACTCAGCTGGGAAGGAAAAAGATAGTTTAATGGCACTGCCACTTAAAAGTCATTTTAATGACTGAAAAAAAAAAAACCCTCCATGTTACTGCCAGGAGTATTTAAGAATATAATACATTTCTTTTTTTTTTTCTTGAATCTTTTTTCATGAAAATTAGAGGAGTATAACAATCTAATCTCCATTGCTCGATTTATTTTTGCAAAACAAAAACAAATCCAAAAGCTACCAAACAAGGTGATGTTTGTTTACCACGGTGCTATTTTAAATAAAGAGGCCTGACAGGCCTGCTGCGGCATTTTCATGCGTGGTGTTCATCTCCTAATTCCCTAGAGAAACAGGCCAGCAGTCCTTCCCGGGCCAACACAGAGGGTGCCCAGGTGGCCTCACCCGGGAGGGGTCGAGGCGCCCATGCCCGTGTCCTTCCCATCTCCTCTCCTCCGCTCCCTTTCACCCTCCTCACGCCTCGCTCCAGCCCTGATCTTGACGACGCCCCACCCCCACCCCCGCCCCCGCCAACCCCAGACGCCCTCCTGGTGCCCCGCGCGCCCACCCCCGCTCTGCGCGCTCTGGGGCGCGGCTCCAGCCGGCCGGGCCCGGTGCGCGCGGCCCCAGTCCCGGCACGTCCTGGCCCGGGACTCACCGCGGGCCGCGCGTCTCCATAGCCGGCTGTCACAACACGCCAGCAGCGCTTGGCGACACCTTGGTGCTCCCAGGCGCTGCTCCAGCATCCTTTGTTCTCATCTACCGTTCTATCAACAGCTGCCTGTTCATGTGGGAATTTACTGCTGGTTTGTCCTCGCTGCATAACTTTCTTGCTCTTTTTAGATTCCTTCCCCCAAGAAAGCTCCTTGAGCTTTTGGACCTTTACTCTTGCCTCGAAATTAGTAAGCACTGGGGAACACCCCCAGGTGTTTGCATTTTCAAAAGCTGCATGCATTTGTGATACTGAGAATTATACTAAATATATAGTGTGATAATACCTCATCAGGCTAAATAAGTATGGGAATAGAAGTCACTTTCTGTTTATTATTCAACCAATCACATCATTCCATCCTTTCAGGTGCTTTCATGAATCCTGGCAGCAGGAGGGTGAGGAGTGTGGCTTGGGCAGATTTGGGAGCGGGGAAGCTCTGAGTGGACCCACATTCATGCAGGGGCGAAGGGTCTGGTGGCAGGAAACACATCTGAAGTTCCTCCCTTTTGCACTTAAATTTGTTTACTCCAGCTGGGAAGAGTGAGCAGTGACCCTCAGATGGAGGCTTCCTGTTACCCCACACGGACCTTGTCCACGGGACTCTATAGGCAGAGCGCTGATCTAACAACTCAAAGAAAAATGGAGCCATTTGGAAGGGGATTTCTTTATCGATTATAAAGCTACAAGCCCCCTTCCCTCCATCCTTAAAGCCTGTGACACTGGGTGTGTAGCAGCAGTTAGGGGCAGCCTGGCCAAGGCTGAGTCTTCGCTCCCACGTTTACTGCTGCGTGACACTGGGCAAGCCGAGCAGCCTTTCTGGGCCTCAGTCTTCACGTCTGCAAAACAGCACCTACCTCACAAGGATGTCAAGGTAATTAAATGAGTTCATGTACATACTGTGTGTGGTGTTAAAGAAAAAATTATCCTGGCGCTTGTGAAAACGGTAAGGAAGATGTTATTCGGGGCTGTTGCACTAGGGTCAAGACTATCCCGATAGGCAGAAACACTGGGCTCAACTCCAAATACAGCGAAGGCGGCCGGGGATTCAGAGCCGAGGTTCAGTGATGCACGCCCAGCTCTCAGACCAGCGCCGGCGCATGTTTGGATCGGGTGAGTGAATGCCCGTGGTCACCGCGTGAGACAATGCACACAGGTGCCCAGTGCAGAGCAGGTGCTCTGCGTCCCTGAGTTACAGTGGCCGGTGGCATCCACCCTGCCCTTCTGTGGGCAGACATCCTCACTTCCCCACCCCCACTGGGTGAGGACAAACCACAGCCGTCTTCTCCCCAAAATCTGCATCCTGCAGGGAGTGACACAGAGTCAGCCAAGGCGGGCTCCCCATTAGTGCCTGCGGCCCGGATCCCCGAGCCTGCTCTGGTCCCGCCCTCCCCAAAGCCTGATTCCTCACCTTTTCCTCCCATTCTTTCTATTTTTTTTTACATGGAAGTATAATTGACTTGCAATCCTACAATATTGTATTCGCTGCAGGTGTACAACATAGTGATTTTATATTTTTATGCATTACAAAATGATCACCACTATAAGTCTAGTTACCATCTGTCACCATACAAAGTTGCTCCAGTATTACTGACTATATTCCCTATGCCGTACGGTGCATGCCCCCGCTCGTTTATTTTAAAGCTGGAAGTTTGTACCTGTCAGTCTCCATCACAGATGTCTCTCACCCCTCCCCACTCCGTTCTTTTCAGATCCCATAACCTTCTCAGAACTCTCTTTTTGTTCATGTTGAAGCAAAGCTGGCTTCTATTTTTAGGAACCAAAGAACCCTAAAAGTAGATTTTGCTTTCTCCATATCCCTATTTAAATGCTCTTATGGATGGTGAAAACCAAAGTTAAAAAATTGTTTGTTTTTATTTAATAACTGGACTGAGTGTATAGTTCCTGCCCAAATAACCCTTGACCGGTCACTTCCAAGAGCTGGAGAGCCACAGAGCAACCCCACATTCTGCAGACTGTGGAAGCCGCTCAGGGGCAAGCAGAGCTGCAGATTATGCCTAGTGGAATCCGCGAAATAGGAATTCTAGTGTTAATTCTAGCAGGATCCAATACCAAAGAAATAAAGTCAAAATTCTCCTGTCCTTCCCAGGGCCCGGAGCCCTCACTCACATCACGACCCTGTTAGCAGAAAGGACATCACTTCATCTGCCCATCTCTGGTTGGGACAGGGGCTCCCAGTGAACTGATTTTTGAGTTACCAGCTTTCTTGCTGCCGTGTTGAGAAATCGTCAGATCACCATCTCCTTTGGCTACTTAATACTTTAGGTAAGGATGGATGTGAAAGATAATTGAAGAGTGAACGTGGCGAGTTTTCAAGTACTAACTGGAGTGCTAACGTCTATCGGTGATGGGTAGTCCCCCCCCACCTAAAACTCTAACAGATGAGAGGGACGGTCGGAACTAGTGGGTAGAAAACTGGGTGAACAGAGCAATACCATTTTCATTCCTGATTCTCTGGAAGCGTTTGCTCAGTGGTCCTACCTGCCTGTAGATTTCTCCACGTGCTGAGAAAGGAGAATCCGAGTCCCCTTTTATGGGGGTTGTACGAACGATTTCTGATTAGTGAATTGAGCCAGATGGATTGCTCATTTAATCAAAAGGCATTCACTCACTCATTCACTATTCACTCATTCAAGAGGCATTTTTACACACTGACAACATTCAAGCAAGTGTCACAGGACCAGTATTGGTTGTAGCGATGAATCAATCACAGCTTCTCAGCTCCTGCCCTCAGCGGGGATGTGTCTAAGAGGGGAGAAGAGAACGGTGCAAAAATAGCTCCAGCTCAAGGCAGAATACGGCCCACGTCAGGGGAGAGGAGGGCGGAAAGGGAGGTAACTCTGCTGGGGGTGCGGGGACGGCTCCAGCTTGGAGGTGGCACTGAGATGTCAAGTGTGACAGTGACGTCTGCTTTCATTAGCACGAGCGCAGCGGGAGAGCCGCTGGGGGTGACCCTGACCTGAAGGGGGCCCCAGGCGTTGAACTGCCCGCTCTAGGACAGCCCTGAGGGGCAGAGCCAAGCGCCTGCGCGGAACAGCTCCCAGCCCCCTGCCCCTACGTTAGCATCTGTCCTTTAAAATCTCCTCAGACCCTCACACTTAAGGTGGGAGCTAAATGTGAGTACAGTATGAATAAATGCATTTATAGGAGTTGAGAAGGCCAGTCAGGGCCTTCAGATCTTAATTCAGGGGAAAAACGTGGTTCTTCCTGACTTCCAAAGCAACAGGAAGATTAGGGAAGGGTTAATCCAAACTCTTTCATCCTTAGAATTAAACCCCAATTTAAATTTGAACCACAGCAGTGTTCAAATTTGAACTGATATTTAATTCCAAGCACATAATGCATGAAATACTTTTGCTTAAATCTTATTTCTTTCCCTGCTTGAAGAAAATAAGAAAAGGGACGACAAGAGAGAATTAATCTTTTTGACCAAGATCACGCGATCACGGGGAGCCTTCCCTTCTTCTTTGCTCCCAACTGATCTTTTATTTTTTTGATTTTAATATTGCATAGCTATGCGGGGAAATCTAGTATTTCTGTTCACTGTAAATTATAAACTGTGTACTTGATCGTAAGCTTTTGTAAGATACTAAGTTTTTTGAGAAAGGAAAAGCCAAATGAAGAGGGTTCTGCAGTCCAATTAGTTGATATACAAATAAAACCAACTTCTTGAGAAGTCGGGACCATGGAGACCTTGGGAGAGGTTTTCCTGTTTACGATCGTTTCCATGGTGGCTTTAATCCACAAGCTCAGGTATGTACTCTGCCCTGGGCTCATTCTTTATTGTGGTTTTGTTATTTTAAGATATTATTATTTGACCAAGACACAGAGAGAATTCTGAATAAAGGTGATCATTTCCTCCCTTTGTGTTTACTGTGCACTGGAGCGTCCCTTATTTATTTGCAATGAGCTGGAGGAGGCTCCTATGGAGGAGTACTTCGGGGCCTTCTGGATCCTTCCAGCCGGCAGAGGAGACAAGAGGAGGAAGAAAAATGAAAGATGCCTGACCTGGGCAGTGGCCCTCGATTTCTCCCAACCGGAAGTAAAGTCGACGTGGGGGAAGAATCTCAGTGAAGCAGAACGTCCCTGGAAAGCCCGGAGTTGGTGGGTGTGGTGATGGTGCAACTGCATTCCCCTCCATCTCCTCCGACAGGTGCGGATGAGGCCCCCAGGGAAGTACGGCCAGGGCAGCTGTTCACACAGCCCGCTGTCCTGGCAGTTTGCATCCCAGCGGCTGAGACCTTGACAACCACCAGCACGTTTGCCTAGGGTTTTGGTGACTCATGGCTAGGTCCCGGGGCCCCTTTGAGTCACACCTGTAACCATCAAAGTCTTTTGATGGGCAAATGGGGGAGTCTTTTTTTCTAATATCAGATGAATATTTTTAATAAGCTTTTTTTAGAAAAGAAAAACACATAATTTCATCTGTCTTCGGTTTTTTTAATTCCGCAAAAGGCACAGTGTAGTATCCCCAGCGGCAGAGATAACAGCAAACCTGAGGTCGAGTGGAGAAGGCTGGCAGGAACCCAGTCTGGGTTCATCCTGGGGACACGGACTCCTAACTTTTTCTTTAAGCATCTGGTATCTTTGGTCACGATCAGCATGTGTAATTTTATAATTCTTAAAAATCTGATAAAGCAAGCTGTGACTGAATCACCCTCCCGTGCGATGCCTGCTGTTCAGTTGACGTGGGGGAATTGCTGTCTCCATCACGTATCTGGGATTGCAGGCGGTACGTGGGACAGCTTCTGGGTCCTTCCAGCACCACCCGGAAATGAACATGAGCCAGGCCAGCATAACCCACTAGAGCACACCACTCACAGCTCAGCGGTGCCAGGAGTAAATCTGCGTGACCCGTTCAAGGTCCCCCAAAGACCCCTGGGTGTGCCCCGGGTAGCACCAGCACATCACGGTGGCACGGGCCCTGGGTGGGCATCCACGGTACTGAGCCCGGGGCTCCTGATCTCTTGAACGAGCAACAATACCGACCAGAGTCAGCAGTCAGGTTCTGGAAACAGTGGGCTCTGCGGCCCCAGCTGAGCGAACAAGCCCTTCCTTCTCTGCGGTTCCGTGGGGGATGTTCATGGTTCTTCAGAGCTAACGGACAGTCGGGGCTCTGAGGCACAGCCAGCCTCACTGTGCTGTTGTGTAGAAGGAAAGAGCCGCCCGGGACATACCAGTCACCCCGGCCAGTGGGCCAGCATCTGAACACATGTGCTGTTCGTGTTCCAAGGCGGGCAGCCCGCCAGCAGGCGTGCACGGAGCTTCTGTTCACGCCCCTCCCGTGAATGGGGCCCCCAAACATGTCTTACGCTCAAATATATGTTTGAACAATGATGTCATGGTACTGATTTGGGTGTGTTTCCTTAAAAACAGACACTGAGGGTGCTTTCCGTAGAGAGGAATCAGAACCGTCTTAAGCTCTGGAGGGTTTGCTCGGACCCGGAGGATGAGCACGAGGGAGGTTTTGGAGGGGGCTTGGCCTGTGCACTGCCCAGGAGGGTGGGCCACGGGGACCCCTGGGCGCATTACAAAGCCCGCCCCCGGTGGGCCCACCCCCTCCCTGCTCACCGGCTTTCTCCTGCCCCTGCTGCAGGGCTGGCAGACACGACAGCGACAGTGGACCCCGCTGCCCAGATCCTGCATCCCATCTCTCCCGGTCCTCCCGCTCCGCCCACCCTCCACCTCCTCAGGTGCATCATGTTACCCCCCACCCCCTACCCCCCCACCCCCCCACCCCCCCACCCCCCCACCCCCCCCCCACCCCCCGCCACCGCACCGGGAGAAAAAATCCCACCGCTTGTCCTGGAGCAAACGGGCCACCTCCTGTTGACCTTGCACGCACAGCTGTATGTAGACTTATCTGCGTTTTAGGGCGGAGCTAGAATCTTCACACCACTGACAGTAAGCGTGTGCACGCTTAGCTCAGTGCCGGGGCGGGGCGGGGACCGACTCCGGCCATTTCCCAGCTCATTTACTTTCCTAACGAGGATCTACTGGTGATTCTAGAACAAAGGTCAGTGCAGCTAGAAGACCACAAATGGCGAAGCATCACTCACTCATGTAATCACAATTCCGTTTTTGTCCGGACGTCTGTTCGTCTTCCCTTTCTACCCACGAGGGGTCCCTTCTCTTTGTGCTGCATATTTAACATTTTGAGGGCATTTTTTCTAAAATTTGGTCAAATATTCTGTTGTTAGTGGAAGAGCGGGTGTAATTTCTGCCAGGAGCTACTCGGCTCTGAGAACAGACAGGCGTCCTTGAAAAGGTACCCCTGACTTTCAGACACGCCTTCTGTGGAGACGGAAAGTGAGGAACGCGGGTGAAACACTCTCCTTAACGTGGCTTCGACCGTGGGGCGGTGGGCGCCCGCCGGCCAGTCTGCCCAGGACAGCTGTGCTTTATAACAAGGATGAAATCATCTGATTGTCTGTCGTTGGCCCTCCCATCACCCGTGGTGTTTCTCTGCAGGCCCCGGGACAGCACAGCAGCGGGTACTGGCTGTGCTTGGTCATGAGTGAGCCCTTTGTTGGAAGGCCTGTCCCCACCACTCAGAGGTTGTTCCAGAACTCTCTGGCTGGGCCTTCTCTGCTGGTGCGGCGCTGCGGTCAGCGGGGTCATGTTCAGGGGTCTGTGCCCAATGAAGGCGAGCACCACGTCACCACGTGCCAGGCCCGGTCCCCCGGCCGGAGCTCCCATCGCCCTGGTCCAGAGGGGGGAGCCGGGAAGGCAGTGACCGAAGAGGTCACTGAGAACGTGGGGACCAGGGGTGGGCCAGGCACTGGGCTTGGTGCGGCCAGCCCACCGGCATCATCGTGTGACACCTGGACACAGAGACCCTCAGGGTCACTGAGTCTCCCTCAGGGTCTGCTTTCTCTTTCACCCAGAAAATTGGTTTCTTCTAAGAGCGCCTTTTCAGCAAGTTCCTGGGAGAAGGTTTTCATGTTTTTGGCCTGGAGCCCACGTCACCCCATCCCAACCCCTCCGCTGTGTGACACACCCGTGGGTCTCAGGTGACTGTAACACCTCACAAGCATCATAACTGGGAGGGTGCGGCCCCCCCGACTCGTGAAACTACAGAGTGAAACTAACTCGTGAAACTACAGAGTCCAGGTCAGGAGGCGTCCCGGGCAGACTTCCCTGGGTGCTTCCCTGTGGGCGTGGGGCACAGCGGCCGGGGGGGCGGGGCGGGCACAGCCCCCTCTGCCGCCCCAGCACCCGTGGGGCACTGGCCACAGTTTGGTTGTCGCCACTCATACCTGAGTGCTTGGGACACATCACAGGTGCCCCTTTTGTCTATAAAATTGGCCAAAGAGTTTCATCCAAATTGGTGATAAATGTAAGAGCGCTAAAATGAAGGCTAGTGTTGTTATTGATGCAATAAAAAGGCAAAACAGGGCTGCAGGCAGGCAGATCCACAGCACCAGGGACCAGGGCAGAGACTAAACCCAGTGGCTCGACAGAGCACAGCCTGCTGTGGGGGAAGAGTGAGCCCGGGCGGCCCCGGGGAAGAGAGGGGGAATGCCCAGGGCACAGGAGAGGCCCCACACTGTGAATGACGTGGCCCGCAAACCAGGCTCTCCCTGCAAAAGGGAAGTTATTTTTTCCAGCGTATTTGTGACTGTATGTTGGAGGCTTTCTGTTTAATCTTTTGCTTAAGGAAACAAGCAAAATCCTCCTTGCAGCCAAATGAATCACAATGCAAAATAAACATTTATGCCTCAGACATGCAAATATCAGCTGTTTTTACTGTTTGGCAAACTAGACATTGACCTTGGAAAGGAACGTTTTCTAAAATAAACACCCAACACTAATAAACACTAAGAGAACACCTCGGCTAGCGCCTGCTCTGACCAGCACTGTGGGCGGTGGGTGGGAAGGCAGGACTTCTGTCTCCCGGTTTGACTGCCCTTTTAAAATCTGTGGGATTGCAGTTAAATCCCTCCTCTTATTTCTGATCTTGGCAATTTGTGCTTTTTTTTTTTTCCTCTTGATCAGTCACACTAGACGCTTTTTTTTTTTTTTTTTTTTTGTGGTCACGCTGCACGGCACGCAGGATCTTAGTTCCCGGACCAGGGTTCGAACCCGTGCCCCCTGTTGTGGAAGCTCGGAGTCTAGACCACTGAACTGCCAGGGACGTCCCTCATTTATATATATATATTTATTTACTTACTTACTTACTTACTTACTTACTTATTTATGGCTGTGTTGGGTCTTCGTTTCTGTGCGAGGGCTTTCTCCAGTTGCGGCAAGCAGGGGCCACTCTTCATCGCGGTGCGCGGGCCTCTCACTGTCGTGGCCTCTCTTGTTGCGGAGCACAGGCTCCAGACGCGCAGGCTCAGTAATTGTGGCTCACGGGCCTAGTTGCTCCGCGGCATGTGGGATCTTCCCAGACCCGGGCTCGAACCCGTGTCCCCTGCATTGGCAGGCAGATTCTCAACCACTGCGCCACCAGGGAAGCCCCAGTCCCTCATTTTAACTAATCTTTAAAAAGAACCAACTTAGGGCTTTGTAAGTTTTCTCTATTGTTAGTGTCCTACTTTGTTGATTTCTGGTGTGATCTTTGTCTATAAAAGGTTTTAAATCTATGCTCCATGGAAAATTCAAGATTCCCAAAACCCACCGAGGGAGGTTCCTGGAAGGGGCATCGTGTGAGGGTCCTCCCGACGCTCGCCCACGTGCCCTCCACACTCACTAGACCCTCTGTGTGAAGGTTAAGAAGTTGAATCCGGAGACCTGGGTATGAGGTCAGCTCTACGACTGGGTGGTGGTACGGGTGCTGGTGTGAGCTGCGTTCCCCTCTGGGACTCATTTTCTACATCTGCAGAGAGAGAGAAAAGGCTGCTGTGTCCTTGCAGCCGGCGCTGCACCCCGAGCCTCCTACTTGCGGAGGCCCCACGTGGGGCACGTGGGGAGGCCCCTCCGGGAATCTGCAGGGGCCGCAAGCCCCGGCTCTGTCTACTCCCGTGCGTCTCCACCAGGCAGAGCGCGCTGCGGCCACTTCAGGCAGAGGGAATCTAACACCGCACGTGGGTTTCAGAACGCGGAAGGGCTGCGGCAGTGGTGGCGCCACGCAGTCGGCCTGAGTCGCCCACGGTGGTCCCTGCAGGCCACGCGGCTGCCGGGTCCCCTTCTGCTGGAGCACGAGCCCACGAGAGCTGCCGTCTGAGGCTGCTGGGCCCCGAGCTGCCCCGAAGCTGGTCCTGCTGTCGGAGCCGGCCCCGCCTGAGGTCTGCTGAATTAGGACGTCTAGATGGGGTCTGGATGGTCTGTCTTCAAATGCTTCCCCAGGGTTTCAGACGTAGGCCTCCACCCTCCGCAGAGATGACAGGCAGCAGGAACTGATGGTGCACATGGTGGAAACGAGTGGTTCTCAAAGCGGGCTCCAGGGGCTTCTGAGGGTCCCAGATTCTTCTAGGGTCTTGGCTTGTGTTTCTCATACAAGAAGTATTGATAGAAATATAATCTACATAGATTTAAGCTCTTTGGCCTCCTTCAATAACTTTTAAGCATAATATGTTTAAAAGTTTTGGTCTTGAGACCAAAAAGCTTGGGAACTGATTTGCAGACAATTTTCTGGTGTTTTAGGCTAGTTGTTGCTAAATAGTTAAGCAGATCTAAAACTACTTCCTAAAGATTCTCTATTATTTTTTTTTTTGCAGGTTTCCATATAATCCACCTCCATCAGGTGGGATGGCCCAACGTGAGAGAGGATGCAACTGAATTATCCCGTTGTCTTTCATTAAGAACTAAGAGTAATATGAAGAACATTTATGCATCTTCTGGAAACTGCATTTAAGGATTCGGTCTACCATATTGTATGTAATACAAATATATACATAACACAGAAATAGTTTTCTCTAAGAAAACGTTTGTCTCTTGTAATGTGTTAGTGTGTCTTGTTATTAGATATGGAAATTAACAGCTCACTACTTTAAATTTTGCCTTTGCTACCAGGAAGCTCAGAGCTAAATTTTGTGTTCAGCTTGAAATAAGTCTGAAGTAAGGAGGGGAGCCACAAGACAGGTTTTTATTTTAAACTCCTCAGGGAAATAAATCTTTAGCCCTCGCCACACATGTGCATTAAATGGTTAGAGAGAAAAATCTCAGAATACTGTAGCCAGGGAGGGTTTTGATTTTGCACACATAAGTGCCAAAGAATCATGTTTTTGGCGAGTAAAGATTCTTTGAAGTAGTAATTACAGCTGACCTTGAGCTGGGGACGTACCGTGTGGTCCCAAATGCTTCACACACACCTCAGCATAATCCTTCCCAGGGTCCACCGTGTCCTCTTATCCCCATAACACTTAAGAGATGGAGACACAGAAATGTAATGAGAGGTGGCTGACAAAGAACAGCAGGCTGGAAGGCTCCTTGGGCCACCTTTAACCTCCAAATGAACATTCTCCTGGACCACACTGGGGAGGCGCTCAGTCTCTAAGCTGAGCACAGGGCCACCATGCCAGGCCACGGGAACGGCAGCCCTCTTCCCCGGTCAGCATCTGGACAAAGGCAATGCTGGTCTGAACCAGGCCACTCTGGGCACCTCACTGGTGACAAGGCATTTGTGTGCACGTCTATTAACACGCAAGTGTTTTTACTGCTCATTTCACAGTTGGCGGAAATTTCCATGCTAACATCAAAGGTACAAAATTACAATTTCAGAGTCAGTTTAATATAACCAGACCCCACAGATCACCACCTTCCTTCCACAGAATTGTATCATTTCTCGTGAAACCACAAAACTGAAGTTTCTGATTTCCGGCATCTGCTATTTCCGGAAAAGACGCATCTGCTTTCCAGCAAGACGTTCTGCAACATATTCTTAGGAGTATATTTGAATATAGCTTTCATGGGGGGGGGGTCGGTGACACAACAGGAGGTTAAGTACTGTTGCCAACCTTATTACAATACTCTTTGACTAGCATTAGAATTATTAAAATCCTGGTCACTGCTGGCAGTAATTAAGGCCGATGACCCTTTGCCAACCCCTGGAAATTCCAGAGCCCCAGGTGGGGCAGCACCACGGAGAGACCATCTCAGATGAACTTTATTTATTTATTTATTTATTTGGCCTCGCTGCGCAGCTTGTGGGATCTTAGTTCCCTGACCAGGGATCGAACCTTCGCCCTCGGCAGTGAAAGCGCCAAGTCCTAACCACTGGACCGCCAGGGAATTCCCTCAGAAGACCTCTAAATACCTTGGAGATCTCTTCCTGACCACTGTTTAATATCCTCCTAAAAAGAAATACAGTCATCAAATTTCTCCTTTATTTAAGCATTAAGAAGCTGCAGCGCAGTGACTTAGAAAACATCCTCAAAACATCAGTTACAACATGAACAGACATCACGTGTCAGGTGTAGAACCTTTCTCACTTTTTACTGAGGGTCGTCAACCAGCGTAATCTAAATGTTCCACACATCTGCTTTTAAAGTGAAGAACAAGGCACACAACTCTACCCGACGTCGCAAGGGAGAAAAATGTGCGTGGTGTCTTACCGCGGCCGGTTAAGAGCAAGATGGGGCTAGGAGCCCAGAGAAGGGGGTAGGATGAGGAGAGGGAAACAAAGGATAACACAGGGGCACAGAGACCACGCATGACCAGCAGCAGGACCCAGACACACACGGGCAGACGCAGAAAGACGCTCTGCAAACATCGATTCCTTTAGGAAAGTCTTTAAAATGTTATTGTCACGATGGGCAGGACCCTGGGCCTCTTAATCACCGGTATTTGCACTAAGTGCAAATGAGACCAAGTTACGACTCTGCCCACCTTGATCTCACAGTTCACTCTCAACCTGCTGGTTGATGTCCAGAACGAGCTTTCGTTTCTCCCCCAGGACCCAGCTCTGCAGACGCCACCGGGGGCGCCCGGAGCATTCACGAGACACGTGTCTTAATTTCACCTCCAAACGATTGCTGACTTTGCCTCTCTGGTAGTAATACACTCATTTAAAATAAAAGACAGTCTAGCTCTGTGCATTCAAACAGGAGGCAAGCTATTCAGTGGATGGGGTATTTGGTTTTGCAGCTCATCTGGCGGCTGATCTAGCTCCCACAAAATTAGATGCTCCGTGTCTACCTAGATTTGTGCCTGGCATGAGAGAGCGAGATTAGAGCAGAGATCTCCACAAGAAAAATACAAACTGGCTTTTAAAAATGTAAAGCTTCAATGTAAATATAATCGACTTGACACATTAAAGTCTGAGATAAACATTAAGCTAGTTATTAACTTTTACAAAATGAGTCCAAAATTGAGGTAATACATTACACTCTTCTCTAACCAGCTTTATCTGATTATAACATTTCCCCCCCTTCTCAACCTTCGAGTGAAATAGATGCATGGAAAAAAAAATCTAGAAATCAGCCTGGAGTTAGTGGGGAAGGGTATGACTCCTGAAAGGCAGCGGAGTCTTACCCTTTGTTCAAATAATTTCCTTTTCTCAAATCACTGTATACAACTGTACAAAGCCACCATGTCACGGATTTTCACACAGCGATTAAAAATACTGAAAACACACACATCTGCTCTGCACTCCCCACTTTCTCCCTAAACAAGTGGCTCTCTGGCCCGGCACATCTTGTCCTGCGTCTGGGTCCAGCTCTGCACTTTGCCCCCTTCCTCTGGCTACCCTTCCTTTCTGTAGCACAAAAGACATTTGTGAGCAGCCCTTCAAGTACAGAGGATGCATTTTCCAGAAGCCGAGCCTCGCTCTGGCTCACACCTTACCCCAGACGCTGAAAACAATTCCCGCAGCTGTGCTTCAGAAAGTCTTGTGTGTGCGCGCGCGCGTGCGTGAGGTTTGTGAGTGGAGAGAGCATTGCGGGCAAGAGCATGTATGTGAACCAGTGCGAGGACGTGTGAGCATGTGTGCACGTAGGAGCATGAGTGTGAGGTGTGTGTGTGCGCGTGAGAGCACGAGTGAGTGTGAGAGCTGAGTGCGTGTGCGTGAGGGTAAGCATGTGTGAGTGTGCGCGTGTAAGTGGGTACGTGGGCTCGAAAGCCCCCACGAGTCAGTGTTGTGACCGCAGAGCACTGTGCCCGGCACAGCGCCCACCCTCCAGGCGGACCTTCCTGGCGGTCACTAGCCTCCCGCTTCCCGCTGGGAAGTTCGGTTCACTTGAGCGCCCAGACCTTCCAGTCCCCGGGACGTGTTTCTACTCAGGAGAAACAAAATCCTAAGCGCAGCCCCGTGTCCAGCTCTGCACCAGACGGCCACCCTCCTGGTTCGCCCCGCACCCACACGTGGCTGTCACCCACTGCTCGGACCAGGGCACCTGGCGTCGCGCACCCGCAGAGCGACACCCACAGACAGGGGCCCGCGCCCCGCGGAGGGTCTGCGGGACCTACGCGAACCTTAGGAGTGGGAGCTGACAGGCACCTTCACCCCGCTCACCCCCCGCCCCCGCCACGAGCCCCGAGGACACCTGTGGGTGTGGAAGAGGCCCGCAGGTGCAGAAGGCAGGCCCGCAGGCCCCGGCGTGCGGCAGGTGGGCCGCGGGGTCGGCGAGGCGGGCCGTGTCCCGCGGGGGCCCCTCGGCTCCCGGGAGGGGCGCGGGGGCGTCAGCGAGGCCGAGTGTCCCCGGGGCGCGGTCACAGCGAGCTCAGGTGCGGCAGCGCGTCCAGGGGCCCCGCCCGGTCGCGCGCGGCGGCCGCCGACTCCACGCCGCGCAGCCACTCGGTGCACTTGCGCACCAGGCCCTCGTCGGCGGCCGCGGCCTCCTCCTCGTACTCCACGTCGTCGTACTTGTGCCGCTCGTTGAGCAGCGACACCTTGAGCAGCGGCCGCAGGTCCGCGGGCCGCGGGCCGGGGTCGGGGCCCTGCAGGCCGCCGGGCAGCAGCGGGACGCCGGGCAGGGGCGGGCGGCGGCCGAGGCCTGCGGCCCGGGCCCGGGGGCAGGGGGCGAGCGGGCGCCCGGCGTCGGCCGAGGGCGCGGGCGCCGCCCGACGGGGCCGCGCCAGCAGCTGCTTCTCCAGGTGGCGCCGCTGGATGACCAGCACGGCCTCGGGCGTGAGGCTCAGGGAGAAGCGCAGGGCGGCGTCGGGCCCGGCCCCGGAGGTGGCGGCCCCCGCGGGGCCGTCGCCGGAGCCGGCCGGCCGGGGCGCGCACGGGGCCGGAGCGCGCGGGCGGCCGGGCGCGGCCGGCGGCGGGGCGCGCGGGGAGGCCGGGCCGGGGGCGCGGCGGGCCGGCGGCCTCTTCAGGGTGGCGGAGGGCCAGGAGCTGGACAGCAGCACCGGGGGTCGCTCGGGGGGCCGCCTCTTCTTCTCCGCGGCCGCGGCGGGCGGCAAGGGCCCCGGCGGGGCGCAGGCGGGCACGGCCGCCTTGCGGGGGGCGGCCGGCTTCCGGGGCGGCGGGCGCGCGGCGGGGACCCCCGGGGCCGGAGTGGGCGGCGGCGGCGGCGGCAGGGGCGGGAACGGCATGGTGCTGCCCGGCCGGCGGGTCGTCAACGCCCTGGAAGGAGAGGAGCGGCTTTAGTCTCGGTGCGCGGGGCCCGGCGCCCTCCCCGTGGGTGGCCGGGGTCGGGCCCTCGTCCTCGCTCCGCACCCACCTCGGTCCGGCCGCAGCATCTCCGGCTTCCTCACGTCCCGGCGCCCACACCCAGGGCTTCACGCCACGGCACCCCTCCCTCCTTCCTTCCCTCCTTCCTTCCTCCCTCCCTTCCGGGGCCGGGGGCGCTGCCCCGACTCGGGTCTCCTCGCCCGGCACAGCGGGCACTGCACCGGCCGCCCGGGCCACGCCGAGCCAGACGCGCCGGCGGGAGGAGGAGCCGAGCGCGGTGGCCGAGGACGCGGCGGGGCGAGGAGCCGCTGCGCCCGGCTGGTGTCACGAGCGACTGGACCGGGCGAGGCTCCCCAGCTGGCCTTCCACCGCCAGCGGCTAGTTTTAATCCACCAGAGGCGGGGAGAACCAGGCGTGTCCTAAGCCCTAGGCGGAGTCCTTGCACGTTGGAGAGAAAATCCTGAGCAGCCTCTCGGTGCCTTTAAGATGGTGGGCAAGGCGGCGGCGGCGGCGGCGGGTGGTACCTCTGGCCGGGCCGGCCTCGCAGTCCGGTGTCGGAGGAGAAAGCTGGCTGGAGCTCAGAGGTGGGGAAAAGACATTTCAGGGAATCGTCTTGCTTTTGTTTTTATAGGATGATGCCACTGCTGAAAGACAGTCATTTTAAAATTAAAAACCTAGTTTTCGGCAAAATAGGCCAGTTTCAGTTAAATCATGATATAGGAAATACCAGACATTAAGTTCTTTTCAGGAGTGATTCCTGTGAGCAAAGGAGAGTATTTATTGCTGCAACAGTGGTTCAGAATGAATGAGACAGCTTCACTGTCAACTTGGATTCTAGTGGTAGAGACACGAAAACACTCCTACGATATTCAAACGTTTGTTGAATACATGAATAATTCAGTGAATAATTACAGAGCAATACGTCATAAAGTCAAAGTTTCTTACAAGCAGTCCCTGCATTACTTATGGAGAACTGTCAGTTGTTTAGATCTGCAAAAAACATTTTCCATAGGATATGCTTTTCTGGGCTAACCCAGAACGTAAGTAGGTTGTGTGGGGTGTGGCCCCAGCTTAGGTAAGAGCATTCAAATGTGGGTAAACTCGTATGTGACCAAGGGCCCCAGCGGCCCCGCCCAGCTCTCTGCACGCTCCTGTTGTGGCACCGGCACCTCCCTGCGGTCGGTGGCCACGAGGGCACTGGCCACTTTCCCCCCTGCCTACTCTCACGTGTCCCCACTGGGTCAGGCACAGCAAGAAGGAAACTTGATAGGTGGCCAGAAACATTTCTCATGACGGCTGGGGGCGGGGGCAGGTTTAGGCCCCATCATCTCCACCAGAACCCTCAAAACTATCCCCCCCGCCCCGTTTACCTCCTCTCCATAAAATATGCAAACACAGCTTCCAGACACGGCTCCCTGCTGTCCTTCCACTCACGGACCTTCTCCCCTTCCCCACCAGGGCCTCAAGGCAACCTGTCTCCTCCCACAGCCCTGGGAGAATACGTTTGAGACCGTTTAGGTCATAAGATGTCTGTGTCGTAGGTCCCGAAATCACATATGCATTTTATTCCAGGTATTGCTGGGTGGGTGTGGACTAGGTGTGTTAGCCGTGGCAGCAGGTGGACACTCGTGCCAGGAGCGCGGAGGGCAGGAGATGAGGCGAAGCCAGTGAAGGCGGGGGGGACGAGGAGGGGGCTGTGGCGCCACTTCTGCGGGCACAGCCCAGCGGGAGCTGGATGCCCCGAGATTTGGGTAGGGGCCCCAGCAGTTCCAAAGCTGTAACTGTACCCGCGACTGGGTTTCTCTCCTTCCGATTTCCTAATTCTTAGGATGCTTCAGAAGTAATGACAGTTGAAGGGTGAGGGTCGGAGGTGAGTGTGGATTGGCATCTCGTAACAGCTAAGGGATGTGATTGACGTGCTACGTGGCAGGCACTCTCCTGACCCCTACCCCTCTGACTATCTCCAATCTACTAGAAAATGGGGGCTTAGGTGCGGAAACACCTCCCAACAACACACGGCTCCAACGGGATGGACACGAGCCTCCGTCCCAGCAGTGGGGTTCCAGAGCCGCGTCTGAGCCATCACACTAAAGAAGAGAAGGACGGTCTTTGGGCAGGGGCGATGGGGGTAGGTAGCCTCCACCACCCACACCAGCAGAGACTGGGCACTTTCCCCCAAGAGAAAGTGAGAGTCCTCAGTTTGCCCAGCACATCCGACCAGACTGGTCACTGGGATTCTCCCAGTCCCCCCATATCTTGTCCCAGCCCAGAAGCTTGGGGACTTGGGAGGCTACAATCTGCCAGACCTCTGAGGCAGGAGAGTAAATGCTGAGTGCCCGCCCCCCATCACCCGCCCAAGTCGGAAGGGCATTCCTCTGCCCCCTCCCCGCTGAAGGCCCCATCGTCGCCCCCACCCGTGGGGGAAGAGGAGTTCCCGTGCCTCGTGGCGGGTGGTCTGCTGTCCCAGGAACCACAGGGGAGTTAGCATTTCTGAAGGGACTCCGGCCCGCAGACTCTGCTAAAGCACCCAAATGACAGCATCCCTGGTCCCTGCCAGCGACCTCTTCTACCTGAAACCTCCAGCCTCTCGAAAATTAGAGACTAGAAGCCCCAGCAAGGGCCTGGGAGGGAGCCTGGGAAGACAGCACGGGTCCCGGCGCTGTCACGGGCAGCTGGCTGTTAAAGAATCTATTTACACATTCTGTTTGGTTGAGTTGCTAGCCGGTGACAGTTACCAGTAAGGCAAGTCACACCAGGAGAAGATTGCCAAACTTACGTTCAGATGGAAAAGGGATTAGTCAAGAAATATAGTCCAATTTAATTTGTAATCTACATAGGATTTTGCATAACAAGCCCAGAACACAACATTGGGGATAAACTGTTTATATATTAAATAGTAAAACTTAGCACTAGAATACTGTGAAAAGCTTATCAGTTTCACAAACATGTTTCTGGGATCACCACAGTACAAAAGTTGATCTCCAAAATACACGATGATTACATTTCACCTCGAGGATATGAAATTTACTATTTCAAATAAGCTGGTTAATTTGAAAGGAAAAATCAAATATATGTATTTGAACTGTCCACATTTTTTACTTATGATATTTAATTTTCAGATTACATTTATTCTATTTTCAAATTTCAAATAAACTATGACAATACTTTTCCACCGTTTGGAAATTAATGAAAATTTTTTCTCCTACTATTGTAGCAGAGTCAGTGTGTGGACAAAGACTTTTCACTGTAACAACCCTTTAAAATATTTCCAGGATGAGTAAAATAAATGCAGAAAATATTTCAATCATTAAAATAAAATACCAAGAAGAGTATATCCAGGCCCAAGTAAAATTATAGAGGGTTACTGGTCCACAGGTTTGAAACTGAACTGAAAATTATGGAGGCTGTGGTACGATGACCCCGCTCTGCAAATAAGGGCTGTAGACATGCTCCCACTTCACACCTGGACCCCACAGATACATCCAAAACAGACATGTGCTGTTTATCACACAGACATGTTGTGATCAACTGGTCATCACCACGGAGTTACCAAGTGATTAAATTACAGCCAGTGATCGCACCATAATACCAGGAAATGAGCCATCATTTCAAGAAATGTTTCATTTTCCTCATTAACTTTTTAGGTTCTTGGTTCTACTAAGGCATATACTTCAATGTTCAGAAAAATTTCAAAAAGGAAAATAAATCTTATTTTTCCAGTTACATCCTCTTCCCATTTCTATATTTTGATTCAAAGCATTTTACTTAATAGAGCGAGAAGTAAATGTTCTAGATCCAACATCTAGAACTAAAACTAAATCTGAATTTTAAAACATGGAAAGCTCATTCTAGTTTTAAAAATCCTATTTTTTTACTGAGACATAGAGAATTTGGCCAATAACTGGAAAACTCCTCCATTTCTCCTTGTGACACTGGTCTGTTACTGTGAAAGCCTTCGCGAGTAGAAAACATTTAGGAAATTTTTCAGATATTATTTGCTTTAGTCTTTCTTTTTTCCCATCATTAAGATAATAATCCGCTTTATCTAGATTACTGCATTGAAACCTCTTGAGAGTCTTATGAGAGAAGACTCAGGAACACTTGCATTTTACAGATGAAGAAACCAAGGTTTACCCAAGTAGCCCCACAGCATGGCGGGGGCGAGACCTGTCCAGAGAGTGAGAGCCCAAAGCACGCTCGCCACTCAGTGCCAGTGGGTCTCAAGACCCCTTTACACTCTCAGGACCCAAAGAGCTTCTGTTCTGTGGCCTCTATCTACTGATGTTAACCTTGTTAAGAATTTAAACCGAGGGGCTTCCCTGGTGGCGCAGTGGTTGAGAATCCGCCTGCCAATGCAGGGAACACGGGTTCGAGCCCTGGTCTGGGAAGATCCCACATGCCGCGGAGCAGCTAAGCCCGTGTGCCACAACTACTGAAGCCCGCACGCCTAGACTGCAACGAAGAGTAGTACCCGCTCGCCACAAGTGGAGAAAGCCCACGCGCAGCAACGAAGACCCAACGCAGCCAAAAATAACTTAATTAATAATAATAATAATAAATAGTTGGCTTAAGGATTTAAAAGAAAAAAGAATTTAAACCGAGACTTAAAACAAAATATTTACTAATACATTTAATGAAAATAATATTTTCTAAAACAAGTCAGAGATGAGTGGCAGGCTCTGTGCCCCATCGCTGTGCGATCGCACACCCACAGCCTCGTGACTCCGCTGTCCGCTCACGGTAGAGTGAACAGCGCAGGGTCCTGGGGTAATTACCAACGTGGACCCTGAAAGGGTCTCCGGGACGCCCAGGCGTGTCGCTGGCCTGGGCCACACTGAGAACGGCTACTCGGCCTGCCAGGCGGCACCAGGAACCCCCCTCCGATGTCGCCAACCATCATCATGTCCTCCTCTTTGAAAGCAAAACTAAATACTTGGTTCCTTCTTGTGACAACCTGGAAAAAAGAGAAGCAAGTAAAAACATGAGATCATACAGGAAGAAAAGTCACAAGCTGTACTATTAAAAACGATACGCCTTCAGTTTATATTACCCCTTTTTCTTGCAAAGCTCAGGTTTTTTAGACGTATGAAATGTACTTAAGAGTCCTCCCATAGGGCAGGGAGAAGCAGGAGCTGTAAGTCTTATTTATCCTGTGCTCGGAACGTGTGTGCTGATGAACGCTTTCTTAGAAACCCCGGGCCAGCGGATGCTTCCGGGAAACTAACCTGGAGAAGTGGAGTTAGGTGGCTGCAGTCCTGGTGGAGTGAAAGAAATCGGGGTGGAGGACAGAAAAGCAGCGGTCCGAGCGGCCCTGTGGAGGCACCGCTGCTGTCACCTGGGCAGGTGTGCCTCGCCGGGGCCTCGCCGCCCACATTACCCGCAGGTGAGTGTGCTTTCTCAGGGCGGAACCCTTCTGTGTGACTGCACCCCTGCTCGCCTCCACGCATCCCATGACACGTTAAATACAAGCCCTAGACAGTCTCCACGAGAGGCAGGTGGCGTAATGTGCTTCCTCACCCCACAAAAGCATCTCGTTGTTAAGTTGTTCCTTAAATAATTCACTTGAAAGAAAAGTGCCTAAATTAAGGATGGCGAGAAGGCCACTGAGGACGGCGCTCTTTAACGCAGACAGTCCCACGGGGGCCGCGACTCCCGTGCGTGTCCCGTACCCCCAATCCAGCACTGCAGGTGCAACGACAGCCTTAAAGTGGCTTTGTAGCAGACCGTGATTTTAAATGACCTTGCAGATGTTTTCACGGCTAGTTCATAAGTCAAGAGATGGCTTAATTACCATTGGAAGAGAAGAACAGAGCGAAGTCCCCGTCTTCCTGGGTCACACGAGTCTCGGGATAGAGAAGATGAAGGATCTGCAAACAGGAGGAGCAGCCGTTTCTTCGTGCTGCCCCACCCCGACTCCGGTGCGGGTCCTTCTCCCAGACGCCCCACGGGTCCTCTGTGGACACTGCCACACGGGCCCGTCATCTCCCAGCCCAGTTCCTGACTGGACGCCAGCCACTGACGCCCCGAAGCCCTGTCATCGCTGCCATTTCCAGCAGGACACCCTTGGCACCGCCTCCCGCGGAAGCTCCTACACGGCGATCCTGACGCCCTCGGGCCTGTGGGGCTGGGCACCCCCTCCCGCAGTCCTGAGGGTCACTCAGGGGCCCCTCGGGTACAATGCGCTGTGTCCCAGAGGCTCGCAGAGATGCGTGTAAAGCAGCCTTTCCAATAGATGCCCGCAGGCTTTGCTAATGGTCCGTCTACGGAACGCCACTGCCAGGCTCTGCTCACTCCTTTATTCCTCCCAGCCGTCCTGCCAGGCGAACACCGGTAGAACCCCGTTTTTAGACGTTTTCTTGAGATGAGGAAGTGGAAGCTGACAGAGGTAAGCACCTTGCCCAAGCTCGAATAGCCAGACGTGGGAGGGTCACCCCATGCCCGAGACATGCTGTCCTCCAAACGGTGGCCAAGCTGCGGGCAGTCTTGGTGAAGGTCACGGAGCCGGCCGGCCGCGGGGCCAGCGGGCACCCGGAGGTGAGGGCCGCTCTGGGGACGATCCTGCTGTGGATTTGCACCTCCGACCACGACAGGCCCCCTCCCAAGGGGACCCCCCCCTGCTGAAGGGCTGCCGGAAGTAGTCTGACGAGGAATTCTGCGAGTAACGAGACTGGTCCGCACTTTCACGCAAGGCAGGGCCCAGCGCGGGCGCGGGCAGGCCTCGGACGCCGTCCCTTCCTGCTGGGGTCTCACGTGCACCGTGTCCCACTCACGCCAACAGGCTCTGAAGCCCACCGCGCTGTCCCTCCGGCCCCTGTAGGGGACACGGAGCAGCTATGTGGCAGACGCCAGGAGCATCTGGGCTGCGGCCGCCTGGCTGGACAGAGGGTCCCCGTGAAGCCGGAGAGCTCCGAGGGGCCGCAGCCTGTCTCCGGGCTCTGTGCCCCCCGTCCCGCACCATCTCAGCGGACTCGGTGACCCTCCCCCCGTCCCGAGGCCACGCCCCACCTCCACGGAGCACGTCTTCACCCGAAGCTGCTCTGTACCCTGTCCCGGGATCCTCTGCACCCACACAGCACGGGCTTCCAGTCGGCTCTGCGGACACGTGGCCCTAAAGCATGACTCCAGCCGTGGGCTCGACTGGAGACGAGGACCCGTCCGGGACGGGGTGTGCCTGCCCTCTGCTCGCAGCCCAGCCCTCGTGCTGGTCCCCAGCGGACCCCTCACCGACTCAGCAAGTCCTCCCCGCGCCCTCCTCACCGAGGCCGAGCAGGCCGCCTTCCCTCTGCCCAGGGAGGTGTGGTGCCGGCCCCCGGCCACGGGCCCTTTCCCTGCAGACGCGCTGCGGCAGCGATGGGCCGGGGGCGCCGGCCTCGCCCCCAGGCTGCAGCCCGGCCACGCAGGCTCTCCCTCCTCGGCGGCCCAGCTCCTTCCTCCCCGACCCCGACCTGGCCGGTCAGCTCCCCTGGCTCCTCTGCTCCGGCCCCCGCCTGCCCTCCTCCTCGGGCGGGCCGTCCTGGCCGGCTCCGTGTCCGGCTCGCACCCTGACAGCACACTGATAAACAAATGCTTCCGTTGTTGCTCGGCCCTCTCATCCTTCACAGATTTGTGCTCAGCCCCGTTATTAGGACAGAGGCTGTATCTTACTCGTTCTTCTGCAGAAAGATTGCGTAAGTGCCCAAACTAAATTTTATTCAACTGAATCAACGTACCACCCACTTAAAACATAAATTTGATCAAGAAAATGTTTTTCCCAAGTGTGGGTTTATTTCAAAATTATAAAGATTTATATATTATTTTTATTACATATAATTAGCAATTTTTAGCCTATAAAAGTTTTCACATTTAAAGTTTTTATTTTAAAAAGATATTTTTAAAATGCAGACATTTTAAAACCACCAAAAAAGCTGAATATATCTTGCAGCATAGGTTTACCCTTAAATATACACATCTCAGATGCTGTTTAGAAAAGATTAAAAAACTGGCTAAAAATCATTTACAATTGGCAATGATTAGAATCTCCTTATCTCTGGAAGAGCATCTTAATGACACAAAATGAATTTAACGTCACAAGCATTTAACAGTTTAATTAGCATGTAGTTTTTATCAGTATACAAAATGGTCTTAAATGGTCAGTGCAGTTGTTTTTTTGGAGTGATTACTGTATCAGGAAAAGTATACTTCACCAAAAACAGAACATCAGCTTTCAAATGGTCTTTTCAAAGAGTTTCTGATTTTTAACTCAGGAAAGAAGAACAGCATTTAATTACCGCATCCCTGGTGAAAAAACAAAAGAGGAAAAACAATATAATAATCTGCCTCCAGAGTGAACTGGCAAAAAGATTCCTGCCGAGAGACAAACACACGATCACCTTTTCCCATCAGAACTCAGCGGAACCCCCAGTACCTTTCCGTAATTAAAACTTTGTTGAATATCACTTGAAATCAAGAACTGAGACATGGAAATAATTTGTTAGTTGCTAAAATGGTATTTATTTATTTAGAAATCTTAAACAACACATATGCTAATTTTATTATGAAGAAATAAAGGTAAATACCAAAAACAACAAAAGTATTTTTAAAAAGAAACAATGAACTGGATTTTAAAAAGCAGAATGTTCGTAACAGTGCCCCTAAGAATTCCAACAAAATTCATGTGAAAAACCTCATTCGCCTTTCACATTTCTCTACACAACAGTTAGTCTGAACTGTTGTTATATTTATACGGACTGTTAAAGGCGAGCACCAACAGACTGGAGATGTTCGGGCAAGGCCCGACACTTCTGGGGAGGGCGGTCACTGTGCAGACGCCCTGCCCTGGCTGTGAGCTCCAGCCCTACAGCAGCGGACATCATTTCAGGGCACCTTTTCCCCTCGCTGAGAAACAGCAAGAGCTCTCCCAGCTAAGGTCCTGAGGACTGGCAAGTTATAACCTCTGTGCTCCTGTTCTAAGCCTGCTCTCCTTTAGTTGACCCTGCTTTGCTTTTTCTCCTTTTAAGTGTTCATCAAAAAGAATCATCCATTTGAAACTGAATAAAAATAGAATTTCTATCAATTTCCTTCACTGTTCCTATCAGGCATACAATTCTGTTTTTCATATGCAACCTATGTTTCCAAATTTCACAAAGAAACAAAGCTGTGCCTCAACAGAATATTCTTCCAAATCGGTCAGATTTAAGACTGCAATTAAGTATTTGTTTTTCCCGCCACAATTAAATTAGTACATTTCTCTGAAAAAATACAAGAAAACGGCAATTACCTCTTGACATACAGAATAAATATGTTTCTACTGGCTTAAAACAAACATCTCTATATCAGACTCATTTTTTCATTAACTTCCTTTTTTTTTTAAAGTAGAATTTATTTTTGCTGAAGTCTCCATATCCTATTTACTGAATACTTGCAGTCGTGGAAGGATCTAGAATCTCTTGCCAAAATTCCCTAACTGCAAATGTTCAGGTGGTAAATGAGAAGTACATTCCCAGCCTACCTGTTACATCTGTTCAACATGTTTTTTACCTGATATGGCAAGCTTCTATTCCACTCATTTAAACAATAATTTCCTTTTGGGAAAAAAGTCAAAGTCAACCAAAAACAGCCTTTTAAATCATATTTTAATATGAAAATTACTAAAATTCACAAATCTGTGTAAAGAGAATTAGAGGAGCAGAAACAAGACAGAATTGAAACAAACTCACCTTGCATACGGGATGTATGACAGACTATACCTGCAAGAAAAATTCAAGAACGTTGAAACTAAATGATGTTTTCCTTTTTGCCAAATGACCACATTCTAACACCATAAAAAATGAAGCAGTAGACTATTGCACAGTGATTCTCAAGGTATGACCCCTGAGGCATGCAGCACCACCAGGGAACTTGTTAAAAACGCAGATTCCTGGGCCACCCCCCACCTCCTGAATGAGAAACTGCGTCTCAGTAAGCAATGTGCTTTTAACAAACTGATTCTGATGCCTGCTGAAGTTTGAGACTGTTGTAATAAAAAGTTACCCCTTTCAAGTTATTTTTTAAAAATAAAAACTATAAAATAACAGAATAAACTGCACTCTCCTTCAGGGATAAAGCAATCATTAAGTACAGATTAGCAATAAAAAGCAACATATTAATAGAAAATAACAAAGATTTAAATTTTTCCACATTTCACTGAAAAAGAGTAAAACAACATCATAAGGTTCTTTTGTAACACGTAGAGAACTGCATTTAACATCTGTTGATATTCCATCAGTGGAAAGGTAGAAACAGCACCAAAACAAAGACTGATCTCAGATTGGGTGATATCAAAAAGGAGAAAATTGAAACAGCAAAGTCAGGAAGGAGTTTACTGACGATTGCAAGGAAGCAAACAGACTGAGCTCTAAAGAAAAAGGAAAAACACTCGTAGAAATATCTTGTACGTGAAAAACACCTTTCTGGTCTGACGCGGGGGCGTGCAAGGGCACATTCAATTCAATCACGTGTTCGCTGGGCCCTCAGCCCAGGACCTAAACGTGGCTTGGGGAGGGGAGCGATCAGGAAGGACGGCGTGACTGAACACTCGGAGGGAGGGGAGGACGCCTCAGGGAGAGGGAAGGGCAGAGCAGCCTCGCTGAGGAGTCGGCTCCGGAGCCGGCGAGCCGGCGTGACAGGGCCAGAGCCGGCTCCAGAATGAATTCACTTGGCAGGTGCTCGGCAATACCAGGCAAAGTGAGTGCTCCCCCGCCATGCCCTCGGGCTCATCCTGTGACTCGGCCTGGACTTTAGGGTTCGTGTGGCACCACCTGCATTTCCTAGCATTTCTCTTTCACACACAGAGAAGAAGTGAATGCAGCCCTGTGTGCCTGGGCAAGCACAGCCCCCAACTCTCCTCAGCTCTCCCACATTTAGGCCCCCCAGGACACACCGCAGACCTCAGGCACCTGACCTCTCAGGAGGCCCTTCCCCTCCAAGGCACAGGCTTACCTGACCCGGTAAAATGCCAATGACCTTCCTAGGCTTACAGGCTCAGAACAAAATGCGTGGCACTGCTTAGGAAATTTTAACTTTCTAATTAGTGTAAGACTTACCAGGTCATTGACAAGAACTGCAATATGCAGAATAATAAGGCCAGCCCCTTCTTATGCCACTGACAACAGCAAAGACAAAGAAATAATGAGTTAAACATTTTTTTTAAAAATATTTTTCACAAGCAAGTTCAGTTCCTCCCCTTCAAAAATATAAACAATAGCTCCACTTATTTCATTAGATTCTAGTATGACAAATTTAAGATTCAGTAGATCTGAGAATTACATATCCATAAATTGTATCTTCTTTCTAGAATTCTCTGATTCCATTTATTCAAACGCTGCTAAGTATATGGCATTAAACATTAATGAAATAACTGTGCATAGGCCGAAAATATTAAATCTCTTTCACGTTAGGTCCTTTAAGTCAAGGTTAACCTTTCTAAAATCCCCACTTGGTTATTAGATCTGTATCCTATGTGGAATTTACATATCTTTCTCATTCGCACTTGTTCATTTTCTTGAGTTATTTTTTGAACTAAAACTGTATTTTATTGTGATCTTCTGGAATAATGTAAAATAAAGTTTCCACGGTTGTTTTAAAATGATCTATTTTTAGAATTTCTTGTCCACCTTTATTTTAAATTTTTATTTATTTACTTTTTCCTTATTTTTAATCTACTGCTTATAAACAGACTGCAGGACCTTTCCAAACCAGAAATCAATTTTCCATAGGGATATGCAAAGATTGTTTATGAAAATTCTTTTAAGTTATCACGGGGAAGTGAGGTATTAAGTGCATTCTTGCATAACTAAAGTCCGGTCCTTAAATCATCAAAATTAAAATCAGAACATTTTTGATGAACATTTCTGAAGTGTGTCATACACCACCCTATCTTCTTCAAAATGTGTAGTGTTCTTGGGAGCTCAAGAACCGCCTCAAATCCCTTTGGAAGCAGATAAGGAACAATAAGTAAATGTAATGAAGAATCAGGAGCATCGACGAGTAAACGCAATTGTAGTAAAGTAACTTCTCTGAAGGCTAATGAAGAGCCTTCACCTCACCCCTAAGTGGTGCAAGGATAATTTAAGTCCTTTTGTCCCTCTGTTAATTTGTTTGGGTTTGTTTTAAGTGGTGCAAGAATAATTTAAGTCCTTTTGTCCCTCTGTGTTACTTTGTCTGGGTTTGTTTTCTGGCCCTTTCTCCTCACTGTGTGGACACCCTGATGCTCACGATGCACTCCCCACCCTAGAGCCACAGCACAGCGAGGCTATCAGCACAGCAGACAGAGCACGCAGACCCTCAGCGAGGGCCTCTCACAGCCCCGGGCCTGAGAGAGGGGCCAGTCTGACCTGGAAGCAAGCACGAGCTCACTTCTGTTTTAGGTGGCAGAATCCATTGCAAGCCTAGCCACTAACTAGGTTTTAGGGACACCCAGTCTTTGGTGGGTTTTAGGGACACCCAGTCTTTGGTGGGTTTTAGGGACACCCAGTCTTTGGTGGGTTTTAAGAAACCAGACTTTGAGCTCCCTGGAGATGATGGTGCGAAGACACTCTACGTGGTGAGGGGCCACACAGTGAGTAGAAAACAGGTATGGCTGAGGTAGCTTACCCAAAGAGCAGCGCACAGGGTAAGTATGAAACACAGCTACAGGAAAGGAAAGAAAAATTGTCAATTTGAGCCTTTTCCAAAGCTTAACAAAAATGCATACACTATTCTGCATTCATTTGCATGATAACACACTAGAGAACAAAATTAATGAGACCGTTTATTCTAGCTGTCCTTATATATTCCCTGAGTATTTTAAAGTCTGTGACTGCTGCAATATTCCTTGGCAAACTGAAAGCACATAATAAATCACCTGTTGACTAAGCCAACAGAGAGACTGTTTCAAGAATGAACGAGAGTGACAGCAGCTGTTATGGATTTATGAATGCTTGCGCTAATGTTTCCTAATTCAAGCCGCCACCACAGGACTCAGTACAACCGCTCCTGTACAGTAAGTTCTGTTTTACGTAGCTTTACATAGGAATGATTATAATGATCTCACACAGAAAGACTGCACTGTCACTCCACACGCATGTCCCCCAGAGGATGCAGAGGAGGGACGAGGACAGGCAGGGAAAGCAGTGGGGACAGGCGTGGGGACGGAGGCCTAGGTGTCTGTGCAACAGTCCAACAGGGGAGCGACAAAGGCCAGGTGACAGGCCACCAAAATTAAGCCAACTCTCCCTGAGAAGCCTCATATGGACCCAGAAGTGACCCGTCTTCCAGGCCCACCCTCCAGAAAGTACACACAGGGGTCCACGGGGCCTGAAAATGAAATACACGCAGCTCTCATTTTCACGTGCAATACACAGAGCTACACGGTTAGAATACACAAAAGGAAACAGGATTCACCCAGCCAATCATTTTAGGTAATGCCACATAATCCAAACTCTTTAAACACACAGCCTGAAGAAGGTGACTGTCATATTCAACAAGAGAATTATAACATTAGTACCTCGCAAAGTAATGCAAAAAGAAAAAAAAACTCGAAAAAAGTTTTTTAAAAGTATCATTATTTACTTACAAGCATAACAATCGTTGCAAGCAATCTCGTTGTTTCAAACATTTTCTTCAGTTGTTTCACGGGTCCCATTAAAAAGCACGTACTATTTGAAACAAATAAAAGAAATGAGAGAGGGAGCTATTAACTTGTCCGGCGGCTATGTAAAAATAAGTACTTGTAAGAAAAGAAATCCTATGTTAGTTTAATTAGAAAATCCCACTAAGTCTGCTGCATTTTCCCTTAACATCAGAAGGAAACGTTAACCCTTCTGTCTTCTGTGACACAGGAACGCCCCTCACAAATCACTCCCAGCGCAGGTGAGCGCGACCGCTGAGGCCGGCCCAGGCTGACAAGGAAGTCTGCTCGCCGCTGGCGCAACTCGGCCTCTGCTTCCTCACCTCCACGCACGTTACCCGGCAGAACAGGGACGACAGCCCCACAAGCACTGTGGGCGTAAAGCTTCTAAGGGCAACAGCGTGCAACCGCGCCCTCAGGCCCCTTCCAGGCCGCGGTCTGAGGAGCGGCATCGGGGCGAGCCCGGGAGGGCTGACGGAGCTTGCCCGCAGCTCACGCCCCTGCACTGGGCAGCTCCTCTGATGCGGAACATCCCTGAAGAGGCAGGAGCTCACCTCTGAAGGCTGAGAGCTCGCAAATGTGACAACTACGCTAGCGGACATCAACTCCCCCAGAGATGCGCCCGAGGCCCCGGGGGGACTCCCCGGACGCCCAGCGCACAGGCCTCGGAGCCACGGCCCCTGTGTGGCCCTGTCCGACTCCTGGGCCCGGCACTGCCACCCCCGATCTGCTTCCGCCGCTGGTCGGCTGGGCCTGTGACGGGCGCCTCGCCGAGGCAGCAACAAGCCCGGACTCCGCAGGACTGTCGGGTGGGAACCAGGCCTGGTCACCTCACTAGGCACCTCCCCGGGGAGTGACCCCCGCCCGTGCTACTACACCCTGCTGTAAGGTGGGGTGATAACGGTGCCCACCTTACAAATGGGGTGACAGACACAGAACACTTAGGACAGTGCCTGGCACACAGCAAGTACCTCCAAAGGCTGGCTGTTCTCCCCATGAACACTCTATTGTGGCAGCTGGCACGCAGCAGGAGTCTAAGTATCTACTGAATGAATGTAATTTTGAATTCACAGTATGTATAGATCTACAGAAATATATCCTATTAGAAAAGAATTTTGATAATGATAGCAAATGAAATATTTTGAGAGGCCAAACTTCTGTACATACCTGGCTAAGGCAGCAATATTTCCAAGGGTATAAAACACCGCAAAAAGCTTTATGCCACCCGGAAGCCACAGCAATCCAGCTCCCTGCGTTAAGATACTATAGTCATTTAAAAACAACTTTACCATCGTAATAGGTTAGATACAAACGTGCTGCTACAACAGTAATAATAGAATATCTATAATATGATAAAGTTTATGTATCAATGTGCTAAAATATAGTCTCTAATTATGTAGTTTTTTAAAAAGTAGTTAATTTTCAATGTTATTTGCTAATTTGAATCTTCTGCCTATTTGCATATAAGTATATATAAATGAGCGATTACATTACTTTCTTTATACGTCTGAGTAAATCTCACTCTACTTAAGTATTCTTTTTATAAATGGCAAGTCAAAAATCTAAATCACTGACTGTAACTCTCCTAATACACACCGATCTTTCTTAAATGAAATTATTTTAACAATCCATAAACCTCCCAAAATATTAATCTCTGCATCTTTTTATTGATCTCTACCCCTTTATTTCAGGGGACTAAATAGGTCCCATCAGAACAGTCCAGATAAAGTGGACTGCTTGTAGGGACTAAACGGAATGATCAGTCTCCCACAAAACAGAAATTACGAAGCAACGTATAGCCTTAACGCACAAGAATAGAGAAGACGACGCCGCTGACGAAGCATATGGCAAACCACTTCAGCCTGGTGTTGAAACTGAGGGACGAGGCGTCCAGGACCTGCGGAAAGAAGGGGAATTAGAACGTGATTTTAAATCACCACTCGCCAGTCTGATGCTTGACACTACATTAAAGCAAAGCTTCACGTTAACACAGACAATGAATCTGTTTTACTTCGCACATTGTAGTGTTAAGAATAGTCCATGGCCGTGAAGGGGAATATCAACAGGTCTGGGAATGAGACGGTCCTGAGGAGTCACTGTTAACTTTGCCAGGTGAGATAACAGCATTGTGTTATACGGTTCTAGAAAGCTCTCACCTGTTAGGGACAGGAGAAGCACGGATGTGGATGAAATGACATAAGCTATGAGATACCTTATAAAATACTCAGTGATTGAAAAGTAGGGGAAAGATGAAACAAGACGGGCAAAATGTGGACAGGTGCTGAGGTGGACTCATGGACACACACCTTCTCTCAACATCTCTATGTCCGAGGGCGTCTGGGCAAAGTCCCTACACGCAGAGCCTGGCACGGGGACTGTCCTGCAGGAACCTCTCTCGGGGCGGGGGGGGGGGGGGGGGGGTGCCTCAGGCAAGGGAGGGAAGCTGGACAGAGAAGGGGAGGGACTGAGTGAGGCCCTGCTCGCAGCTGGAGCTCAGTGAACACCATACCTCACTGTGTGTCCCGCCTGAGGCCAGGCCGCCCTTCTGGAAGCCCCCTCCCAGCAGCTGGTCGCTGGCTGCGGGCGGAGGGCGGAGGGCGGGCTGCTGCAGGAGCTCCAGCGTGAGCCCAAGGGGACGGCTGTGAGCTGCAGGGCGGCGGGCACGTCCGCCCACGGACTGGGGCCTGGGGAGCCCCGCAGCGTCTACCACGGGGCCCATCTGACCACCTCAGCTACGAGTCACGGAAGCCCCGGCGTCCCCACAACCGTTATTAGAAACGCACTTCGGACCGCGCGCGAATTGACTGCGGGGGGACGACATTCCCGCGTGTCACGCCAACTCCAGCCAGATTACACGGGGCCGCGCTCCACACGCGCCGCACGATAACGCGGCACATAACGCGGCACATAACGCGGCCCGCGGTAACGACTGAGCGCACATTTCCTTCCACTGAAGTACAGCGTAACTGAAGTACTGATAATATTATTGTGTTATTTAAATATTACATTAGTTTCAGCTGTACAGCACGGTGATTCGGTATTTTTATAAATTATATCCCCTTCAAGGTTACTACAGAATAACGGGGATACTTCCCTGTGCTGTACAATACATCGCAGCTGCTTACTATTTTATACGTACCAGTTTGTATCTCTTAATGTCCTCCTCCTATATTGACCCTTCCCACTTCTCTCCCCACTGGTAACCACTAGTTTGTTCTCTATACCTGTGAGTCTGCTTCTGTTTTGTTATACACATTTGTTTTATTTTTTAGATTCCACATATAAGCAATAACATACAGTATTTGTCTTTCTGTCTCATTAAGCTTAATACTCTCTAGGTCCATCTACATTGTTGCAAATTTAAGTACACATTTACATTACTAAGTACACCATTCAAACTCATTTTCCCCACAAGGCTGAAAAAGTATCAACAACAGATGTTTCAAGAAACTAGAAATATACAATAAGGATTTATATTCCAAAATTATTATTAACCTGTATTATCATATGCTTAAGAGACCACATACTTATAATGTATTTTCAAGAATAAAGAAGCTAAAATACAAAGTTTTATATGCAAAAGCTCAAAATTCCTTACCTCAATAGATTGATCTGTGAATCCTTATGTAGCATGAAAAGGAGATAAAAACAACTAAAGATTCTGTCAATGTAACATCCATCACTTTTGAACACATTTTAAATATTTTTTAAAATCTGCTTTAATCCACAGACATTCTTGTTTCCAGCAATGTCGTCTGTTTATACTAAAACTGATCACTGTATTTTAAACAAAGAATGAACCTGCCTATAAAAACATCTAAATTTCATTTTTATCTGATCAGGTAGAATACACATAGAACAGAATAAACCCTGAAGACTGCATATCGCACAGGAAATGATCTACTGGTTTGTAAAGAAGTAGAAACGGTATCCTAAGTAAGCAGGGTTTCTAAGTGGTCAGTGCGAACACATGATGATGTGAGGACTTAATGAGAGCGGAAGAAGCATCTGCTTTTACTTCCTTTTACAAGTTTCAATCACCCCATTGTTCTTAAGTTCAACTCAGTATTAAGCAGAGTCATTTGTATAATAGTAGATATTTTTCCTCTTATTACCATCAGCCAAGTGATCTTTAAATCAAAACATATAACAAATTCTTTCCATTTGTAAATTTGGAATATTTGATCCACAAGCAAATGACCTGTCGCAAGCCCTTCAGATTGTCCAGGATACAGAAACAAATCACAGATTCCCTAACTCCCAATTGGGAAAATGATACAGTGCCCACCGTGCAAGAAAACCAGGCACTGCCCTGTCCATGAGGGAGACAGAGGGAGCCCTGACCCTGCAGACCCACGTTAGCATGAGCTTGTAGGTGTGACGTGCTTGTCCAACGGGATCAGGAAGGAGCCCACCAAAACCAGCAACTGTTTTGATCTTGTAATTTTAGTCTTAGCAAAGAAATACACATTGAAATTGCCACCAGTTATTCTACTTATTTGTTATCAAAGGAAGAGGAAGCAAAGAATAAACCTCGTGAGAGCAGGAGCGACTCTCCCATTCTCCGGTGCCCTCTTCCTGCTGCAATAAATCAACCTCACCTGGAACTAGAACTTAATTAATTAAAAAAAAAGAAAAAGTTGGAAACAATGGAGGAAAACGTCTTCACCGCAGCACCAACATTACAGGTGAATGAATGAACCCATGGCACAGACACGAGCTGCCTTCCTAGGGGATGGAGAAGCCGGGAGGAGAAGGACACCATCACCAGGGAACAGCGTGGGCACCTGGGCCTGGCTCCCGGGCCACCACCACTCGAATAAAGGGAACCACCGCACACGATGAATTCCTAAACTGCTCCTCCACAGACAGTGGTGGGCAATGAGATACAGACGCGCAGACAGCGAGCACAGAAGCAGGCGCCCCCGGCCCTCTCCAGTGCGGTCCTGACCCCACCTCCTCAGGGGTCCCCCTCCCCTTACTCAGAGGCTCCTCATCGCCGTCACCTACTGCTCTCCCAGGCACCCTCTCTCGCTCAGGAGCCCCGGCCACAGGTCCCGCCCCAGACCCTAGCAGAGTCTTGGGTGCTTCCTACATCCACGTGGACAGCCCAGCCTTTCTGTTCCTCACTCTCTCCTCTCCGACGGCCTCTGCTCTCCCCTCCGCTCAGAGACCCAGGGGCTCGCACTCCCCGAAATCACTCCATCTCCACGTCCAGGCCACTGCTCTCCAGCTGCGACAGCCTCCCCAGGGCACTGATTCAAGGGCTCCTGCCTCGACGCCTCGCAGCCTCTCGGGCCCCTTTATGCCCTCTTTACTTCAGTACAAAAGCGGAAGTTCCCTTTCTGCTCCATCCACCAGCAAAACCCTGGCATGACTCAAGCCCTCTTTCCTCTTCCTCTGGGTGGAGTCACAGGGCAGGACATGGCACCCTAAGCAGGTCATGGCCACCTTCAAGGGGCCCTGGGCACTGCCTGCCAGGCACCCCACGTGCGCTGCTGTGTAAGTCGACCTGCCTCCTCACTGTCGCCCCCTGACCCTGCCAATCCGCCTCCATTGCGACCCTCCACTTCCTGCCCTGGCACCTCCCCCGTCAGCAGACACACGTCCTCTATTTCCACAGAAAACGGAAGCCCCGCGGGGATGCCCGGCTCTGCTTGCTGTCGCCAAACACCAAGCTCACGTCGGGAACACTCACCCTCCCTTCCTGGCCCCGGACCACCGCACAGGGGCAAAGGCCAACGTGCCCGCCCTGCTTTAGAGGCCAAGCGCTCTGACGTCCCAGGGAACTGACACGGCTGGCTTTTCTCCCCGTGTACAACGTGAACCGCGTTCTTGCGGAGACCCCCTTCCATCAACCTGTGAACACGCGTAAGCCTCCTCCACCTCAAACAGACAAAAAGCCTGACTTCACCCTCCAGCCTCGGCTCAGTCGTTCACTGATTCACTCAACAAACAGCTCCTGGGTGCTCCTGGGTGCTAAATGCCGGCGAGGGCCTGGCTCGTGGTTAAAAGGCGCGGGGGGAGCTGCCCGGCCCACAGCCCCCGAGAGGAGCTGCAGGCAAGGACAGCGGCTGGTCCGGCCCTTTCACCTCCCTGCACCCCCAGCCCCGAGGCTCTCTGTCTGAGGCCCTTAGGAGAGCTCCCTGTGGAACAGGGGACACGCCCCTCCTGACTCATCCCCCTCAGCCCCCCCACTCGCCCTCCTCCCCCGACCTCAGAGTCCATAAAACTGCCTGACCCCAGGCCTTCGCTGCCCCATCAGACCCCAGATCACCAGCCGCGCCTGGGGGGGAAATGGAACCCAAGGGAGCAGGTGCATCCCTGGTTTTAGCCCCGGGCTGGTTACATCCCAGGAAGCGATTTGCAGCTGAATTAGCCCCTTCATTTGTGGCTCTGCTTGAGTTGCTGAGCTAATCTCTGCCAGGACCTGGCCCTCTCCAGGTTCCCTCAGTCTCCTGAGCTCCTCACGGAAAGCTCCAGAGGTCAAACCCTGGGCCTTCTCCCTTTTCTACTTACCCACAATCCCTTGGTTATCTCAAATACTTCCTCCCATGAACTCTAGCATCTGCACCAGATGCTAGCCGGCATCTCACTCAACATCCAGACGACCCCCCAACGTGTGCCTTCCGCATCCCAGGCAAGGGCGGCTCCATCTCTCCAGCGGCTCAGGTCAAACCCAGAGGCAGCCGGGCTCCTCCAGCAGCACTCTCACGCCCAACCCGTCAGCTCTACACTCGAACCGTTTACAGAACCTGGCCGCTCTCACTTTAAAGCCCCGTCGCTCCCCTCTCCCTGGCCCAGGTCTCTTCCCAGGACCACTACCCTGGTCCTCTGACCGGGCTCCAGCTCCCACTCTTGCCCCTCCCGTCTGTTCTCCACGGACCAGCCAGGGTGACCCTTTCGAAGCCAAGGCAGTCACATCCCCGCGCTGCTCAAAACCCAACGGCTCCTCGGCACGCTCAGAGTAAAGGCTGCAGTCCTTACTGTGTCCTGCAAGACCCCGCACCATCTGGAGCCCACCGCCTGCCTTTCCGCTTCCCTAGCCCTTGGCTCCAGACACCATGGCCTCTTACGGGCCTTGAACATGCCGAGCGCTGTTCTCAGGATCTGTCTTTGCATGCGTTGGGAGATATGTACTTGTACGAGTTACCCAGCTATCCCAGCGCTCTTCAGATCTACGCTGTAAGGTCACCCTTACAGACACATCTTCCCTGACCATCCAACACAACAAGGTGGTCCCGACCTCATCCGCCTGCTTTACCTTCTTCCATGGCACTTACCAGTGGCTGACATATTTTTATATTTACTTGTTTATTAACTGTTTTCCCCAATTAAAATATAAGTTCCATGTAGGGGAGACCTTTGTTTTGGTCACTGTTATAACGCCAGCATCTTGAACAGAGCCAAACATATGCAGGCACCAAAATATTTGTTGAATGAATAAATGATCACCTCCTCTGAACTCACTGCACTTGCCCATTCCAGGCAATCACTCCAATCTTTGGTCAATGACTCCTCTACATAATCTTTCTCCCCTCTGGAGAGTGGGCACAAGAGAAGTGGCACCATCACCTTCATGCCCCCAAGGTTTAGAGCAGCTCAGTCTAACAGGACTTCCTGCAACGGAATGCCCCAAGCATGCACTGTCCTGTGCATCAGCCACTAACGTACCTGCCCATCCAGCATCTAAAACGTGGCTGGTATGGCCGAGAAAGGAATTTTAAATTTTATTTAACTTAAATTTAAATAGCCGCATGTCGCTAGGGCTACTGTTTGTATAGCACAGACCTAGAGCATAAAGTGAAGCACAAAACAGTGGTTTAATAAATGAGCTGGGGGCTTCCCTGGCGGCGCAGTGGTTAAGAATCCGCCTGCCGGCTTCCCTGGTGGCACAGTGGTTGAGAATCTGCCTACCAATGCAGGGGACACGGGTTCGAGCCCCGGTCTGGGAGGATCCCACATGCCGCGGAGCAACCGGGCCCGTGAGCCACAACTACTGAGCCTGCGCGTCTGGAGCCTGTGCTCCGCAACAAGAGAGGCCGCGATAGTGAGAGGTCCGCGCACCGCGACGAAGAGTGGCCCCCGCTTGCCGCAACTAGAGAAAGCCCTCGCACAGAAACGAAGACCCAACACAGCCAAAAATAAATAAATAAATAAATAATTAAAAAAAAAAAAAAAAAAAAAAAAGAATCCGCCTGCCAATGCAGGGGACACGGGTTCGATCCCTGGTCCGGGAAGATCCCACATGCCACGGAGCAACTAAGCCTGTGCGCCACAACTACTGAGCCCGCGAGCCACAACTACTGAGCCCGCACACCGCAACTAGTGAGCCCACGTGCCACAACTACTGAAGCCCGCGCGCCTAGAGCCCGTGCTCCGCAACAAGAGAAACCACTGCAATGAGAAGCCTGTGCACTGCAACAAAGAGTAGCCCCGCTCACCACAACTAGAGAAAGCCTGCGCACAGCAACGAAGACCCCATGCAGCCAAAAATAAAATAAAATAAATTTACTTAAAAATTAAAATAAAATAAAATACATACATAAATGAGCTGGGTAAGCCATTGCTGCCTAATGGACGTTTCTCATATTACCATTTACGGGTTCTTGCATCACCATTACGATTTGCCAAACTGGTTAGAGATCCCTTAGAGCAGGTGCCTGGTTTTCAGTCTCTGAACCCTCACAGACTAGTCCAGAATCCTGTTCACAAGAGGTGCTGATTATGACAAGGAAGGAAGTTAGGATAGGAGAAGGGACAAATAAAAGGTCCTTACGTAATACCGTTTCATTTTAAATGTTCCACTTCTGTGACAGGCAGGCAAGAATTTGCCTGCATGCAAATAACAAAAATACTTATAAAGCAGTTCCTGCTGCACTATTTTTATCCCTCCTTTTAAAGGAAGTAACCCTTATCAAGTCTCGTGGGTAAAGTATGGAGACAAGGATTGTTTTTTTAAAAAACCGCTTATGAGGGCTCAACAAACAACTTTTAACTCAGTATTATTTCACTTCTCAGTGACCTGTGTTTTTTTCTTTTCTTCCTCCAGTCTCCCTCCTTCCAAAAGACATACACTCACAACACCTAATTCCAGGGTCTAACGGATGCAACGAAGCTTTAAGATTTCAGCTTATGCAGCTGGCAGGACGAGTACCCGCACACCTACTGCGCTGCCAGCCCGAGTTCAGAGTCCACACCAGGCGCAGAAAACCAAGCGGCGGCTGGGGGAGAGCAGCGTGGGGCAGATGGGTTATTTGGCAGAGAAAGACAGGCAGCGAAGTACGTTCCTGAAAGTCGCAAGGCCAAATGGGGCTGGGGGGAGGGGGGCGGGTCTCAAAGTGAGCTTCTGTAGACTCCATGGAAACCCGGAAAGCGCCCCAAGTTCTTCCCGGGAGGCCCGTGGCGCCCTCCCACATCACCTCGGCAGGTAGAAGCGGCCCGTTGCCCACGCTCCGCGGCCCCACCCCAGCACACGTTCACCCCGGAGGCCGGCTCCCTACCTGCGCGGTGAGGCCCTGCTCCTCGTCGTCCTGGCCGCTCAGGACTCGCCGCAGCTTCTCCATGGCCCTGCTCCCGGGCCGCAACGGCCCTTCTCGCCCGCCGAGAAACCCGGAACCGGAAACTCTAGGGGCCGACCGGAAGTCCGGGTATCCCGCTTCCGGCGCGTCGGCGCGGCCCTTGCGGCCTCCGTAGCAGCGTGCGCATGCGCGCCGGGTTCCGCCGCCGGCCTGTGTGGGTCCTGTGGCCGCGGGCGGCGGAGCGAGGGGGTCGGCGTCCGCGCTGGGCTGGCTTCCCGCCGGCCCGCGGGACGGAAGCTGTCAGGGAAGGACGCGGAGAGCCGCGATCACCCGCGCTCGGGTTTAGTAGTCGCTGCCTCCCACCTCCGGGAGTCGGGACCCAGAGGTGCGCACAGCCGTTGCTTGTTGGATGAATAGACCCACGAACGCGGATCCTCACGAGTGTCCTCGAAGCCGCGTGCCTCGGGCCCACGTCCAGGCCGGCGGACCCGGGCTCCAGTGCCGGGACTAGAAGTCTAGCTCTGCAGACTCAGGTCCAGTACTGCGGCCCCGAGGCCCCGTGCCCTAGACCCGCTTCCAGGCCCGACAGAAGAAGGCTGGGGGCCCCTGTGCCAGTACTGGCAGGGATTCCGTTCTAAACTGCCGGTCTCCGAGCATCTCCGCTCGAAGGGAGTCCGGGGACAAGGGGCAGGCTTTGGGCGCTGGTGGTGTAACAGGGAAGAGCTAAATCCGACTCCCTGTTCCGTCTGTTTCTTTGACTTCAGCCTTTGCTTTTCGTCGCTTTTGTTGGTGTAATCATATACATATAAAATGGCCTGCCCCAGGGAACCCTGCCCCTCTGCCTGACTGTTAAACTAAAGCGCCTCTCTTCGTTTCCCAGGGAGACAGTCTGACCCTGCACACCTGTGGATGGCTGCCAAAAAGAAAAAAAAAAGGCATTAACACATCCCCTCACCCAGGCTGGCAGTTCCAGGGGCTATTTGCAAAACGTATGGCCTTTTTACTTTACTTCCTCGTCTCTAACCCCTTTCTGTTTTATAAAAGAAACTGGCGTCCAAACCCCGATAAGGTGGTTTATCGGAGACACTAGTCTGCCATCTTCTCGGTCGGCCGGTAGTGATTTCTTTTCTCTCTTATTCTCTACCTTGCTCAGGAGAGATGAGAAACTAGGGCTTCCTGTACAGTGAGAATTCCAGAGAATCCTGGAGTTTTCCATAAATACACTCCTGCTTTCCAGTGTGGTGTGATCGTGATGAAATGCCTACTGTTTTGTTTTATTACATCACCTACTCCGTTCCTTCCCTAAAATGTGACAGTTAAAGGGTGGAGCCCCAAAGGCTTTTATTGTCCATCCTTACTGCCTTCAGTAGAATTTTACCTAATCTCAATGAGATAGAAAACATTATGGTAAGACCCCTAGAAAAACAGATGATACACTTGCTCTGATAAAACAGTCCAATGTTCAGCATGTTTTAGGTGGAAAATACTTATATTTGGCCTATTTATACTGAAGTGTGAGATCCTATTCTTTTGTCCTTAACTTAAAAAGATCAGAAAATAGAGTGGAAAAAATGCTATGAAATAATAAACCTCTATGCTTCTGTAATAAAAGAGTACATCTATACATTCTCTAAATTTTTTCCTTTTGAAGTATAGTAACTTTAGTTTTCCGCATGCAAAAAGATGAAGTAAACTGATTACTAATGGGGAGAAAGCTTTCCAAGGATATGTGAAGTTGAGCCATGGAATTTGCCAGTGTCTAATTGTGTTTAACCTAAAAAGGGCAATTTCATAATTTTCAACCTGTACCTGGGTGTAAGAAATTTTACTTAGAAAGTAATATTGAAGATTTAAGAATGTGATTTGGGCCTTTTCACTTCTCATGCCCTATGAGCCAAGCTTAGTTTCCTAAAAATACCACATGAAATTTATTGAACGCATAACCCAATGGAGATAATTGAATAAGAGTCTAGGTTCCCTAGTCAGACTGCCTGGGTTAGAATCCTGGCTCCCCCGTTTTGTAGCTGTGAGGTTTGGGGCAAGTCAACCTAAACTCCTGTTTCACTTTCTGATATGTGAAAATCAAGGTGATAATAGTTCCTATCTTGCAGGGTTGTTATGAGGATTCAATAAAATAATACATCAATCGACCCTCATTATTCAGGGGTTCTATATTACAAATTCACCTACTTGCCAAAATTTATTTGTAACCCCGAGATCAATACTTGCAAGCACTTTCGCGGTCACTCGGGACATGTGCAGAACAGTGAAAAGTTAGTCACCCAGCACTCCCCGTCACGGCTGGGGCGGAGCAAGGCAGTGACGGGCCTTGGTTTCAGCTCATACTGCAAACAAGCACCATTTTTGCGGTCTGCTTCCTGCTACATTTTTTCACATACTTGTGCCTTTTGTTGGTGATCTCACTGTTTAAAATAGCCCCCAAGCCTCGTGCTGCAGTGCTGTCTAGTGTCCTAAGCACAAGAAGGCTTATGGAAAAAAAATACGTGTTAGAGAAGCTTCGTTCAGGCTGTTATAGGCTGATGTCTGTGAGTTCCACATTAATGAATAATACATACTGAATACGAAGTTTTTAAACAGAATCACTTCAGACAAGGTTATGGGTTGATCAGTTGAGGAATGCGCAGTCAGAGGCTCGCAGGACCCTGACCTGTGTCTGCAGCAGTGGGGCCTCAGTCTTCGTAAACCAGTGTTTGCAGCGACTTTATCAGACGTAACCTGCAGATGACAAGGATCGACTATAGGTGTAAGCGCAGGGCCTGCCATGTGCCAAGTGTTGAACGAATGCTGGGTTTTGTGATTCCAACCATTCCTGTTGTTTCATCGTGTGTAACGTCTGCTCTGGGTCCCTGTCTCCCTTCCCATCTGTGGAAGGAAAATCTAAACGGGGTCATTATTGCTCAGAGAGCTCTGTGACCTGGAACCAGGAAGCCACGGAGGAAGGTGACGTGCATGCCTCAGCCTGGATGGAATCTGACCTTTTGACCTGATGAAGTTGTCCAGAGCACCTGCCAGAAATGCAAGATGCTTATCGGACCCTTACCTTAAAATAACCTGAGACAGTCTATCTACTTATTGGACCCCTGCCCTAAGACAACTGACGATTCCTTAAGGACAAATCTTTTCTCACTTGTGACTGTCAATCACGGTTCTTGCCAGAAAACCTTTAACAGCCTCCTGGCTTGTTTTCTTTTTTTCCTGGCTTTGTGTCTTCAGAAGCCCCTGATCCTTTCTCTTCCTTGGAACACTCCTTTGGGGTTGCCCTGAATCTGTCTCCCAAATTGCAATTCTTAGGACCCCAAATAAACTCTTCCTATTTGCAGCCTCCTGCTTTTTTTTTTGGCTGACACATCCTAGTGAACAGTCTGTAAGGAAGCCCGAAGTAAGCCTGTACTTCGTGCCCAGAATCCTAGAACAAAAGCCGGGAGCTTCCTACTTCCTTCCTCTTCCTGCTTCTCAGCCACAGAGCTTTCCAGAGGCAATGGCCTGTCCAAACACGAGGCAGCCGGACAAGCCGGAGGCGGTTCCGAGTGGTGAGAGGCAAAGCTTGAGAACATCTTTCCTGGGCCCCGAGATGAGAGTCCCCGCTTCCTTCCAGGCCTGCCAGAGGGGAGTCTCCGCACCTGCCATCGGTCCCTCCTCCCTCCACCCACCCTCCCTCTGTCCCTTCACCAGCCCGCAGGGGAGCCTGTGAAGGAAGCAACAACAAGTTCCAGCAGAGCCCCCGGTCAGGGAAGCTGAGGTCCCCCGTGGGAGACGTGTGGTCCTTTCCAGAGGCAAGCCCAGGGCCAGCCCACCCCCCAGAGGCCACTCCATCCCACGTGAAGACCTCTGCCCCGAAGGGAGCCCACGCACAAACCAGCACCCCTTCACCAGCTGACCCTGGTGAAAGAGGCTGTGTTCCAAGAGGGGCCTTAGGAGAGAGGTAACACCTGATGAAAGTCTGCGGGAACCCTTCCCCATGGAAACATTTTAAGCATTTTGAAACAAAGACAATACAAAACATCTCAAGTTTCCTATTCCCATTTCTTAAGTTTCATACAGTACTTTGTAGAAAAATGTATCAGACACTCTCCAGTGACAATTCAGGTAGGAAATTACCCTCGAATCTGAGCCCCTGAGCGGCTAGAAGGACCTTAGAAAGAGTGCAGAGGACATGAGTTGGGATAGAGCTGGTGACAGGTCATCATTGGCCCTTTACTCTGTCTCATAAGCTTGCCTTAATCCCTTCTCTGGACTGATAGCAAAGCTTGGCACAAAAGGTAACACAATAGCTTTTCTTCCTTGAGGACTGAGGCCCCAGAACGCTCTGTGAGTGAACCAAGTCAGTTGCTGGTTTAAGGCCGTGAGGCTGCCCCAGGCAGAGGGTGGGGACCAGCTGTCATTGTGCAGGGGTGGGGATGGAGAGACCTTCATTCCTTTCTGCCTCCCGACCACATCCCTGGAAACAAAGCGGAGCGCCCTGACAAGCGCTGCCATAAGGGCGACACTCAAGAGTGTCCCACTGGAACAGGAGGTGGGGGCCATCGCCACGCTCCCTCCCGGGTCAGCAGGGACCCTGAGATGATCGCCAGACCGCCCCCCACCCAGGGGAAGGCAGATGGGCGGGCAAACAAACAGCATGTGGCTTGACAACGCCGCTGTCCCAGGACACACACGGCACAGAAGTGGCCGACGTCAGCTCCAGCTAATCCATGGCCGACGTCAGCTCCAGCTAATCCAGTTTGGCCCCGCAGCCGGCCAGCCGTTCTCCACACCGTGGCGTGGAGGTCATTTTAAATCTGTTCATCTCACTCCTCTGCTGAAAAACCTCCAAGGACTCCACTCCACCCTCAGAGTAAAGGGCGCTATCGTGATAGTAAAGGACAGGGTAGATTAGAGTAGCGCACAGAGCTGGTCCTGACCCAGCCCCGGCTCTTCCCTCCAGCCTCGGCTCTTCCCTCCAGCCTCACACATCACCACATCTTTCTTTCCACAACACATACAGGGGCACACGTACGTGCATGCCTGCGCGCACACCGTGTGAACACACGTGGAGACCCACAGGTTTAGCCAGGCCTCCGTGATCAGAGCCTGCAGCATCCGCAGGGCCGCCCACAGGCCTGTTGTCGTTGCTTGAAACCTTGCTCCCCGTGTCCCCCAGTGCCCACCCCCAACTCCTCCAAACCTCCTTTCTTGGCCAATGCCCACTTGACCTCTGGGTCTCCTCCTCCGGGGAGCCCTCCCGGACTTTTTACGATGTGGCCCGGGGCCTGAGCCCAGAGCCCTCCTCGTGCTCTGTCCATCCCTAAGCAGGGTCACCAGTCTCTCCCCGACTTTGCCTGGCCGAGGTCAGTCATCCCACTAGACTGCCTCGTGTCCAGACCCCACCCCGTGATAGAAGCTCAGAGGATGTTTATAGAATGAATATGTAACAATAACGAGAGCATATTTAAGGAATCTGAGACATAATTTGCCTCCATACGACATCTAAAGTTAATTGTAGGGGAGAAAGTAAATCTAGGCGTCAATAAATGAACAATTATGTGTTGAGCACGTCCTGTGTGTAGCTCTCCCTTCAGCGGGCTGGTGAGGTCTAGAAAGATACAGCTGAGTATTCAAACGGCCAAGATAAGCCAGGCATTTCTTCCACCGCAGGCGCTCCCGGGGCCTACTCCACTACTGAGCAGGAGAAGGTCCGAACCTTTGCCATGTGTGAGCTAAGTGGTGTGCGGTGTGCCTTGACCCTCAGGCTCCCTTCTCACACACTGAGCCGCGTGAACCACTGGGTGCTGAGTGAAGGGGTGTGTCCCCCAAAGATCTGCTCTTTTGGAAAATATCCTGCTTCTTAATTTTGCTCAAATGTGTTATTCCAAAGAAAGACACAAAGGTGATTCTTTTTATGATTATCTGTTGGGGATTATGTCTTTCCAGGGGAGAAGGGTTTTTTTTTGTTTTTTTTTCTTAAGATTTTTTGATGTGAACCATTTTTAAAGTCTTTATTTAATTTGTTACAATATTACTTCTTTTTTTTTTTTTAATGTTTTGGCTTTTTTGGGCCCGAGGCATGTAGGATCTTAGCTCCCCCACCGGACCTCCAGGGAATTCCCCTGGGGAGAAGTTTTTACAACTCAAACCCCTTGAGGAGAGAAAATGCCGCCCCCAAATCCTGTTTCCTGAGAGAGAGCAGAGAGCCTGGTAGGTAAGAACAGAACGCTCTTTACCTGTCTTTCTGTCAACAGGTGGTGTTGTCAGCCATAAAATCCCTGCTGAGGTCACAGCTCTGCTGTAAATGGAGCTTCCAGTCACCCTATTAATGTCCATTTGAGGTCTTCAGGAAACTCCTTTACTAGCCCCTCAAAGCAAGGGACGCTCTCACGACTGTGAACGAATGAACCAGCTATAAACGAGTTCTGGATGTTGCTTCCTTAAAAGCAAAGGTAAATCCAGCATTTTTATAATTTATTTCTCCTGCTCCATTTGCTATATCCCTACTGGATGATGGAAACATGACTGCAGTATTACACGAATGGTTAAAATATGTTCCCATGGTAACTGCAACCAGGATGCAATCTATAGAAAAAGAGTGTGTATCAGTGCAACTAAATTACAATCCAACTAAAAATGACACAATCTGCCTTTTAAGGGATTAGTAGATTAACGTGCATTTGTTGTGTACTTGGTATTTTGTTCAGAGAAGAAAAAGATACTATCTCACCCTTGAAGAAGTTACAAATTAATTTTTGAAATGAGATTTAATCGGAAATGAACAAAAGCAAGACCGCACAGGGTGAATTTTAACTTTGGACATTCGTGGTCCCTGAAGGCAGCACCTGGGACCTTTTTGGAAGCGTAGAGCCTCAGGCCCTGGAGTGAGGGCTTCCCGCTACCGGGCCCCTCAGGCGATGAATATGCATAGCGAAGTGTGCAAGCACTGGCCTCCACTGGGGAAACAGGGAGATCCCGAGGCAGCTTTATTCAGGAGGCGGATTTGGAGGGATACTTGTATAAAAACAAGGATTTTCTGCCAAATTCCAGAGACCTTACTTTCCAAATCTGTATTGATTCTGTTCTTCTTTCTCCATCTCAACTCTCTCTGCAGAGCCCAAGCCTCGGCCCGCCTCGGCGGGCATCCCTTCTCCTGCTCTGATGCGGCGCCCATCCTGCTGACCAGTGAAACGCAGGTGACAGCCCCTCGGCTTTCACACCTGCGTGGGGCTCCCTTACAGACAGGTCAGGTCCTTACCACCTGCCCCGACTGGGTTCCCACGGAGACAGAGTGGCAGGTGTCTGTGTGCAGGACACAGGACCAGCCCCGGCAGGGGAGTGACAGGAGCAGGTGTGCACCCAGACGATGGCATATAGTCTAGGCAGAGGCTTCGAGCCCATCCCGGGAGGCAACCCATCGTGAGGGGAAAGGTCCAGGCCTCCACTTCTGCGTCCACCTGTCACTGGATAGGAGCTGCCCCTGGGGATGGGCGTGACCTGGTGTGAGGCGGCCATTCCCCAAGAGGGACTCAGGCAACACTCGAGTGGCTTCCCCGAGTTTGCGTGTGAGAGGGGCAGTCCGCCTGGGAACCGAGGAGAGGTGAGCACCGCCGTGGTGCCAACTGCAAGGTCAGTGCCAGGAGCTAAGCCACGGTCAGCAGCAGCCATGGCCAGCTGACCAGTGTGAATGGGGCGGGGAGATGCAGGTAAAGCTGCCGTGGCCAGAAAGGTTTATTGGCCACAGGGGGACTCGTGTGGGGACAGAGAGCGCTGAGTTAGACCCTTACCCCTGAGGCCTTGAAGCTGGTTTGGGGGCTTCCCTGGTGGCGCAGTGGTTGAGAATCTGCCTGCCAATGCAGGGGACACGGGTTCGAGCCCTGGTCTGGGAAGATCCCACATGCCGCGGAGCAACTAGGCCCGTGAGCCACAACTACTGAGCCTGCGCGTCTGGAGCCTGTGCCCCGCAACAAGAGAGGCCGCGATAGTGAGAGGACCGCGCACCGCGATGAAGAGTGGCCCCCGCTCGCCGCAACTAGAGAAAGCCGTCGCACAGAAACGAAGACCCAACACAGCCAAAAATAAATAAATAAATTAAAAAAAAAAAAAAAAAAAAAAAAAGAAGCTGGTTTGGTTGAAGAGGAAGTCAGTTTACAGACAGCTCGGGCACCGCTTATACCAACGTTGGGTCTCTGTTTGAATCCTGTCACTTCATATGACCCGTTCGCTTCGTGTTTGTCTCTGTCTCCTTTTTCTTCTCTGTAAATTGGGAATCATAATAGTACCGACATGATAGGGATGTTGTAAGGATTCGATGAGACTATGCAAGTAGAGATCTGGGACTGCGCCTGCTACATACCGCATGCTTGCTCAGTGATGATGGATATTAGCGTCATTTATTTGGATAAACCTATAATTATATTCCAGCTTGGTCTCTTAGTTGCTGTGATCTTGTGCAGGTTTTCTGTTGCTGTTTTTTTACTTCATGTCTCTGCTTAGAAATAACATTATTTCATGCACTTTTCGTTGATTGCATCTTTTGGAAATTCTATTCCCTGGATGAGAAAATGAATTGCAAATTTGTGTTAAGATAATCAAAGATTAAAAGGAAAGATCTGTTTTGTGCTGCTACAAAGAATATTAACGTCCAAGATGCATGAGCTGGGGTCTCACTTAGCACCCAGCACTCTCTTTCTTGGTACTCCATTACACGGGCTGACTGAATTGCAAACTATCTTTACGCCAAAATAATGCATATTTCAACTTCAGAAAATGTATTAGACGTCTGTCACGATTGTCAAGTCTGTCTTTGTTTTCCTATCATCAGAACAGTGAATGTATTTTACAGAAATTTAGGCAGGGACTTTTCATATGTTGTATAAAAAGCTCTTGCAAGTGCAGGAAATATAACTGATGCTGATAAAAGTGCCTAAAAAGTTAAACGGCAAACTGTCCATTCTAGGTGCTTATATGAGTTTCTGTTGATGTAAATGGGATGATTTGTGACAATTATTATAAAAGCCAGGGTAATCCAAGAGTTGTGTGCACTAGTTTTCTAACTAGCCTTTCAATGATCCTTCTAGAACCTTAGCCATGGGAGCACACCTGTATACCTGGATTAAATGTCCACAGGGGCTCTCCAGCTTTACCCGGCGGTTGGTGTATTGCAATAAGTAGGGGGTCATTTTTCCATAAGCTATAAGGTGTTTGAGCAGGTACAATGTGATTTCCTCAGCCCTTTGCATGGTTTTCCTAGGATCAGAGTTTGGACTTGTGATTGTGGTATCCCTGCCCATGACATTGTACACTCTTCCCAGTGAAGAGGGGGAACATCTCCCCTCAGGGTAAACTTGTTGAACTCAGGTACCACATCTATGTCATTCTGTTTTTTTTTTTTCTTTATGTATTCCCAGAGTCTGGCAAAGTCATGTAACATAGTAAATGTTCCATAAATATTTTTTGCATGAATGAACGAACAAAAAGTTATAACTCAGGCAGTTCACTAGAAATTATCTCATCTTTCCTCCTTTTTAAATAAATAAGGCAAGCATCCTCATTCAGTAACATTCTTGCAGTCTTACAGCTGGTTAAGAGCTGAGCAAATGTCACCCACATCAACAGACCGCTGGTGACGAGACTGGCTCATTTTGCTCGGCCTGAGTGGGAGAGAGGTCATGAGGATGGTCCCCAGGCATCCTTCCTGACACGCAGGGTCTTCTTCACTCACCACTTGCGTTTCCTGTCCAGAGATACTTACGGAGGCAGAAGGTGGTTAAGGGGTAGATTTGTTTTTGCATCAATTTCATTGTTAATCACTCTTGCAGAAGGGTTGGTTACAAACAAACAAAAAAATAAAAGTTGTACAATCTAAAGCCCTTTTTCCAGACAGTCTTGGCCCCTGCCTGAACTGGCCCAGACGCTAAATCTGAGAAACGCATGAGCTTTTTGTCCTAGGTTTTCATGTATATGTTAGGAGGTGAGAGGGAGATTCTAATAAGTAGGATGTATGTGTTTTTAAAGGTGTTGTTACATTCCTTACAACACACATTAGCTGAACACAGATCACAACTCCATGACCTCAGGGTCTGAATCTTGTGAGGCCACAAGGGGGCGTAATTTGGCCAAAAAAGAGTCTCAAGCCTGGAGAGAGCCGAGGAGGGCAAAGCCGCTTTGGGATCTACCTGCATCCGGGAGGAGAAGCAGGTGTCTTGGTTTCCACCTTCTCCCTCAGGTGCTCCTTGCTCCCCAGAGTCGGGGGCAGAGTCTCCTCCAGCCCAGCCCAGTGACTGTGTCCCTGGGGCGTCGCAAGTTAAAACAGGAAGAGCAGCGTCCTCCCTGCAGACAGGTGGAGGGCGTAGGCAGTCTTACTGATTTGTGTATTTTATTGAAAACCCCAAATATTTAATTGGCTGCTAAAACGGACAACGACATGCAAATTCCTCCCTCCTTCCCTCCCTCCCTCCCCCCCCCGCCCTTCTCTTTCTTTCTAAGTCATATTTAGGAGCCTCCATCCCCTTTATCTCTTTTGGCCTTGATCTTGCACTTCTGCCTGGGGACCAGCCCACGAGTGCCAGTGTAAACAGGAGAAAGCGCAGAGGGTTAGGCCTGCACCTGGGAAGGCAGCTCTGTGCCCCAGGCTTTCTGGAAGGACTTCCTCTCGTACTGGTTGTATTGCTTCCACAGGATGAAAATTATTTTCTCTGACCGTTGTGTGTTATCTGCGTTCCAGTTAGGAAAACTCCAGCTGGACGGCAGATGCCTGTACTCTTCTTATGGAACTTGAGCTGAGATCAGGTAAAATAAGACAAACGTCTTCGCTGCTGCGACTACCGGCAATTAACGCGTCAGAACTTGTCTTAGGTGAACGTTCCACGATTACTGGGGACTGAGGTTGACCATGTTGCTTAGTGGTTGGGTGGTGGGTTCTGGTCTTAAAGACCTGGGTTCAAACCCTGAGCCCCTTGCTGTGTGACTGATCTCAGACAAGCTATCTAACCTCTTTGTGTCTAGTCTCTATCCGTGGAAGAGGGAACATAGTGGTATGTAAAGTACCCAGAGCATCTTAAGTGCTTCCTATACACTTGTTATTATAATGCCATAATTTTTATAGTAGCTCATCTTTGTCCTTCAGGAGTCTCCTTTCAGAATAACTTTAGACTTGAAAAAATATTGCAAACGTAGTAGAGTTTGCTCATACCCTTCCCCTAATTCTGCCTAATGTTGACATCTTACATCACCAGACCGCAGGGACAAAACCAGGAAATTAACGTGGATGCAATACCATTAACTAAGCTGTAGACTCTATTCGTGTTTCTCCAACTGTCCCCCTAACGTGCTTCTTTGTGTCTGGGACCCAGTCCCAATGGGTTCAGCAGCCATGGCTCCTCAGCCCCTAGCGGGTCTGCAGGCTTCCTTCCTCTTTCACAACCTGAGCACTTTGGGAGATTCCTGGCAAGTGATTCTGTAGAAAGTCCTTTGCTTTGGGCTAATCTGATATTTCCTCAGAATTACACTGAGCTTACGCATTTTGGGGCAAGAATACTGCAGAATTCTCAGTGCATCCGGTCAGGAAAGACGTGTGTTGATATGTCTTATTACAGACACAGTCGGTCCTCCATATCCATGGGTTCCGAATCTGGTGGATTCAACCAACTGAGGTTGAATGAAAACATTAAAAATAAATTTTTCCAGAAAGTTCCAAGAAGCAAACCTTAAGTTTCAGGTGCCAGCAAATATTTACATAGTATTTACATTGTACTTACAACTACATGGCATTGACATTTTAATAGGCATTGTAAGTTATCTAGATATGATTTAAAGTATAGGAGGATGTGCATGGGTTATATGCAAATACTACGCCATTGTATACAAGGGACTTGAGCACCTGTGGATTTTGGTGTCCGAGGGGGGTCCTGGAACCAATCACCCTCGGGTAATGAGGGACGACTGTTCTGTTAACTTTACTCCGGTGGCGTCAGCCGCGTGTCCTCGCTGTAGAGCCCCTGTTTTCCCATGTGTAATCGGTGCACACCTTGGAGGAGATGTGTTGAGACTACAACTGTGATTTCTCATCATGCTCACACCCACCACGTTTAGCACCAATAGATGCTTCTGGCCTAGGCCCATTATTACTGTGGTGTCGGCCTAAGGGAACTTTTCTCTTTCCATCATTTACATTTACCTTTGTAATTCTACTATAAGGAAGAACTGTCCCTTCTCTGCTGTATGCATGTATGTATGTATGTGTGTGTGTGTTCATTCATTCATTCATCCATTCATTCATTCATTCTTCATTGATATGACTATGGATTTATGGGTATTGATTTTATTCTATGGATTAGTAATTACTATCATTATTTTATTGCCAAAATTGTCCCAGATTTGGCCACTGGGGCTCTTCAAGCAGGCTCCTGTGTTCTTTCAACATGCCCTCATGATTTTTTCAGCACTTCCTTAATTTCTGGCACCATAAAAATGTTCCAAGCTCATCATGTGTTTTCCTAACCCCACGCTGGAGTCGACCATTTTCCAAGGAGTACTGTTTCTTTTATTGGAAACTCATACTTAGAAACAAGTATCTGAGCTCTAGGTGTGCTCACTGCCCCTGGGTGTCCTTGCCTCTCAGCCACCCAAGCAGACAGAACTGGGTCAATATATAGACACCATGAGTTTATTCTTACACCTCCCATTCATCCTGTCCTCCCCTTTGCCTGACTCATAACATCTTTTTCTGACAGTGAGAAACCTGGCTTTCATCATCTGTGGTGTATTTACGTATTTGCTCAATCCTAGGTTTTCTTTTGGTCATTTTGAGTATTCTGCCAGTTTAAAAAGTTAAACATTATATTTTTGTTCTCACTGTGGCTACCCTCTCTTTAAAACCTATAATTATGCATATTTACCTGTAGTAGTAAACTTAGAAATATCTTATTGTACCCTTATAATTCAGGATTTTTTGCCCACGATCATGTCCCTTGGTCTCCCTCTTCCCTCAGACCCATAGTGCTGATATTTTAGTTCTAGACTGTTATGGACAGTCTGTTTCCCACTTGGGTCCTATAGGGGACTTTACCTAAGCATTTGATTATCCTTAATTCCATACCTCTTATAGCAATCTCCTGCATTTGTCTCTTTTCTTGTCTGAATCCTTCCTTCAAGAGCATTTCCACTGTGTGATAATATTTTTGAGGCTTTATATGAGTGAGAATATTTATATCCTCACATCTGAGTGGCAATTTGGATAAAAAAATCTGACATTCAAAGTTCTTTACTTTTACTACTTTAAAACCATTACACCAGTATCCCCTTGTACCATTTTCCTACCAGTCTGTGTCTTACTCCTTTATAGGTTAGGGTGAAGATAAAATTTATCGTTCAACCAGGACACATTTGAGAGTGAAGAGGGCACTACCAGTAATTAAGCTTGGGCGGTAGATGTAAGCCAGGAAGACCCTGCGTAAACTGAGACATACGCTCTGCTTGCCTACGGGTGGTTTAGTCACCCCACTTACAGATGATTCATTCTTTCTCTCTGGAAGCTTTTAGAATTTTCTCCTTTCATTTGATATTCTTGGGTTTTGCTGTAACACTTTTAGGTGTGGTTTTCTCTTTTTTAAAAAATATTTATTTATTTATTTATTTATATTTTTGGCTGCTTTGGGTCTTAGTTGCAGCAGGCGGGATCCTCTGCTGTGCCGTGTGATCAGTAGTTGCGACCCATGTGCTCAGGAGTTGTGGCACGGGGGCTTAGTTGCCCCGAGGCATGCAGGATCTTAGTTCCCCGACCAGGGATCAAACCGGTGTCCCCTACATTGGAAGGCAGATTCTTAACCACTGAACCACCAGGGAAGTCCCTAGGTGTGGATTTTCTGTTGTCCCCTACTTGGTTTTCTATGAATTCTTTCCATTTGAGCCATATCTTCCTCCCTCCCTCCCTTCCTTCCTTCCTTCTTTCCCTCCTTCCTTCCTTCCTTCCCTTCCTCCATCTATGTCCCAGTGACTCCTGCTGTAAGTTCTTTCACTCCCAGACTCTTTATTGTAGTCAAACGCAGAGAGTCACTTATCCTGCCAACAGGAGCTCTTTCAGTGAGACGTATATTTATTATTGCAAATTTTTAAAAAGGATTTTGTTTTGCACCTCTGTCTCCAGTACATTTTAATTTTTGAGTGCTTTCACCGCCTTAGGCACTCTGGGCCTGCGGAGTCAGGAGCCCCATCCCCTGGCCTTCCCTAAGAAGACATTACACTGGACTAATCGTAAAGGATATTTCCAGATGCCCATGGCTCTACTGAGGTCTCATCAGGAATTGTGGACATGAAGCCTAAGACGTCACATTCCTTGTCTCAGGATGGTTAGAGCCCCTGATTGCAAACAGTGGAATCTACTTGGACCAGTTTAAGCAGAAAAGGGATTTACTAAATGCTTTGAGGTCCATCACGGAATCGTGCAGAATGGAAATGAGTTTTAAGACTATGTTTCCAGGACCAACACCTGGACCGTGCGATGGGACTGGACAAGTGAGAAAGCCACCTCCACCTGATCAAAGCCTGGGCATCTGCTGCCGGAACTGACGCCCCTTCTCAGTGATGGAAGCTGCACGTGGACCCGAAAAGTGGACGTTGTGTGGAGAGCCTGCTTCCTGGGATGCTCGCTTCCAAACGCAGCGTCACCCGGGAGGCCTGTGTGGCACACAGGAAGCCCTCCAAGCCTCCCGGCTGCCAGGGAGGCTGTTAGGAAACAGGAAATTTGGAACTTCCTAAAATACACAAAGGCTACTTTAATCACTATGGGCTATGATTACGAGAAATGTTCACCAGGAGCCCCCAAGGAGCCTACAGTCCAACGGAGGAGAGAGACAAGCGAACTTTCCAGAACTGCCCCAGGAGGACCGAGCTAGACCCAAGATGTTATATCCAACCTAAGACAGCAAATGCCAACGTGGGAAAATGTTCACATTTCTCCAAGGGCTTGTCTAATTCTCCTCTCTGCATGAAAATAAAGCCTTTTAGATAAAATTTGCGGAATTCTCCCTCATATGTTCAAGAATTTTTCAGACTATTTTAAACACATTGTAAGCTTGCCTGTTCAACGGAGACTTTACCTCATTGGTCAGGAGAGCTTTCAGAGCAGCTGTCTACAAAAAGCAACTGCTAAGATTCATTCCCCTCTTCAAGGGACTTAGGTGCCCAAACTGTGTTTAAAGACTTACTCTTTGCTCTAAGTAGCAACTTCTGAAAACTGCAATAAAAAAAATTATGAGGTTATATAATTCTTAATTAGAAAGGCTTTTAGAAGAAAATGGAATGTGGTTGGATTTAAATGAAGCAAAACTTGAAAGACTGGATCCATCCATTATAGACTGTTATTATCATCTATATAATAACGCAGATTATTGTATCTGTAGCGCTAGTTTAAAAATGCAGAGGAAGGACTTTGACAGGTCCAGAGCAGGTGACTGGAGCCTGTTTGAACGTGTTTCACCCCGTGCTCTTGTTTTCACTCTTGGCCAGAAGCAAAGATACTGCAGCGAAAGTCACGGCTGCACACATTAGACTTCCAGCTGGCTCGCTTGGACCTTTACCCTGACTTTTGGCAAAAATTGTGTCAAAGGTGGTGCTGCTCTTACAAACTAAACACACGTGGTCACGCTGAACTCTGTGTTTTATTTGTATTTTAAAGAACATAACTATAGTCACTATAGGGTTTGAGGTGGGTGAACTACTTAGAGGGTATTTGATTGTGCTAGAAAATATATTAAAAAAGCAAACACTGCATTTTGACTTCTGAGTGAAGAGAGGATTTCAGACAAAAATTTAAAAAATAGAGAGAGTTTGTTTTTACATGTGTTGCCTTTGCTTACCCTGTGGAATCTTGGTACCATGTGTCTCCTCAAAATCTCCCTACAAGAAAATTAAACACTGACTGCATGCGGTTAAGAAAATATTAACTGAGAATTATTTGAATGTATATAATGTAAGCCTTGGTGTGAAAATACAGAGCGTGGTATGCAGAAAATTTGGATATTATTATTTTTATTTAAAGAGAAAAGTGATAACTCAAAAAGGGCACAAGATAAAACTTGCACATCAGGACAAGATTAAAACATTAAACTATGTAGGTTGTAACAGAACTAGAAATTAAGTAGGAAAAAGTAGAGTTGATTTGTTCAGCCAGAACCCATGAGTGTAGACAGACTTCACTGTCTACACTGGAGAATTGAAGCGATCATAGAGATTGAATTTCCCGGACAGTCATTTAACTGTTAGCCTGGCCTCCTATTTCCTGTACTAGGAACACGAGCCAAGAGCTGCCACCTTCTAAGAACTAGCAGCTGCTAGAATGCAAAAGCCTTCACATTGAAAATAAATATGAACAACTGTGTTGAACTCTACATGGGGTAAGTGCTTACGTAGCAGAGACAAAAGATTATTTTAAGTGAATTTAGAACTATTACTTGGAACCTACATCCTTGGGACGTTCATTCCAAGGACAAAGAATAAGGGAAATTTTGGGCTTGTATTCAGTAGTTTCATTGTTTACAGTAATAATGGTGTGACTGAGAAACCATTTTTCTTTATATTGTTGGGTAAAGCAAGTAAGTAATGAAATGTTTGTGTTAGAAATAACACACGCAATTCAGTATAAAAGATTCAATTACGAAAGTGAAAGAAATTAAGTAGAAGTACTATAGTAGAATTGACAGGGAAATATCAATACGAATGCATGATTTCTTTTTAAAGTCCTTTTGAGTACTGTGTGCTGAACTGGCCACGAAGCCCTGTACCTCTAGCAGCGAGTGGGTACCGAGAGCCCGTGTTTAGGGCGCAAACTCCACTCCCCATCCGTGGAGCCCACACTCCCCATACGCGGAGAAATGTCTTCGCGGTGGGGAAGCGAACGTTCAGAGTGGGCAGGAGGCGTCTCGTGCCAGGAAACGTGGAGGCTTAGTGGGATCAAAGCCCAAGAGACCTGGAAGGGGGCTCCCAGTGGCCAAAGTTATGACAATTGAGCCAAAAATGATAATAAACATTGTTGATAAAAACACTTTCAATCTATGAAAATTCATGAGTCTGTTATGCTCAAAAGGGAAAACGCCAGAAAAAATAATTCAAAATAATGTGTTACAACTGAAACAGCTATTGAACCAATTATACTTTAAAAATTGGGCAGAAAAGGAAAGAATTGAGTATTTATCCTGCCTTTTCAGTAGGGCCCATGTCCAGGTGTAAGGGTATAGTTTAGTTGATGGAGTAAAGCCCTAGTTTATAGAAGGCCCTCTGATAACTAGACATAGAACACCAGTGTCTAGCGGCCCTCGTGAATGATTAGGTGAGAATTACTAGTTGGGGCTGAAATATTGTCTCGTTGGCCTCAGCTGGACCTTCAGAGCAACTGAGAGGAATCAGAGCCAGGCTCCATCAGGAATATAGACCAACAGCCTGTTTTGTGCCCACTGCCCAAGGTGCCTGTCAGCAAGCAGATCTTGGCTTTGAGATCAGCTTTTGTAGTAAAGCTCTCAGGGAGTGCAGCTCATTCTCATGCAGCTTTTCTGTGGAGCTGGGAGCTTCATCACAATCCTGGGAGCCCCGTGGCCACCCCGTGGGCCGGCACCTCCCCCCAGGCCATCGTCTGCCCCCCTCCCACCCCCCATGGCTCCAAGGCCACGGCCCTGCCTGGGGCTACCGCCCCCCCCAGTCACCAAGCTTTGCTCTTGTTGGCTCTCTCCTGGGCCTGAAAAACCAAGTTATTTTGAGACAATGAAATTGATCTCAGAGAGGCAGCAGTGGCCGGTGGCTTGAAGCGCAATCTTAGTTCCCTGCCCAGGAATTGAACCTGGGTAGCCTGGATGGAAACCAGGAACCCTAGCTGCTAGACCAGCAAGCCAGCAGACAAGCAAATTTCCCCTGGCTCTTTCCCCCACAGAAAAATGCATTTCTCCCATAATTCAAAAAGACACATGCACCCCCATGTTCATTGCAGCACTATTCACTACAGCCAGGACATGGAAGCAACCTAAGTGTCCATCATCAGATGAATGGATAAAGATATGGTACATATATACAATGGAATATTACTCAGCCATTAAAAGGAACTGGGTCATTTGTAGAGACGTAGATGGACCTAGAGAGTGTCATGAAGTAAGTCAGAAAGAGAAAAATAAATATTGTATATTAACGCATATATGTGGAATCTAGAAAAATGGTAGAGATGATCTTATTCGCAAAGCAGAAGTAGAGACACAGATGTAGAGAACAAATGTATGTATACCAAGGGGGAAGGAGGGGTGGGAGGAATTGGGAGATTGGGATTGACACATACATATTATTGATACTGTGTATAAAATAGATAACTGAGGAGAACATGCTGTATAGCACAGGAACTCTACTTAATGCACTGTGGTGACCTAAATGGGAAGGAAATCCAACAAAAGGGGATATATGTATATGTATAGCTGATTCATTTTGCTGTACAGTAGAAACTAACACAACATTGTAAAGCAACTGTACTCCAATAAAAATTAATTTAAAAAAATAAACAATGCTGACTGGAAAAATAAAGAAAAATGCATTTCTCAAGGAGACAAAAACTAAAAACAGGCACAAGTTTATTATTAGAGACACAGCACAACAACAAGTGGGAGAGCACACAGAGAAGCAGTTTGTTTAGTTAAGACAGAAGCAGGGCAGAGATGCACCCCTGGAGAGAAAGGGTGGGGCGTCCCCCCTAACGAGCGCAGTAAAGAGGCGATTAAGTCATTTACAGGACAGTCTTCCAGGTCTTTGTTTGCCTTTGGCCAATTATCTGGTTTCTTTCTCCACACCTGATCTCCCCTAGGACCCTCCCCACCGTGCATGTGCAACTTTTTTCCAAGATGGATTCCAGCCCAGAGGCCTACGGGGGGGCCTTGGCGTCACATATTATGGGGTGGTGCCCCCTCCTTTTTGACCCCCAAGGAGTCTTTCTGCACCCGCGCAATGTCTCCCTTGCCCCAAGGATGGGAGATATGCGACCTGTGGATCTATTACTCAAACAAGGGTTAGCTCCTCTCTGTTCCTGCCACGACTGTTATCTTAAAGTGTCCTCAGGAGGCAAAATCCAGCTATTTCCCCGGTTCCTGTTATTTCCATCTCGAAGTACAGAGGGCTGGTTGTAAATATCTAGCCTGGAGCCCACTTGCCTCCTGCCTCAGGAAATGTAACCAGGAGGCTGGTTGTAAATGCCCAGCCTGGAGCCCATCTATCTCCAGCCTCAAAATGACTGGGAAGAACTCTGATGTAATGTCGGGTGTCAGACCCTCAGATGTTGTAACAACTCTTGCTGCTTTCCCGCTACTGTCTGCAAACCTTCCGTACACATGCACCTGAGAAAACGACTAAGAAATCCTGGATGAAAATGTAAAAAGACAAAAGGAGTCATTGAGCCCGACTGGAGGTCCCGAGTGGTCCCCGTGGAGTGTGGTAGGAGCTCTGCAGGGAGGCGTGTGGCAACTGTCACCACCAACACTTATCGCCCCTCTGCTCCTGGGGAGGTGCACGTCCCAGCCCAGGACTCACGCTGTGGGTGGGAAAGATGGGGCAGTGCAGGACGTACTTCACGATGGTCACCTCTGTCCCATGACTTGTCAGAGAAAGGAATGCTCTGTGGCTGAAGCCCTCGTGGCACTTTGGCCCTGACAGTGTCCCTTATCATGGAGGTGTCGTAGCGCATTCGTGGCTTCAAATTCTCTCTGTACTTTATTATTTGAAATGAAAAATATTTTGAGATCTTGAGTAGTTTTAGAGACAACGTTATATGTGGTAATTTAAAAATCTGGAAATGTATTTTTACAGACCCAAATTTGGGTCCACTTGCCCACATGGTAAAGCCAATCCACTGACCCCGGGCTGTGGGGAAGGAAAGTACAGCGTTTACTGCACGCGCCAAGCAAGGAGTCCAGACAGCTTGTGCTCAAAACACCCGAACTCCCTGATGCGTTTCAGGAAAGCATTTTCAAAGGCCAGCTGAGGGAGCAGGGGGTCCCAGGGTGTGTGATCAGCTCGTGCAGAGTTCTCTGATTGGTTGATGGTGAGGTCACAGGGCGGGGTCACAGGAGTTCACATGATCAATCCTTAGGTGCCAGTAGGGCTGGGGGCTACATGCCCATGGTCGTCAAGTAGTTCATTTCTTCCATTTGGTGGCGGCTTTAGCATCTGTAAAACAACTCAGGAAAGGTGCATCAGATACTATGATCTGGGTACTTCAGAACGGAGCTGACGCAGAGGACCTGGGGGAGGGGCCTGTCCCAGGAAGGCCCCATCGGGTCCTGCTCGGTTACAGGATCATTGGGCTTTCAGAGTAATTACATTTTGCATCAACCCAGTCCTTGTGTTTTCATGTTTTAGCTGTGCAGCTGTTGTTACTGTAAATGTGAACTCCTGCTCATCGTTAACATGTTTACGTATTTACATTGCTGGCACTGTTCTCTACTAATACACCCCCAGTGCTCAGGTGTGATGCCCTGAGGACACCCTGAAGGGAGGGGGCACTGCTCTCACAGTGTAGACCAAAGAGCTGCCACATTTTTTCTTTCACCTTTATTGGAGTATAGTTGACAGACAGTGTTGACCACCACATTCTGTGACGACACACTTCAGATGTCTCCACAAGACAGAGCTCTTTATAAGTTCCCAGGAAGAGCACCGAGCTTGCCCAGGCCCTGGCGTCAGTGCTCCCAGGAGGGCTCCTGTCCAGTCCCCATGACAACGAAGTTTTCATACTGCTTGGTCAGTCTGCTTGATGAGGTTTTCACTTATAAATGGAACGCCCACTTGTTTTAAGTGTCCTTTTTGCTAATGAGACACTGGTCATTTTAAAGCAACCAAGAACCTTTACAAAATCTTGTTCCAGAATACAGCTTTTCCTGTTGGTGTCGATGCTGTAGGAAATTAGGGGTCAGATTCCAGCCGTGGAATACTACGCACCCTGCCCCACCTTTTCTCATTGTTCACTTGGAATCCTTGCCTTTGTCCTTGCCAGTACTCGGGACACTGTGCTCAGAGAAAGAGGACAGCTGGGGGCTTCCCGAGACCCCATCAGGGAGCTGCCAGGGTACAAGATCCGTGTCCTCTGTCTGGGCCCCTCAGGACCCTCTCTGATGTGGGCCGTCCACCTTGCGGCTCCCGCGGGACCCCTTCCCCGCACACCTGCCCGTGCACACACCCTGCTCATCCGTGTTCATTCAGAGCATTAGTGACCTTGCTGGCCTCTGCCCGGATTTCCTCACCAGGTGTGAGAGCAGCTCAGGGAAGCAGACTGCTGACTGACGTTATCAGGGCCTCTCCTGCTCCCATCTCTGCAGCCTCTCTCCTGGGCCTGGGGCAGCATCTCTCCCGGGCCCTGGGGCGGCATCTCCGTTTCCAGCCCGGCTGACACCCGCCGGCTACCCCTGCTCCTCACTTAGCACTAGAGACAGGTAGGTAGGACGAGTTTCCCAAGGTGAAAAGGGAAGCGGAAGATCCAAAACCACAAAAACTAACAGTGGTGACTCCGGACAGACGGGACAGGAAGAAAGGCACGAGCCTGCGGTGGCTCCTTTATATGCATCTGTATAGTTTGAATTTCTTACAAGTTGTATTACTTGTATGACAGATTAAGCAGGACGCACGGTTTTAACTGAATTAAACCCATCTCGGCTCTTGTCGCCAGCTCCTTTTAACCACCCTCAACTCCAGGGAGCTGTGGCGGCATGAGCCCGAGGGAGGGAGGACGGCCTGCTCCCGGCTCTCCGCCCCCAGCCCCGGGTGGAGGGGCAGCCGCGTGTCAGGAGGCCCCACCAGGCACTCCCGTGTCCCCCGTGTGGAAGCAGCACCGGTCCAGCTTCACAGGGCTGCGTGTGGCTCAAAGCACATTTCCGAAAGCCTTTGAAGGAACAGAAAAGTGACAGAAACGGTTCAGAGGGAACAGGCTGGCTGAGGTGGTGCTGGGGGTGCAGACCCTGCCGACGCCAGCTCTACACCTGCCGCCGTCATCCATGATTGCCGGAAGACAGGAAATCGTGCTCACGTCCACGGTGAAGGTTGAAAACCTCCAACTAACTGCGCGACGTGACCTGAGGCGCGAGGACTGTGCCCTCAGGACGCGCTCGGTCCTCTGGTCCCACTCCTCGGAGCAGCTCCACCCCTGCCCTGCAGAGCTGGCTCCCTGCCCAGAGGTCAGCCTCCCCTCCCAGCGCCCAGCGCGGCTGGCCACCAGGCCGTCGACACGTGCTGTGGGCCTGCAAGCCCCACGGCTTCCCTGGAAACAGCACAGATGTTAGCTGACCTGCCTCAGGGGGAAACTCAAGCCCAGGACACTTCCGGACAGCCTGCAGTCAGCTAGTTCGGGGCAGTTTTTTTTTTTTTTTTTAATTTTATTTATTTATTTATATTTATTTTTGGCTGTGTTGAGTCTTCGTTTCTGTGCGAGGGCTTTCTCTAGTTGCGGCAAGCGGGGGCCACTCTTCTTCACGGCACGCGGGCCTCTCACTGTCGCGGCCTCTCTTGTTGCGGAGCACAGGCTCCAGACGCGCAGGCTCAGTAGTTGTGGCTCACGGGCCCAGTTGCTCCGCGGCACGTGGGATCTTCCCAGACCAGGGCTCGAACCCGTGTCCCCTGCATTGGCAGGCAGATTGTCAACCACTGTGCCACCAGGGAAGCCCCAGGGGCAGCTTTTAGGTGCAGTGCTTGGGTGCCTTTTCTAATGTTTGCCCATTGAAAGAGCGCATTATGAAGAGCTGGGAATGTGGATGCTTTCCCGAAACTGGCCCCCAGCTTGTCACTTCCCCAGCCATCTTAATCATTTTCAAGGAGTTCCACTTTTCACCTGTAATTGACCTTTCAGGGATATAGTTCTTCAGTTTCTTAACAAACATAACAAGGTAATTAATCATGCTCATTTGACAAACATTTAAATCATTTATTGCCATTAATTTACAGCATTTCAATATACACACTGCATGGAAATACAAATACCTTTTCAAACACTGGCAATGTGATTTTAGGTATGTGGCCAGCTGTCAGCTGTCTCATTCATGGTCATTAAACGAAAGGTCACGATTTCTGAGTACTTAAATGCTGATGGTTACAAATTTTGTTCTCTTCAGTTTTTCATTAAGTAAATTCTAACAGATAATATACATATTACTGCAGATAAAACCATCATTGGGAAGTATTAAATTGATTGCATATTTGAGCTACTCTTTCTGAAGAGAAGTAAAATATTCAGTACTTGTAAGGCAGCAGAGAGTAGGTTTAGGAACTCCCTGCTATTTCTAGAAAAATAGTCTGGTTAGTAACGATAGCATTCCGCATATTTTTCTTAGCAAGACTGTTCATTATGATGAAACCTGTGACTGAGCAGCCGCGGCTGGCAATGCCATCCCTTCAAAACGCCGGCTCTTCATTTTCCATTGTTATGCTGAGGCCTTTTTAGACATCCTGGGAAGAAGCACAAAGGCAAATTCAAAGAGAAACAAAACTTCACCGCCAGCCTCGAAGGCCCTGGAGGGCTTTAAGAAGACACCTTTACGTTAACATGTATTTCAAGTCACGATGTCATAAGAACAGTAATACCCTATTTCATGCTAATTTTCATGTTTAATAAGTGAATTCTCATTGCACTGTCTCAACGGCGCGGTCCCTGTTTTAAATTCTCAGCGTATTTCTGCTCTGCAGCGAGTCTCCCCAGCCACACACAGTCACGCCCCGCCCCAGCTCCTCAGAACACAAAGGGTCAGTGGGGTCTACTTACTCGTGCCGGAGCAGCCGTCCGCCCTGGATGAGCTGGGCTACTTCGTTTGTGGCGTGGCAGGCGAACAGAAGCCAGTTCCGAGGCTGCACCTTGTAGGCGAATCTCATGAACGTCAGGGAGTAACAGCAGAGGGCTGCCGGGGACACGCGAGACAGTGACTTAGGGCCTCCCGCTGAGGGCTGACAGGGCTCAGCTGCCTCGAAAACAGAACCTCTTCTGCTAAGACCTTTACAGATGATGCAACTTATTGCTTAAATGCTTCCCTGAATGGGAAACTCATCAGATGGTTTGCACCACTGTTAGGTATTCTGTTACTTATTACTTAAACAGGTAAAGAACATAATGTCAGTGAGCTGACATCAGTTCTAACCTCCTTTTCTGTCCCCTCGAGTGGTTTATAGTCCCTTATCTGACAGAACTGCTATTTAATCCCCTCAACAAGTTTTATGTTCAAATATCAGGATTTCAAGTAAACTTAAAGATCCTTTTTCCAAATAAAGTTCAAGAGGACAACGCTCTTTAACTAGGGGCACTAAATCTGAAAGGCAAACAGGACCTTAATAAATACTTCCAACTACAGTAACCCTTTTTCTCCCTTACCACGAGGAGTAACACCCATCAATGACGTCAGGCGCTTTACATTACTTTCTAATAGTGACTTTAGTGTCTGGTGCTACAAACTTGAAATGTAAGCAGGAGCTGTATTATGCTATAATTTTATATATAAAGATCCTCCCAATTTTTCAAATCTGCATCCTTACCAAATGTCATCCGCCCACTGATAATCTCCGGAGACTTCTTCATGTCATTGATGGCGGCAATGGGAAGACCCCAGTTGGCTACTGGGCCCCAAAAGTGCTGTTAAAAAATGAGGAGAGAAAGAAGAGGAAAAGTCAAGACGGAGCGGTGAAGAGCTACAACTTCTCTTAAACAGTAACGTGAAATGTGCGGTTAACTGGGGAAGGTTACCATGCAGGCATTCAGTTGTGCAAGTATGTGCCTAAGAATCAGCAGTTCTCACAAGGTGAGAGCCCCAAACCAGAAGGGATCAGGCACTCTACCAAGGTCCCTACCAACTTCCAGATCACAACTAAGTAATCTCAGACTGTCCCGTTTTGAGAATTTTCAAATGAGATTAACTTCTTACACAAGTCACTCGTGCTACAACCTAAACCTGGTACAACCATTCTCTGTAATGTAACGTTTAAATCTATCAAACTTTTTTCAAATTTTCATTAAGATATTTGTCAACATCTCTTAAAATGCAGACCCTAAGTTGGATACTTTTTCTGAAGAGAGTAACTTAATAAGGGAAGAAATTGCTTTTCAGCTCATATGAGCTATATGAAGATCAGAGAACCTAAAAATCTACACTCAGAGCCCCCGATAATGAGAAGTTAAACTGAACATTAATTTTGAAGGAACAGGAACAGCCTATATTTAAGAAGTGGATCAGGAGTTTCTCATGTGCGACCACGGCCGCCCCAGGCACCAAAATTAAGTTGTCCACGTTGAACAGCAGCAACATCCAATTTAATTTAACTTCTGAGGTTGAAGTGAGTCCAGGGGCTTTTCCCATTAAATTAAAAATTGTTTTATTTATGTACAATTTGCAAGTAATGCTTTAAAATATGAAGGAGGGAATTCCCTGGAGGTCCAATGGTTAGGACTTGGCACTTTCACTGCCATGGCCCGGGTTCCACCCCTGGCTGGGGAACTAAGATCCCGAAAGCCGTGCAGCACGGCCAAAAATAAAGTGAAAAACAAAAAATAAAATAAAATTTGAAGGAAACCACACACTGTTGGGTAAAGACCCTTTTCAGTTATCAGAACATTAAGCAGTGCTTTATTTCTGCCTATCAGAGCATTTAAGATAAACTCAGGCTGCAAAATACCTTTCTAGACCTGCACTTCTAATACTGACCAAGAGTCATTAAAATCCAAAAACTTTGTAAGAATGAGAAACAAGGAAATGCAAGAAAAATAAATGAGAATTACCTTTGTCATGATCTAAGAATATTCTGAAACGTTTACGTAACGTGGTTAATGTAAGCATGAGGCCTCTGCCTTAAATAGCTATAAAACTGTCAGAGCTGTTCTACTGCCAGCATGGTGAGTACTGCAGAATCTCACATCTGAGTTATGGACGCTGTAACTCAGGCACAGTTGGTATAAAGAATCTTTGAGGTTCTGGGGTGGCTATTTAGTCCTCCTGCTTTCAGACTGGATTTTGTCTCAGCTACTCATTGCTGAAACTTTCATGTTTCTTGTACCTGGATGAAGCCTGGTCATTTTCCTCCTTCCTCATCCTCCAGACCTCTGGAGATGGAGTATCTAGCCCTCCTCACCTACCTGCTTGTTTCCATTCCTGTCCTTTCCTTTGTGTCCCTTCACTTTCAACTCTCTATTACTCCAGGGATGTTCGTCTCCTCCTTTTTTTGACCACGTCAGTCTATCCCCATCGCTTGGCTGTTTAATCACTTTCCACTGCTCTGCTCTACTCTGCACGGTGGCCCCCAGGTCCACGCATTACGCACACACTCAGGGCTGCCCTGAGGGGCTCAGCCATGCCAGGCGTCTGCGCTCACAGCTGCGGCCAAGTAGTAAGAGGCCGCGGCATAAATCTGAAACCTGAGGCAGCCCGGGGGACTTCTGGTCACAAGACAGTATTCAAAGTTTTACTGTGGTGAGCGTAGGGCTATATGAAGCAGAGTTCTGTAAGTTAAGGGCTATATATACACTTGTGATTATAAGCATTGCGATATACTTAAGAGATATTTCATAAAAAGAACGTAAAAGGTAAAGATAATTTCAACACTAGTTACTAAAATATCTAACCACAGAAAGTTAATAATACATCTTTTCTATCGAGTACAAGATTCTAGTTCTCACTTCCCTTTTCTGGAATACATGTGTGGTCTGTGCTCTGTCAGATATTCATCAGTCAAGGCACTGGTCCTGCAGAGGAGTTAGTGCCCAGAGTGGAACCGGAGGACCGAGGGGTCACCGGAGGCGCCCTTGGCCCGGGACCCACAAGGGCGTGGCACGATGGCTATCTCCTGTCCATACTCTGTTACTGCAGAAAGTGTGCAGAAGCCTGATATGAAGAAGCGACAGGTTCTTACCGTGCTGTTTTGTGAGGCGTCACCGAGGTTCAGACAGGAGAGACATGCGGGGAAAACAAAAAGATCAGATGCTTTGAAAGGTTTCCGTTACGTCAGCCTCATACATGCGTTCAAGTTCAGTAACAGAACGACAACACTAGCAGCACGTACTCTTCTTTTGTCTTGAGAAGATCCAGTGATATTTCTAACAATGACTTTGACCTAATGAGAGTAAACCTTAATTTTATGAAACGCTACCTTAATCCTTAGAAGTGAGGCTATCCAATAGGAATATGATGCAAGTCACGAACGGGAGTCACATGAAATTTAAAAATTTCTAGAAGTCATGTTAACAAAAGTGAAAACCAACAGGAGTTAATTTTATTATTTATTCCAACATTTCTAAATATTTTAATTTGAACATGTAATCAATAAGAACCTACTGACGAGGTATTTTACATTCTTTTTCAGCACTGAGTCTCCGAGATCCAGCGGGTGCCGACGCTGCCCCACACCTCGGCTTGGACTGGCCACCCTCCACGAGCCCCCCTGCCACCTGGGGCTTGTGGCTCTCAGACTGGACAGCACGGGCTTACAGGGGGCATTTCTTTGAAAATGGCAAGTTGGAGAGAAGCACAAGGCTGCAGAATTCTACCAGCAACGGACTTTCCATTTTTACTTACTAACAGGCTCTCACCAGAATGTCAGCTCCCAAAAATAGGCGTGTAATTCCATATTCTGTTCACAGCTGAAACTCTGGCCCAAGTGGTGCCCAGAATTCACAAGGCACTCAAAAAATGTTTGCTGAATGAACGAAGAGGAAAATCTTCTAATGTTAAGTGAATTGTTTTCCTGAATGTTAAAATTAATACCATTCAGAAATACGTCGAACTACTTTTACTTCTGAGATGGCAATTCTTCTTTTCAGGATATAGCTTAATTGTTCTGATAAGGCAAACTCTTAAAAGTGTAGCTCCTGAAAGAATTACTGAAATAAAACGATAAAATCCTCTATACACACTGTCACGTCCAAACAACTCCCCTAGTTGTTTTGATGCAGGGGTCGAGGAGGCTCTAATTTCCAGCATGAGAGTATTTGCTGATGATGCTAATAATATACTTCAAATAGGTTCTACTATGAAATACGAACAGCCTAGAGAGAGTCCGTCTTTCAATGTTAAGTGCATTGTTTTAATAGATTATGTTTCAACTGTGGTAACAAATTACGTTGCCAAGACTGTATTTCCCAGCAAGTCCAGGCGGAGCACAGAGTCTGGACGGCCGAGAGGGTGATTCCCTTATCAGGTCAGAGGGCAGGATCCAGTCATTTATGGACTATTCACCTGTGGTGTCACTCTCCTTTGTTCAGGATTTGAACACAGGCCTTTTATTTATCTATAAATTATCAACGGCACATTTTTTTCCTACAAAAATATTTTAAAAGATGTAGTTCTTAAAATCTAAATTGTCAACTCGGAGATAATTTAGTTTTCAATTCAGGACTCTTTCCTTGAGTTGTACAATAGTTCAAATTCTACCCTATTTTACAAAAGGCAGATTATAAAGGAATGTGAAGGAGGAATTAACTTCTGCCGTCATACCCTGCTCAATCCAAAAGTCCTATGTGAAAGTGACCACAAAAATAATGTTGATCACATCACTTTAATAGTGGTTTAATGACTATAAGCCAATCTGAGAATAAATTTATTCTAAACATCCCTGGGAAATACAAAATGCCACAACTCAACATTCCTTAATTCTATGTCAGAACTGTCCAAAACATGCATCAACTACTCAGTCAAAAAATCTGAACAGCATATTTGTGCAGAGCCAAACTAGAAAAGAAAAGCTTCCTAGTATGTATTAGTTTCTGTTCCAAAGAAAGATAAACTTATAAGCAACACAAACTGCAGTTGGGGGACAATAATGTTACAACTGTGTGGAGGGGCTTCCCTGGTGGTGCGGTGGTTGAGAATCTGCCTGCCAATGCAGGGGACACGGGTTCGAGCCCTGGTCTGGGAAGATCCCACATGCCGCGGAGCAACTAGGCCCGTGAGCCACAACTACTGAGCCTGCGCGTCTGGAGCCTGTGCTCCGCAACAAGAGAGGCCGCGACAGTGAGAGGCCCGCGCACCGCGATGAAGAGTGGCCCCCGCTTGCCGCAACTAGAGAACGCCCTCGCGCAGAAACGAAGACCCAGCACAGCCAGAAATAAATAAATAAATAAATAAATATTAAAAAAAAAAAAAAACTGTGTGGAAAATACCCTTGACTTTCTCTTTATTTGGTATGTTGCTTGTATTTTATTTCAGTGAAGGTTAAAACAAGCTCAAAATGCGTAAGGGTTTTCTCGGTTCACTTACGACCTTGAATTCCTGTGGAGGAAACACCGGTCTCCCACGTTAGGAACGACGATGGAGGTGGCAAAGGAGGATGAGTTCACCCCGCATAAACTTCATCCTCTTTTTCTCCTGAATTTGGAATCTGTTTGCTTGGCTCCAGGTTCCTTCTAAGCTCATTTTTATTTTCTTAATGTCTTCTCGGCATTGCCAATCTGTTTCTTCCTTTCCTAAAACTACTGACAGTAACTGTTCGCTTTCTCCGAAAGTGCTGTGAGTAATTCAGGTAATTTATAACTTGCTTCCACAGTACTAAAAGGATCTAAGCAACAGCCTAGCAGAGTCTGTTTATAGCACCACTGAGAGTGGGGTAAGACTTGGAGATATTCTAACTGCAATTCTCTTACAGGCTGAAAATGCTCACCACCATTTCATTTATGCTCACCAACTTTTACCTGATTTTCTATTTCTAGTTCAAGTTAAAATGAGAGAGAGTTTTAACAATCAGAATGTGTGATATTCAACTGTATTTAGATGGTCAAAACTAAACTGGACGGCAGAGAAGAGATTGCTGTGGCCAGTTGTGCTTCAACACTTTCAGCCTCAGTAACTTTCTGAAGGTCATTTACAGACAGGGAAGTAAGGCCGGGGCGGGTATGCAAGCAGCATGGCAGAGAAGGGAGGCAGACACAGGAAAAGTAGGTGCAAAGAAAGTACCTGAAACCTTCTTTTCAAAACCATTTTTGTGCATAACTATTTCCCTTTAAATCTTAACCGACTTTCCTGTTTTGGCTTCACAGGTTTGGCGTCCAGAGGGTCTCAACTTTTCCGCTCGGTTTGGATCTCAGTTTTTCCATATGGCAAGTGAAGTGTTGGACTATCTGATGTCTGAGGTCCATTCCAGCTCTAACATCCTATAACTTGTAAAAGATTCCCTGTTTTCCACTGCAACTTCTCACTTGGGTAGTAAATATAAATTCTTAAAGCTCTCCTGGAAACTTAGAAGTTAAAATAACTTAGAATAGATAACCTTATTAACTGGAGAATATTCACTGCAAACAGCCGGCTCACTTGGGATTTACAAGAGCGTGCTGACTGATTAACTGACTCTCAAATACTCGTGATCTAGGTTCTACTTAAGAAAACATTCTTTGCACATATATCCAAATACATATGTGCACGTATACATCCGTTCACTTCTCTGAGGGAGGGGAGTAAATCTCTAGGATAAATACACACAGACCTTGACTGATTCAGTCACTAGAACATACATCTTACCTCAAAACTTAGCTGCTCATTCTAATTTATTTTTCTTAACCAAAATTCAGGAGGGAGAAGAAGAGAAGAAGAGCAAAAAAGAGAGCTGTCTGCTTTTACTCCACCAATAACGTATGTGAGGAAATAGTTTATTTAAAAAAAACAAAACAAAAGGATAACAGAGATCCAGGAAGTTCTTGATTCAAGATTTTCATTAAAATAGGTAAGAAGAAATCAGTGAAAGGAAAGATGGAAGGCATCAAAAGGAGAGTACCAGGAACCCAGGGATTAAACGTGGAATATTGATAACAATAAAAATAGAACATTTACTTTTGTAATATACACAGCACTACGCTGTGTCGTCAAACAGCTACCAAAGCACAAAACACTAAGCAGTTTGTCCAAGACTACACAGCTGGAAAGCAAAAAGGCTGGGATTCAAACCCATCACTCAAACTCATCACCTAGGTGTAATAATACTGCCATCACATCCAACAAAAACTGTCAATAATTACTTAATATTTTAATACTAAGACCCAATTTCAATGCCCCAGTTGTCCCAGTAATGCCTTTTATAGCTGTTTTTTCCCATATCAGATCCAATCAAAGTCCACACACTGCCTTTGGTTAGAGCCTGTTCTTTTAACTCCTGTTCCTCGATGAAAAAAAAAAATCAACATTTTAAAATACACTTGGAACTTCACTTTAGTAAGAAAGACATTTCAGTCTTATCCATAAAATGTAATTGACAGGAGGTTATAATCTATGTAAAGTATGACTTTAAATTTTTGCTAAAAATTTCAACTATGTTGTTAATAAAATGACTTTTAAAATTCTAGAGCAGTTTTAGTTTGGAAAACCTCTACACCCCTTTGGCAGGCTGTAAAAAGAACGCTAGAGAGCTTGAGTTGTTCAGGAGTGCAAATGATTGATGAGGTGAGAAGGCACAGGGCCCCGTTTCTCATTGGAAGAGAATATGAAATTGTCTTCTTATGGCTTTATTTATTTGCAAAAGCAAAGCAGGGGCTGTGAGCAAGAAGATTAGAAGAACAAACAGGGGAAATGTTCCTCTAATAAATGCTGGGAAGAAGCGATTCTCTTTCTGGAGAAAAAGCTAATAAAAGAGCTTCTGCTGAGCGTTTTGATATCAGCCCAATCACTCAACCACTGCTCTGCAGGCTGGCATGAAATCCCACTGCTGCCAAGAGCAGCAGGGAAAACAAGGCCAGTCGGACATCTCACTTCATCTGTTCAGTCCACAGAAGTATTTCCAAGTCAAAATCACAGAGCTTTACGCCTCATGAAACTGAGCGGGACCCTACAGGGCCTTCCTGAGTACAAAAGCCCCTCTGTGTCCCCAGTTTCTTGTTGTAGAAAAAGGCTTTAGTCTTCCAGGCCTTCCCCAAGTTCCCAAGGGCGGACTCAAGCAGTTGCTAATGCGGGAAGTGAGGGAACGCAGGAAGAAGGGAAAGCAGTTAAGCAAGAGAAGTAATGACAGCTTAAACAATAGTTCAGCGATCAGACAGAGTCCTAGTTCCTCCTGAAGGGAGATACATGTCAATCTAACACATATCTTTGAGTTGTTCTGCAGGAACTAAGGCTCCCACCCAGGCGGAGGATGGTCACTGCATTCCCACCGCAAGAAGTAGCCTTCAGACTAGCTGGAAACAGAAGTTGACATTAAGATTCCCCAAACATCACCCTGTTACCTCACCACCTACCGGTCAGAAGAAAGTCCACAAGCTGATCACGCACCCTGCAACCCTCACTCCGAATGTGTCTTTAAAAGCCCCTCCCTGAAAGCCATCTGGGAGTTCGCGTCTCTTGAGCATGAGCTGCCCCTTCTCCTTGGTTGGCAGGCGCCCTGCAGTAAACGCTGTACTTCCCTTCCCCACAACCAGTGTCAGGAGACTGGCTTTGCTGTGTGTCGGGTGCACAGACTCAAGTTCCGTTCAGTAACACTCACACTTAAGATTTTAACTTTTCCCGTAACAGTACACTTTTTTAAATGTTTCTGCTGCAAAAATAGCAAGATATAATAGAAATATGTAGTGATTTGGGGTTTCCAAGTATTTTCACGTCCCTCATCCGGTTTAATTTTCTCAACAACCCAACCAGATAGGCACTGTCATTAAACCCATTTCACAGACAGGGCAACAAAAGTCCACTGAGATTGACTGCTGGGGATCCCTTGGCTAGAAGTCATTCTTCGGAATCCTAGCTGGGTGTCCTAGCAGGCAGCACTTGCCTGGACACTGCAATTCTCTTTTTTTCCTCATTTAGTCAGAGCTGAATACAATTAAAGCAATACTAGAGAAGGCATGTAAACATTAAAGCTACATGAACTTAATCTTTGAAAAAAGGTTAGACCATATATCAAAGTATTCAATTGAAATACCTGGCTCACAGACACCTGTCTAGTAAAAAAACCATAAATTTAGAAAAGCAGGGCTAACTCTCTTCCTTGAAAATACATATATTTTACAAATTCTTCCTGTGTAATAAAACATTAGGTAATCATCAGCATATTTCTAATATGGATAAGACTTTATTCTTAATTATGTCATACAGTTTTATCCTTAGCTGTACTTAACTATTAGGAAGGCTCATACAAAGGAGAAACATGAGTAAAAACCTAAGGTAATATGTGAAGTCACAGAGAAACTTAACTGCAGGGACTAAGAACACAGCCTCCCATGACTACTTTCCTCAGATTTCCCCAGCACATTAATCTCGTAAATACTCTGCTGCACAGTAGTAAACATCTGTCCTAATTAATTACGGTCCTATGCAAGTACACAAAGTAATTAATTACGGTCCTATGCAAGTACACAAAGTAATTAATTACGGTCCTATGCAAGTACACAAAGTAATTAATTACGGTCCTATGCAAGTACACAAAGTAATTAATTACGGTCCTATGCAAGTACACAAAGTAATTAATTACGGTCCTATGCAAGTACACAAAGTAATTAATTACGGTCCTATGCAAGTACACAAAGTAATTAATTACGGTCCTATGCAAGTACACAAAGTAATTAATTACGGTCCTATGCAAGTACACAAAGTAATTAATTACGGTCCTATGCAAGTACACAAAGTAATTAATTACGGTCCTATGCAAGTACACAAAGTAATTAATTACGGTCCTATGCAAGTACACAAAGTAATTAATTACGGTCCTATGCAAGTACACAAAGTAATTAATTACGGTCCTATGCAAGTACACAAAGTAATTAATTACGGTCCTATGCAAGTACACAAAGTAATTAATTACGGTCCTATGCAAGTACACAAAGTAATTAATTACGGTCCTATGCAAGTACACAAAGTAATTAATTACGGTCCTATGCAAGTACACAAAGTAATTAATTACGGTCCTATGCAAGTACACAAAGTAATTAATTACGGCCCTATGCAAGTACACAAAGTAATTAATTACGGCCCTATGCAAGTACACAAAGTAATTAATTACGGCCCTATGCAAGTACACAAAGTAATTAATTACGGCCCTATGCAAGTACACAAAGTAATTAATTACGGCCCTATGCAAGTACACAAAGTAATTAATTACGGCCCTATGCAAGTACACAAAGTAATTAATTACGGCCCTATGCAAGTACACAAAGTAATTAATTACGGCCCTATGCAAGTACACAAAGTAATTAATTACGGCCCTATGCAAGTACACAAAGTAATTAATTACGGCCCTATGCAAGTACACAAAGTAATTAATTACGGTCCTATGCAAGTACACAAAGTAATTAATTACGGTCCTATGCAAGTACACAAAGTAATTAATTACGGTCCTATGCAAGTACACAAAGTAATTAATTACGGTCCTATGCAAGTACACAAAGTAATTAATTACGGTCCTATGCAAGTACACAAAGTAATTAATTACGGTCCTATGCAAGTACACAAAGTAATTAATTACGGTCCTATGCAAGTACACAAAGTAATTAATTACGGTCCTATGCAAGTACACAAAGTAATTAATTACGGTCCTATGCAAGTACACAAAGTAATTAATTACGGTCCTATGCAAGTACACAAAGTAATTAATTACGGTCCTATGCAAGTACACAAAGTAATTAATTACGGTCCTATGCAAGTACACAAAGTAATTAATTACGGTCCTATGCAAGTACACAAAGTAATTAATTACGGTCCTATGCAAGTACACAAAGTAATTAATTACGGTCCTATGCAAGTACACAAAGTAATTAATTACGGTCCTATGCAAGTACACAAAGTAATTAATTACGGTCCTATGCAAGTACACAAAGTAATTAATTACGGTCCTATGCAAGTACACAAAGTAATTAATTACGGTCCTATGCAAGTACACAAAGTAATTAATTACGGTCCTATGCAAGTACACAAAGTAATTAATTACGGTCCTATGCAAGTACACAAAGTAATTAATTACGGTCCTATGCAAGTACACAAAGTAATTAATTACGGTCCTATGCAAGTACACAAAGTAATTAATTACGGTCCTATGCAAGTACACAAAGTAATTAATTACGGTCCTATGCAAGTACACAAAGTAATTAATTACGGTCCTATGCAAGTACACAAAGTAATTAATTACGGTCCTATGCAAGTACACAAAGTAATTAATTACGGTCCTATGCAAGTACACAAAGTAATTAATTACGGTCCTATGCAAGTACACAAAGTAATTAATTACGGTCCTATGCAAGTACACAAAGTAATTAATTACGGTCCTATGCAAGTACACAAAGTAATTAATTACGGTCCTATGCAAGTACACAAAGTAATTAATTACGGTCCTATGCAAGTACACAAAGTAATTAATTACGGTCCTATGCAAGTACACAAAGTAATTAATTACGGTCCTATGCAAGTACACAAAGTAATTAATTACGGTCCTATGCAAGTACACAAAGTAATTAATTACGGTCCTATGCAAGTACACAAAGTTCATTTTTGGAAAGTCAAGAGTGAAGCTTCTGTTTCCAAATTTACCACGTGGCAGACAATTATTTTTCTTACCCTACTGCCCTTTAAAATTACAAGCAAACAGTATTTGCAATAAAATTCAGAATTTAAAAAAATTAATCCTGCTTTTTTTTTTTACTGGTAAAATGAAGCTGCTTTCATACTGGACCCTATGGATAGTTATTTCTCCTCAGCTGTCATCACTTTACCTCTTTACTACACTAACCTGTTAAAAAATACTGCAGCCCTACACTTACCTGGGTTTAAAAAAATCACACAAAGAAAAACTAAAATGTATACACCTAAATAAACTATATAAAACGGTTTTAAAGTTATATTAAATACATGAAATAAAAAGCAGGCATCTCAAGATTACAAGCGAAAATAAAATACAGAAAGTGGGACTTCCCTGGAGATCCAGTGGTTAGGACTAGCGCTTCCAATGCAGGGGGCGAGTGGTCCCTGGGTGTGGGCGGGGCGGGGGGGGGGATTAGGATCCCGCCTGCCGAGCGGCGAAGCCAAAAAATAAAATATACGAAGTGTCTTTAGGCTTTTCATCCTGCCGATGCCCTTTCTTTCTAATTGGAAATGAACACTTAATGGAAAGCAGAATATTAAAAAGTATGCCCTTGGTTGGCAGAATATTCGTATGTTAGATTTGATTCCGTCCCACGCTTGACGCCCTGAAGTTGCGAAATCCGAAGGGCGAGGTCGACCCGGCGGGCTCAGTGCCCTTGTCGCGGAAAAGGAGCACCTGCGGCTCACCTTCCACCGAGCGATGCCGGGACGCGCCCTCCCAGCCCGCGCCCGGGGCAGGTCCGCCGCACACCTGGGCGCACACCTGCCGAGCAGGTGCAGCGAGCCGGAGCCCCGGCCCCACTCGCCGGACCGGGCCCGCTCTCGGCGCCCGCCCGCGCCGGGGTGGGGGTCCCCCCGCCAGGGCTCCGGCCCGCCCCGCTGCCCCACTGTCCGGAGCCCCCTGCGCCACTACCCCGGGACCCCGCCCGGCTGCCTGGACTCCCGCCCCGCGGCCGGGAGCCCCAACCCCTCTGTCCGCAACCCCCCGCCCCGCCGCCCCGGAATCCCCGCCCCGCTGCGCGGAGCCCACCCCGCTGCCCGCACCCTCGCGGCCCCTCGTCCCGGCGGCGTCGGCTCCGCAACCCGAAGCCCTCGGCGGCTCCGGCCCCGGGGACTCGTCACCTCATGAGGTAGTCCCGGAAGTCCTTGCTCCGGACATAGTCCGCCGCCTTCCGCACCAGCGCGCCCGCCATGGCCGCGCCGGACACCAGGCCGCCCGCGATGCCCTCGGCGCCGTTTCTCGGAGCCCAATGACACCCGGCGGAGCGGACAGCGCAGACACCGCACCCGCCCGCCGGCGTGCCTCACGACAGCTCGGCCCCACCTTACGGTCGCGGCACGCCGCCTGGCTCTGGGCCAATGGGAGGGCGCAGGGCGGGAGGCGGCGGCACGGATTGGCTCACGCTCATCGCACACCTCCTCCCCGCCCCTCGGCAGCGCGTGGGGGCGAGGCCTGCTGCCGTAAAACGGCCGGGGCCCGGCGGCGATTGGCTGGCGGTTGCTAGGCACCCGCGCTGGCGCGCTCCGGGCGGGTAGATGACTGTCCGAGGGCGCGCGGGAGTGTCCCAGCCGCCCGCATCTCGTGGGCCTTTGCAACGTCCGCGAGCCCCCGCGGCCGCCCGGGCCCGCAGGCTCCGGACCGGAGGTGGGCGCCGGGAGGAGCGCAGCAGGGGCGCGCGGGCTGCGTCCCCAGTTGCCGCTACACGTGCCGGAGAGCAGGTCCTCTAGCTCGGGACCAGCGCGGGAACCGCAGCGCCACGTGTGGGGCGCACCGCGTGGAGAGGGAGACGTGGGAGGTTCCGGCTGTTCAGGGCTTTGTTTTGTTTTTGTTTATTGTAAATGTTTTACACTGGCCAAAACTGTAGACGGCTGAGTCATCTAAAATGCCCCGATGAGAGCATGGGGGCAGAGACCCTCGGGCATCTCTAGCAAGGACTTCAATTGGAATGTAAACACCATTATTTTTAATATGGAAGGATTGGAAATGAGTTACATATCCACCAAAGGGACAGAGTCAAATAAATCGTGGTGCATCCATTCCATCATCGAATACTATACGGTAGTTTAAAAGAATAAATGAACTATGTGTGCTGATATGGAAAGATCTTTAAAATTTATAGGGAAAAAAATCAAGGTGCAGAATCCTGTGTGAAGTATGCCAGTCATTTGTACATAGGGACAAAGAAAGTATAAATTTGTCTCCAAAGATAGAAGAGAAATGTTAGTGGCTACCTCTAAGGAGGGCTAAGGGGGTGAGGGATGGAGGGAAACTTCACTGTATACTCTTGTTCCTTTTGAAGCTTGTACAATGAACATATGCTATCTATTCAAAATAAAAAGCATTAAAGAAGAAATGAAATGCCTTTGAGAGTTAAAATAGCATTCGTTTCATTGAATCAGATTTATTTCCTGTTAGAATGTCTACGGGTCACACCTAACCTTGATCTCCTGTGAAAGTATATCTTAATACGCAATGTTGCAATACCATAATAACACCAGGAAGGCCCTTAGATTCCACTGGTGCTTTATGGTGGAGATAGGAATGTACGACCTAGAAGGACCAAAGCGGTCTTTATTATTCATAATATTATTAATACCTCCCATTTGTTGACCAAGAGGCACTTTATTTATGTATTTATTTTTGGCTGTGTTGGGTCTTTGTTGCTGCGCATGGGCTTTCTCTAGTTGCCGCGAGCGGGGGCTACTCTTCATTGCGGTGCGCAGGCTTCTCATTGCGGTGGCTTCTCGTTGCGGAGCACAGGCTCTAGGCACGCGGGCTCAGTAGTTGTGGCGCATGGGCTTAGTTGCTCTGCGGCATGTGGGACCTTCCCAGACCAGGGCTCGAACCCTTGCCCCTGCATTGGCAGGCGGATTCTTAACCACTGCGCCACCAGGGAAGTCCCAAGAGGCACTTTTCAAATGTAATTTCTCCTCCTCACAGCAACCCAGAAGGTGGGTGTAAGGAAACTGAATGGCTTTTTAAATAAAACCAAACTGTGTCTGCCCCCTGCCATGTGAGAAGGGGCTCCTGGATCTCAGTGGTTCAGTCTTATCCCCTAATATTTTTCTTTCCCTCATCAGCAGTGGTTCTGAAACTTGAGCTATCAGAAGAGCCCCCCCAACCTCAAAGCCTCAGGAGGTCCAGAGTGGAGCCCTGAGCCTCACTGTCAAGTGACAGCACTTGGAGAAAGGCTGCTGAGGTCACCTGCCCCAATTACTGCTGTCCTCTCTTGGCTGGCCTTGAAGACTCAGCTTTCCCATTTGGGCCTCAGCTGGGCTTTTGAGCTTTCCATTGGTTTCCCATTGTGTGGAGGAATGTCAACTGGAGTATTTAAGTATAGGAATATACTGGATAAAGGAATATATAAATGTCCTACTAAGTAGCTAACCTGGGGTCTGAACCCCGTTCTCTTACTCTGAGAGCCATACTTTCTCCACTATTTCAAATGTTGGGACAAAGAGGACTTTCATGTTAATAGTATCTTTGCTACTTTAAATATGGAACAGGCGCTATGGTCTAATGTATAAGAAAACATAACAGTAGATAAGAAACCCAGCTACATTATTTCCTAAAGCTTCAGAAAGGCCCAACCCTCCGTGGTCCCTGCACGGACAGAGTATGGGAGGTGAAGATGCAAACATCACTGGCTACTTTGAATCCCAGGTTTGCGAAAGTGACTGCAAAGGCCTAGCAGTGAGTGGGAACTCGCATGCCCATCCAAGTCCAGGAAAGGCAGTCACCGCCGAGGCTGCACGCAGAGCTTCCCTGTCGACAGGAGCAGACTGTGAGCTTGGACAGATTGCTGAAGTCCGAGGTTGGAGGGAGGCTGGCCCCGGGTTCAGGGCACCCGCATGGCCAGCTCTGTTTGTACAGACTGTGTTTACATACACTGTGTGTGCAACAGCAGTGCTTGTGCTGTAGGAGGGCGGGGGTGTCCTCTGGCTGGGTGTCCCGTGGAGAGCTTCACGGCACGCAGGTCTGTGATGCTTCGTACAGTAGGAGAGCTTCCATATGGTATAAACAAGCTGCATTTTCTCACCTAAGTATCAAAATAGAAAAAAAAAAACAGTAGGTCTAATCATGAGCTGACACACTGAATTCCACAGGTCACAGATCATATAATCTGTTATGATGAAAAGAGGAAACATCTGAGGAAGCACTTAGTGGATGATAAAAGTGTCATAAATGTAAAGAGGTATTGTTTTTGTCCTTCTGCCCGGTTTTCTTTTGTCCCAACACCTGCCTTTCTTGGGTTCCGGTTAGGCAGGCACGGGTCAGTTTGGTTAGCTTAGAGTAAACCAAGGGACTCCAGGACTTCGACGAGAGCCATGACACTTAAATTCAAAAGCCAAAGTACCTTTTCGAATCTGAAGGCATAACATCTTAGCCAAGTTAGCTCCTCCTGTCTGGCCTGAAATTAATCCGCTGTGCTGCCCACAGGGCTTGGAGAATTAGATTCCTCCCAGGTTACTGTTCTAGTACTGAGGTCAGGGAAATCACAAACTTTCACAGGCCAGGAATCTTCACTCTGCCTAGCAATTCAGTAATTTACTAGTGAATAAATGGCAAAGGAATACAGAAAATAGAAACATCACCATTTTGCCCTTCCTGTGGAAATGTGTGACTCAGGCAATCATCAATGGACAGAACCCATCCACTGCATCAATGGACAGAACCCATCCACTGCATCAATGGACAGAACCCATCCACTGCATCAATGGACAGAACCCATCCACTGAAAGGTGAGAGGAGCTGAATCATCCCAAGGTGCCCGCGTGTCACCCACAGTCGCTGGCTGCTGGTCACGGGGAAACAGGCTTCACACACTGTGGATACGGGCAGCTTTCCCCAACTCCTGTGTCCTCTGGAGTTTTAGGGGGGAAATGGTGAGGGCAGTTTTCTAGGTCAAATGTATTCGAAAGCTTATTTGAATCAGACAAGGTTATTTTTTTCTGCAGCGCTTCCGAGAGAGTCTTTACTAAGCTCCCGTGAATGAGAGCATAAAAGAAGCTTATTCTACGTAGCATTTCCCAAACTTCCTTAACCATGAAGCCCTTTCGGAAGGAGCATCTCATGGACTGCCCGTCCGTCGGGTCCAGCGTCCAGGTTCCTGCCTTCCAGCCCTCCGAGCCAGGGCACGGTGAGGAACTCAGGCCTTGCAATCAGGCGGATGCTCCCACTTTTTAGCTGGCAAGTTATTCAAACCCCCCAAGCCTCAGTTTTTTAATCTATAAAGTGGAACCAACAAGTATCACATCATACACGTTGCTGAGTTTTCGTTAGAATTAAAAGGAATGATGTCTGTGCAAAGCCTGACACTGTCAACAGTAGATTTCCACTTCCCTGCATACCCTTAGGACATAAATGTCCAGTTCTCCTTCCCTGCGTCCCCCTTGGGAAGGGCCTGGGTTCCCGCCTGCCCTCCTGTCTTTTGCTACTGGTTGTTTTTTTTTTTTTTTTTTTTTTAGGGAGAGGTTGTACCTCGCACCACCCTTTAATCCTCTGAGCATTATCTACTCTCCTGAAGGACAAAGGTGGAGAGAGGTTATCTGTGTGGATTTCTGTCCTTGGAGGAAGGTCGGAGTGTTCAGAGCTCGCGGGGCCCTCATCTCTGCTTCTCCTGCACCATCATTTGGTTCTCTGTATGCGGAAAACCAGGTTGGGGGAAAGCCAGGTCCACCCAAAGGGTAGCTCCCAGCTGGGACCCAGGCTTAGCTGGTGGTAGGAGCCTGCAGGCAGAGCTGGCCCTGAGCCGTGTGAGGTGGCTCTGGGGTAGTGGTTACAGGGGCCTGGGAGGTCCTCTCTCATTTCCAGCTAACACTGACCTGAAATTCTACCTCTGTGAGGACGCTCTTGAAGACAGTCAGTGTTGTATTGACAGAACAGGAAGCCGTCCTTGGAGGGGCTCCCCCTGGCTAAACACAGACAGGCTGAGTATTGAAAAGAATGACTACAGACAATGGAAACATGCATGCGATTTTGTGAGTTCATGATTGTCAAGGAAAAACAAAAAGATAGATACACCACAGAATGGGAGATTTTTGTAAATCATATATCTGATAAGCGACTTGTATCTAAAATATTTAAAGAACTTTTAGAACTCAATAATACAAAGAACCCCATTAAATAATAAGCAAAGGATCAGAATAGACATTTCTCTGAAGAAGATGGACAAATGGTCAATAAACGCATGAAAAGATGTTCAACATCATTAGCAACCAGGGAAATGATAATCAAAACTATAATGAGATACCACTTCACACTCTCCAGTATAACTACAATCAAAAAAATGGAAAATGGTAAGGATGTAGAGAAGTAGGAACCCTTGTGCACAGCTGGTGGGAAAGGAAAATGGTGCATCTGCTTTGAAAAACAGTCCAGCAGTTCTTCGAATGATTAAACACAGAGTTACCATGTGACCCAGCAATTCCACTCCTAGGTATACACGCAAGAGAAGTGAAGACATACATCCTCATAAAAACTTGTATACGAATGCTCATAGCAGCCCTGTAAATAATAGCAAAAAAGTGAAAACAACTCAGATGTTGAATCAGCTGTGAGTAGGTAAATATGGCATATCCATAAGATGGAATATCGTTCAGCAATAAAAAGAAATGAAGTTCTGACAGGTGCTACAACATGGACGGATCTTGCAAACGCTGCTAAAGTACAAGAAGCCACACACAAAGAACCACATATCCTGTGATTCCACTTACGTGAAGAGCAGGCAAATCTGTAGAGACAGTAAGTTGCCTGGTGGCTGCCTCCGGCTGGGAGGGTTGGGGAAACAGAGATGCTGATGGGTCTACGCTCTCCTCTTGGGGTGATGAAAATGGTCCAGCGTTGGTTGCAGTGATGGTTGCACACCTGTGACTATGCTAGAAACCATTGACTCGTACACTTTTAAGGGATGAATTGTAGGATATGTGAATTATACCCCAATAAAGTTATTTTTTAAAACTTAACAGAAAAAAAAATCTTTAAAAAGATGCATCGAAAAGCAAACAACAAAAATCCTGAAACCCCTCTGTCATAATCAGTACAGCAACTCTTGGTAATTAAAGGGGAAGAAGCATTTATCTGCATGAACTATTTCAGACAGCCCTAGTCATGAAGGAAAGCTCTTCTTTTCAGAATGAGTCCAGCTAATAAATATGAAGGAATGGCAGAATTAAAAGAACATCAGTCTGTAATCCCTAGTGAAATATTGATTCAGACAAAGACCATCAAGGGCGCTACCCCTATTCAGTGAAGGACCGGGAAGTGGGGCTCGCAGGGCAGCAGTGTTACCCCAGGGGTTAGCTGCTGGTCTGAAAGGGAAAAATGCGAATTTGCAAGGAGGGATGCAGCTGGACCTGCTCAGCATCACAGCCGACTCTAAGTGCTTCCCGGCAACACCTGGCCTACAGTACCACCCCCCCCACCCCCACCGCGCATCTTGAACCTGAATCCGATTAGGCCTGTGGGTCCATCTTCGAGTTCCCAGGAAATGAAAGTGCTAGAAGAACTAGTCAAGGGAAACTAGTGAGGGAGTGACCCAGCTTCTCCAGTAAGTGGAACAGTTTAATAGGACAACAGGACAACGGAAGCCCTCTCTTCCCTGGTCTGAGGAGGGAGGACGTTCCAGATCAGCAGTGCCCCGTAGAAGTGTAACGGGAACCACAACCCAAGCTCTGAGTATTTTAGTAGCCACATTAAAAACGTAAAAAGAAACAGATAAAGTTGATTTCGATAATGCGTCTATTTAGCCCAATATATCCAAAATATTATTTCAATATATAGTCAATAACATATATCATGAAATATTTTATTCTTTCGTACTGTCTTCAACAACTGGTGTGTATTTTACACTTATAATTCATCTTAATTCAGATGCTAAATTTTCATTGGCAATATTTGATCTGTATTTAAATTTTGTAACATTTACAGTTTAAAAAAGTATATTTACACACCCAAGTTGTTCCAAACATACTGAAAAAATTTCCAAAACTGAATCGAGTACCAAAAAAGAAAAAAGAAATCATTTTCCTTTAACATTTGCATTTGCATTGACAATTCAAAATTACATCAGTTCAAATTAAATTCACCTACTCTTGTTTCAACTCAGTCGTGTTAACCTTAACGTCAAAGGTTAGTTACTGCCTGACTTCCCTGGTGGCGCAGTGGTTAAAAATCCGCCTGCCAACGCAGGGGACACGGGTTTGAGCCCTAGTCCGGGAAGATCCCACATGCCATGAAGCAGCTAAGCCCATGCGCCACAGCTACTGAGCCTGTGCTCTGGAGCCCGCGAGCCACAACTACTGAACCTGTGTGCTGCAACTACTGAAGCCTGCGCCTAGAGCCTGTGCTCCGCAATAAGAGAAGCCACCACAATGAGAAGCCCGTGCACCACAACTAGAGAAAGCCTGCGTGCAGCAGCGAAGACCCAACACAGCCAAAAATAAAATATAAATAAATAAATTTAAAAAAAAAAAGGTTAGTTATTGCCTAAATGGAAAAGCATCTCTTTAGTTTGAGGGTAGTTTTTGCAGTTAATTTACATAATGCTGTTTATTACTATTAAAATGTTCTGCCTATGTATTCATGTTAGGAAAGCTTTGTAAAATCATTATTATTGATTTGTAGTCCAAAAATTTCAATTGCAAATAAATTCTCATACCTGTCTAGCTAGGACACAAATGTGAAAAAATTCACTTTTTAAAAAAAAAAATTTTTTTTTATTTATCTGGTTGTGCTGGGTCTTCGTTGCGGCATGCAAACTCTTAGTTGCAGCACGCATGTGGGAGCGAACCCGGGCCCCCTGCGTTGGGAGCGCGGAGTCTTAACCACTGCGCCACCGGGAAAGTCCCCCCTAAATTCACATTTTAAGTGAAGTTGTTAAGCTTCAGGTTTAGCTCATTCATATGCAGTGTGATGCTGGGGGGAAAACACAAATCACACAGCTGTTCGTTGCCTTTGATTACTGAATATTTGGCAAACGGTCCCTTTATTTCAAGAAATCCTTGAACTGGAGGTAAAGTAGGAGTAAAACTCTGCCAGTGAGTGCTGGCGCACGTCATTACTTCCTTGTCTTTAACGGGTTCGTTCAACAAATCCATTAAACTGAGGATGAGTCATAGCGTTGGCACACATTTAAGGAACAATTAAAAAACAACTATTTATGACACTCTTCGCAGTGTCTGCTTCAGAAAACCGAATGTGAATATTTTCAATAGGCATCACGCAACGGCAAAAAGCAATAAGAGAAATAACAGTGTCATGTTTTAAAATTCCAGGGACTTCCCTGGTGGCGCAGTGGTTAAGAATCTGCCTGCCAATGCAGGGGACACGGGTTCGAGCCCTGGTCCGGGAAGATCCCACATGCTGTGGAGCAACTAAGCACGTGGGCCACAACTACTGAGCCCACGTGCCACAACTACTGAAGCCCGTGGGCCTAGAGCCCGTGCTCCGCAACAAGAGAAGCCACTGCAATGAGAAGCCCACACACCACAACGAAGAGTAGCCCCCGCTTGCCACAACTAGAGAAAGCCCGCGCTCAGCAACGAAGACCCAAAGCAGCTGAAATAAATAAATAAATAAATAATTCCCCAAAATTCCTGATTTCAGCTAACATAGTTGGAGCACCATCCATTGTGTTAGAAATTACACCCGTTTTTTTCACCTGTAGCTGACACTCTAAAAGATCCCAAAATGCCCACCTTGGGCTCTATTTTCCAGGCCACGAATTGGCAACATTCCTTTCTACCTTTGCAAGTCTGCTATTGGCCTGGTACGTGGCTTCAGCCTTGGACCAGCCCATGCCATCTTCCGTCATTTCATATCTCGTTCCATATTCGAGTTGTTTAGGTGCGTTTTAGATCCGTTTATTATCATTACCTTTTAAAAACCTAAATGATGTTTCGAGCAATTGAAAAATGGGTGTACTCTGAATACATAATATTGGCAGCTTGCCACCAATTTTTCATGAATATGAATTTTCTTTATCATAACATGCAGTACCCACTCTGCTGTATCAGTTGCTAGTTTCTTCAAGACACATTACAGATCATTTCCTCTGATGCCCCATCCTGGTTTCTTCTTGTTTTACCTGCAGAACACCCCACAAGCTCTGACAGCTTTCCACAGCGGTGCCTCATCTCAGCCTGAAGCCAGTGGGCTGGGAGCCTGGATTCTAAAGGCTCCAGCTAGGCCTCAGTTAACACATCTTCTAAATGGGAGAAAGGACAGAGATTAAAGTAGCTAGTGGCATTGTGGCGTAGTTGAAGTGCATACCCTATCAGGATAATGCGGTTACACAGATTAGTCACAAACACTGAAACACAGGATAAGATCAATCAATTTCTTCAGAAATCTTTCACCCACAAAATGGGTTAAAGTTTGTCTGGGTTAAGTCTATTGACTTGACCTCAAAGACACTTCCACATGGGCCATGCCCTGTGGTCTGGATTGCAGTTCTGAGTGGCGAATCTAAAAGCTAATATTTGGTCTGTCCTCATCTGTTATCCTCGGCCTAGTCTACGCTTCAAAAGAGAAGATGCAGCTTTACAGGACTGTATGCTGATCAAGCAAACTCTAGTGTCCTTGGGTCATTTAACTGTAGGAGACATTGCCTGCAACAGCAATAAGTTACTCTGGACGTCTCCACTGAGAGAGAGAGGGAACCTGTGTGGCACCTCCCGTGGCCCCCACGTGTCACGCAGCTCCCCTCCTGGGGGGAGAAACAGGACGGCCCCAACTTCACTTCACTTTCCCTTCACCGAAGCCCCTGAGACAGGACAGGTCCTCACGCAGCTCTGAATAGCCCAGGGTTTGAGCCTGCGGCTTCCAGGTGCCAGAGGGAACGTGCTTTTCTATTTTCACACACAGCTGGTCCCGGCTGTGGAAATGAAGTCTTCAGTGACTTTGGGTGGGGTAGGGAGCGGGAGGAAGGGGAGGTTTTCTCTATCTAGTGACCCCAGATCTTACATGGCCCCCCCGCCGTCTCTGCGCTGCTCCCCACGCTGGTCCGCCTCCAGTCTCCATCCGTCCCACGGGTGCTGCCTGAGGGCCCGGGAGATGCCAGGTGGCGCACCTGAGGTTCAGGGAAACACAGACAGGTGGGGACTCTGCTCACATTCCAGCAGGAGAAGCAGAGAGACAGACAGACAGACAGACACGGAGACAGAGAGAACAAATTAATGCACTTCTGCCAAGTGCCGGGGGGGCAAGGCAGGGCGATGAGATAGAGCAGGCCGTGGCCAGGGCAGGCTAGGCGGGCCCGCTGCTGCTTTGGGTGGGATCATCGCAGAAAGCCTCTCTGAGAAGCTGAGGCCTGAATCCCGAGCAGGAGCCGCTAGGGAAGGGTGTCCGGGCCGAGGAGACGGACGGACGGCAGAGAGGACCAAAACTCCTTTCGTTAGAGAAACAGCTGGGAGTCAGGGTGAGAGACGGGGGTGGGTGGCCCAGCACAGGTGTGTCGTGTCAGCTGGTGTCTCCGCCCCTGGCACCTTCCCCATGGCCCCCGGGGAGGCCTCCCTGACTGGCTGAGCCCAGCTCCTAGACAGCCCTGTGCGATCAGCCGGCCCCCATCAGGCTTCTTCACCCAGCAGCCGTGGGCTCGCCCAGCGCCCGTCACCGTGGACCCGCCCAGTGTCGTTTCTGCCCAAGGGGCTCAGAGCAAAGGGGGCACAGGGAGCTGAATGCTGCACCCCCCCAATCCATGTGGTGAACCCTAACCCCGTGTGATGGCGTGTGGAGGGGGGCCTTGGGGAGGGGCTTAGCGCTAGACGGGATCATGGGGAGGGGCTCTTACAAGATGAAGGGACCAGAGCCTTCTCTGAACCAGGAAGCGGGTCCCCACCAGACACCGCGTGGGCGGGCGCCCCGACCTTAGACCCCCGGCCCCCTGAACTGCCTGCTGCTTCAGCCCCCAGCCTGAGGAATTCTGCCTGAAGGCTGATGCCCCCGGGATTCAGGGTCCTGCCCAGCTTCCTTAAGGCCTGTGCTGGTGTCAGGGTAGGACGGCGCCGGGGCCGCCCGCGGAGAGGTCACCGCGCGGGGACTGGGGTGTGGTCCTGGCCCAGGCGGTGGGCACTGAGACACTGCAGTTGTGGGGCTTTTCTCTGTCGGGCCCCAGGGGCTGGAGAAGGAGGGGCGCAGGTGCTGGTGGGACCCAGCGGGCCATGAGCACCCCGTGTCTTGGCTTTGCCTGTGCCTTTGGGCGCTGCAGGTGGGGGGCGAGGGGGAGTGTTTCCCTGGGGACACAAATGCGGCTCTATCAAACCGGTCTGCCAGATGCCACCAGGCTGCGTCGCAGGCCAAGAGCTGTCAGCGCGTGGTGACCTCTCCTGAAGAGCCGGCGGTGGACGAGGGCTCCTGCTGCGGTGGGGAGGGAGGGGGCTCCCACAGACAGCTCGCCCAGCGGGGAATATTGATGGGAGACCGGGGACCCCACAGTGAGAGCTGCCAGAGGCAGAGAACGCCAGACACAGGCCCAGACGAAAAGGAAGACAAGAGTCCCAGCCAGCTCGGATGCCAGTGAGGGGAGAGGACCAGGGAGTTGGGCGCAGGAGGTGGCCAGGGAGCCACCAGGGCTCTGCCAGCAGCCTTGGGATGAGGGGGTAGAGTGCACTGTCTCTGGCTGTGCATCTTCCCGGCCTGCTCTCCAGAAAGTTCTGCAAAGTACTTACTCCTCTATAATAATTCCCTTTCTGCTTAAACTTGCTAAAGTGGATTCTCTTGTTTGTAACTAAGACTCCTGACCAATGTACTAGAACAGTGCCATCCAGTGGAACTTCCTGCCTTCATGGAAATGTTCTAGAATCTGGGCTGTCCAACCCGGGAGCCCTGGCCTCCTGCGGCCGTGGGGCACTTGAAATGTGGCCGGTGTGGCCACAGAACCGAATTTTGACTTTTATTTAATTTTAAGCGATTTAAATTTAAATAGACAACCGTGACGGGGGCGCACCCTATTGGACGGTACGGAATTATAAAGTTAAGGTGGGGTGCGCCTCGAGATTAGCTGAGAACACACCGGCCAAGGTCATGGGAGTCAAATACCAGATAAATAGGCTGGACTTTCTCCAGAAGAACCAGAGCTGCTGAAGCTCTTCCTTTAACACAGTAAAGGAATACGGGCACCACTGTCTGTTGATAGAATTTTAAGCCTCAGCGTGTACAATGGGCTTGGGGGGCAGTGCTGCACCGGGGTGCCCAGTCAGGAGGTCACTGAGGCTGCCCAGGTGAGCAGAGAGAAGCGGGGATAACGGGAATGAAAGGAAGCCCCGGCTCAGGAGGCGAACCCGCAGGATCTGAAGGTTGATGACGTGGGAAGGGATGGGGGAGAGGCTCTGGACCAAAGGATGGGTCCATCTCTGGATGGATCCTTTGGAAATGGTGTGAGTCAAAGTGTTTCCACTGAGTTCGGGAATCAGGAAGGAGCAACAAGGTTTGGGAGGCTGGGGTGAAGACGTAGGTTCAGGATTGATGAACCAGGATGAAATGCTTGTCAAACGTCCGCGTGGCGATGAGCAGCCTGCAGTGGCCAGCAGCTCGGGTGTCCAGCCAGGGCAGGACTTGGTTGTTTTTGGAACTTAGAGCCACGCATGGTATTCTGCGTCTCCAACAGGGCCGATCCATGGATGCTTTAAAAATACAGGTAGGCTCCAAACCTATTGTCTGAGCATCTCTCCTTGGTGGTTACCAGAGTCACTGATTCACAGCCATTTTCACCATCAAAGACCTTTTTTGAAATTGTTTTTCCTATAGACCTGTTTTAAGAAAGACTGTCTAATAAAGATATATTTGTTAAGTAACTTTTCTGCTCCTCTAGAGGAGTATTTTAATAGGGAAATTTTAAAATTTCCCCTATGTGTGAGATAACTAAAGTTAATGTAAAACCAACCAAAGCTCAGAGGAGCCTGACGTGTTGCCGTGTAGGTTTCTGGTGTGTAAATTTATGCTTCTCACACAGCTTTTGGCAACGTTGACATAGATCTCAGACGCCCAGTTCTGCCGAGAGCTCAGGTTGGCAGTCCCTGACCGGGTATAAGGAGCCAGGGGCAGGATCGGGGACAGCTGCCATCCCCCCACCGTCCCAGGGAAGCTGCGATCTGGGAGGGGTGCCGGGGAGGGAGGGGACACTTTCAACACCTGCAGGGCCCACACTGTGCTCTAGTGGCACATTGTGACAATTGCAAACTCACTGAAAGCCCCTGCTCTGTGCCCGAGGCTGTAGTGAAGCTTTGGGAGGAGGAAATGAACTCATGTGACCCTCCCTGCCCTGCAGTGCCTGGCCCCACCGCCGTGTGCTGACCCACTGGTGACGCCTTCTCCGACCCTGTTTGAATTTGCCCACCGCTGACCCCTTGTCCTCTGTTTCTCCCACAGTGCTCAGTACCCTTCGAGAGCCACATCCTCTGTGTGATTTGTTTCTTCTGTTTCCCCTCACTAGGAAAAAGGCTGATGGAGGGCAGAGAGCTTTGTCTGCTTCCCTGGTGCCTGGCGAAGAGCTGGTGTCAGGAAATGTTTGTGTGAATGAACCAGTAGCTCGAGAGCCGTCCGACGGAGAACCTCCCCGACTGTGGCTCAGGGCGCTGCCCTTCCTGGACAGCACCGGACACCCCCTGCGGTGGGCCTTCCCCTTTCAGCGCCTCCATCAGCCATCAGGAGCCTGAGACCCCCGCCCAGGGGTCACTGCCTTCTCCCATTTCCGCAGCGGGTCCTGGAAGGTTTTGTTGGAGGAAATGGAAGTCTGGAGTCACTAGAACTTTCCGGGGATGTGGGAGCCTCGAGTCTCAGCCTGTGAACTGTGGTCTGGGAGGCGTACTGACCTCTGGCTTCCTTTTGTCTAAAATGTCAGGGACAGTCGCTTGTCCGGTTCCTGTGAGGCCAACGTTTATTATTTTATTGTTAATCTTCTCAAGGGCTTAGACATTAAACTTTCACTACTGTTCATATCAAAGTCTTTCAGATCGAGTTCTATGTGAGTCTGGATTACTTTGGATGTTTTCCAGGTTTCACTGGGGATATTTTGTAACTAGGCGAGAGTTTACATTGTTAGCAAAACCTTAGGCTCTAAAAATGTGTTTTAAAGTTATGTAAAGAGATTAACTCTGATCTTATTTCTCTTAAGAAAATCTTTTCTTTAGTCTGAACACTTACCTTTTCAACTGTTATTTAGGACTAAAAACAAACCTGATTGATCCAGTTTCCAAGTCCATAAAGAAGCAGAGTTTGTAAGTCTGTGGGTTTTGACGTGTCTCTGTGTGATCAAAGTTTCCAATTTCACAATCTATCCCTCAGCCCAAAGCAGAACCCAGGAGAGCTGAGATCAGGGGCCAAACTGGCTTCCTATTCCCTCAGGAAAGAAAACCCCGTGTGATAAAATTTGGGGAAAACACCGGAATAAACAGAACTTGCTGCCAACAGTGATGTTTCAGAGCTAAAACCACAGCTATGATCTGGAAATCTTGGCTTTCTTGCCCAAGCTCAGGTGTGATAAAAACAGCATACTGAAGATTGTTTCTCTGCCAAACATTTATTTGATGTTTCTCCTCATCATGGTAAAGTGACAAACACATGCCCAAGTTGGACATATGTCGTAAATGAGTGTTCTTGATTTTAGATCCTGAATTATAGCCATTATCGGGGAATCAATTAAATAAAATTCAAAAGTCATGGGCTCAACATTGAAAGGTTGGTAATATCTGTTGCTGAGAAGAACCAGCACATCTTAAGGATTAGTGTACGTTTTGAATTCCCTTCCTGAATAAAATGGCAAGTCTCCTCGGTCTGCTCTGCTTTTCCCTCAGAGCGCACGGCACCTTGGCACCTACTCTTTATGTATTGTTACCGGCTTACTTTCTCTCCCCTGCTGGAAGCTTCGCGTCACCAGAGGAGGGACCTGCTCTGTGGCTGCTGAACCTCCTAGGACAGCGACGGGCGTATGCTCCAAGCGCAGGAAATGTGTTTTGACTGAGCAAATCTCTGCTATGAGGGATCATCTGCTCAGTCTGAGTTTCCACATGTCAGTGACGAAATGACTGTCACTGTGTGAAAGCCCTGACAAGCTGAAACAGCTGGGGCGGCTGTCCTCCCGTCAGTGGAGGTGCCCTCGACCCTTGTACGGCCAAGGAATCCGAGCCGTGGGACGGGGACGTGTCCACACCACACTGGCAGCAGAGCCCGACCCCATGCCCAGCCTCTGACTCGGGATCCTGAGTCACGAGCTGCCCTGCGATCTGCCCTCATACACGAGATTTACTCATTTTACCTAGGAGGTCACAGACCGGATAAAACACCAGGGATTTGGTGGGCGGCATGATTGGGTGACCCGGGGGCTGCCTTAGAAACCAGGAGCCCAGGTCCGAGGCTCCCTTACCCGCCTCATGTTTCCAGCATCTTGCGAAGCAAATACGGCTAATGGTCTGGGTTGGCATTACTTAGGACAAATGGCAAGCTGGATTTGCAAGTATAGACACAATGCTCTGCATGAAAGGTACCCGGAGGACTAGGTCACATCCTGCAAAAGACGGACGTGTGCGCTTGCGGCTGAGTTAGCAGGACGTCCCCGGAGACATCGCACAGCCGGGGAGACGGGATTGCGTCCCCATCCCGGGCAAAGGATGGCCGTTTGCCTGCAGCCCTTTATAAATGACTGGTGTTTCCCAAGTCGGGCCCCGGCTGTCACACAGCCCTCTGGGCAACCCTTGGCCTGGGCCACGCTCCACCACCCCCGTGAGACCGGGGGGCCAGGGGACTGACGCACACGGGGTCTTGCTGTTTGCTATGGGGGTGGGTGGGCTCTGACCCGGAGTCTCGTGTCTCGGTCCGGCATCCACGAGGCTGCGGCAGGTGACGTGTCAGCTTCTGAGAAAGCAAAGCCCCAAAGCATCACAGTTCCTGAATCTCGTCCCCCTGTGAACCACACACCGGCTGAAACGTGTGGCCAGATCTTCACTGGCCCGGCAGACAGAGTGACGGGCCCCGCGAAGATGTCACGTGCTGGTCCCGGGGCAAAGGGGAGCTGAGGTGGCAGGTAGAATTCAGGTGGCTAACCAGCTGGCCTTACAGTAGGGAGCGTGTCCTGGGTGCTCCAGGTGGGTGACAAATGTGAGGACCGTAGCTTCGGCCCCTGTGGCTGGCTCTGAGGCTGGAGGGAGGGACCAGGAGCCTCCGGACACTGGAAAAGGGCTGGAAAAGGTCTCCCCTGGAGCCCCCAGAAGGAATGCAGCCCTGCCCACACCCTGATTTCACCCCATGGGACCCATCTCGGACTTGTGACCTCCAGAACTATCACATAATGAATTGTTCAGCACCACCAGGTTAAGGGAATTTATCACAGTGGCAATAGAAGAGAACACACATCGGATATAAGAGATGCTTTCTCCAATTCAATCTCTTCCAGGTGGCGTTTTCTGAGCACGCTCTGGGGCAGCAGGAGAAAGAATTCCTTGGGCGTTATTGTTGGCCCTGAAATTCAACACTGCTCCTGCACCGTGAGGCTGTAGGATCTCGGGAAGATCCCTCAGCTGCTGGGGAAGCAGCCCCCAACACGATGGCAGAGATGTGTGCGTGGGGGGGCCCACCGGCTGACACGCGCAGGTTAGGAACTGACCAAAAGGGAAGAAGAGATTAGGCTGCAGAGCTCACGACCGACAGCGTAGCTTCTCGTTTTATTTCTGTACGAAGAAAAGATGGGCGTGAGGCGGCAGGTGGTACACCCAGGAGAGACCGCGGGGATGGCGCCCAGCAGCCACCCGGGCCACCTGCTTCGCTACCAACACGACCATCCCGTCTCCTGCCGGGCTGCACGGGGAGCGGACACACACTCACGTGCTCACACGTGCACACGCGCACCACAACGCACTTGGGCACGCGCTTACACACCCACACGTGCATGCACGCGCGCCCCCGTGCATGCACAACTCTCAGGGTGGGGGGACGGCCGTGCCGCCCGCCCCCACGAAGAGGCCAGCTGGTGGCAGCAGAGGCTGGGAGCAGCCGGAAGGCGGTGCAAGGGGAGGGGGAGGGCCGGGTAAGAAGCTCACCTGCAGACTGTTATTCGTGACAGTATAGAAAGTCCAATATCACAGTTATGCTAGAAAAATATTACACTTCATAAAACCCATGTTTATTAAAAAAATCTATTCAGAAAGTCTGGAAAGCGTAATAAATATCGTAGAGTGGCCGCCCATCTCCAACATAAAATATAAAGCGTGAACACGAGAGTCCCCTGTAAACACGGACACGGGCAGGGACACAAAGTGCTGGCGGTGTCCTCGGGGGAGGGCGGGCTCGGCCGCAGCTGGCAGGTCTCTTCCCGGTGACGCCCTGAGCCTGTGGGTGGCTTCTCCTCGTCACTCAGGACCTGCGGCGTCCTTTCCATTCTAGAATCCCACGGCTCTCGGAGCGGTGAGGGCCACCAAACCACGTGGGAGAGGACAAGTGCAGATCAGATTCCTCCTGTGCTGGAGGGACCCAGTGAAGCAAGGTCACCACCCCAGAGCGGCGCTGGGTCACGCCGTTAATGAGCGGGACTGGCTCGCATCGGAGCCATGACCACTCAGAGCCCTGACAGCCTTCCACACGGCGACACACACGCGGGTAGTTTGAAACCACGACCGACTGCCCTTGGGGAACAAGTGAAATCTCACTCTTGCCCAGTGTGACGTGGGGGGCAGCATCGGGCAAAGCTCTCCCTCCGGGGGGCATCAGGTGTTTCTCTTAAAGTGGGCGGGCGCCGGGGTGGATGAGACTATAGTGGGAGCCACGGAGGGGACCGGCAGGGCCGCAGGCCTGAGACCCCGGGCTCGGGTTTATCACAACCAAGTCTGTGGTTCTGGTGATCCAGAGGGGGTCTGACTCTACAGGAGGGCAGGGCAGCCAGTTAACTTGCTGGGCTGTCACACCACGTGTGCAAATCCCGCGAGGCCTTGCGTGACTGGTGGAGGTGCCCCGTACAGGTGAATAACGCGGTGATCGCACCTTCATTCACATACCGACTGCCGGTTAGGAAGCCCAGCCACTGGCCACTTAAGACCTAAGCCAGTTCAATTAAAAACAGGCTCTCAGCTTCTCTAGGCTGCCTCTCTGCAGAAGGGTTTCAAGTACCACTTTGTTTTGGAGAAGGGTGAGGGAGTGGAGGTATCTTAGGGCATTCGAGTTGGTTCAGCAGAGCCGGGGGCGCCCCTGCCACGGGCGGGGTCCGGTGCGGGGCGAGTCCCGGGATCCCCGCGGGGTTCTGAACGGTCAGAACTGAGGCTGCACACGTAAGGGGGCTGGTGTGACACACAGAGGACACGCGCTGGCTGCTCTCCCAGCCGTGCTTCATCTCTGTCTCTCCGTTCTGTCCGCTTCCATCACAACACACGGACTTCAGGCAAACCAACAACGTGCCAACAAGCCCAGGACAGAGGCCCAAGAGGCTGATGGGCCGGACGTTGCCTGTGCGGCAAAAACAAGATACAAGGGCCACTGTCGATTTCTGGGAGGGCAAAATCTGTGACCTGGGACTACCCAGGTTTTCCTAAGTTTCTAATGACAGACAAAATAGTTCTGACCTAAAACAAAACTGTTGTGGGTGGAAGTCTTTTGAGCCTTGGGAAAAAGCACTTTCTATTGAGAAACAGGAGAAGTGCCCAAGAGGGCTTTGTGGGAAAACAGGTACATGAATCTGTCCCCACCTTTTTATTCCTTGTGGTTCTGAGGGAAAAAAAAAATGGCTCACGGGATAATTAAAGCTTCTGCGATACGTTTATATTTTCAGGTCTGAAAACCATTAGACCGAGCTAGGGAGCTATTTTTTAGAAGGAGGCATTGTTTTTGTTTTGGTCGGTCGAGTTGGGTACCAGAGTGAGTTGAAACGGAGGGACTTTGAAAAATTGTCTTCTTGGTGAAAACCCGGCTGAGACCAACAGGAGCTCCCCCTCCCCCCGAGGGCAGGGGGTGCCCAGCGATGCTGGCCAGTCACAGCTCGGTGGGCAAGGGCCCTCCGGTCAGCTGGTCGGTGGCCCCCTGCCTCGGGGCCGGCTGGGAGGACACAGGCCTCTGTCCTCCAGGCCCCGGCGGTGGCTCGCCCTGCATCACACCCACTCCTGTGTTCACACGCCCCGGGGGAAACATCAAATAGCCCTGACATGTCAGGTGAGGACAGACCTGTGCAACAGAAACACAAAGCACGCCACGAAAGCACAGCTTCCACAAAGGGCGCCCCTGCTCTCGGCAACGCACCCTCCGCTCCCCTCTGGCCCCGGGCGGGGGGCAGGGGTCTCCAGGGGACCCGAGAAGGGACCGACGGGAGGCAACCCAACTGAGGGCTCCCACGGGCCACAGGCTTTCCACGAAAGGGGAAAGCCAGCGCTCAGGGAAGCCCAGGCCCTCTCGGAAGCTCGGGGCGGCCGCGGCGACCCTTGAGCCGGGGCGGGAGCGAGAAGCAGCCGCTCCTGCAGCCCCGGTCCTCAGGAGAACGCGAAAACGTGGGCACAAGTTTGGCTGGCTCCCTCCCGGGGACGCGAGCGATTCTCGTGAAACGCGGCCACCGAGGCGAAGCTGCCGCCCCCGGTGCTGGGGTGGCCTCGCCCCATCAGATGTGCAACAGGAGAGACGCGGGGGCCTCAGTCCCACGTGGGGGGCAATGAGACAAGGGCTCTTTGGATCATCTGGAGGGACCAGGCGTCTGCTCCTAGGCGCCCTGTGCCCACCGGTCACTCAGCCGTGGGCAAGGGCAGAGGCGCAGAAGCCGGGCCCCCAGGGCTCTGCCGTTAACCGTCACCTTCACACCGTGACACCTGGGCTGTGTGTGCCGGGAATCAGACCAGGCTGCCGACTTTGTAACTGGGAAACACGTCTCTCCACGGAAACACAAGCCGTGACCGCGCGAGACCCACGGGCCGGAGGGGCCTCCAGGTGCTTGGCACGGTCCGCGGCAGGAGGACTCCGTCTGGTGGGCTGGGGGCGGAGGTGGCAAGGTCGGCACAGCCCCGCGTCGGGAGGTCACCCGCCCGGATCCTCTCCGGCCGCGTGAGGAGGTGCAGGATGGGCGGGCGCTGGGCTCGGCTACAGCCGCGTAGACGTGAGTCTCTTCATGCCCCGGCGCTGGGCCAGGCTGGAGGACAACACAGGCTCCAGCCGCGGGGCCTGGGGGGCTCTGTTGAGAGCGAGGTAGGTGGCGGCCATCGCTCCCTGCAACACAAGGGAGTGGCGGTGACGCGGTGCCGCCCCCCACCCGGCCCCCCACCCGGCCTGGGCCCCGGGAGGCCTTCCTTCAGGACCACGGAGCTCCGGCTCTTAAACATCAGGGTGTAGTTCTGAGTGCCGTGTCCACCCGCCCCCCCCACCCCATCCGCGAACCGTGCGGTGACTTGGGGTAGACGCTTGGGGCTCACGGGGAGCCCCGGGGTGAGGTCCTCCCAGCCCCCGATCTGCTCTGCGGCTGCTGGGTCCCTGGGGTGCCCTCCTGGCAATGGCACCCCAGCTCTGCCCATCTTGAGGAGCCAGGCCCAACCTGGGTGACTGGGCTCCTGGAGCACCTCTAAACCCTCGGATGGTCTTGAATGGGCGGCTCCCAGCAGGAGAACCCCAGCCGCTGCACGGCTGGGGGCAGTGCACACCTCCCCGAAGAGGGTCCCCACCCGTTCTGTGTTAACAGAAGTTGTCGCTTATTCAGAGTCTGGCACGTGATCGCATGTATGGCGTGAACCAAGTAACCGTCAATACACCTGGGATGCCTGTCTGGGCCTGTTACTGGTTCCCTTCCGGCACCCTGTGGCCCCTGGGGTTAGCCGTGCAGGTATCGGAGCAGCTTTTCCGGAGCCCCGCTCCCACCCTTTTGCCGCGGGGACCGGCGGTCGGTACCTTCACCAAGTGCACGTCTTGTCTGCTGAGCTGGTTTGGGGACAGGTACTCTCTGTTCACCACCCACGGGTGTCTGAGCACTTGAACCGCGGTCAGGCGCTGGTGAGGGTCCACGTGGAGCATCTTGGACACGACATCCTGTGGGGGGAGGGCGGGGGGGGAGGGGAGTGAGCGCCGCTGCTTCTCTGAGCTTCCCAGCAGGAGTCCCCTCCTCCTCCTCGCGGAGAAACCTAACCACCGAGCTGAGAGTGAAGCTCCGCACCCGGGGCCAAACGTCTACCTCCAGGTTTAGACATATGTGAAGTTTTTTAAAGTTTTAACCATCGTCAACTTGGTGGACCACCCCAGGTGTATACAGTATTAAAGATTTTATGTCTGAAGAGAAATCAAATGCGGAGACGTTCAATAGCGGGTGTAAGTTACTGAAATATTATTTGAATAAAAACGATAACCTTCCAAAGGGAGAAGCTGAGATAATGACTATCCCACGGATATAAACCAATCATAACAATGTCCTCGGTTACATTTTATCACATATAATACATATTACTATCCTCAAATCCACAAATATTTGCTACAAATAATCACCAACTGTGGAATTAACAATCTGTTGCCATTACTTGTGTCCAAAGGGGCTCATGTTCCATAGAGGTGATTTTCTTATTTGATTGTAACGTAATAGCAACAAAAACTCCTACAATGGGTTTAAGGACTGAGCTCCACTTTAGATTTACATGTGGCAATACATGCAAATGTGTGTACCTACATGTACACACATGTACAATTAGAAATGTGATTGGCGTCTGCATGGAATTCATGAGACTGTCTTCACACGCTTCAGGCACCTGCTCTTGTGAGCCATCAGGGCTGTCCTTGGGGGAAGGAGGGTGAATGTTACATCCCTGTTTTGTAGGTGAAGACGTGATGTGTATATTTGTTCACCAAGTGCCCAAGGAAGAGCCTCGGCGAGAGTCCATGCTTTTCCACTAGCCTCCTCTCCTTCCTTTACTGTTCCCATCACATTCCAAAATGAGATGAAATCAGTTAGAGTATCTGTATAATGTGAAGTTGAACCACTCAACAGAATTTGTGGTCATCAACCGCCACGAAGAAATATTATACACTAATACAATATCCTTCTTCTACAGAGAAATACAATGCCTTTTAATATTTGATAACATTAATCTTGGTAACTTCTTGAAACAAATATCTCCTGGAAGGACTGTTCTCCCCATTTCCACGTGTAAACAATGAAAGCAGGGAGACCCTTACTGACTGGCTCAAGACCTCACAGTAGGGAATTCCCTGGCGGTCCAGTGGTGAGGACTCCGCACTGTCACTGCCGAGGGCAGGGGTTCAGTCTCTGGTTGGGGAACTAAGATCCTGCAAGCTGCGTGGTGAGGCCAAAAAAAAAAAAAGCTCACAGTAAAGCAGTGTGTTTTTATACAGTGCATGCAGGAGGCAGATAAAGTATTATAAAAACATACAAATCTGTAGGCTTTGCCTGTTTTTGGAGGATTGGAGGTTTTGTGTGGTGAGCACAGAGAGGGGAAAGGCACAGGGGAATGAGCGAGGGCAAGATATGGCAGGGAAGGAGCAGGGAGAAGTCGGCAAAAGGTCCTGGGAGGCAGCGAAACCCTCTCCCTGCAGCTGTGACCTTGGTAACGTGTCCTGTACTTGACGGACTCCTTTCCTGCTAACTTTTCCCTGCCCCCTACTCCTGCTTGAAATCACCTCTCAAAGAAACCAACAGCACCCAACTCCTGGTCTGTGGCTCTACTGTGGGAACTGGAACTAAGACAATTCCCATACCCATTCAAAACAGAGTGGATGGAAGGAGCACTGCGGGTGTCAGGGTGTGACACAGGGGAAGTGCTCATTAAATGCCAGCTGCCATTACCTCCACCGTCACCTCCACCACTTCCTCCACCATGACCTTCACCATCTCCTCCACCATAACCTTCACCATCACCTCCACTGTGGCCTCCACCACTTCCTCCACCATGACCTTCACCATCACCTCCACTGTTCCCACCATCTCCTCCACCATGACCTCCACCATGACCTTCACCATCACCTCCACTGTTCCCACCATCTCCTCCACCATGACCTCCACCATGACCTTCACCATCACCTCCACTGTTCCCACCATCTCCTCCACCATGACCTCCACCATCTCCTCCACCATGACCTCCACCATCTCCTCCACCATGACCTTCACCATCACCTCCACCGTTCCCACCATCTCCTCCACCATGACCTCCACCATCTCCTCCACCATGACCTCCACCATCTCCTCCACCATGACCTTCACCATCACCTCCACCATTCCCACCATCTCCTCCACCATGACCTTCACCATCTGCTCCACCATGACCTTCACCATCACCTCCACCACTTCCTCCACCATGACCTTCACCATTCCCATCATCTCCACCATGACCTTCACCACCACATCCACCATCTCTTCCACCATGACCTTCACCATCACCTCCACAATTTCCCATCACCTCCTCCACCATGACCTTCACCATCACCTCCGTCATCTCCTCTGCCATCTCCACCATCCTCTTCACCACCTTCATCACCTCCATCATCTCCTCCACCATCACTGTATGAGGTCACACAGAGATGGTAATGGCAGAGCTGGAATCAGAACCCCAGAATTTCTCCTCCTCTGGTCATTTTATAGAAACACAGGAAATAGACTGTTGATGCTGTTTCTTACTGTGGTTGGACTATAATTTGCTATTTGATTAGAGAGGAATTCCAAGTCTGATGGACAGAGAAACAGGGCTGGTCACAAATGGTGCAGCTGCAGAGAAGCCCCAATTCAAAGTATTTTTTAATGACAGAAATACACCCCTGTACCAGAGCTCTACTTGATCAGTCTGCGAACATTCAGGGCAATCATTTTGCAACATCCCTAAAAGTGTGATGGTTAATTTTCTGCATCAACTTGGTTAGGCCATGGTACCCAGTGTTTGGTCAAACACCCGTCTGTCTTATAATAATTATAAATGGAGTACAATCTTTAAAACTTGTGAATCACTATGTTGTACACCTGAAACTTACATAATCAACTATACTTCAATGAAAAAAAAGAAAAACAAAACAAAACAAAGAACACTCGTCTAGAGAACTCCCTGGTGGTCCAGTGGTTAGGACTGCGCTTTCACTGCCAAGGGTGCAGGTTCGATTCCTGGTTGGGGAAGTAAGATCCCACAGGCCGTGTGGTGAGGCCAACACACACTCCCCCCCCCAAAAAAAGAACCAATAGTGGTCTAGATGTTTCTGTGAAGGTGACATTAACAATTAAATCTGTCAACTTCTCCATAATGTGCGTGGGCTTCATCCAATCAGTTGAAGGTCTTAAGTGAAAAAAGACTGAAGTCCCCGAGGAAAAGGGAATTCTGCCAGAAGACGGCCTTTGGACGAGAGCTGCAACATCTACTCTTCCCTGAGTCTCCAGGCTTCTGGCCTGCCCTATAGATTTTGGACTTGCCTCCACAATTCCATAAAAATAAATCTCTCACCCTCTGTCTTAGTCTCTCTCTGTCTCTGTCTCTATACATACACATCCTATTGGTTCTGTATCTCTGGAGAACCCTAATACACCAAGACTGTAGAAAATGTGAAAAGTGCTATGAAATATTTTTGCAAAATTTCTTTTTTTTGGCTGTGTGTCTTAAAAAAATCTATGAGTATAAAATATCTATATTATTTACACGAGAAGTATCCTCTCGTATTGCTCAAAGATAAAATGGTTACTGCAGAATCTCCACGCCTAAGAAGTAAGAGCACCGGGCAATGTACTCACCTTTGCCGCGTCAGATATGGAATCCCAGTTTCCCCCGGAAAGCGCGTATTTCCCGCTGCCAATCCTTGCCAAGATATCCTCAGGGGTGTCATCTGGTCCGTTTGCAAAAGGGGTAAATCTGTGTGATGAGAGAATTTGTGGTAATGAGCTTCCATTTTATAATCTAAGATAAAGTTCATTTTGCCTCTTTGTTGTAAACAGAATAATTTTTTCTTTCCCATCATGCCCCAAATCCAGGATTCATGGTAAAGTGTAATTTATTTCTTACTGCTGTGTCTCTTTTCCTTACTCGGCCAGTGAAGAAAGTTCTGTGGACCCAAGGATGAGCCTTTCTGGACCGTTTCTGGCTTCCCCGGTGACAGTGTGGTACAGTGGTTTGCCCCGGTGATGCGGTTTCCATGGTGACAGTGTGGTATATAGTGGATGGGAGCCTGGGATTTGAAGTCTGAGAGACCCATGGTCGATCTATTACCAACTCCGGCTTCTCTGACAAATGAATTTTTTGAACCTCAATTGCAAAATGGGCAGAATAATACACTCGCAGGGATCTACAGCAGCGGTACGCACCAACACACACCAAATGCAAACGGTTCTTGCCCCACTGCAAGCGTGTGATAGATGTTTATTGTCGTTCCTCCACATAAGCCAGGGCGGGTCAGTGTAGCCTCCCCAGAAGGGAAATTATATGTAATTCTAACGCACTTCCTTCAGTGGCAGGGTTTGTGCTCCTAGTTTATGTATTGGCAAAGTAAGCACCAGAAGAATCACAAAGTGTGGGATTGGGAAGAAACTGCAGGGCCTCCTTTGCTATTGCAGCCCTCAGGGCACGGCCCCAGGCTCACCGGGGCTCCCCCTCCACTGCGACACTAGTCACCGATTGACTAGGAAATACCTCACTGAGGCCACGCAAAAAGCAGGCCATTCTCAGTCGCTCTTGTGATTCACCGGGAGCAGAGCTAGCGAGGGTGAATCTACGACCCAGAGCCTGGGCTGCCTGCCTCTTCGCTGCTGCTTCCTGGCTCGAGAAGATGTTTGGAAGGAAAGATGCTGTGACCTCTGCAGAGGGTGCGTGGTGCAGAGGCGAGAACGCGGACCCGTGGTCAGAGGCTTGGGTTTTTGTTGATGAGCTGAGCTGAGCCGTGGAGCCCCAGTTCCCTAATTCCAGAGACACACTTGACGACAAGGCATGAATTCCTGCCCTTGCTCTCTGGTTGTCCTGCAGGGGCCTCGGGAGACTGAACTCAAGGCCTGTAGGTGTGGGCCCACACCCGTGCACAGGGACAGGCCCACAAGGGCCAGCAGCCTCGGCAGGGGTGCCCTGAGCGCCGACAGCCACGTGAGGGTTTGCGTTACCCCGCCAGCATGGTGTACAGCAGGATCCCCAGACTCCAGATGTCACAAGCCGCGTCATAGCCTTGCCGCTTCAGGACCTGCCAGCGGAAAAGCAGACGACGGATAAGCACTTGGCAGGGAAAATTCAAGGTCACAGCATGTTGCTGTGATGGGTCCATAACCCCGGCGGGGGTGGGGGGGATGGCTGGGGATGAGGGGTGACTTCAGTGGGACTGTCGTTTATCGCCGCAAAGCCAACCCTAATTCCCTGCAGTAGGATTCCCCAAAGACGCGCGCACACAGGGAGCCCTGGCTCTTGCCAGATACACGACAGACTGGAAAGGAAACATTTAATTTTTAAGGCAGAAGAATTTTGGGAGCTCCCTGGTGGCCTAGCGGTTAGGATTCCGGGCTTTCACTGTGGTGGCCCAGGTTCAATCCTTGGTCGGGGAACTGAGATCCTGCAAGCCGTGCGGTGTGGCAAAAACCAAAACCAAACCAAAACAAAACAGAAGAATTTCTTTTTACTCTGGTGACGTATACTTGGCATAACGTCTCCCATCTTTGCCGTTTTTAGGCGTACGGTTGAGTGACAGAGTGACAGAGTGACAGAGTGACAGAGTGACAGAGTGACAGAGTGACAGAGTGACAGAGTGACAGAGGAGTGACAGAGTGACAGAGTGACAGAGTGACAGAGTGACAGAGTGACAGAGTGACAGAGTGACAGAGGAGTGACAGAGTGACAGAGTGACAGAGTGACAGAGTGACAGAGTGACAGAGTGACAGAGGAGTGACAGAGTGACAGAGTGACAGAGTGACAGAGTGACAGAGTGACAGAGTGACAGAGGAGTGACACTAGGTACGTTCATATTGTCATAGTGCTGGGCAGCCGTCAGCATCACCCGTCCACACGACTCTTTCCCTTTTGCAAAGCTGAAGCTCTGTCCCCATGAAACAACAACGTCCCCTCCCCTCCCCCCAGCCCCTGGGAACTACCATGTAACTTTCTGTCTCTATGAATTTGCCAACTCTAGGTCCCTCATATAAGAGGAATCACATAATTGTCCTTTTCTTTCTGGCGTATCACACTCAACACAGTGTCCTCAAGGTTCATCCATGTCGTGGCATAGGACAGGATTTCCCTCTTTTTTAAGGCTAATGCTCCACCGTACCGCCCATCCATCGATGGACACTTGGGTTGTTTCCACCTTTTCGCTGCTGTGAACGCGGGTGGACAGATATCTGTTCTTGCCTCTGCTTTCGACTCTTCTGGGTTTGTACCCAGAGGTGGAGTTGCTTGGTCACCTGGTAATTCTGTGTTTGAGTTTCTGAGGACTAGTTAACACGGGAGAGTTTTCATGCGTCCCAGGATCACACACTTCAGGGGAGGGCAATCCTCTGATACGTTTACAGTTGAATAACAGTAAAGAAAGCAGCACAAGCACTCTGGGCGACTGCAGGTTATTGGATTGACATTGACCGTGAAGTCAGGAGAGCCGTGTTCAATTTCCTTAGACACAAGGGCCGGGATCTTTGTACCTCAGGCGTGGTGCCTGCAGCATGGTAGGTCACCGAGGCATGTGAACACACCAAGAGTTCGGTGTTCAAGCCCTTGCCCATGTTCACTAGCTGAGTGGTCTTCAAAGTCCCTTCAACACATGGAGTCTGGTTTTTTCTGAATCTGTGAGGTGTCTGTGGCTAACAGTATCTACCCTGCCCACTTCATGTGGCATAGGAGGATAAAAGCAAAAAATACTGGTAAAAGTGCTCAGTAAATGGTAAAGTAATATACCAACGTAAGGTAGTCTCTAATCACTAAAACCAATACTATTAACATTAGTAGCGATCAAATAGGCAATAATATTGCTCAAATAGAACCAGATTGTTCTTAAAGGGGTTACAGGTGGCATCTGGACAGCCTCATGATGGCCCCAGCTGCGTATCCATCCGTATCCTGGCAGGCATGTGGACATCTTCCTCGTGGACCACTGGCCATGGTCACCTTGTGGACACCACCTGGGTCAGCTCTCAGCTCACAGACTGGCCACTAGGGGCCAGCATGCCTCTCTCTTAGGACTTTCTGTACCTGTCACTGCACCCACCAGGGCCACTCTGGAGCAGCTTCAACCACCAGAAGGATCCACGCAGAACCTAGTGTCTGTTTTCATTCCTGACCGCCCCCCCTGCGCCACCCCCCCCGCCCCCATCAGCAATGTCAGCCTTTTCTGTTTCCAGTCCTGTTCTCACCAGCATCTCAGGTTTGGCTGCTTTTCTAAAAAGCAAGAAACTGGATTTGTCTTCACAAACACAACAGTGACTTCAGCACCTACCGGAAATGATCCCCAGGAGCCTGAAAAGGGCACAGCACATACGAGATGTGCTGCCGAGGTCTCTGATTCCCTGAGAAGAGGGGGCGGGAGGGAGGTCCCTCAGGATTCACGTGCGTTCTCATCCGCAAATCTTGGCGGAACCCTAACATTCAATCCCATAGCACCTGACTCGCTTCTGGAGCTTTGGAAAACAATCTGGAGCAAGAACTCTGGCACCAAGTAAGTCCACGCACGTGCACTCTCTCCTGGTGCAGCTGTTGGGGAGATTTCTGATCCCAGGTGACCCACTGGCTCCCTTCCTGGTTGCAGGAGAGACTGACGCATTATTTCTCACCGCAACTCCTAACAGACAGGCAGATTTGATCAAAATCATCTAGAGCACAATGACAATTCTATGCGCAAACCTCACCGTTACAAATTTTACGAATAGGAAATAAAATGATAAAATAACTGTGTTTGAGCAAAAAAAAGACCGAAGCTTCTCATTTCTACCCTCTAGAATTACTGCTGACTCCAATACACCAAACTGTGCAGTTGCTTTGAAAGTAGGAAAGGGCCGTCTCCCTGCTGGCTCAGTGGGCCTCTCACCTCCGGGGCAACGAAGTTGGCTGTGTAGCAGGGGGTCATCAGCAGCCCATTCTCGGCTCGCAGCTGCTTGGCAAACCCGAAGTCACAGATTCGGATAGATTCAGGGTTTCCAGACTCGTCCATATACAGAATATTGCTTGGCTTCAGGTCCCGATGAACAACCTGGAGAGGCACAAGGAATTACGCCTAAGCTGGGGCCCAGGATGGAGCAGGAGAGAGAAGCGGGGATGCACTCAGGAGATAAGGGTTTATTTGGAGTCGTTTATTCTGGGCAGGTCCTGAGGCAGGAAGCAATCGGCTGGGATGCTCTAATCTCTGTAGGTCCTCCCCCCTCTCTTTCTCTCACACTGACACTCAAAAATCGAGGACCCCACCTAAGCCCCTCAGATGGTGAGTATTTGGATGAATAAATAAGTAAGCATGTGTCCACGATCAGGGAGGCCCGCTGGGGCCATCGCACAGACAGACACTGGTGGTGAGCTCAGTAACATGAATGGAAGATTTCTAAAGATAAACATCTGCTGTGTGATGCCACGTTCCAGCGGGCAGGTGTCGGGCACCCCAGCGGGTGACGCAGACAAGGAGCCTCTGTCATGTGCACACGGCCAGCGGACAGAAATCCGAGAGCCGCATCTGTGCGGAGTGAGCGTCAGGGCGCTCTGAGCACCAAGGACGGGCCGGCAACACCTCAAAGCACAGCGGCTATTCAGCTGTTTAGGGCACAAAGCGGTTTCTTCTGAAGGGGACAGAGGCCGATTGTAAGAACACGTGGTGTGCCTGCATATGGCTTGGGCCCACGTGTCTCATTGTCCTGCTAATACCCAGGGAGAGGACAGAGAAGGGAGCTTAAAGGGCCACGGCCGGCAGCCGGCCTACAGGCCTGGCTCCGATGGCCAGGAAACAAAAGACTTCAGTTCCAGGTCTATTGCCCCCCCTCGTGCAACAGAAGCCAATCTGCAAAACCATCATCTGAAGGGCTGCTTCTACAGTCTGACCGTCCTGGGAAATGACCATCGTGCGGCCCTGGAGGAATGTCCTGGTCAGACGGGGCTGCATTTTAAAAGCTGACAGCCACACGTGCACGGTTGGCCAGGGAAGCACTGCTGCTTCCTGGGAGGTGCTGAGAAGGTGGGGGTCCGGGGCTGAGGGCAAGGGGTCTAGAAGCACGGTGCTGGGTTAGAACCTGGCTGTGCGTGCAGCGTTGGGCGCGATATGCAACCCTTCTGTGCTCTGGTCTCCTCATCTGTGAAATGGGTGTGATCCAGAGTCTAGAACTGCCCAGACGAAGAGCTTAGAGCAGCACCTGGAACCCTCAGTGGTCACTGTCATTTTGTCACCATATTCCTTGGCATTGGTGGAGGAATTCAGTTCTCAACAGGGCAACTGGCGAACAGTCCAAATTTCCCTTTATCAAGCCCAAACTACTTTTTTGCTCTACCTGGTCTCGGTGAATTTAATTTCTTGACCTAGCTCCTGGACACACCGCGTGTGTGCCTAAAATCATTTAGACCCAAGAGGGATGGTTGTGATTCACAAGGAAGACGAGGACACCTGAGTTCCCAGCTCCTGAGCCCGCGGATTCTCAGCGCCCCCGGGTCCCGCTCCTCCTCTGTCCTCCCCCCCGCCCCCGAGACGCGCGGCTGCCCGGGGGGCGGGGCCTTACCCCCTGGGAGTGGAGGTAGTCCATGGTCTTGGTGATGGTGCACAGCACGTCGCTGGCCTCCCGCTCCGAGAAGTACCTCTGCCGCAGGATACGGTCCAGCAGCTCCCCGCCCCGCATCAGCTCCATCACCAGGTACACGAACTTCCCGTCGTCGTAGACCTGGGGGTGGGGCGGGAGAGCACAAGGCCTCAGGGACCTCGCGGGCCTGCTGGCCGCTGGGAAAGAGGGGCCGCCCTGGCAGGGGCAGGGGCAGGGGGCGCGTCAGTGCAGAGGGCCTGGAGTCTCAGTGTTCCCCTGGGAGCAGACGCAAGACTTCTGTAGAAAACGAGGGAGGATTTCCTAGGCATGCCAGACGAGGCTCTTCTTGGGGAAAAAACAGCTTTAATGATCTGCTGCTGGGCAGGGCATGGGTCAGCAGGGCTGAGAGCTGCGTGGATGGATTCAGCTGCCGTGAACCCTGGTACCGCCCCGCCTCCGGGAGAGCGACGTTCAGACTGACAACGCGGATGCTGGCCCAGCCCCAGGGGGCAGCGTTCCCCAGGGCCGTGCTTTTCAAACCTTAAGGAGCAGGTTGACAGGCCGGCCAGACCCAGCAGGTCCGGGGTGGGTGGGGAGCCTGACCCCGGGGGCCCTCTATGCGGCTGTGCCCTGTGAGGGGGGACAAGCCCTGGGAGTCCGGGAGGAGAGGAGGTAGGAGGGCTGATCTGCTTGTATTTCAGAAAAGCAGTACATAAAGAGAGCTTTAGTCATACTAGCGTTAATCTCCTGAACTTAAAAGACAAACCAAACCAACAAGCTCTGGGTCTCTGTCAGGCCGATGGCCCAGCAGAGGGGCCGCCCAAGTGCTGAGAAGAACCAGAGGGAAATGGTGCAAAGCACCTAACTACGGTGACTTTCTCGCTTCCAAGTCAATGATTTCAGAACAAATCACTAAAACAATCTGGCTGGCACGGAGCTCAATAAACGATGTGAAGTTGATCTTGTTGTATTCATTTCTGAGTTTATGATCAAATGCGCTACTTTCGAGAATGTGCCCAGGGTGATGTCACTCATCCGAAAGAGAGTCAGAGCTCTTCGGGAGTTTTCAAATTCGCTGATTTCTGTTTGTGGATCTTCGCATACGCACGACAAAGGAAACAGCAAGGGGACTGATCTTGTGCGGGGGAGCTGACTTGAGACCCACAGGAATGCAGCTGGGCTTCACTTCAAGCTGTGTTCACACAAGGCCTGTTTCACGCTTTCCTCAGAACTGAATTGGCATTTGGAAGGCCTCTTACTCCAGGCATTTATGGGGCCCGAAGGAAATGGAGGTGGCCCAGTATTTTGAGGTTTGGGGTTCACGATGCTGGGATCACTCTGGAGGTGGAGAGGAAGACGAGGCTCTCTCCCCTGCCTGACCCCCGAGGCCCGGCCCTAGGCCCCTGTGGACGCTGCCAGGTGCATCCAACTGGCTCCAGTGTGACTGGTCCCTGCTCCCTTCCCCTCTTTCAGGGACAGGGGCCACAGATCGCCCAGTCGGGAAAGCGAAGGGAGCTGGGAGGGGCTCCGGATCTGGAGTCTCAGATCCGGAGCCCATCTCATGGGCCCCACGCTCTCCATGACAGTGAAGTGAAACACACCTGGATGAGAATCCACACCAGCTCTCTCTCCTCTTTCACACGTGCGCATTATGTGATTTGGGAGGAGTGGGGTGCCATCAATGGGATGTGAATCAACGGCCCGGCAGGTCGGGCTACCCAGCTGCCGGGTGACCCCGAGGTGTCCGGGCAGCAGCCCCCTCCGGCTCCGAGCTCCTGGGCGCCAGGAGCAGCTGGTGAGCCGAGCAGCCAGCTTGCACCAAATCAACGGTGGCTTCTGGCGCCAGCCGGAGAGACACAAAGAGCAAGCGACACCACTGCTGCACGGAGGCGCTTACGTCTTTGAGGGTGATGATGTTGGGGTGCTGGCCGTACCGCAGGAGGATCTCAATCTCTTCCGAGGGGTCCCTTTTGCTCTTATCGATGATCTGAAACAAACAGAGATGGACGTGAGGCTTCCAGCTGGCGCCTGCGGCGGGGACCCTTTCTGCCCCTCCTCCCCTCCGGCTCAAGCTCAACCAAGATAACCCACAACTGCCTAGAAATTCATGGCAATCCTTGCTTTCCCAAAGAGCAAAGGAGACTGACATTAAAAAGAGAGCACCTGCCTCCAGACACTAATTTTGAGCTATGGCAGGGTTGGATGAAGACGGGTGGGTTTGGGGAGCTCACACGGGCACCACCGAAAGCAGCAGATGCTCTGCTACCACTCGCGGCACAGGCTCTGGGTTGGCGGCCTGTGCCCCCTGCTCCGTCCAAGGTGGGCCTCCGGCTGCTGTGCGTCTCTCGCCCTGTTCGGTGGTCACACGCCGGCAATGAAGTGAGACCCAGCGTGGTTCTCAGCAAGAGACGCCGCGGCGGCGTGCGTGCTGAGGCTGTGCTGTGACTTACACGTACGGCTGCTCCTTCTGGCTCCTCCTCCTCCTCCCAGCACGTGGGGCCCAGGTCTTAGGATGGCAGGTAAAATCCTCTTACCCCATGAACACAGATGGCTTCCAACCACAGGGTGTCATGAATGAAAGCCCACCTGGAAACAGGGGGTCACCTGTTGGTGCTTCCTGGGCCCCTGCGCCTGCTTCTTACGGGGACGGAGCTGGCTGGGGAGGGGACCCCTCAGGCGAAGTCTACCGCACGCGTGTGGGAAACGACACTCAGAAGAGGACGATCGTTTCTGTGCATTAGTTTCACCCAAGTTCAAAACACTCGCCACGTGGAGGACGTGTAGTCATCTCACTGCTAGAGTGTGAGGGAAATGCACTCTCACTCTCTCACGTCCACGGCTCTAAGCGGAGGCTTGCGCGACACTCACTTTCTTCTTTAGATGAACTGAAAGCTCGGGTGGCACAGGACCCAGCGTTGGAGCTCTGCCCGCCCGACCCCCCGCCGCCCCTTCACTGCAGTGGAAGATGGTCGTGGTGCCCGCGCTTCTCTGTCTCGGTTTTATACCCACTGCCAGGCTCTGACGACATCGGCGCCCGGGACCATGAGCCCCATGACACACGTTGTTCAACAAGGAAAAACCCAAGCTTCCTTTTTTTTTTTTAAATAAATTTATTTACTTTTTGTTTATTTTTGGCTGCGTTGGGTCTTCGTTGCTGCGCATGGGCTTTCTCTAGTTGCGGCCAGCGGGGGCTGCTCTTCATTACGGTGCGCGGGCTTCTCATGGCGGTGGCTTCTCTTGTTGCAGAGCAAAGGCTCTAGGCGCGTGGGCTTCAGTAGTTGTGGCATGTGGGCTCAGTAGTTGTCGCTCGTGAGCTCAGTAGTTGCAGCACGCGGGCTCTAGAGCACAGGCTCAGTAGCTGTGGCGCATGGGCTTAGTTGCTCCACAGCGTGTGGGATCTTCCCAGACCAGGGCTCGAACCCGTGTCCCCTGCATTGGCAGGCGGATTCTCAACCACTGCGCCACCAGGGAAGTCCCAGCTTCCTTTCTTGACACAGCTTTCCTCCTTTTGTTACTAAAGTTCTAGCTAGGACACCGGGATTACTTCTGTTATTGATAGAAGCCAACACACAACGCATCCTTCTAGAGGAGATTTTTCTAAAGGCTCATTCAGTGGGGGGTGGAGGGGATGCCTTAACACGTGACACCTAGGCGGCCGCGGGGCACATCCTTACGCTGCCTGGATCACACGCTGACCAACAGGGTTCTAGGACCGTCTCTGCCCCAGCTGCCTGCCGGGCCATTCAATCCCTGGGCTGCGATCCCTTTGCAATGTGAGAAGGTTAAAATCATTAGTGGTTTTTTAAAAAGTTATTGGTAGATTCATTTTTTTTCAAATAAAATTTCATGATAAAGGAGATGTATTTTTAGCATAAATCACAATAGAATAGGATGCAAGATAAACAAGAAAGAGGAAGCCTTTTCTCTATGCCGATGGCCCAGAGCAGGGGGAGGAGGGAGCAGTTATGGGACCAGAGGGGCGGCTGCACGAACGGGGCACCCACAGGGGCTGGGGGCTCTACCCTCTTCCCTCCTGTGGTGTCCACCCCGGCAGAACCAACTGGAAGCCAGAGGGCAGGCAGGGTGGGGTGATGGGGTCCCTAGTGGGCACGGAGGAGAGGGTGGGTGCCTGCCTGGAAGGGAGGCCCCCGGGGAGTGGAGCCGAGCACGGGCTCCTGCACCTGCCCAGCCGGCCGCTACCTCTCCTATAGTCTGGGCAACGTGGGACCGACACACAGCAGCAAGTTCTGTTCAGACCCAGCGTTTTGATCCTGATTGTTGTCAGCAAAGGCTGGCAGCTTTTATCCACAAATCTTTTTCTGGGATTTTTTTGGGAGAAAGGTCAGGAAGAAGAGACACAGAGCAGTGAGGTGTGATGACCGGTCCCTGAGCACAAAGCCCAGGTCCGTGGGGGACAGCAGAGCCTGGTGGGTGGGTGGTTTGAGCACATTGTTCAGACGCATCCAGCAAGGAATTTCTTCTCCGTGGGGTCTGTTTCTTGGGATTGCTGTTGTGGGACTGGCTTCTAGTTCAAGCGAGCCCAGGTTAATCGAGTCCCTTATTTTGAGAACAGTATTGTTTTATAATCTTGCTTACGCAGCAAAACCGAGGGAGGCATTCTCAGCAAGTATGTTCAGCCGCAAGGCCTCCTCTCTCCGTGCCGATGCTCAAATGATGCTGACAGACCACAAGCAAGGACGAATGGTGGATCTGTCCTCGCCTGCAGCAGGAGGCCACCCACAGGCCAGCACCCAACGGGGCTGGCAAACCAGACTCTCACGGGGCTGCTGTTTGACAAGCTGTATATTTCCATAGTCCGTGAAGCAAGTCTGGCCCCAACAAAGGATGGCAGACCACGTGATTCTCCTCAGCAGGTGAAGCGTGCAGGTGGGTATTGGTACATCCTTATTCCTGGTGGCTGAGGGTGGGGGCAGGATTGGTCCAGACTTCATTGCCATCCACACACGCTCCCCTCTCCCTTTTGGTCTCTGCGTTTCCCCATCTTCCTCTTCCCCATCTCTCTCCAGCACAGGCTCCCCTCCTGGACACTGAATGGCGTGGGGCTTCGAGAGGGGGCCTGAGCTCACAGGCTGGCCGAACACCCTCCGGAGGCGGGCGTTTCTGCTGACGTGTCGAGAGGATCGATACACTTGACAGGAGAGGAGTAGAGCACGGAACCCCTTGTAAAATTCAACAGATACCCTCTCCTGTTCAATTACTTTAAACAAATGACACAGAGAAAGGACTCCAAGTTTTCCTGCCGGAAAAAATTAAAATCTCCATGCCAATCAGTTTTCCTTCTAAAAATAAGCTCTATTCACGTCAGGCATCTGTCAATTCCATTGCTTTTTCTGGTTGACAAATTACATACACAGTAGGAAAATGAGCCCAGAAAACGCGATGTAATTGTCAACGGTCTGCTGTGAATACAAATTGGGGCTCCTTCTGGAGAGAGCCAGCCCAGCTTCAGCCTTGAGTGTATCAGCCACCCTTCACTAGAATTAAGAACTGCATGACATAGACTCTTGTACAATTTCAAGGATCTCGCTTTATTTTTACCTGATTCTATTGCTACTTTAATAACACAAAAATCTGCTCCTGAAAGGACACACAGCTGTGCTTCCCTCCAGGAAAACGTGGCCATGGCCAGTGACATCCATCCATCCCTGAGTAAGCCTCTCAGACAAAGAAGGGGGAAAACGTGCAAGTGGAGCTCTGAATGAAAAGGAGCGTGTGTCTGTATGTTGGAAGATAAAACAGGCCAACAGGAAAGGCTACAGCGACACAAAAGCTCCCTTAGTTTCTGATTCTTCAGTGACATTCCCCTTTTTGCTGTGGCTTCTGGTTCTGTGATCAGTAAAATCCCTACATGGCTGGATTGTGAATTCCCTGAGAACAGGTTTGTTTTTGCCTGGAACCTAGCTAGCACTGCGTCTGCCTCGGAAAAAGCGTTAAAGAAAAACTTGTAAAAACGAATGAAAGGAACTGGTTACTGAACAGGGAGTCCCTGCAGAATGAAATGCGTTCTACAGGCAAGAGGTGTTCTTTGGAGCAGTCGTACTGCCCACTCGGACAATAAAAAAGCCAAAGAAAGGGATGAGGTGATTTCGAATTTGAAGAAAAGCTCCTGATTGATTTCTCTCTCTCTTTTCTTTTCTTTTTTTTTTTTTTTTTTTGGCTGCACCACTCAGCTTGTGGGATCTTAGTTCCTCGAGCAGGCACTGAACCCAGGTCCCGGCAGTGAAAGCACGGAGTCCTAACTGCTGGACCACCAGGGAACTCCCGATATTTTTCTCTCTTAAATAACATTGGTCCTCGACACCACCAAGCACCATAACCGGGGTGTGGAGACAGGAAATGAGCTGCGAAGCATGTCAGGGGTTACAAAAGCCCTAAAGAAGGTACTGAAGGCAAGGAGGATGGGGAGGACCACATCGTGGTCAGAGAGATCAGCCCCCAAGCTGGGGAGGAAACTTCTGGGCTCAGGGAAGAGTGTATCGCCCTTGTGGGAGGGGGCTGGGGACAGACGAGGGGCCTGAGGAGCTCCAGGAACGGGGCTCTGGGGCCCTGCTGGCCACTGCAAGGATCTGGGCTCCATCTGAGCGAGACGGACACCACTGGAGAGGGGGCTTTGTGCAAGTGGCAGTGTCCAGAATACGCACCTGACCGTGTCAAGCCACAAAGACCTAAAACCGAAATAAAAATGAAACCTTGGGCAATTTTTGTAAAGTGAGCACAGAACCTTTCATGAAATAAGAATATTAATTATCTTTTCCTTCCAAATACACCTCTCCCCTTTGAATCCTACTCTATCACAGTTACTTTCTGCAGTTCATCGTTGATTCCATCTCAGTCTTATTTTAAATGACAGGTGCATTAATGCCTTGGCATCTATGCAGCATTATGTCATGCTTATTTCAAAGTCCTATACACTTTCACCTCCTACCACTAGCCTCTGGGGCTGGCTATGAAGACAAAGGCGGACTTGAGTTTCACATCAGACTCCTGAGCTATTTTGTCCCGTGGAAATAGCTCCGAGATCTTAGAAAGCAGAGCACATCTGTTCACTGGGATGTGTCTGAGAGAACGTCGCGGTTTTTCTCATTCAGCCATCCTAGCCCAAGGCAGGTGCGCTGGGAGGACACCCCCAGCAGGTGGAGGAGGGAGTCAGCATCCTGTCCTCTGAGGCCAGATTCTCCCGGCGGAGGACCCCGGGCAGCCTGGTGGTGTTCTGCCACAGCAGAAGGGAGGGACCAAGCCTAGGGACCCAGACTCTGAGTGAACCCACACTTACTGAGTCGCCATCCCATGTAGGCACTGCCCTAAAGGTTTTGTTAAGTGGTAGCTAGAATTGGTCTCACTAATTTAGGACCTGCGCATAAATATGCAGCTGAGAGCAAATGCAAAACCAGCAATCTTGTTGCCTGGGAATATACTGGGGTAGGTTGGTTTAAGTATATGGGTTAAGTTGAACTTAAATGCAGTTAATATGATGACAGAATAATTATTGTGCAAAATTAGGTACTTATAAGACAGACATAGACTTAAAGCAAAACACAATGATATTTCCAAGAATGTGAGACCCGCTGTATCCCATACTCTTGAGTTCGGAGGCTGACCGTTCAGGGCTGGCACTGCCGTCCCCTCAGAAGGACCGCACTTGGATTCCTGCCCCTGCACAGAGGGTGGGAGCCGCTGTGCTCTTGGTCCATTACCTTCCTGCTGCCAAAACAGTGAGCAGAGGCTCAACAGAGCGGGAAAACCCGACCTCGTCTCCGGATACCAGCTGCTGGAACTTATCTACATAAGATGCCCCTTTAACTCTATGCTTTCGGCAGGGGTTCCCAACCTCGGCACCCAGACATTTTGGCTGGGTGAGTCTCTGGGGTGTGTGGGCGGGCGTCCTATGTAGGAGGCAGGGCAGCACCCTGGCCTCTGCACACCACGTACCAGCAGCGGCTCCCGCCCCAGGTGTGACAATCAGAAGGTATCCAGACACTGCCAGCGTCCCCGGGGCGGGGGGCAAAATCACCCCGAAGCGACGGCCTCGGGCAAAATCACCCCGAAGCGACGGCCTCGGGCAAAATCACCCCGAAGCGACGGCCTCGGGCAAAATCACCCCGATGCGACGGCCTCGGGCAAAGTCACCCCGATGCGACGGCCTCGGGCAAAATCACCCCGATGCGACGGCCTCGGGCAAAATCACCCCGATGCGACGGCCTCGGGCAAAATCACCCCGATGCGACGGCCTCGGGCAAAATCACCCCGATGCGACGGCCTCGGGCAAAATCACCCCGATGCGACGGCCTCGGGCAAAATCACCCCGATGCGACGGCCTCGGGCAAAATCACCCCGATGCGACGGCCTCGGGCAAAATCACCCCGATGCGACGGCCTCGGGCAAAATCACCCCGATGCGACGGCCTCGGGCAAAATCACCCCGATGCGACGGCCTCGGGCAAAATCACCCCGATGCGACGGCCTCAGGCAAAGCCCGTGTATTCGGGCCACAGTCCTACAGTCCACTGGGGACTTGCTCTCTTCCTGCTGCTCTGTACGCAGCGGGGGAAGTTCCCAAACCCTCCCCATAGCTGGAGGGAGGCCCCGACGGGATTGTCTCTCAAACTGAAACAGACACCGTTTTCCATCCAAGAATTTGCAGAGCTGGGTTTGCAAACTGTGGTGGCCCAGAGAGGTGATGATAAACTCTAGTGGTTGAATCTCAACGGGGCTTTTGCAGAGCTGAGATCCACTCTCAGCCAACTCACTGAACGGCACCCTTGGTTCCGTGTTATATTCGAGAACACGCTGAGCCGTGCAGTTTCTTAGTTCCTCCATCAGTAAGTGGGGTACTTGCTGCCCATCAAGATACAGAGTAGAAAAAAGCCCAAACACATTTCAGTTACATTCTACCCAGAAAACGCTGGAAAGGGAACAGAATAATGACCCTAGGTGGGCTACAGCAGTTTGGGTAGCAAACAGGCTCATTCTGAACACTCTTTGCCATGGTACTCCTGCCAGCTCTTTCATCTTTGAAGGAAATCTGCCCTCGGATGGATGAACCAACCCGCAGCGAGCGGCTTAAAACGTTCCCTGAAACAGCCCTGGGTCCCGGGGCACTCATCTCACTGGAAAGTCGCTGCCTCTTCCTGTGCTTGGGTAATTCAAGCATCTTCCAGACAATGAATTATGACCCACCAGAGTCTCGGAGAGGATGAGGGAAATCCCTGTAGCGTCCACCTGCCCAGTTTACCCAGGGAACTTCAAGGCTTGTAAAACAGAAACAGGACGCCTGGCTCTTTCTTTCTCCATCAGTTGCAGCCACAGCTCCTGGCTTTGTTGCCAGAGAGTCCGGGGCTGAAATTCCCCAGAAATTCCCATCGGGGGGTCTGATCTTTGAGGACCGAGTTATAAGCCGCTTGTTGACAAAGCGGATTCAGATGGTGTCTTTTTGTGAGAGCTGGATATGGAGACTTAAGACACTATTTCCTTTGTCTGGGGATTTATTTTCAGACACCTCCCAGTATCAGGCTGTTTTCTAGAAGGGCATCAGGGTCAGCGAGCTTGCCAAACACTAGACGGGTTTCTTTGCACTCAATGGAAGCCGCAATTGTTTCTAGGACTGCTGCTGGTCACCTGATAAACTGTCTAAAGAAATTCTGCGAGAAACGACACATGCAGAAAGAATTTTAAGACGCCTATGCACGCTTATGAAGTATGTGAAATACATTTAAAATAAAAATGAAATTCTCTCGTCTGAGGCAGGACTAGGGTCTCCTCTCCACCACTGGCTCGTCTGGATACGGGAACGGCATCATCCGAGCTCCCCTACAAACTCTCCCAAGGGTGGGGAAAAATACAATTCCTCAACGATCCAAATCCCGAAATACATCAGACCCACATGCCAGTGGCTCCCCTTGCAGTGTCAAGCCCCCTCTCCCAGGAATTTAAAATCGTGCGATGTTTCCTTCCGTCACCCGCTCCTCAGCGTGTTCGAGACACTGGGCAGGCTGATGACCGTGGACCCAAAGGACCCACACACTGAGCCTTCCTCCAATGTAAACATTCTTTTTTGTTTGAGGAATTCAAGATAAACTTGCCAAAAGGCCACAAATTCCCAACCCAAGCTAAACCAACGGGCCTGCGTGTTTTGGGGCTGGTGACCTTTTTGACGGGGCAGAGCATTTCCTCAGGGCCAGAAGCACTGGGCAGACATCCCAGCGGGCACGCGGGTGCATCTGCTTTCGCAGAGCGGCCATGGAGCTGTGGGTGAGGTGGAACGAGGCCATCGCCTCATCGCCACGGTTTTGAACAAGTTTCTCAGAGCTCAGGAAGGTCACAACGGACGGAATGACTCCTCTTACACGGCTGCCTGCTGGACAGGTTCCAGCTGTCCCCAAAAGTTCTTTGATGAGCAGGGTAGTGTCATGTGCTCCAGATGAGTTTGGGATAAGCCAGGACGGTCTGGCCACCATGACACCCCCGGCCGGACCTGGGTCCTCAAGCGCCTCCAGGTCAGCTGAGTGGGTGAGTGGTGGACAGACCAGCTCTCGCTCCCTTGGAGGGAGAATGTACAATTTATGCTTTTTTACAAAAATTAGATTATGACTTTAGCAGAACGCTTCAGCTTTCATCCACATTTTACGCACCAGGAAACGCAAGAAACTGGTATCTTGGATTTCCAGATCAAATATTTAATTTAGCAACGATTACAGAAGCCAAAGGCAGGATGGAGAGAGTGCCAAACTGGGCTGTAGTTGTTATTCTTTTCTTATGTATGTATTTATTTATTTAGGCTGCACTGGGTCTTAGTTGCGCCATGCGGGATCTTTTAGTTTTGGCATGCGGGCTTCTTCGTTGCAGCATGCATGTGGGATCTAGTTCCGCGACCAGGGATCAAACCCCGGCCCCCTGCATTGGGAGCGCAGAGTCTTACCCACTGGACCACCAGAGAAGTTCCCTGTTACTACTGTTTTCTGTTCTTGATGATTCAGGGTAAAACTACCAGCTCTCTCCTTAAGGTTTTGCAAATATTACAAAATATTTGCTTCTATTTATCTCTTTGATTTAAGTTTTGGTGACTGTAGCTTCCTTTCCCTTCTCCTTTCCTCCTTCCCTCCCTCCCTCCTTCTTCCCCTCCTTCCCCAAATGCTCTGCCTGGCCCCCAACTCCATATTTTCCAAACTGCTGAGTGCTCAGAGCTTTTGTTCCAGCGTGTTTTATGTAGAAAGTTACTAAAGGTGGTCAGTACCTACACGTCGGCTGGAGCAGAACATATTCATGATTTGCAAAATAGTTTTTTAACGGGTGACCTAATATCAAAGCCAATGGAACGGCCCCGCAGCAGAGCTTAGAAGAGGCCGAGGGAGAGTGTCTGTGAGGCTGGGTGTGCCCGCCGGGGCCTGGGGCCTGGGCAGCTGCAGACGCGGCCGCCGCGTGCCCCGCTCTTACCTTCACGGCGTACTCGGCGTCTGTGGCCATGTGCACACAGCGCTTGCATACGGAGTAGGCGCCCACCCCGATGTCCTCCTTGACCTCGTAGCCATCGGTGAAGCGGGTGTTGTTCCCGTGTAACTGCTGCAGAGAGAGCGGGCGGGCAGAGAGCGCGATCAGGGGTCTCTCGTGCAAGGGCACCGAACGCGGTGCAAAAGAGGCTTCAGCCCTTGCACGTGGGGACACGGAGGCCGGGAGGTGGTGGCGCCCTCGGACCACAGTCACGGAGCTAGCTGGCAGTGGTTCCAGATCTCAACCCAGCTTCCTCATCTGTCGGGTCAGGACCCTGTTCTCAGACGCCCAGCACCCTGTGTCGGCTGACCTGCCTGTTTCCCGCAAAGGTCCGAGAGAGGTGAGAGGTCAGACATCCCTGAGACCGGGTGCAGCTCTGACGCTGGTGTCCGGATGCCGACGTCTGATTGGGAATCTGACTCCCCGACGCCCCCTCGCCATCCTCACCAGACATGATCCCTTCTGAGATTCTCTACCCCTGCTCATATTTATACGGTGTAAAACTGCTTATAAAAATAGCACCTTCACTGACCCCCCGAAGACTACATTTCGTGATGGGAACTGGTGCCCACAAACCCAGCCACTCTCTTGCGGTGCTGGCTCGACTCTGCACAGCAGAGACCCCCAAGCGTGACCCCTGCCGGGGCTCCTGCCACAGACACACCACGATGACATCCTTCTCAGGACTCTTTCTGTCTTGAGGACGAACGTGAAGCATGGCTCAGATCACCATCTCGATGACCCCGGGGAGGCGGGGGGAGGGGTTCGTTTAGGAAGTGAACCCCAACTCAGCGGAGACGGCTCACAGGTCCCCTCAGTGCGGCCACCTCCTCGCCCCGACCTGCTGGGGGCGAGCGGAGTCGGGCCCTACGGGATCCCCTGCGCGACGGGGGGCCGATTACCTGCACGACGGGGTGAACTGTGGCTTTGTGCAGGTCTTGCTGCGAGGGCTCCTGGGCCAGGCTGGAGGCCACAAAACTGAATCCTCTAAACAGGTGATGAGCGTTGGCGCTGGGGGGGACGCCAGGTGAGTCTGCAGGTACAACCAGAGAGTCAACAGCCGCGACGTGGTGAGGTAACCCTGTGGGTGTGTGGTGTGTGCGTGTGTGTGTGGTGTGTGTCAGGTGTGTGTGGTGTGTGTGTGTGCGTGCATGTGCATCTCTGTGATGTGTGCGTGTGTGAGGTGTGCATGTGTGTGGTGTGTCAGGTGTGTGTGTGCATGTGTGTGTCAGGTTGTGCACGTGTGTGTGTTCGGTGTGTGTCAGGTGTGTGCACACGTGTGTTTGGTGTGTGCCAGGTGTGTGCGCACATGTGCATCTGTGTGATGTGTGCATGTGTGTGACAGGTGTGTGTATGTGTCAGGTGTGAGGTGTGTGTATGTGTGTGTCAGGTTGTGCACGTGTGTGTGTTCGGTGTGTCAGGTGCGTGCACACGTGTGTTTGGTGTGTGTGTGTCAGGTGTGAGGTGTGTGTGTGTGGTGAGTGTGTGTGTTGGAGAACGAGGTGAAACGGAGATTAGACAGGCTGAACCATATGAAACCACACTTTATTCTGGGTGGTGCCAGTGGTTTGATACACGGCAAAAATACCCAGAACAAAAACGTGAGGGTAATCACTGATCATCACTTACTAGATATTCATTCTCAGCGGCAACCCTCTGCCCTGCGCACTCCAGACCGAGCCCAGAGCCACCAGCAACCTCGGGGTGAGCTGTCACTCCTGGGCCAGGGCAGAGGAGGCCACCCTCTGAGTTTCTCAGGTCAGCAGGAACCGGGCACAGGGACGCAGGCCCGGGCATTGGTGCCTCTTCTGTCCCCCCTGCCCCAGGCCTGAGGAGCTCGAGGGCAGCACGCAGGGTACTCTGCTCCCAGGGACCCTCAGGGAGCCCTTCAACCGTGACCCCTCTAAGCTCTGTCGATTTGTTTGAAGGCTTGACTGCTGTCGAGATGGGTCCCAGTTCAAGTTTATCATTAAGAAAAACAAAAGGATAAAAGATTGGTGGAGAGAAAATATTTGCATCATATACAACAGACAAGGGACCAAACTCTCTATATGCAAAGAGCTCCCAGAGATCAATGAGAAAAAAGGAACAAGCCCAGAAGAAAAATGGGGGCAGGACTCAGATACCGACTGCTCTCCTACCTGAGAAGGTGCTCAGTCCCTCTAATGGGGGCACGTACACATTTAACCAGGGTAACACTTTGCCTAACAAATTAGCAAAATGTAAAGTAACCAGCTGCATGTAGGTTTGGCTGGGGCTGGACACTGCGGTGGTAGGTGGGAGCCTAAGCTGGCATAATCTTTGCAAGGTAGAAGTGGAGTTATCTACCAAAGTATAAAATACACCTGTCTTTTGAAGAGCAACTCGACTTCTATGAATTTATCTGACAGAATTACTTTCAAAAGTGCTTAGAAATAAATGTAGAAAATGTTTGTCCTGGTGTAGATACATACTGACACAATGGCATATTACTCAGCCTTTAAAAAGAATAAAATAATGCCATTTGCAGCTACATGGTGGACCTAGAGATTATCATACTAAGCGAAGTCAGAAAGAGATAGACAAATACCATGTGATATCACCTATATGTGGAATCTAAAATATGACACAAATGAACCTATCTACACAACAGAAACAGACTCACAGACATAGAGAACAGACTTACAGTTGCCAAGGGGAAGTAATTCTAGGGAACAGAATTACTGGGAGTCTGGGGTTAGCAGATGCAAACTATAATACGTAGAATGGATAAACAACAAGGTCCTATTGTATAGCACAGGGAACTATATTCAATATCCTGTGATAAACCATAATGGAAAAGAACATGAAAAAGAATGTATATATATGTATAGCTGAGTAACTTTGCTGTACAGCAGAAATTAACACAACACTGTAAATCAACTATACGTCAATAAAATTTAAAAACAAACAAAATGTGATCTTTAAAAACTTTAAAAAAAGAGAAAAAAAGAAAATGTTTGTCTTAGCAATATTTGTAATAGCAAAACAAACAAACAAACAAAAAACTGGAGACAACCTGAATATTCACCACTGAGGACACCATGCGCAAGACCAACAATGTTCATGGGTGCAGGTCACACTAGTAAGACTACGATACCCAGGATGAGACACGGCTGTGTGAACTGACACAATAGTCTGTCAAGCCAAAAAAGAGAAAACAAGCTGTAGAACGTACACACTGCAGGAATAATTTTTTTTTTAAAATTTTTTTAAACTTTTTTTTTTAACATCTTTATTGGAGTATAATTGCTTTACAATGGTGTGTTAGTTTCTGCTGTATAACAAAGTGAAATCAGCTATATATGTACTAAAACACATTACAATAAACTCATAAGCAATATATAACAATATGATAACATAAATTCTATCACTTAGGCATTATATATATATATAAATCTATAATACTACATAAAGTATATAATGTGGATTTAAATTTTTCTTACAACGTACATATGTAAGATTTAAATCCATATTATATAGAAAACTCTGGAGAGTGGGACTGGAAAGGCCATAGGAGTGGGTGTTTGCTTTTCTACTTTTTACCTTTTTACTTGGTCTTGATACTTTACTTTGATGTGGAAACAATACACTAAAGCTTTCATGGTAGAGCAGGTGGTGGGGGGCTTGGAGGGGTGAGCTGATGCAGAGAATGTGGGTTTTATTCCTGAGCATTTTATTTTGAGGGAAAGGCGATTGGGGCGCTCCTTCCACACCCGGGAGCTACACCACGAGCTGCGTGACGTGGGATCTCTCCCTGCAGATGAGCGGCCGACCCGGTGGCCCACACGGCTCTTCCAGGGAGACCTTGCCGGGTGACAGGGGGCTTCACGTGCCTGGCCCACCGCACCTTCAGCATCTTGGACCACGAGGGAGAGGACTCGGGTCTCAGCCCTGTACCTGTTACCTCGCAAAGAGCTCCAGAGTCACCCCGGAGTTAATGAGATCAGAGCTGACTGTGTTTGGAAATAAGCTGCTAGGCTAGAGAAGCTTAATTAAAAAGCACAAGGCTCGGCTGAGTCGTTTTTAGAATTTGGAAATTATGCACCGCAAGACAGCAGAGGCAGCAAGCGTGCTCTCAAGATGCTGGGCTTTGCTCCCGGGCTGGCTTTGCGCTTTGCCTTTCTTTGCCCTGCAGAGGACTCTGGCTTTGAGGTCTGCCTGCTCTTAAAAATCCCCCGGGCCACCGTGTCCTGCCCTAGGGCTGCACCAAGCACAGGGACACAGCATCCATTCAGCCACCGTCAAGCCCCGAGGCGCAGGTTTTAGATGGAAGAACTGGAGCCCGTCCCAGGAACTAGCGTGAGCTGTGCACAGGTTGAGGGCCGAGTGGACGGAGGCTCAGTTACAGCACCTGGGACTGTGCACGTGGTGGGGAGGTACCGTCCGGTGAACTTGAACTGATACACCTTCCCTAGTGAATGGAAAGTCTGCAGATCAAATAAGCAAGGGCTTTCAACCACCAAGGAGGCGTGAAGCCCAGGGCCATGCCTTCTGTGCCCGGGCTGCCTCTCTCTGCTCAGACCAAGAGATCAGCTGAGGTTCACACGTACTTCACGAGAGGCTGTCACAGCCAACGCTGGGTCCGTGTAGCTAGATGGTGACCACATGGTAGGTGGTATCAACGGCATTTAACACGCTTTATAACTGGCTAGGGAATGCCGATTTTTAGCTCAGTACTAAAAGAAGAGCAAAGATGTGAGTTGGATGAAAGGAAATTTAAAGCTGAGTACAGTCAACCTTTGTTGATCCTAGGAGTGATTTCTGACTTGTGCAATACGTTTCTGGGTTTTTAAATCTTACAGTGGCATCTCCCATCGGTCAGCAGGCTCTGATGGGCAGCTGGTGTGTCTCCAGGGAATATCCACCAACTTTAGCATCGGTTTAAGTTAAAAAAGAAAGACTTTAAGGCCACTACAAAAAATTCCGACAGTGCAGCATCCGAGTCTAACGCAGGATGTGGATTATCCTCTGTTTCAGAATCACATCACCTCTGCCGCCCTTTGAGAGCCGGGCGCTCAGCTCATGTGCTTAGAAAATTCTACTCTCTTATAAATATATAAATATAGAGAGAATGATTTTTCTGTGTCTCGGCACTTCAATTACTACCTCCTCAAAGGCAAACTGTGTCCCGCAATAAGTTGACTTTAAGTACAATTGATTGGAGAAATCCAAATAGTAAGGAGTAAAAAAGCCATTTCTGGACGTCATTAAAATGCATTGTGTCTAATTATGTTTTCCTTCAGCTAATAATAATATAAATTTGAATTATCTGTGCACAAAAGGTTTATGAGGTGTTAAAAAAAGCCTGCTAATCACACAGGCCGACTAGGTCGGAGTTTAAATTCTTCACGGATAACACAAAAAGCATGTAAAGGTGAATAATTTTGAGTTGACTATATGAGCATTTTCTTGCCAGGAAGCACAAACATGGTCTTTATTTCAGTATTTTAAGCACAGAGTTCCGAATGACAGAAACCCTCGGTGAAACAGTGCACATTTCATTAAGGACCGGGAGGTCGTGTGGGTGGTGGTCATGACAGGCAGTGTCCTTTGTCAGGGTTAATCGTTTCTGTGTTCCTTTACATTCAGGTAAACCACAGGAGGAGAAAGAAAGCGACCTGCTCAGGTGAGCTGCGGGCACACGCGGGATGGAATCCCCAATCCTGCCCCGTCTTTCCAAACTCTGAAGCTAAAAAGTAATCTGATTCTGTGAATTGGGTCAATTCTGTCAACAGGAAGGACTGACCCCAACATCCAAGAACTTTCTGAGGCTGTTGAGACCCGGAGAAACATTGGACCGTCTCTACTAGAGAGGACAGACCTAGATCTCCTCCACCTCCTCGGGAGCCACGGTACATCTCGCAGCAGCGATTACCCCAGACTGTGACAGCAGGCATCACTCTAGCTCTGTCCCTGAGAACAGTCTTAGTTTTATCTGGGGGCTGCAGGAGGACCCGAAAGAAATGACTGAGCGTCTGCATCCCGACTCCCTCATTGATAGCCCCCAGAATTTGCTTCTTTCTCGGTCCTGGAGCCCCTGCTGTGTGGGTCAGGAGCTGCCCTGGGACCACCAGCGGCCCCAGGGATGCCCCCAACCGTCTGTGTTTGCACAGAGCTCACACCCTTGATGTGCCCCCCGCCCCCGCTGGCGTGCGGGATACGGGCTCTCACCAACAGCTTAAACCAGAGGGAGCCCAGTGGATTCTCTGTTGCAACTTTATCTACTTGAGATTTTGTATCTGACCATCTATTTGTTTCATGATCCTTTTTTAATCACAGAAAATTTTAGATGCAATAACAGTGAGAAAAGCATGGGAACCCCCCCATGGGCACGTCACACAGCCCCAAGAGCTACCAACTGGCTGAACTTTTCCCACCCGTATCTCCAGAAGGGGCTTGTTAATTTGTTTTTTAGACAAAATCACCATACCCTCACTGGGATGAACCGAACTGTGCCCCACAAAATTCACAAGTTGAAGCCCAATGTGGCTGTATTTGGAGAAGGAGTCTTGTGGAGGGTAGTTAAGGTTAAATGAGGTGATGAGGGTGGGACTCTGATTCAGCAAGACTGATGTCTTTATAAGAAGAGGAAGGGACACCAGGGACTTCTCTCTCCTCCTCGAGCACAAAGAAAGGCCATGTGAAGACACAGAAAGAAGGAGGCCGTCTGCAAGCCCAGAAGAGAGCTCGCACGGGAAACCACGATAAATTTCTCTAGTTGAAGCCGTCCAGTCTGTGGTATTTTGTTATGGCCGCCTGGGTAGACTAGGACAATTACCATATCTAAAAAAGGTTAATATTAATTTATTCATATCACAAAATGACAAATTTTAAAGGGAGCTGACCAGTTCTGAGTGAATTTGGTAGACCTTAGGAGTAATTTAAGACGTATCATAGAGGCTAAATACCCAAGTCCATCTGCTGTGCCGAGATACAGTAGCTGATGCAACTTTTCAAACAGGCGTTTGTTTTTTTGTATGAATAAGAGCAATAATCCACACATTAACAGGCTTAACCGACAGGCTCCCTCTTCCCATAAAACCTCCCTAATTAAACAAGAGATTTTCATTGTCTTGAGGTTCTTTTCTCGAGCTTGCCCAGGTGTGTCCCTCTGACAGGTGGTCACTGGATTGGCAACTTAGGCCAAGAGGCAGCATGAGGCGGGCGGGGGATAGAGAACACCTGGGAAATCTCCCAGCTGGGTGTTACCTGGGGGCTAACTGATGAGTGGCTCCATCACGAGAGCCTTTGCTACGAGCAAAGGAACCAGAACATCAAACAGAACTGAGGACTGTAGCCCATGGAAGCGCCCTTGAACATGGCGCTCTCTGGCTCCTGGATGCCTGTCCCTACCTGGCCAGGCTGGAGGACCCGCCATGGGAGAGGCACACAGGCCCGCCCCCCTCTCCCTGCCTGCACACACCTGTGGGTGTCCTCGCCGTGAACTCGGGGTCGAAGTGGAAGGTGTCCTCCGGCCTGCCCACCGCCGGCTTGAAGGGCGGCTTGATCTCCTTCCTGTACAGCTTCTGCGTGGACAGCAAGACAGGGCGCTGAGGGCCAGCAGGGAGAAGGCGGGCGGGAAACCCACCTGTGCCACCTGCCCATCAGGTGCCAGCATGCGGCGGCCCCTCCCAGAGCTCTGACACGTTTAGTAACACACATAAAATATGATATCTATCGTATACGACATAGAATATAGTTACATAGTTTATAAAGAGACATAAAAGCCATTGTTCGAGGGAAAAGGGTTTGGGGACATCTAAGTGTTCTTGATTTTAGGGCAATGGTTTTCAACCTTTTTTGGGCAGTAGAATCTTCTTCTTCAAGTAAAATCGGACAGGACAGCTACACCCTGCCCCACCCCCAGGTAACAGCAGGAAGAGCCCTGCTCCTTGGCGAGTCGCCCCCGCCCCGGCGACCTCGAAGCCAGCACCTGGGACCCTGCTCTGCGGGACACAGCCCCCATCCAGGTCCTTCTTCACCCACACCCCAATGTCTGTGCACCTCCCTGGGGCACCTACTCCGGCTGCCACCAAATGTGGGTGTCCAGACCCCTCTGCTCCAGTCGAGGGGCTGTGTTGGGCTTTTGGGTTTATTTACACATTTTTGCGCACTTTAACGGCCTGACGGAGCACCAGCCAGAGAACTGGCCACATGTGGCGCTGCCTTTGGTGGGATGCAGAGGCCACGGCCTCACGCACATCGTTCCAAGCCTCTCAGGCCCAGCAAGGACTCCTGCCGCTGGAAGGGGTCCCGACCCAGGGCTGATCAGGGCTGTTTCCCGGCTGGAAACACCAGGCTCAGGCACTTCTCGGAGCACCTGTTTCACCAGGTCTGGACTCAGGAACCACCCCCACCCGCACCCCGGTCGGGGGAGTCTGGAAATGGACGCAGTGACTTGTGGAGATCCGCTCTCAGTCTTTCAACAACACAGTAAAGTAGATTGTGTCACCCGAGTTTCCAGACAAGGAAACAGGCTAAGATTAGGTAAGACCCCCTCCAGGGTCAAGGGCGACGAAGGGGCAAACGGGAGGAGGGCCTGGGTCTCCAGACTCTTCCCATCCCAGGGGAGACCCCGCCCAGAGCACACCCTTCCAGAAGGCGCTGTCAAACAGCTGCACTGACCGGTGGCCGCTGGGCTCCCTCCCGGGGCTCAGAGCAGCCGTGGCGGCAGGTGCACATGTGGAGCTGGGGGGCAGTGCACTTGGGAGCCATCGGAGAAAAAAACGAGTTAATTCAGCCGAGCATTATTCGGTCACTTCCCGCCCTGGGTGAACAGATTTCATTAGGAATTGAGTTACTCTATAAGCCCTTTCCAGATAGAAAGAGGATGCCTTCCACGCGGACACACCCGTAGGGTGGGAGTGCACTTCCCTGATGCATGCACTTGTCAGGGGAAATCTACTAAGCAGGGGCGAGCTCGGCCCCCCGATTAAAATGCTGCCCAGCCTGGCCTGCGGGGCTCGACCCTCCCCTCCCACCAGCGATATTTGAGCTGGGTTGTTAAATATTTGTCCTGACCCAGTAAAAATCACATCCTCTCCCTCTGCCTTCAAGGGTCCTCCTGCTACTTCCCAGAGAAGGGGGAGGGAGAGAGGAATCTCCACCGCAGCAGGACTCCTACTTCTATGATGTGGGGGAATTTGTTTACCGGAGAGATTTCCATTATAAAAATACACGTGTGGCTGCCAGAGGTGGGGTGGGGCTTGGGGGAGTTTGGGGAGGGGGGTTGGAGCGGCTGAAATGGACCCAATGAAATGAAGAGGATGGAAAGGTGCAAATTTTCGGTTATAAAATAAATAAGTCCTGGGATGTACAGGACAGCCTGGTGCCTGAAGTTCGTAAGACCGCGCTGCGTATCTGAAAGCTGCTAAGAGAGGAGATCCTGGAAGTTCTCATCACAGGGAAAAAACTCTTAAAACTGTGTGGTGACAGATTTTAACTAGACTTATTGCGGTGATCACTTCACAATGCAAAGATCAAATCATTATGTTGTACACCTGAACCTAACATAATGGTGTTTTTTTTTTTAATTTTTATTATTTTTTTATTTTTTTACTTTTTATTTTTCTTTTTCAAACAGTTTATTTGTTGTTTAGCTTACAAATGACCAAGTTTTTTGGGGGGGGGTTTGTTTTTTGTTTTTTACAGCCCATGCTGTCTCTTTTTTAAAAATTTAATTTAATTAATTTATTTATACAGCAGGTTCTTATTAGTTATCTGTTTTATACCTATTAGTGTATATATGTCAATCCCAATCTCCCAATTCATCCCACCCCTCGCTTTCCCCCCTTGGTTTCCATATGTTTGTTCTCTACATCTGCGTCTCTATTTCTGCCTTGCAAACCGTGAACCTAACATAGTGTTATATGTCAATTGTATCTCAATACACACACACACAGAACTGGTTGTCATTTCATGCAAATGAGAGACATTTTGCATCTGAAGGCTGAAGCTCATACATTTCAGTTCCTCTCCTCACCCCAACTCCCAGGCCATTCTTCTACTTGCCTCCGTTGACTGCAGCTCACTGGTCCTGGCTGGGAGGCTGACCCCTTGGGAGAAGACGCAGCCCCTGACTTCCGAGTCCTCAGCCATAAGGAGAAGAGTTCATCGGAATCAGACTGTCCCCTGGCCGTGAGCTGCTGTGGACTTGGTTTGGGTGGAGAGCATTGCACCCTTTTAACTGAAGTATCTAGTGATGACTCGGGAAGCAAGAGAGGACGTGGTACCTGGGGTTCCCCGCCCAGGACGGTGCTCGGCTCACGCTTGCCCCACCCTGCCCTGTGCGGAATCCCAATTCCAGATGCCCACCGAGCCAGTCCCAGAACCTCGTGTGCAGCGTGTACAACCTCTGGCTTCACATGGCAACGTGTGCAAGCACATGTCTGTGTTTCCTTGCATTTTCCACACCGCCTCTGTAAGCCTGTGCGTCAGCTACGGAGAGCCTGACTGACCCGAGGGACAGCGTGGAAGAAAGCTTCCCAAGGCTTGCAGGAGGGCAGCAGGAAGTCCTCTCGAAGACCCTTCTTCACCCCGACACTGGTCCCTGCAGAGATCGAGCCTGTGAGCACAATCTGCCCACCGGCCCCCAGACCACCACCCTCTCTGTCTCCAGCGGTTGCTGCGGTTTCATCCTGGTTTCAAGTGGGCAGCAAAGAGCTGTGTAGGCCACCTGGGGTGTTTGGTCACCCTGCCCTTTGGATACACCCTTGTGTTTGTTGCAGTCTTAAAGGCCTGTCAATGTCTTCCTGTTACTGGATAAACATTTTGGAACGTGCTAACATGTGTTATTCTTATACATGCTTTTTCTTTCTTTCCAGGTGTCCAAACCTAGGAGTGGGTTTGAGGATTTAGGGAAAAGGTGACCTTGCTTCCCATTCTGTAATGTCCGCGGCTGTGCACAGGGTCAAATGGAGAATGAACAGGCAGATGCATTTTGTGGACTTTTGAGCTTGACGAGATGCAGCGTAGTTCTGACCTAGATTCCCCTTTCTGAGCCTCTAGAACAATTTACCCCACACTGATGGAAGGAAAGTGGGATCTCATGACCAAATTCACCAGGCATCACTTTAAATCATGGCATTTGTCCCAGGATCTCAGGATGATGATCTCAGGTTGCAAGCTGTAGCATCGCTGGAACGGATTTCACATCGCACACGTACAGGCCGGGATTTTCTTTGCAGGTGCATCTGAATTCTACTTATACCTAAAAGACCTTCAGGTGACCAGGGAAGGACAGAGGGAGCAAAATAAAAATAGCAACTGGATAATGAAGAGAAGACCAATGCTAGTTCGGGGTCACAGACCTAACATCTGTTTTCTGCCGGCACTTTTGGCTCCGGGCATTTCAAAATTAACACGCTCCAATTAGGCAGAGGGCACCGTTAGAGATGATTCCTGAAATAGCAACGCAGAAATGATGCAGATCGAGATGCAGAGTGATGGCAGGACAGTAGGAGGAACAGGAAGAATTTCAATGACTGCAGCGCGCCGTGGGTGGATCCGGGGCGTCTGGTCCACGAGGTGCAGAGCTCTGCTTCCACTGGTGACCCCACCGTGAGCTGCTCCAACCCCAGTAGCTGGATTTACAAAACCCCTGAGCCAAAGGGCAACTAAGTCTTTGAACAAAGACACCTGTCGGCTCCTTGAAAGGGTGAGTTCTCCTGGTGTACTTAACATGGAAGTAGATCGACAGAAATCTTCCAGTGGGCTGTGGAAGGGACCCAGGCACGGTGAGATGTCAGCGGCAGCCGGTAGCTCCCGGGACCCAAACCGGAGGGGTCCCCCGTCTGCGGCCCGGAGCCCCACTCTGCTCCTGCCAGACCACACGGCCGGCGATTTGGGGGCTCTGCACACGATGCCAGGTCACCCAGGGACAGTGCGCGCTCCTCTCGCTGCCTTGGGTTCAGTTTCCCCTGGGGAATCCCTCCCATCTCACACACGCCAACCAGTGATGTGCTTGGAAGGGTTTCAGAAAGTAAAAGGAACAGCACAAGCCTACCCCCAGCATTAATAGAAGTGACTGCAAGAATGAGTCGTCACAGTTACAGGGAGGGCCTTGGCTGTGGAAGCATCATTCCCGCTGCGAGGGGAGCCCGGCTCACGGGGCCCGAGGTGATTAACTTTGACGAAGCTTATTTTGGGTTTGTGCTAATTTTTGTGTTCTCAGCACTGCTCCAGCCACAGGGGAAAAGTAAACGCAGCTTCTGTGCCCGACTCTCCCATCACCGGCTGCAGAGGCTTTCAGTCTATAATTAACTTGTAATTTTTCATTTCTCCTATCGCAGGGAGCGAGCTTGCAGGGTAGATGCCTCCTGGGCAGGTGCCAATTGCTAGGCTCTGAGGACAAGGTGACGGCAGAGCAGGACAAGTGGGGCAGCGCCCCCCACATGCAGCGGCCACGGACTCGCTCTGCCCCAGCAGGAAACCTGAAGACCCCCGGGAGAAGCGCTGTATGACAGGTATTTACTTAAAAAACCCAAAAACTTCTGCTGGCAGTTTTGGGTCACAGAAGGAAGCAGAGGTGAAATCATATCCTTATGTGTTCCAGGCTGGATCCTGAGGCCGGCTCTGGGGTGGAGTCGAATAGTCAAGGAGGTGCCTTGTCACTGCCATTCTGAGCATCTACCTGGCAGTGGGAAGGCCTGTTGGTACTAAAAGTTTTTGCAAATGCGTCTCCCTCCCCTGTGGTTTCCAGTTATCTAAGCTGCCGAAAGCAGAAAGAGCACATCTGGACAAATCTATCCCGTGCACGTCTCTCTAAAGCCGGGGCCAGTCGCTGGTCAGGACCCAGCGGCCCCGACGGGGCTGACCAGCTCGTGCCGGGGCTGGAGGGGATGACTGCTCATCTTCCTGGGAAGGGCCCGAGAGGCTGGAGTGAGGCTGCGGTCCCAGGAGATCTTTGCTGGGAGGACTCCCTCCCCCCCGCTCCCCGCTCCCCCCTCGTCAATCCTCCTCCATCTCTGCGGCGTCACCCCCTCCCAGACGGGACAGCCCCACCGCACGCCTCTTCCGTGGCTGGATGACGGCACGCCCGCACGGCGGCCTCCCCCGGACTTGATGCAGCTTGAGCACAGCCGTGTCTTTCCATCGTTACGTCCCGGACACCTGCCCACCTTGACACGGGCGAGCCCCAGGTAGGCATTAAATACATCAATGTGCACAAAAGTGGTCTCTCAGAGCTCCTCTCCCTCTCTGGCTGCTTCATCCAGAGCGAGGGATGCAATGAGATCCTTCCACGCCTCTGGCCCTGCCCGGTCATCCTCGGGTGAACATGGAAATGACAGCAGGTAAGGTTGTCTGAGTGCATCAGAAGGGTCTCTCTCAAAAACCAAACCAAACCAAAATGAAATGAAACGAAATGCCAAAAGCAACGAAAGAAACTTCCCAACCTAACTCCAGCCCGACTGCTTTGACGTGATGCAGAAGTGCCACCTTCTTGGTACAGGAAGCCAGGGACTTTGCGCCGACCGCAGAGCCAGGCCCAGCCGTGCACCAGGGCTGCTCTAAATGGCCGGGCACCTCAGCTCTTGCTCGGAGCTCACGCAGACCTGGGCTTTCTGAAACGCACAGGAACCCAGCCTGCAGTGTCCCAGGGCCACTGCGCTGTGAACATTCCACGCACCTCACGAAGCTGGCCTCGACCCCCCGGGACAAGCCCCTTCTCCGGCACCGTCCTGGGGTGAGCATCTCCCCAGCAGCTAGCTGCCCACGGCCCCCCTTCCAGCCAGGCTCTAGTGTTGAGCGGTGTGGCCGCCGGGACCCCCTTCCTTCCCCTCCTGTGCTGCTCCCTTCCCACTGCAGCCCCTGCCCAGCGATGCTGGCCCCATTTTCCCAGGCGCCTCACGTCACCAAAGAGTCACCAGGTTTCTCTCTACTCTCACCTCTGAAACCAGCTCTAATTGTGCACATATTCTATCACCGGCATCTAAAACTAGGTTAGCAAAGTGCCCCTACTGCCAGGGGGAGTGCTTCCTGGGCTGAGGTGGAGAGCGGAGGAGAGGCTGTAGGGGTGAGGCTGGGAGGCTCGGCGAGCAGCGGGCTTTACGTGTCGTTTGTGCGAAAATGTCCCCAGAGGTGAGACCTGGGGCGGGGCCTGCCCACCCACCGGAGCCGAGGTGCCACCCCTTCCCGAGGCTGGCGGACACCCCACACTCTGTGGGGAGGGGGGCGGGCAGACACGGGCACTGCCCTCTGCAGCACAGAGAGACTTTCACTTTGTAAACATTCTGGTCAAATCCTAGCTCAGGAAAAGAAACCCCAAAGCTAAGAGCTGTGCTTACGCAATGGGAAAGGACCAAAGGACCTGCTCCCAGAGGAGGCCTGCCGCCTCCAGACGGGGAGCCGGGCCCCGTGGTCGGCTGGCGCGTCGGGAGCCGCCTGCCCTGACCCTCCGCCGCAGAGCCAGCAGCCGGGGGTCAGGGGGAAGTGAGAGTCGGGAACTTCTGACCTGGCGTCCAGCTCCACGCCTCATCCAGTCAGGCGGCTGGGAGCACGGGACCCGGGGTCCTCCCTGGGGAGGGGCCGCAGTCCTCCATCCATCCGGCAGCGCGGAGCCGGCGACGTCCCCTGACTCTGACCCGACCTGCTCGGGCCCCTGAGCTCTTCCCACCAGGCCTGACTGCTGGATTTATCTGGACACCTGACCCGCCTCAGCAAGAGTCCTGGTCAGTGGGTTTAGCCGGAAGCCCCTTACCCTGGTGTTTCCTCTTAGTCCCTTTCTGGCCCCTGACACGCCCCCTCCTTCCTTGTAGTCGGAGTTGAGCCCCATCTCTCTCCCGACAGCTGGACCCGCCTACCCCCCCTGCAGTGGTCCCCACACCATCTCGACAGCCCCCCGAGTGAAGTCTTCTTTATGTCCTTAACAAGCGTCACAAACAGCTTTGTCTTTTCCGGTCTGGATAGTGTTTTTCTGCAGCAACTTCTACACGACTGCTGAGTGCGGGCGTGATCCTGTTTAGAGGCAGGAAGCGGTGCGGAATCTGGGCGCCCAGAGGCCCCAAACTGAAAGCTCTGTGCAGCCCGGGAGCGGCCGAGGGGCCCCTTCAGCCTTCTGCTGGGCCCAGGGCGGCCCCTGCTCTGCCCTCGGGGAGGTGGCCTGGCTGCAAGGCCACTGGGGCCGGCCGGTCTCTAACAGGGAAAGTGCGGAAGGGATTCCAGGCCTGGAGCCGCAGGGAAGGGGTGGTGGTCCCTGGTCTGTGCCGGGGAAATGCCTGCGCGTTCAGAACCCCCGAGGGAGCGCCCTCCTCCAGGTGACGGGTCTACACTGACCTCTGGTTTGTACCCAGCAGCTGCCGACTCCCCCGCCCCACCTCCCTGTGGTTTCTGTGCAGTCGGGACCCCGGCCTCCAACTTACGTTCCAGTCGATGGTGACAAAGAAAGGGTGGCGCTTGATCTCCTCCACGCCGTCCAGGCCAGCACCTGCGGTGACCACAGAGCAGAAGTGGGCGTCAGAGCAAACCCATGACTGCAGTGCTGTCGAGTTTCTGACGCAGCAGGGAGGCGGCTGGGGTCCTGACGCCCTCCAGGCGGAAGGAGCCCCCAGCTGCGACCTCTCCTGCCGGCTGCCCCCTCACAGCCCGCAGAGGCCACCACTCAGCCCTGCAGAGCTGTGACCAGGTGAGGTGGTAGAGACGGGGGCGGGCAGGCTAGAACCTGCTGCTGCGGGTGTGGGGACGCCTGGGCATCTGGGCGAGGAAGTGGAGGCCCACCCCGGTCTCCATGAGAGCCAGCATCAGGCCGGGCCTTCCAGAGGACGAGAAAACACAGGCGAGGGCAGGGAGGAGGCTACAGCACAGAGAGCCTTATAAGGCTGCTCTGGGACTTACAGGGAAGGGGAAGGAAGCCAGGACCTGGAGAGCCCGTTTCTAGCGGGACGGGAACCTGGAGAGAGACCGGAGGTGGCCTGTGTCCACCTGGGTCTGCACGAGACAGAGGTTTCTTGTCACCTGGACACTGTGTACAAACAGTGCTGCTTTGCTGGCTACTTCTGCCTAATCTCGCCCTGCCTTGTTGCTTATGTGAAATCCTGAGCCCCAGGGGAGGGATGGGTGAGGGCGTGCAGAGGACTTCGGACACCTAATGGTAGACACACGTCATCATGCACTTGCTGAAGCCTGCAGCTACCCCTCCCAGAGTGAACCCTGATGTGAACCGCGGGTTTCAGGTAGTAACGACGTGCAGATACTGCTTCATCACTTCTAACAAGCGCATCAAATCAGCAGGAGCTGACACCAGGGGACACTGCGTGCAGGGGGTGACGGAGCATGTGGGCACTCGCTGTACCTTCTCTTCCATTTTTTCTGCAAACTTAAAATGGCTCTAAAAATAAGTCTATTAATTTAAAAAAACCCCAAAAAACAAAAATCAAACAGCCAAGCCCTAAGGCCCCATGAGGTCTGCGTTTTCTCCAGGATGGGAAGGTGAGTGAGGGAGGGGCCGGGAAGCAGCACGGGTGCGGGAAGGGTGGCAGGTGGCCTCGGCCGGGCGACTCCTGCGTCTCAATCGACCAGTTCGTGCATGAGGCCCACACAGGCTTCCCGGTTCTGCACGCCGAGCGCTGGGGCCCAGCCCTGCCCCGTTCAGTGGCTCGTCCCACGTCTGCCCTACTAGGCTGAGCCGCCCCCCTCATCCCCGGGAGGGAGGCAGGCGGCTGGGAGGCCGGGAGCAGGAAGATGTGGAGGACAGGGTGAGGCCACCACGAGCCGCCGTGGTCAGTGCAGAGCCCCCTGCCCGGCCTCGCCGTGCAGCTTGAGAAGCGGGAGGACCCTCGCCGGGGGTCCCGGGAGACACAGCCCGTCGTGGGCTCATCGCTTCCTGTTGTCACCTCCGGCCCTGTTTCCTGGTTGAAGCCGTGACATGGGCAGAAAAGGAGGCACGAAGCTGCCCGTGGCATCGGGGTCGCCTCTAGGTGGACGAGGGCCCAGCTAGTTCCCACTCCTTGGGGAAGCCTGGCCAGGCCAGCACCCTGGGAAAGAGCCCGTGGCCTTGTCGCCATGCTGGACTCCGGTGATCTGGTGATTATCACTTTGGTATGCAAATGGACGAACAAGGAACGGAGGAAGCTGTCAGACCCGGAATTTCCCCCTCTAGGGACACGGGGAAGTGCCACGGGGCTGACACATCACAGGCGTTCTCCCGCTAAATGCCACCAACACCCAGTGCCTTGGACACCATCCTTACTCTCTAGATAAGGAACCAGCCTGAAGGAGGCTGGGTAACGTGCCCAGGGCCAAACCAGAGTTTAGGAACAGAACTGGGAAGACAGATTCCGCTCCCGCCCCAGAACTCCACCCTGACGTGCGTATCCAATCTGGCCTTTCTCCTGAGACATTGGGATATAATAAGAAATACATATTTTGGTCTCTGTCTCAGGCTCCTGGCCAGAGCTCCTAAGACGCTCGTAATTTCCTGAGTGATAAGAATGATGGAAGCATCTCCTGTTTTGATATCTGGCTTTGGTCACTGGCTCCTGAAATAGCTCCAGGAGTGAAAGAGGCATATCTTGTTATTCATAATAAGCCCCTCTCAACCACACCTGAATTTGTCTTAATGAGGTGACCTGTGGAAAGACCCTACAGACGGAACCAACCCTGTGATGAGGGCTGGAACTTTCATCCACCTCTGACCAACTCGCCCACACGCCCAACCCCAGGGAGCAGAGAAGGGCTGAGACTGAGTCCAGTCGCCAACGGCCAGTGATTGAATCAATCACACCTACATAATGGAACCTCCAACAAAACCTGAACACCAGGGTTAGGGGGGTTTCTGGGCTGGTGAACAACCAGAAGGGTGGCTCCCCCCAAACCCCAAAGGGACAGAAGCGGCTGGGCTGGGGACCTTTCCGGACCTCACCCTACGCACCTCTGCATCTGGCTGTTCATCTGACCTTTTAGAAAGAACATCCTTTGTGATACATTGGTAACAGTTAACTCACTAAAGCGCTTTCCTGAGTTCTGTGATCTGTTCTAGTGAATTATCACAGCTGAGGAGGGGGTCTTGGGAACCCTGGGTTTACAGCTGGTGGGCTGGAAGCACATTGGCAACCTGGGACTTGGGACTGGCATCGGAGACGGGGTGTCTGGTGGGAGTGACCCTGACCCTGTGGGGTCCGAGGTAACTCTGGGTGGTCAGTGCCAGAACTGAGCTAAATCGTAGGACACACAGTCGGTGTCTGCAGAGAAGTGGAGAATCAGGTGGTGTGGAAAACCCCACACGTCTGGTGTCAGGAATGTTGTCATGAGTAGAGAGAAACAGTTTTACTGAGGACCTCACGCTGAGGACCCTCCGGATGTCCACGTCCATCCCTTGCTGTATAAACAACCCCCTGACGTGAGTCCGGAGATCTGGTCTCAGCCTGGCATCCCCACCTAGAGGCCCTCCACAGGTGCCCACGCAGCTGTTGGAACAAGATGTCGAGAATGAACAGTCTGGCTTCGTGCCCACCTGCGCGCAGGCCTCCTTTGGTGAAGACCAGAGCTCGGGACTGAAAAAGCCTTCTGGCCACGAGGATTAAAGAGAAACGAAAAACCGCCTCTGATTTGTACCTCTTCCCGCTCTTTTTGGTGAATGCTTATTGCACTGCCAGAAGCTCTGCGGGTTGGTCAAAGGTGGGAGACTGGTGCTTACACGTTGAGCCCAGGTAGAGGCACCTGTACAGTGACTCACTGACTGTGTGACTTTGAAAAATCTACTTTGCATTTTGTACCCACTGCATTTCAGGCTCATTCATCATTTGCAAGTAAGCTCTGCAGGAACCAAAACGAAGTAAGACAGAAAGGAAATACAGGTGTTGGTGTAACTACAGTTGTTTGCTAGTACCAGCTGGGTTTTCTCGGGTGCCTACTCAGAACATTTTTATCTGCATCTTCTTTCTTCCACTGCAGTGAGATTTTGCACCACGTTCGTGCTTCAAGGCCTCAACAAACACTCGAGAGTGAATTAACACTTTGGTTATTACTCAAAAATTCCAGGTGTTCCAAAGAGGGGAAAACGTAAAAGAGAAAGAATTTCTGCACACAGTTCTCTAAAGCCTTTGTCAACCTTCCTAGGGCAATAACATGGGGTTATTATTCTGGATTCTAGTTCTATTTATCCTCTCCTGAAACATGTTAAGAGTCTACTTTGTGCTGGACAACTCCTTTTTGTTTAATACATTTGACAAACAGCAGTGAGCGGAGGTCCGAGCTGGGACAGTCCGGAGACTGTGTCTGTGTCTGTCTCTGAATCTCGGCTGACTTGCTGTGGGATCGTCACCAAATGCACTCAGGTCTCACTCTGTCCCCAAGAGGAGGGCTCACGAAGAATTGACAAGAACAGGTACTTATGGACAGAAACATGGAGAACGGAAGAACAGCATTCTCTCTATGCAGCTTGGCGAGTCTTGATTAAGATCCCCAAGGCCAGGCAAATACGCAAAAAGAGTTCACTGGGGCAGCAGATTCAAGAATTCATGCTTCTTCTCTGGCGTATGAATATTGAATTACTTTTGTTCCAATCGCTTTTGGGCTGTCTTCCTGAACCTCTGTATCTGGACCCCCATCTCGGATTTCTCCGCGTTGGTTGAGGGGTAGTTTTGCGTCCCACTGGAACTGTCTTCCACCAGCACTTGGCTGTGAAACGCAGCGCTGTGCCTGAGGCTGGGACCTGTTCTTCTATGGCCCTGGGTACCTGCAGCCCTTCCACCTCACATTTTTAACAAGGCGACCCCGTTCCTTTCCTCCAGGGCTTAATCATCAACGGGCTTCCACTTTCTCAGTAAATCATCCCCCAAAGGTTTGGGGATTGGCCAGAAATGTTTTCCTTGAATCTTCCTGTGTACAGATAGTTTTGGGAAATGTTTAATCCCTGGACCCTTTGTGACTCTGTTGAAATATTTGTTTTTGTCGTTGGAGAGTCACACAGAGTCCCTCTCTAATTCTTTTGGGCATGTTCAGAATAAACTCACGTCTGGCTCTTTTCCTTGCATACTTTGCGCTCTACCGGACCGGCACACTCCTAAAGGCCAGTCCATAACCACCCAGGATTTGAACGCTAGGTCTGCTTTTTCACTTCTCAATCACTTACAGATCATCTACACATTATTTTTAGAGTCTTAAAGTATTGTCGGTCAGCTTGAAATTTCATTTACTGTTTAAAATCTTTGCTTGGCGTAGCTTGTGTCTTCTGGGACCCTGCTGGCTGAGGCAGGGCCCCGGCAGCACCCTCAGGGCTGGCTTGGGACCACCAGCTCCAAGCCAGGGGCTGGGGTGTTTGCTCGGCCTTGACCAAGCCATTGAAGGCTGGCCCTTTACAAGAGGTCACAGCGATGCCCGTGGGACCGGAATGAGATGGTTGGAGCCCAGAGCGGACTGTGTTTGAAGTCAGATCAGGAAAGCACACCCTCTGCAGATCGAGTCCGGGACGGAAAATGGAAACACGAAAAGCAGAAGCCCTGGGCGAGTGGACGGGCCCTGCCCACACGTGTTCTCCGGTCATCAGCGGTAGTTTACCGGCTGCGCTGTTTTATGCTCACGGGCACATCTAACGCCTCTCTAACCTCTGCCCCGTGTGCCCCCAGGAGTCCAGGACGTCCAGGCCTTAAGTTACAGACGCTCACAGGGGTGAGCTAGAGACGCCCCAGGAGGGTCTTTCTCTAATTCACGACCAGAACGATCGGTCCTCTGAGAAACAAGCCTGCCGCGCTCCGCTTGCCGCGTCCTTCCGAGGGTCCCGACCGGGGGACGTCGCAGCGCCCGCCTGGCCCAGGCCGCTCCGCCTACCCTGCCCTCCCAGCCCCCCACCCAGGCCGCCTGGAGGGCACGCGTGCTCTCACGAGCTAGTCTTCTCCGCTCCTGCGACTGCGCCTGTGCCGCTTCTCGGGCCCAGAGCCCACGCCCCCACTGCCCCCCCCCCCCCCCCCACACGACGAGCCTGCAGACGCCGCCCAAGCGTCGCAGGCAGCCCTGCTGGGCGGGCGTTTTGCACCTGCTTCCGTCAAGTGCGAAACCCAAATAACCCAGTTTTCCAGCTGCCGGGTCCACACGCCACTGTGGTGGAAATAAACTCAAATTTGACTCCATTTTTGACAAGAGTAAAACCTCTCCACTCACGGCACGGAAAACCACCCGTTCCCTCCCTCCCCTCCGCTGACCGCCCAGCCCTGCCAGGCCTGGCCTGGGTGGGGGCCTGTCTGCCTTCTCCATCTGTCTGTCCCTCCAGCACCGCCCTGGCCCTGCCCCCTGCCCCTCAGCCCCGGCGTCCTGCCTGGAGGAGGGGGCTCCCTCTGGCTGGCTCCTCAGGCGTCTCAGGTCTGCAGGGGAAAGGCGGGGGCGTCTCCACCCGAGATTTCTGGCCTCTTTGCCCACACGACTGGGTTTCCCACGCGGCAGCGTCCTCTACCTGTGTGTCACCAGCACCTGCCACGGGTGCGTGGGGCACCTCACTGAGCAGTGCACACTGCAGTCAGCGGTGGGCTGGAGACTTAGACTCGGACTCTTTGGGTGAGGACACTGCACCTTAAGGGGACAACGGGGGGGAAACGCCAGCTCTAGACTCGGCAGCCAGGCCGCCTGGGGCAGGTGATCTGGGGCGAGGACCTCGGTCTCGTCACCCGCCGAGTGTGTGACATCAACCAGATGAACCTCTGCCGTCCCTTCCACTGCAAATGCTACGGACACCCTCTCGGAGGTGCTGAACTGTGTTCCTCCAAATTCAGGCGGTGAAGTCCTAACCCCAGAACCTCAGCATGTGACCTTACTTGGAAATGAGGTCGTCGCAGATGTGATTAGTGAGGATGAGGTCACACTGGGGCAGGGTGACCCCGGACCCAATATGACCGGTGTCCTGATAAAGAGGGGAAATTTGCACAGACAGGTCTCTTCAACAGTTCAAGTGTCAAGAGACAGATCTGGGCTGATTTGAAGGTAATGTGGTCAAACCACAGATCTACGTGAGGAACCGGGGTCTGGGTGAGGCCTTCTGATATTGATGAACTCCCCAAATGGCCAGTGGACTTTTTTGCGGGGGGGGGGGGGGGTCAAGAACAAGGCTCAAGGCAATCAGAAGGGGGAAGAGTCCCAGCCTCCTAATCTAGCTACCTGTGCAGACCAAGATTAATCTACTCAACATAATTTCCACCTTAAGGCTAAAGATTTTCAGGCAATTAAATTTAGTAGCTGACCCGGGTCAAGTTGGGTGAGTAATAATTCCGACTATAATTTCTTCTTTATGTGAGTCTGGACATCCTAGGATATGAAATACTGCTGCCGGATGGTCCGTAACTCCTGGAAAGCTTTATGATAATTCACTTTAGAAATTATCTGAAGGGCAATCTTCGGCCGTGGATGGGCCATTTTCCATGCTTCTGTGGGCTCCACTGGGCGAGTATCTTTTAACTGATGGTTATCTATCCACCTAATGAGATAAATCCATCTTTCTCTCTCATCAGGTATGCAAACTAAATAATACAACAATATTTTGGGTTAGAGAACTATGATTTTTGTGATGTTAAATTCTAAGACAAAAAACAGATTTAGAAAATTATTTCCTTCTTCCAGAACGAAGGGAGAACAAATCCAGCACCCCCTACCCCCTGACTTGGTCACAGTCACCTGGCCCCCTGTGACAATCCTCTCCACTAAATGCAATGATATTTGCAAGAAAAGAGTGACTCCCAAGACAAAATTCTTCAGTCGCTGCAAGAGATGAGACTGAGTTGTTTGTTCTCCTGTGTGTTTTGGTGGATAAAGGAGCTGATGTCTTCATTTCTCCTTCCTGATTCCAGTTCCCACTCCCGGGGAGGTCAGGCAGGTGAGACCACACCTGGGCACTACCCAAGGGCAGCACGGTCAGGAGTGGAGTGACATGCCCCTACCTAGGAGGCAGGTACTTTGCACACATGCTCTCATATATATTCATAATAGAACATGTGTCCGGGTTTTATTCTGGCACTCAAGAATGACAAGGCAGAGACCGGACGGATTTTCATAACAAAAACTTGGTACTGAAAGGAAAGTTCTGACCATTGGCAAAGTTACTGGTGGCAAGTTTCGTGAGGACTCCTCTGAGGGTGACAGGCTGGAGAGGTCCCTCTTCTCTGTAGCTGGTTCCCTCTTGTTCTGCTTCTAGCATGAACTTAGGACCTGGCCAGGTGCTTCAGTGCTTCTCTGTCTAGTGATGCGGGGCTTTCCAGAGACAGTCAAACAATCTCTTCCTCATTCATTCTTCCTTTTTGCAATGCTGTCAGGAGGCAGTTTAACAAGATCTGTTAAAACGCATCGCAAAGGATGATAGCTTTCTCTGCCAGTAACTGTGCCTCTGATAACTTTCTCTATCTGTCCAAGCGGCAGAGAAAGAAAAGGGTCCAGTTGGTGGGAAGCAATGCGGCCAAGAGTCCGATGCCCTCCCCCACCCCACAGGTCTGTGCACTACGATTATCTCTGCTCTTTTTTTTTTTAATTAATTAATTAACTTTTTGGCTGCGTTGGGTCTTCATTGCTGCTTGTGGGCTTTCTCTAGTTGCGGTGAGCGGGGGCCACACTTCATTGCGGTGCGTGGGCTTCAGTAGTTGTGGCACGTGGGCTCAGTAGTTGTGGCTCACGGGCCTAGTTGCTCCGCGGCATGTGGGATCTTCCTGGACCAGGGCTCGAACCCGTGTCCCCTGCATTGGCAGGCGGATTCTTAACCACTGCGCCACCAGGGAAGTCCTATCTCTGCTTTCTTATGCATTTATTTGTCAAACACACTAGAGTGTTTCCTACGTGTCAGGCACTGGTCCAGCTCTTTACGTCTTCCTAACAACCCTCTGAAGAGGTTCTGCTTCACCCTCGGTTCACAGGGCGGGACACCAGGCACAGAGAGGGGCAGCAATCTGCTTAAGGTCGCCCAGCAAGTAGCTGCTGGGTGGGACTGGATCCCCGCCCCTCTGCTTGCTGCTGCCACTCAGGGCTCCTCGCTAGCTCCCTCCCCGGCTCACGTCTGTGCCCCCTCCACGTTCCAGCAGGCCCCCCGGCTCCTGTCCCTTGAGGTCTGTCTCCCCCCACTCTTTCTCACGGCAGCCGAGGGGCGTTTGTGTGCCCCATCTTTTACCATCCTAGAGGCCCCATGAGAACGAGGGCCACAGTTTTGCTCCACTGTTTCCCCAGCGCCAGAGCCTGGAAAGCATCAGGGAACCCGTGAAGGTGTGTGCGTTTCTGGGTCACATATACATCGTCCCGCTCCTTCCTAATTAAAGGGCCCTTAGTATCTGCCGAGAGGAAGGCAGGCCAGGCCCCAAGCCCCCGACGGGTCCACACTCTTGCCATCTGCCCGTCTGGGCAGCTCCGAGGCAGAGAATGGGTTCCTGCACCACACAGAAGTCTCTGAATATCCCGTGTTTCTCTCAAAACCAAATTTTAGAAAAACTAGGCTTTTAATCATAAAACGAGTGTGTGTTATTGATTAAATAATCAAACTATTGATGTGTCTGGGGTGAAAGGAAAAGCTCACCTCCCCACCCGGCCCTCCACACTCGCTGCTAACAGCTACCTGTGTGTGTTTCCAGAAGTTTTCTTTGCTCACGTCCCTCCCTCTCTTCTAAAAAAGCAAATAGGATCATTCTGGATATCTGCTATTTTTCCTTAACTCTTCTTTTCTGGCTGAGACGCAACCCTGAGCCAGTGGTGCAGACCTGCCTCACCTCCCGGGTAGATGGACCCCGTTTCCCTGAACCGTCCGTCGGTGGCGGAGACGCGGGCTCCTTTCTTCCCCTCCTTCCTGCACTAACAACATCCCGTAGGTCTCTGGGTACTTGTGAGACTACGTCCTAGGAAACATCCCAGAAGTGGAGTTACTTGGATGAAGAGTATGTGCTTTACTTTGACAGACATTTTCAACTGATGCATGGAAAGGTCAGGGCAAGAGCACCCCTGCCGAGGGTTCCTCTGTCCTCACACCTCACCACAGTGGATGGTTCCACACGTGGGCCGCCATGCCGGATGGAGAGGCTAAAATGGTCCAGAACGCTTCTACCCTTAGGAAGAGGGCACGGCCACTGTGGAAAATAGTCAGGTGGCTCCTCAATAAATTAGGAATAGAATTACCATAGGATCCAGGAATTCCCACGTCTGGAACTCAGGGTCTTGAAGAGCTATTTGCACACCCATGTTCATAGCAGCGTTATTTACAACAGCCAAAAGGTGGGTCAACCCAAATGTCCACGGATGGAGGATGGATAAGCACAGTGTGGTACACCCATTCCACGGAATATTTTTCAACTTAAAAATTAGGGAAATTCTGACATATGCTACAATACGGATAAATCTTGTGGACATTATGCTAAGTGAAATAAGCCAGACACAAAAAACCAAATTCTGTATGCTTCCACCGACATGAGGCCCCAAGGGGAGTCAAAACACAGAGACAGAAAGCAGAAGGGTGGGTGCCAGGGGCTGGGGGAGTGCGAACGGGGGTTTCTTGTTTCGTGGGGACAGAGCTTCAGTTCTGCAAGATGAGAAGAGTTCTGTGGATGCGTGGTGTGTTGACGGCTGCCCAACACTGCGAATGTACTTGACTACTGAACTGTGCCCTTAAGAAGTGGTGAAGACGGTAAACTTTTTGCTACGTGTATTTTACCACAATTGGAAAAGACAGGAGGGGGATAAGATATCACAAAGAACTGTACAGGCTCTCACTGGTTAAAAAGTATAGTAATTATGGAAAGCAAGAAAAAAATTGCTCTGGCTAGCCGCTTTATGACACAGGGAGGTCTTTAGGTAAAAATTGAAACCCTCACCTCATGTTTGGGTCTGATAAATACACCATTTTATTCCTCAAGACTGTGATTTTATGTATTATCTTTCTTGTGTTTTTCTAAATCTTGATACTTTTTGTCCAATGTTTCCACAGAAAGAAAATTCCATATAAAATGAAAACAAGTTGAGATTTTCACACAGTTCATTAAATCCAGTTACAGTGAAATTTCAGGGAGTTCTCTACAGGCGAAGGGAGAAGAATTATATCCTCAGCTCAAATTAAAGTAAAAAAGAATCAAGTTGTGAGCTAAAGATAGTTCGAGGGAGGGTGAGGGTTGAGACTTGGAGAGAAAAGGAGGGGGGAGGGCGAGAGACCCCCCACATCCTATTTTACACGAAACACCAAGCCATTCTCCATCACTCCCATCACAGAACAGTCAAACTGGGGGGGACTGTTTTTAATTAGTTACCTCCCAAAGGTGGATGGTCACCCTGAGACCATCAGTACGGAGCCCCAGTATTCCCCCAGTTGCCTAAAAAGCAGGCATTTCTGAAACACCAGAGGGACGTGGTGCCCCAGACCTGCACAGTCCGTCAACCACAGGGACCAGAAGATGAGCTATGATGGGGCCGGTTTCCTAGGATGCATCATGAGGTGAGGGGGGCCCCGGGGGCCCAGGGGCGTGGGGGGTACACATGGGACCCTGTGCCCACAGAGCTGGGAGGCTCTGGTCAGGAGTCACATTGTGCTCCCTTCAACATGAATGTGATGCCTGGAGCTGCAGCAGCCATTTTGTGATCACAAGGCACCATGTGTGAGGATGAAAAGGCAATATACTAAGGATGGTAAACTAAGAAGACAGACCGATCTGGGCTTTTGAGAGCAATAGTTCAGCTGCCCAGCCAATGCTTACAACGCTCTACTGCTACACGGCTTGTAATGTGAGAATAATAACCTGCAGTTTGAAACATTAAATTAGCTGGGTTAAATTATTTAAGAGTTCTGTACTTTGCAGCTAAAAGCAATTCTTAGGGATATACCTCTTTTCATAAGTGAATCTAACATTTCTCCTTTTATCTACTTTGAAGTATTGTGAGGATTTGAATGAGATAATAATTTTATTAGTGCAGAATTCCATGTGTATCACTGTCATCCCGAGAGGAACCAGAGGCTCAGGAAGAGAAATGACTTATTTACCTGGTTTGTGCAAGAACCAATCGGCAGAGGAATGTGAGAGGCTGTGTACCTGCCTTCCCCAGCTCCCTGGCCTCTCAGTGCTGTACGGAGAGCCTGTGTCTACACTGGATGGGGGTAGAGCACCAGGAAGGAGTCACAGAATCAAAATAAAGGGGTAATTAACCCAAAGTAATTGTTGGGATCAAACATTAAAAGATTGATGATACCAGATGGGGGTGGGGCTCTAGACCAGGCAGGTGCAGGGGTTCAGACAGGAGCAGAAATGATGTGCAAAGATGTTTACATGCACTTTGATGTCTCACAGCTCTGCAAACCGGATTCTGAGGCAGGTGTGTTCTAAATCGGGTTAAGATCTGCTGAGCTGAACGACAAGTTGGCCTTAGACTAGAAGAGATTATTTCAGTGTCTCTCTTGAACTGATGGAGACATTAACGAAAAGTAATCAATTAATTCATCATCCAGATCAGAATTGGGCAAACCATTATGATCTCTCTGTAACATTCAAAGACAAATTAGAGGGGGTGGCTTTTCCAGGGTTCTGTCTTTAGTTTACGGAATTCTAAAGTAAATGCCACCATTTTGTGTAAAAACGGTGACTGTTAGCTAACAATACTTGGGCAGCGACCGTGTGTTTTTGAAATCCTCAGAGCTCGGATAACACGTGATAGAACTTCCACCCCTGCGGCAGGGCCTTTTGCTGTCAGAGAACGTGGTGAAATGCGGGGCCAGACCAGAGCTGAGTGTGAGCAGGTGGGCGGCCCGGGGCGGGCCCAGGGGCCTCAGGGAGTCTTACCCAGCCGGTTGCAGGGGTTCCGTTTGAAGAGGGCTCTCAGAAGACTCTGAGCCTCCACACTGAGGAACTGCGGCATGCCCAGCTTGGCTCTGAAAAGCACAGTCGTATTTTCGGGTAAGAAGGATGAGCCCCAAAGGGAGCAGAGTTTTCTTCAGTGCTCTGCGGTTCTGCAGTCAGCATTCACAGACAAATCCAATCACACCCATGTGACCCAGAGCAGCTGTTTACAACAGCTATATAATGATTCACTAAAAATAACAAGGCCGCTAAAAATAAACAAGAATGATCCCACGAACGTACAGAACATTTTAAATGGAAATTAACTATGGTTTCCAAGACGACAACAAAAAAGGCTTTGGAGAGATGCCAGCATGGTTGACATTTTAGGACTCTCCTCTTGGCTTGAGGAGACAGCTGGATTCTCTCCTCTGCCTCTGGTGTGGTCTGCGGCAACATCTGGGAAAGGAGGGCCTTGCAGGACCTCGCTTTGGGAACCACGTGTCCACAGTTTGCTGCTGCCCCTTCAGAAATGCTGTGACTCCCAACGACAGGTTACAAGTTCACACCTGGGATTTGCTGGAGGGAATTATTCTAGCTTTAGAAAAAAAGGTCTTGTTCCCTCTTAAAATTAAAAGGAACAGAGGCCATCAAAAAAAAAAAAAAAAACCCACATAGTAGACTGTCGCTACGCATGTCACCCACAGTGCAAGGTCACGTGACGCAGGGAAACACCGCTTACATCCTCTACGGGGTGTCTCCCACGAACTGCTCTCCTTCTATTTACATAACGACGTATCTACAAAACCGTAAGCTTTGCAGGTGCCTCCTGGTTCTATAAACGTTGCGTGTCCACCTGCAAGCAGAGTTTGAGAGAGCTGGTCGAGAGGCCAAGCACCTTCGTGGTTTCTCCTGCAGGTGCAGTGGGCCCACCCTCTCACTGAGCAGGGAGACAGTCATTTGGAGCCTGCCGGATTCCAGGGCCACTTCCCCACCCCGTCCGCCCTCCGTCAGCTTCTCTCTCCCGGAGCTTGCCCTCTGACACCCTCGCTCAGAGGAAGCCTGCTCTGATGAAGGTGTTACAGCACGGGACCTCCCTGGCGGTCCACCGGTTAGGGCTCTGCCCTTCCGCTGAAGCCATGGGTTCGATCCCTGCTCAGGGAACTAAAATCCCCCATGCTGCACAGCACGGCCAAAAAAATAAAATGATTTTTGTTTGTTTTTTGTTTTGTTTGTTTTTAAAAAGCTATTACAGCAAGACTGGCTCTGGGTTTAGACTTCTTTCTAGGGTTCTAAGAGCAAAACCCATTTCTGTGTTAAAAGATTCTTCATGAGAATTAGGGGAAAATTATGTTCGTACTCAGCGACTTGGGCCGCATGATTCCTGCTGATGTCAGGCGGGGGAGCTCAGGCACGTGCATGAACGGGTCAACAGGCAGAGAAGGGAAGGCTCTCTCAGGAGCCCCTGCAGCCCTCTGCCCCCGAACCTGCAGTTTTGAAGGTCACCAACCATCACGTCTAAAGACCTTGCCGTTGGACAACTTAGACGACTTTGACTGATGGAAAACTTTATCTTTGGTAGGAGATCTCATCAGAATCACTCAGAGATGCCACGGGCTTCACCCACTGACATGAAAATGCCAAGAATGCTCATTACCGTTCGTGCCTACTGAACAGTCCCGGTTTCGAAGACCGAAGCTCTTGATACCAGAAGCTGCTAACACGTATTGGGGTGGATCCCAAGGTGGGTGTTTTACTCACTTGAGGATGAGGGCCATGGTCTCCTTCCTGTCCTTCCCCTGGAACGGCAGCGACCCCGTGAGCATCTCGAACTGCAGACCAACACAGAACAGCAGCAAGAGTTCAGAACAAGCGAACTTCACAGCGGCGAGACCCAGACAGGCAAAATGCAGCCCAAGTTCATGTGCCCACTCAAAATCCTGGTCAATTAAGTGCAGGCGCTGGCCTACATGCTTGGTGTATGTACATCAGCGAACAGAACTGCACTGTGGACCTTGGCATTCAGTGGGGAGACGGATGGATGACGGACATAGTAAACGCTTCAGCTCTACGGCCGTGAGAAGGTGCTCGGTGCCATGGAGATGGGGATGGGGACCTGCAGCCCCTGGCCACACACCTTCCACGGGGCCGACTGAGGACCCGCCCTTCTCTGGAGGTTGCCGTGGAGGGGCTGAGCGAGGAGGGGAGGGCAGGGCTGGGGAGAGAGAGCTCCGGGTCCAGGTCGAATGGGAGGCAGCTCTTCGGGCCTGAGTGCCCTGCAGACCCATCCCCGTGACGACCCCTCCTTCGGGCCGCCGTGATCCCCCCCCCCAGCTGTTGCGAGACCCCGAATGTGGAGGGGGCGAGTCCGTCAAAGGAGTGAGTAATTCAGGGAGGAATGTCCTGTGCCCGAGAGCAAGGTGGCGGCACCGTTCCTGGCGTGTGGACCGTGGCAGACAGCAGAGGCCGGGCCTCTCCTGGAAGAGGCGAGGGGCCAACCTCTCCGGTCACCTTCTCCGAAGTCCAGGGGCATTTCCCGTCTCATGGGGGCAGGAGAGTCAGCGGCCCGGGGAGCCCAGGCCCGCTCTGCTCTCACTGCCTGTGGACCCTCGGGGCACAGACCTTCCTGGGCACGGGCACCGCCACCTGCGCTGGGGACACGTGAAGGTCACGCCCCGTGCCCGGGAGACCCTCACAGAGACGGGTGTTCACAACACAAGATGAGAGGGTCCGTAAGAGCGACGCGGCGAAGCACCAGCCACTGACAGCTGGGGAACCAGAAGAGGTTCCAGAAGTGAGCGTGGGGCGCCTGGGGAAGACGTGGAGGAAACAGGTGGGGAGAAGCCTGACTGGGGGCACCAGCTCAGAACGGATCACCTTCCTCCTCCCTTTCTTTTTTTTTTTTTTTTTTTAACAACTTTGTATACATTTATTTATTTATTTATTTATTTTTGGCTGTGTTGGGTCTTCGCTTCTGTGCGAGGGCTTTCTCTAGTTGTGGCAAGCGGGGGCCACTCTTCATCGCGGTGCGCGGGCCTCTCACTATCGCGGCCTCTCTTGTTGCGGAGCACAGGCTCCAGACGCGCAGGCTCAGTAGTTGTGGCTCACGGGCCCAGTTGCTCCGCCGCATGCGGGATCTTCCCAGACCAGGGCTCGAACCCGTGTCCCCTGCATTGGCAGGCGGATTCTCAACCACTGTGCCACCAGGGAAGCCCCTCCTCCCTTTCTTGTCCCTCCTCCTTCGCTACCTTTGGCTTCTCTTCTCTCTCAGCTGTTTTTCTTTCCATCTTTCTTTTTATGTCCTCACTGTCCCTTTTTTTCCCTTTCAGCCTCTCCATTTATTTCCTTAACATGCAATGATTTTGACAGAAAAAGTATGTAAGGCGTATTTTATATTTATGGGATAGATTTTATTAATATATCTAGACACAAATGAGGGGGATGGCATATTCCCACTCCCCTCTCCCCCAGAAACCTCAAAAAACTAACTCCAGGTGGCTTTGATGTGTGCGCGGTTTTAGTTGCAGTTTTCTCTGCTGTGCTGGCCGGTAAGACAGTCCTTCTCTCCAGGCTCAGGCCGGCCTCCTGCTCTTTTAAATATCAGTTCCATAGAGACAGAGGTGGCATTCTGTGACTTCAGAGCATTGGGCAAGGGTTCCCTGGAGAACCGCTGTATGGTCACTCGTGAGCCCAGCCTACATCTTTTTTTTTTTTAAAGCTATTTTTTATTTATTTATTTATTTGTTTATTCGTTTATTTATTTATGGTTGTGTTGGGTCTTCGTTTCCGTGCAAGGGCTTTCTCTAGTTGCGGCGAGCGGGGGCCACGCTTCATCGCGGTGCGCGGGCCTCTCACTGTCGCGGCCTCTCTTATTGCGGAGCACAGGCTCCAGATGCGCAGGCTCAGTAATTGTGGCTCACGGGCCTAGTTGCTCCGCGGCATGTGGGATCTTCCCAGACCAGGGCTCGAACCCGTGTCCCCTGCATTGGCAGGCAGATTCTCAACCACTGCGCCACCAGGGAAGCCCCCAGCCTACATCTTTAAGGGCTTCGCGAGTACCCCTGGGATCCAGGGACAGGATGAAGCCTGTGGTCCCCCTCCGGGAACCCACCCCACCCTCCAGAGGAACGTGCTCCTCAGGCGGATGCGGGCTTAAGAACTGGAATCACTCCCGAAGATGCAGAGCTGTAACCTCGGACCTGGAATCCGGTGTCAGGAAGACAACATCAAACTTCCGGTAAAATCCACAGCGAGGGTGCCGAGGCCCCCAAGCCCGCCCCCCACTACGCACCCTCCAGACAGGGTAACGAGGAAGCACCCACGTGGACAGGGGCAGAGCCGAGCACGCAGTTACCCTGCAGAGGAAGAGGCTACCCTGACGGTCTCACCAACGTATCTAAAGGGACGGTCAGTGGGAAGGTAAGCAGAGCGGGCCGTCCCCGTGGCTTCTGGCGTGGAGACGGACTGCATCCCGGCAGAGGCCATTCAAGGTCTGCATGACCACGAACACAGCAGGCGTCACCAGCGCCCTGGCAGCTGACGCTCACGGAGCCCTTGTCAGGTCGCGAGCTTGGGCCCATCACTTGCCTGTATTAATGTGCTTAATTTGTTGTGATTCTGTTTTGGGAGCAGGTTTCTCATTACAGTCTGACTTCCCTCGTAGGTGGCTGACGGGGGGAGAACGCACTGACCCTGGAGACGGGGGCACTGACCCTGGAGACGGGGGCGCCGCCCCGCGTGGTGTGACGTCACCTACTGTACACCCGTGAGCCGGCATCCCGGCTGGAGCCGTGGGAACTGCCTTCCGAGCTGGTTTGACGTGTCTGCCCCCCACAGACAGGGGTCAGCCGTCCGTGCCGACAAATCCGACACAGCCAGCACTTCCGAGCCCGCGGGGCCGGGGACCAGAACCGAGAGACCGAGTGTGGCCTCCTGGGTACCAGCCTAGGGGCACCCAGCTGATGCCCTGCACCATGACCAGGACACAGTCCAGAGGCCCCGGGGCCAGGGCGAGAGGCATGTGTGTGGGAAGGAGGCTATGCCAGTGCTGGCCGAGCGACGGATCTACAGAAACTCCCGTCGCCTCGGTTTCCTCGTTTGTGAAATGCACAAGGAGGGGGCTGACAAGCCGGGAATGCCACGATGCTACTCCCATCCAGTCAATGTCAGACTCACAGCCTCGGAAGTCTGGTCCACGCTGAGGGCACGGTGGGCCTGGAGGGGCTGCCAGCACAGGGCCCGGCTGTGGGGGATGGGTGGGGGGAGGGGGAAGGGAGGAGAGGAAGGACCGCGTGAGGCCGGAGGACGGCAGCCAACTCCGCTTCTGTTGTGACTACAGAACACCCTGGCTAGACGGTGTTTGCTGCACGCTCTGTCTGCGAGCACATGACCCAAAGAAAATCCAAGTTTCTAGATGTAAATGTAAAAATGCTTCACTCCACGTGTATTTTGGTTCATGGTGATTTTGATGACTAAGTGGAGGGATTCTGTGTTTGAAATAAGAAAAATACCTTTAATCTGGAGGTAGCTGCATCCCTTAAAATCCTCATGTTAAACCCGTAAGAGCATTAAGTGTAAAGGTTTGACTCTTAACACATTTGCATCCTTACTTGAATCCCAGCTCTGTTTCCTGATGGTGGGAGTCTGGGGGGGGACAGAGAGGAGGCTGCCAGGACATGCTAGGGTCAGGAATCGGTGGCCCCCCTTGTCCTGAGTCACACAACGGGCATTGTTTTCCTCGGGTCACTCCTGGATCTCTGAACCCCAGGGATGGGCGGGCGCTCAGGGGACAGCCACGGGGGCACCTTGGGGACCGCAGATGCCACACCGCATGCACGTCAAGCCACGAGCACACATTACCACGAGCACATCATATCCCGAGCACGCCACACCACGAGCACGCCATACCATGAGCACGCCGAAGGACCACCAGTCGGCGCTCTGCGTGTGGCCCCGCCGGTTCACCACCTCGGGCGCCATGTACTCAATCGTCCCGCAGAAGGAATAGGCTCTCTTGTCGTGGTCGATGGCCTCCTTACTCAGTCCGAAGTCTAAAAGAGAAACAGCACACAGCGCTCAGTCCCGGGCGGCACGTGGACCCCTGGCTGCCCGGCCGGCCCACCTCCCGCCGCTGTCCTCTTGGGGCCGAGCTGCCTGCAGAAGCCGAGCCAAACCCGACACCTCCCGGTCAGCTTCTATAGGGACCCACGCATTCAGGAGTGCTCCTGAGGGCACCCAGAAACTGCATCCCTAACGCCCGACACCAATTCCCCGGGAGCCTGTTTTTAGCAGGACACCCTGGACGTCAGCGGCCCCAGTGGAGACGCCTGCGGGGCTACCCTGATGGAAGGGCAGGAAGAGGTTGTTTGTTCTGAAAGAAAGGGCGGGAAAGGGGTTACGAGCAGGAGGCCACTCGGGAAGGAGGTCCCCACTTGGTGAGGCACGAAGGGGGAGACAGACAAGTTGGACGGGGCTTCAGAGCATTTGCCATGGGGTATCCTCCCCTGGACCTTGCCCACGAAACCTTCAGCCAAGGCTGCCGTCCTCCGATGCTCGTGTTACTGCACCCAGTGGGTGAAGGACACAGTGAACACGCTGGTTCTAAGATTATAGAGCCCTCCAGGTTCACTGTCTGTGAGTTTAAGGTGGACATCCCTTCTTCCCGGGGCCACGTGAGGACCAAGTGAGCTCACGGCTAAGTGGGAGTCTCCAGCACCCACATGGTCTGCTCCCCCACTGCCGAAGCAACTCACTCTGCACGTCAGAGTCTCGGGGCTTGTTTGTAACTTATGCCTGGCCAAGATGACAAACCATTACAAACGACTGACTTGGGGTCACTAATAAATAACAGAGACCACAATGACTAAAACAGAGAAAGCCAAAAGTCTATAATATGACACATAAATTTAACGTGGTAGCTCATATTTACTCCAGCTACCTCTGTACACGTGAGATTTATGTGACACACGTGCAGTTCCTCACTCAGCAGAGAAAACTGGTCAAGTACTAGCAGAACCTTCAATCTCCATGAAATGCCACGCTGGCACTTTTGAACTGCCTTAACCAGTTGTAGAAGTCAGGTTTACTTTCTCAGCTAGTTAAGGGTTAATTTCTTCTGCTGTTCTACACGTGGGAAGGCACAGAAGGCCCCAGCAGGTCAAACTGGACTCAGTTTGGGGGGCAGACGCTGCGGACGCCCTCGGACCTGTGCAGCCCCTGCCAGGAGGTCGCCGTCTAAAGGGTCTGTCAGATGAGTGCCATGCTCTTGTGCATAATTCATGAGAAATTTAAGAGGTCTGACTGTTTGACATTAACGAGCAGTAACTGTCAATTGCTCTGTGCACTCTGCTGGGACTGGGGGTCCATCAAGAGCGGGGAGAACCAGCCCAGAGAAGGGAACAAGCAGCGGGGAGACCAGACGGCGTGGGGCTGAGGAGCAGAGGACAGGGGGCTCTGAAGACAGAACAGGGGTAGAGCAGGTGCCCCGCCTAAGCAGAGACGCTGCCACTGGAGGTGGGGGGGGGGAGCATTCACGCAGGGGCAGCCCGCTGGTGGACACGGGGCGCGGGTGTGAGTGGAGACCAGGCCAGGACCCGGCCAGTGGGGCGCCAGCGGAATGGCCCCCAGAGACGTCCACACCCCAACCCTGGAACCTGTGAATAGGTCACCTTACCTGGCAGAGGGGACCCTGCTGTATCTCAAGAGGGGAGGTTATCTTGGGGCGGCAGGATGAAGCACAAGGTCCTTACGTGGACTTGGGGGGGCAGAGGCCAGAGTCAGAGAGAGACTGGGGGGCTGCCCCCTGGCTCTGAAGGAGGAGCACGGGGCCGTGAGCCCAGGGAAGTGGGCGGCCGGAGAGGCGACAGGACCATCCTCCCCGGGAGCCTCCACAAAGAAGTGCACCCCTTTTGATCTCAGCCCCGTGAGACCTGTTTTGGACTTCCGGCCACCAGAGCTGTAAGATGATCAGCTGATGCCCTTTTGAGCCACCGAGGCTGGTAACTGTGACACGGCAAGAGGAAACTAGCACGAGCGGGGGTCACGGAGCAAGGGGGGCGGCGCTCGTTCCGGCTGAACCGATGGCAGTGGGAGGGGTTCGAGGTTTCAGTGGGGAGATCGGCCCCGCAGACATGCTAAGATGAGATTCTTGAACAAAACATCCAGTGACGCTGAGAGTCAGCAGGAAAGGCGCTAGAAGGGTCTTAAGTCAGAGGGAGAGAAGGAAGGAGGGCCGACCTGGGAAGCGTGAGCACCCGCGGGAAGACACACACCAACAGAACTAAGCCACGGCCACGGGGAAGGCAGCCCTGTCTGCACACGCTGGTGTGATGAGAGAGAGGGCTTTAGTCTGAGTCGGCCCCCAGGTACCAGGGCCGCCGGGGTGAAGTCTGTGGTCGGTGGCGGGTGGATTTTACACACCTGTGATCTTAATGTGTCCCTCTTCGTCCAGGAGGATGCTGAAAGAAAGGGGGGGAAAACAGATGCTTTAAAAGAGACGAGACACACGGAAGGGCACGGAGGCCCCAGGGGAGCCGCCCAGGCCCTTGGGCAGCAGTCTCCACGCTGGCTGGGGGGCGGCAGGTCACCTGCTGTTCACAGACATGGCCTTCAGACCGCTGCTTCCCTGGTCAGCAGCTTCTGCTGGGCCAGAAGCGTAGGCACATCCGCGGTGTGTGGGGTGCAAAGGGCACCCCCATGTTCTTGTGCCTGGCTCAGCAGGCTCACACTGGGAACTGCAGGTGTGAGACCCTCTCAAGCCCAGGGGAAGGTCTGGGGACCCCCAGGCTGTCTGTCCTGCGTGAACGGGCCTGAGAGGGTCCACGAGTGCCCTGGCCTGTGCAGACACAGAGCTGCTCAGAGGGGACTTCCTGAACCCAGGCGGGCCCTCGACGGCGAGAGCCCGCTCTTCTGGCCAGAGCCCTCCATGAGTCCCGCCTGGCCCTCGGGACCACCGCAACCTCCGGGGCAGTCTGTGACACCTCAGGCCTCAGCCCCCGGGAGCCATGGTGTGGGAGCCGGTCCCACAGGGTCCCTGCCTGGTGCCCTGGGCCAAGCTCTCGGCGTGCCGGCGTCTGACGTCTGGATGCCCCTCGGGGATCACTGGTCCTGTTCCTCCCAGCCCTCTGGAGTACGGCGAGGCTCACGCCCACGGGAGGGCGGAGGGAAAGTCTGAGGGGGTGGACGCAGGCGAGCCTTCCACGAGGCCCTTCTCCAGCCCATCAGCCCACGGGTCCCCGGGGCTCCTGGCTTGCCCTGTTTCTTTCTTTGCTGTAATTAAACTCTGTTCCACCAGCTCCTGGGAGGCACCAGCCCGGATCTAAAGAGACCAGGACGTGGGCTGTGAGGATTGATATGTGGTACCTTAAACACATCTGGGAAGGGAAGGAAGTTCTGACACAGGCTACCACATGGATGGACCTCTAGGACACCACGCCGAGTGCAATAAGCCAGACACAAAAGGACAAATACCGTGTGATCCCACTTACATGCGGTCCCTAGAGCAGCCAGATCCAGAGACAGAAAATAGAAGGGAGGGTGCCAGGGGCTGGGGGAGGGGGTGGGGAGTGAGTGTTTCATGGGGACAGGGGTGTCAATTTTGCAGGATGAAGAAAGTCTGGGAGATGGATGGTGGAGACGGTTGCACAACGGTGTGAACGCTCTTAACACGACTGAACTGTGCACTTGAAAATGGTCAAGGTGCTACATTTTATGTCATGTTTATCTTACCACAATTTTAAAAAATCTGCCATGGGAATAAAAATCATACCTACTATTTTATGGAAATGGGAAGGAAAAAGTTACAGTGTACAATTAACATGACAATTTATAATGAAAGAAGCAAATGTTCTTATCTTTGCTTTTCAGTTATACTTACTCTTTGCCCAGAAGTGAGCAACTTTCAAGATTAATTCCCTACTAATTCGAATGGACAACAAAATCCTTTTTCTTCAATCCTGCAATTACGCATTACCATTTTTAACTGTAAAGATCCCTTTGACCTTTAACTGGAGGGAGAATCGGGGTGCTGCCTTCATGGGGCAGAGCTCACAGCAGAGGTGAGCAGGTCAGCCGCGCTGGCTGTGACAGTGGCCTCAGCGCCTGTTTTCTGAAGGCGATGCTGAGTTTGCAGGACGTGGCTCTTATGGGGATACTCAGGAGAGGGCCTTTCATGGTTATTTAAACATCATTTACGCGTGCAGCCAGTGATGCTCTACCCAGCTGGTGGTTAAGCTGAAGCCGTGCGTGGGGAGCACTTCCCTCTGGTCACAGGCAAATACGCTTTGCATCAGGGACATACGCCACATTCCTGGTCTCCAGGCAAACCCAGGAGTTTCCCTTAAACGACTGCCACGTCTCAGAGCGGAGTTTGCATTTTTCTCGGTTCCCTGCAGGTGAAGACGTAAGGGACCAGGAACAAGGGCTGGGCTCTACCTCCTGTGCCCTCAGGGCCTGGGCTGCCTTGTGCTCCAAGCCTTGGGGTCCCACCAGGCCCCACATATCCAGGGGCAGGCACGGACCTCAGTCTATGGGGGGACAGGGGGCCGTTATCAACCACGTCACAGGCCAGAGGGAGAAAATCATCAACTTCGCTGCAGGGACCACTGTCAGGTCAACCAAATGAACTTAAAATAGCATCCTCTAGATCCTTCCTTTTCAAGTGGATCCCTCCTAGTTTGTGCCAGCTCTACACAGAAAATAGCAGGAAAAAACCTGAAATAAGAACATTATTATTTGGAGGGAGTTTTAAAAAAAGATTTAGACTGGATTAGCAAAATATCCTAGAAATAATATTACAGATGATCATTGCCAAAGATACACAAATCTTATTGGAATTTGGGCTGGGAATCTGGTGCCACTGTCTTTTAGAAAAACTCAGAAAGGCTCATCTGACTCGTCACCTAGAAATGGGCCTGTCGAGACAGCTGAAAGGGCTTTCCAAACCCGGAGGTGGAGGTGGGGAAGAGACTGGCACAGAAGACACAAACTAGCGAGGAGGTGGCATGTGAGACGTTCCCAGTGCAGGATGGGTCCCACCTAAGGAGGGAGGGCAGGGGGTGTGGGAGGAGGAATGGTGGTCTGCCCACCTGCCCAGCCTCCCCACCTGCCCAGCCTCCTCTACCTGCCCAGCCTCCCCACCTGCCCAGCCTCCTCTACCTGCCCAGTCTCCACTACCTGCCCAGCCTCCACTACCTGCCCAGCCTCCCCACCTGCCCAGCCTCCACTACCTGCCCAGCCTCCTCTACCTGCCCAGCCACCACTACCTGCCCAGCCTCCCCTACCTGCCCAGCCCTCCCTACCTGCCCAGCCTCCCCACCTGCCCAGCCTCCACTACCTGCCCAGCCTCCCCACCTGCCCAGCCTCCTCTACCTGCCCAGTCTCCACTACCTGCCCAGCCTCCACTACCTGCCCAGCCTCCTCTACCTGCCCAGCCTCCACTACCTGCCCAGCCTCCACTACCTGCCCAGCCTCCCCACCTGCCCAGCCTCCTCTACCTGCCCAGTCTCCACTACCTGCCCAGCCTCCTCTACCTGCCCAGCCTCCACTACCTGCCCAGCCTCTACTACCTGCCCAGCCTCCACTACCTGCCCAGCCTCCCCACCTGCCCAGCCTCCACTACCTGCCCAGCCTCCTCTACCTGCCCAGCCTCCCCACCTGCCCAGCCTCCTCTACCTGCCCAGTCTCCACTACCTGCCCAGCCTCCCCACCTGCCCAGCCTCCTCTACCTGCCCAGCCTCCACTACCTGCCCAGCCTCCACTACCTGCCCAGCCTCCCCACCTGCCCAGCCTCCCCTACCTGCCCAGCCACCACTACCTGCCCAGCCTCCACTACCTGCCCAGCCTCCCCACCTGCCCAGCCTCCCCACCTGCCCAGCCTCCCCTACCTGCCCAGCCCTCTCCACCTGCCCAGCCTCCACTACCTGCCCAGCCTCCTCTACCTGCCCAGCCTCCACTACCTGCCCAGCCTCCACTACCTGCCCAGCCTCCTCTACCTGCCCAGCCTCTCCACCTGCCCAGCCTCCACTACCTGCCCAGCCTCCCCTGGACCACAGGGATGCAGGCCCAGCCCTGCCTCCCTTGGGGGTGTCATGAGGGTCAGGTGAGAATGTGCTGGGACCATCCCACACAAATCAGCACAAGCCACACCTGTGTCTGGGCACCTTTCCAGGGGCGGGCAGGTGGAATCCCTGCCTGTGGGGTGCCAGCACCGGGATGTTCCCAGGCTATGGCCTCACCGGGGAATTAAGTACAGGGACAAGGCGACGTGGGCAGCAAGAGGGCCATGCCCTGCCTTGTCCTCACTCACTTTTCTGGCTTCAGGTCTCTGTAGATGATCCCCAGACTGTGCAGGTGGTCTAAAGCCAAGGCCAGTTCAGCCAGGTAGAACTTGACATCCTCCTCCGTGAACATCACCTGGCAGGAGAGAGAACAAGACTTCAGCCTGCTCTGTGGCTGCTGGCTTTAAAGACAGAGGCACTCAGCCCCACGAAGACTCCGCTCCGCTCCACAGACCACGGCCCCCAGACAAGGCTGTTACGACTCCTACAATGGAAACATGAGTTCTCAGCAAAGTTTTAGGACCAGTGAAGGGGAGGGGGCACTCCCCACAAAGCGACTCGGCCTTGTGCGCGGAGCCCCGGGCAAGGTTCCCTCCCCCGACCTTTCCTGCCCCACAAACCATGCAGCTCTGGAGTGTATTTCTGGGTTTATGTTTTAATATGCGTGCTTCTGATGTAACACTTTAACACAAAAAACTAAGCCACACTGTGAAGGTCTGATATAAACAGGCCTGAAGGATTTACTGAAAATATGTCTCAAATTTCATCCCTCCTCCCTTCAAGTTCACCTCTTCACCCCTTGGGTTTGTGCAAACTAGGAACTGCCATCTCCCCAAAGTGGGACGAGTCCTACCAAATACAACCCACCCGTGTAGCATCGGTGGGTGCCCCTTGCCGGAGAGGCTGGTGGGAGAGGGACCCTGGTTTAGCTAAAACACACACGAGGCCATGGCGCCCAGCAGACCTCAAGGTCATTGTCTCCTACTGTTTCCCTGTCCCTGAGGTTGTGAGAACCAGCAGGTAATTTTGTAGTCACCTTACCAGCAAGCCAGATGGTATCAGAAACCATTCTTTACCTGCACCATGAGAAATGAATGCCACAGAGACTAGAAATCCATGTCATGACTGAATTCTCTCTGAAGGCAGATGCGTGAAAAATCAATACATAATCAGAAGGTTGCCTGGGACGCTCAGAATCGGAATAAGGGCCTTTGGGGAATTGAACAGTGAATACATCAGGCTAACGAAGGTGGAGCACATCCATTTCACGAAAGGCATGCCTCCCAGTGGGGAGGACATGCACCCCAAGTCCTGGATGACATTTGGGTGCCACCAACCCTCGCTGCCCCTCTGGCCTCTGGAATCTCCTGTTCTGTCTTCCACACTCGACCGGCACCTTTCCTGGTTGGGTATTTCTTTTCTAAATTGGTTAGCATATGCAGTGGGCTTCCTGTGAGAAGGATTTCCCCATGGGAAATCCTGCTGGCTGTCGAATTCTCTTTGGCCCGGCTTTCTCCATCTCTGTACATAACCACACAGGCACGTCCACAGCTCAGCGCTCAGGGGCGGCCGTATTACTCTCCTTGGCCGCTCTTAGGGCACAGCTCTGTGTGGCCTCCAAGTGCAAATGACAAAGGGTTTCTCTATGGGAATGAAACACCCATGGATGTGAGTTCTTGAAGGCAGTCAGTACGGAGACTGACACAGAAAAGGATGTTGTCTAGTGGACTCGGCGAAGAGGATGGAAGGGAAACACTTTTTTACATAGGGTTAGGGTTAGGGTATCATTCATTTCCTGTGTTTCTGTGAACTCCGAGACCCTGTTGAGCCCAGGCTGGACAACTTCACTTCTACTCTGAAATAAAGGGTCCTATGGGTACCTTGCGTGTTGCCTTTTTGGTCAAGAAGCCCAACAACAGGGTGTGTCACACTGGATGCTGGACAGACCAACCCCCAGTGGCCTGACTTCCTTCGGCCGGGGTGGGAGGGTGGGGGGAAAAGGAGCAAATCAATAGGCATCAGAAGAGAAACTGGCCGAGGTAAATGATTCGCCATCTTTGGAAACATGAGCTCAGCTGTGAGGCAGGTTGAGGGACCAGAGACCTGATCCAAAAAGGGCTTTTGGAGAACTTGGATCTGAATCCTCCAGCCCGTGCTTTCAACCTGTATCGCCAAGAGTCCAATACATCAATTGTGCCATTGCCCGAGGGACCGTCAGGAAACAGAGGGAGAGAGCAGCCCGAGGTCTTGGGGACCCCACTGCCGCTCCACCTTGATCGATTGCACTTTGGAGTTTCACGCAGGATGGAAGGATCTCCTGCTGTAAAAGTGGGCGGTGAGGAAAGGGGAAGGGCAGCCCGAACCCCCTGTTACAGCCCAGTAAGAACCCCGGTGCCGGGTGAGGTTGCGTCAGAAGGGCCGGGAACCTGTTCTGTGCATCGTGTCAACATGCTGTCACCTTTGTCACACTCTCTTCTGTATAAAGGAGACCGCACAGAATCATCAGGATTAAAAGCCTGGCATCGTCACTGCCTCGAGCAGGAGGCTGGGTTTTCCATCCCATGAAGCAGGGGCCAGAGAGCTTCCACGCTGCGCTGCAAGACATCCTGGAAAGTTCCTAAGTCAGGGAGTGGGGGTCAAGGACAAGCCCTGGGGGTCACGGAGCGCTCACGGGTGAAGCCCTAATTAGACGCTCCCGACGCCCCTCCCAGGATGTGTGGTCAGCGTGTTAATAGCATCTTCCTATGGTGGAAAGTGAAATGTTGTGAAATAAAGTCTTCCGTACGTAACATAAATCAAGTTTCCATCTGCTCTACACAAGGAAGGTTCTAGAGCTCCACGGGGTTCTTGGGAAGAGTCCGTTTTCTTAAGATCTTTCAAGGACAACAGATTTTTTCTCTGTGTGACTTGTGAGACATCTTGAAAGCACGCGTGCGCACCACACACCATACACATACGTACACATACACACACCACCCACCGCATATACATGTGCATGCATGTACACACACTTTCACACATTCTCTTGCACACACATACATGTGCGTGCATGTACACACACCTTCACACATTCTCGAACACACGTGTGCATGTACACGCACTTTCACACATTCTCTTGCACACACACGTGCGTGCATGTACATGCACTTTCACACATTCTCTTGCACACACACCACACACACACGCACGTACACGCAACCCCCCCCCGTGCTCTCCTGCCCCTCGAATTCTAGGCAGAAACTGACAGCTTGCACTCCGTGTACCTCTTTGGAGAGCCTGGTGAAGAGGTCTCCTCCGCGCAGGAAGTCCAGAATCAGATAGAGTTTTCCCTCCGTCTGGAAGGCTGCAGAAGGAGAGAGTTGAGAGCATTTCGGCGTCACGGTCCCCTGTGGTGGACATCATTCCCCTGGGTCCAGGCTCTGAGTGCAAAAAGCCCATCTCTCGTTGGCTCAAACAATACCGCGTAGCCTGTAACCCTGGGTCATTTCAGAAACAGGACTGGGGCCGGGCTGGAGACCGCACAGCGGTGTGAGGGTAGGACTTGGGGAAGGGAGTCGACGGTGATGAGTTCTGTCTCTCTCACTTTTATTCATGGTCTGGAGGTTATTTCTCCTCCTCTCCCCGCCCCTTCCCCGCCTCCTTCCTCTTTCCTTCCTTCCTTCCTTCCTTCCTTCTTCCTTCCCTCCTTCTCTCCTTCTTCCTGCCTTTTTTTAATCACAAAGGGATTGAAAGACACACGGAGAAAAGCATGTGTAGGTTCCACTTGCTCTCATCACCACTATTGACACGGGGCTTTGGGCACAACCGTGTCTTGTTAGAGACTTGGCTTTGCTGGAAGGTGCCTGGTGAGAGCAGGACGATCGCCTCGACCGTTTGAGACGAGTCCCCTCCCCTTCCTATGGAATTGTGTTCGGTACAACTCAGGGCTCAAGGATATCCACCATCTGTTCCTTCTTTTACGGCTGCGCTGGGGACGGGCCGGCCCAGCTACCTGTACCTGGTGGCAGTGGCGCTCGTGCTCTCAGTTTGGTCCCTGAGGGCCACAGTTATGGGCATGGAGTTCACGGTTCAGCCCCCGCCCGCCACTAGCAGGGGCACGCCTTGGTCAAAAGGGGGGACTGTGCATGCGCGTGAGGCTCAAGAGAAACTAACCACCGTGGCTACTGGATGGTCAGTTCAATGCTCCCGCTGGTCTGGCATGTGGCATCTGTTTTACACACAAAGGAAGTATGGCTGGAAGGGGTGCCGACACCCACACACACTTGCGAACTTTTCATTTTCTAAAAGTCAATGCCAGAAGCATTATAAATGTTGGGGTTTTAGAAACATAAAGCCTCTAACTAGAAACCCCTCTGTCAGAATTGTGTAAACTGCAGCGTGGATGAATGCTCTGTCCTAGGGCTTGACAGGCAGATGGAGGGCAAGTATCTTTTGATCAATCACAGAGGTAACGTGAAGGATGCCTTTAAAAATCTCTGTAAGACCCCAGTTCTCAACTTCTTCAGAAAAACACCTGGGAAACCAACCGAAATGACACCTGGATCGGATCTGACACCAGCAAATCAGCAGCGCTGAGGCGGCCGTGTGATAGAGGGGGGTCAGCCTGCCGCCACCGTTGGGATCTAAGGGCACCTGCCCGTGGCCCGAGGGATCCGGTCACCACGCGGCTGCCCGCAAGGTCACATCCATGTTGGCTCTTATTATTTCTGAAAGGAGAGGCCACGTGCTTTCCAAACAGGACTTTCTAAACTGTCTTCTTAGGAATATCAGAAGCTCACGAGCAAAGAGCTCTGTCCTCCTGCCTTTGCTTGTGTTCATGCCTTCACTCCCGACATGGGTAAAAGTCACGGACAGTCTCCTGCAACTCTGCCCGCCCCCGAGCCCCTGTACCAACAAGGTACGGGATTTGTCCTTGTTCTGCCCAGCGCTTCGCCCACATTAATTACTCAATTAGGGCACAAAGCTGTAATGCAGCCTGCCGTGACTTTGGAGCTGCCATCTCATTATTTTTAATTTGAAGATATCACTTATTGCTTCTCCGAGGAGATAAAACGGCAGAAAGCAAACGAAGAAGCCTTGCGTGGCATCGCAGATATGTGGCCTCAGAAATCAGAATTATTCCTTCTGCGTCTCAGTTTTCTCTTCTGAAAAATGGAAACAATAGCCTACCTTGAAAGGCAGTTTTGAGGGCTCAAAGCGCTACCGTCTTTCAAATGCCTAAAATATAGTCTTTACTTAAAATGCAGGAGCTGTTACCATTCTGATTCAAAGAAACTATGGGGTCACAGGCACTTTACTCTGAAACAACGAAAAAATATGTCATAGATTCACCCTGTCTAGGTCGAGACCTTTTTTTAAAACCACTTTCTCCATGATGATAATTTAATTAAGGGGAACCTCTCGCTCCCTCAGATTCGGTTTTTCGAGATGAAAACAGGGCATCTCCTCCCCCAGAGAAGAAGAATCCGAGGCTCAGGAACCCGGGGGAGAAAGCCCCACCCCAGACAGGGCCGGACGCTGAGACCAGGAATCTATGTCGATTTCCTCTGATTTGGGGGAGGGTTGGTCTAGGTCCTCTCAACAGTAGGGAATTTTTTTTTACTCCCTTTACCGTAATGAAGCTTTACGATGAAAGGATGATTCACTTCTGCCAAAATGTCTCTCTCCATCTTCGATCTGACTCGGTCCCGAACTGCAAGACAGAAAAACCGAAGGCTTTCAAAGGCAGGACGTGAAACACAAGACATCAGATATAAATAATTTCCCCCAACTTTTTGTTACAAACTTTTTCAAACATATACAAAAGTTGGAAGAGTAGGTTGAATGCCCACCCCTAAGTCCTCCACCTAGATTCAACAACTGCTTACATTTCGATACATTTTCTCTCCCCCTCTCTATCTCCCTCTCTTTCCGCACACATACACACATTTTAGCCACAAATCTGACAATAAATTGTCGACACTGTGACACTCGATGCCTAGGTGCATTTACATGCAGCATTCCCTAAGAACAAGGTAATCTCTTACACAACCCTAATGCGACTGTTGCCCTGAAGAACATTCACCATCATTCCATAATATCATCTAATATCTGATCTATATTCCAATCCTGCCCGCCCTGCCATGTCATTTACAGCTGTTATTTTTTCCAACCTCAGATTCGGTCAAGGTTCACACGTTAGATCTGGTTGCTATATTTCCTTATTCTTTTTGCTTCTAGAATACAATGGTCCTGCATCTTTTTTTCCCCTGTGCTTTTTGTGGGCTTTTTGGTTAAGTCCAGGTCAGTTTCCTTGTAGATTGTTCCTAGGTGTGTCTGATTATTTCTTTACTGGTTGCTCTAACTCCTGTATTTCTTATAAACCGAGGTTAGGTCTGGAGGCTTTATAAGGTTGAGGCTAAACATTTTTGGCAAAAATACCTCCCGGGTGATGTTGCAGGCCTCAAGGTGCAGCAGATGGGGGGAGGGGTGCCGCATTACCCTTGCTCAGTGATGCTGAATTCCGCTGGGTCAAGGTGGCAAGTCACCAGCCTCTCACTGTAAAGATGTGTACATCCCCTTGTAAGTAACAAATAACCTGAGGGGTGATATTTTGGTATGGAATGACCTGTGGGTTCCCTTACAATCCTTCATCCGTTAGCTCACGTATATGATCCTTGCTTATACCGGATCAAGGATGCTTGAGTCATTTAGGGTTACAAAATGGCAATGTTCTCATTTCTGATGGGACTAGAAATCAAGAGGAAAATCCCTTCTCTTCCTCTTCCTGAGGATAACTATGGATTATGGATTTTTTTAAAAAAATGAGTGTGTTATAACCAATTACAATATTATTCTTTTCAGGGCTGACATTGCCTAAAGTTTAGCCATCTGGGAATACAGATGGGATTAGTTTTGAGGAAAAAATAAACAAACAAACAAAAAAAACAAAATCACCACTTGAGAATAAGAACGACTCCAAGATTCCACAAGCAAATTGGTACACCCAGGGCAATGCCTGAGTGACGTCCTACGGCCCCGCGTAAGTGAAGGCAGAAACTTTCCTCAAATATTCCTAAGTGTGACAAGTATGATGAATACCACCGTATGGACCAGGTATTTAAGTCGTTCATACTTTGGTCTTATGATATGTACTTTTAAAGTTTTATTTAAAAAGTCCTTCCCCAAGGATGGCTATAATAAAAAAAAAAAAAACCACAAAAAATGGAAAATAACAAGCGTGGGTGAGGATGTGGAGAAGTTGGTGGGAATGTAAAATGGTGCAGCCACTGTAGAAAACAGTTTAGCAGTTCCTCACAAAGTTAAACACAGAAATACCATATGACCCAGCAATTCCATTCCCCAAAGAACTGAGAACAGGAATTCCAACAGATACTGGACACCCACATTCACAGCAGTATTACTCACAATAGCAAAAAGATGGGAGCAACCCAAGGGTCCACTGATGGATGCCCGAATGAGCAAAAGGGAGTCTGTTCACGCAATGGGCTATCACTCAGCCCTAAAAAATAAAATTCTGACCCACACTATACAGCGGGGATAAACCTTGAAAACACTACAGCAAGCCAAGTAAGCCAGACATAAAAGGACAAATGCCATATAATTCTACTTAGATGAGGTCCCTGGAGAAGTCAAATTCATAGAGGCAGAAAGTAGAAGGGTAGGTGCCAGGGGCTGGAGGAGGGAAGTGGGGAACTGTTTAATGGGGACAGAGCTTCTGCTTGGGATGATGAGAAAGTCTGGGGTATAGACAGCGGTGACGGTTACACAGTATTGCAAATGTATTTACTAGCACCACTTACAAATGGTTAAAGCGATGGATATCCTATTACGTGCATTTGATCACAATTAAAGAGAACAGAAGCCCTTCCTGTCCCTGGGCCCCAGGACAGTCTCCTGCGTTTTGCTCCACGGCCGGTTCCTCTTTCACACTGAGGCGCTCAGGCTCCCCAGGGTCCACCTCTGCTTTGGTGCCCTGGCCGCTCACCTTCCTGGTGCGTCTGCGGCTGAGAGCCCGGGGCCCGCGGCCTGGAGCACACACGCCCGGGCTCCGTCTGTCCCCGCGCACGGGTGGCTCCCTGCTCAGCTTCCTCCTCTGCAACCTGGGGTGAAGATGGTACCTGCCTCACGGGGCCACGACGAGAACAACGGGTAGCGTGTGAGCACGACGGTGCTGGTCCCACAGCCAAGGCCACGCCTGTGCTGCGGTCACTTTACTGCCTAGTAAGTGGAGTCAGGAGTCAGCGTCACTGCATGGTGAGAGTCAAGGGCTTTTCCCTGATCTTTCTCTCTGCTCTGATGCTTGGCTGCTCCCGGTCCGATACAGACCCCTGTGACTGCAGTGGCCCCGAATCCCCGAGACGCTGGAAGGGCCGAGCGCTGGCACACGGGACGCAGAGCTGCCCCGGGAAGCGGGAGTCTGGGGGCCGCAGTGTGAAGAGGGAAGCAGGGGAGCCTCCCGAGGGCTGTGTGCCCGGGGAAGCGGGCGGGACATCCCAGGGAAGTCTCCATCGATGCCACCTTCAGGGCCCCGGGAGGGCAGCAACTCCTCCGCTGGGGACGCAGCCACGACTGCGTTCACCCTGGAGGGAGGTGAGACGCCGGCGTGTGATGGGGCCGGTGAGCAAGACCCGAGGAGAAGTCGGTGTCTCTGGGTGGTTTTTTTTGGTGTCGTTTTAAGAAGTTTTGGTATGCTTCTTAATTAAAACACATTTCATCTATTCATTCTTTAAAAAAGTAGTTTATGGTACAGGTGAAAATAAGAGGGTCTGTTATGAAACACGACCGCAGCTACACCAGAGAGAAGGTTTTATGGCAGCATCTATGCGGCTCCATCAGGACACGTCCCCAACACAAGCTCATTCCCTGGTAGTTCTTGCCGTGGACACCCCAGCATGGCTGCCACTTAGGAGAATGAACGAAGGGGGCAGAAGCAGACAATTCCCAGGCAGATGGTACAAGGAATCTCTCTGTTTCCTGTCTATCCCGAGTTACAGGTTCCAGTGGCTCTGCCAGGGAGAACAGCAGAGAAGGGGTTTCAGGAGGGTCAATAGAAACAAAAGCTGAAACCCATTCATTCAACAAAAGACGCAGAGGATGCCAGCTAAAGACCCTGAAGGAAGAAAGGGATCCCACGTAAGCAGTGGGATCCGAAAGACGTCTCTCCAAACACATGCGCAGGCTGAGAAGGGGACCTTGGGTGGGACAGGGTCACAGGAAGGAAGGGGGGATGCGTCAGTGACAGGGGGCCTGGGGCCGCCCCTCCCAACCCTGGCTGACAAGACGCCTCTCTGAGCAGCAGCTGTGTGGACCCATGGGAACCTCATCCGACGCATCTCAGGCTCCTGCGTCCTTTGCCTCAGGGAGTGGAGCCGGCTGCGAAGGGCCCGCGGGAGACAGTCTTCTGTCACCCCCATGTACTGCCACCCCCAGGCATGTCCTCCTCTGGGGAGAAGCCCTGGGCCACTCCCACCCCCATGACGTGATCTGGTGAAGCAGGTGGCAGAGGACCGGGACACTGTGTTCCTACCCCCTTCTTGCCATCTCCTTGCAAAGCTCACTCTTTGACTTTGGTTAAGAAAATCTAAAAATCCTCTAAATGGGATTGATGTTATTATCACTGAGTTCAGACCTCTTTGGAATGAGGAACAAGTGCTTAGTGTTACTTACATATCTGAAGATAGTATTTGTAATGGAAAGCAAAGGCCATAATAAGCCTGGTGACAAAATTAGAAAAAGATGCTTACATTCAAAGTTCTAAGGGGCTGTCCAGTTACAGGAGTAAAATAAATATATATTTCTTCCCTACATTTTACACAACAATAAATCCAAGATCGATTAAAGAGGTAAGTGTTAAAAAAAACAAGCTGCAAAAATGGTATCAAAGATGAGTACTCATCTGATGTCTGGGTGGGAATTTTTTTTTTAAATAAAAGCAATGGAAGAAATAACATAGGAGAGAGTGATAGACTGACTTACCAGATTTCCCATCCAAAAGGTCATAAAATTAAAAGGCAGACAAAAAGTTCAGAGATTATCTGAAACAAACAGAAAAAGGGCCAGAAGCCTAAATACACACACTATCTAAATACTCTTATTCTGTCTAAAATAACAGCGGAGAAACCAAGACTCCAGCCCCAACAGTGAACCTAATGGAGCACAGATAAGACACATCGGTTTGGGGAAGATGCTTTCACAAACATGTTTGGTAAGACTGGCCCCCGGGGCATAAATTGCTGAAACACAAGCATACTGGGTCCAAGGTGGCAGGAAAAGGGAAAGGCTGTGTTCATGCGGGGGCAGGATTTTATCACTGCAGACGGCCACCGGGGGAAGTGACCGGGGCCAAGCTAACACGATGCGGAAGGACAGCTGTCACACAGGCAATGCCCTTCAGGTGTGAAACAGCAGGCGTGAGGCCGGCTCTGCAAAGGTGACTGGGCATCTCCGGGTCTGCGAGTTCTGGCTTTGCCGGGCTGAACCGGCACCTGACCTCACCACCGCCCGCTCTGGGTGGTGGCAGTCACCCGGGCCACCAGGGATGAAGGGAAAGGCCCTGAACGGTGCCTCAGCCATCTGACGGGCAGCTGCAGAGTGGTCCCTCCACCAAGAAAGAAACCGACATGAGAGCAAGTGCTTCATTTCTGATGCCAAGCAGTTCAAGCTGCCCCCGGAGGCTAAGGATTCCAAGGGATTTTGAGTCCCAAGACTCAGATGCATTAAAAAAAAAAAGCCCAGAGAGATGCTTCCTTCATCCTTCCATTGCTACCGCGCCAACGAGTTACAGAAATGGTGAGACACGCCAGCCTGAGGCGACACGTCCCCAGTGATCTCCCGCTGGGAGTTCCGGACTGGCGCAGGGTCTGGGGCCAGGCCACTGCCTCCCTGTAATATTTACTCTCTGGCATGAGGCATGTGAGTCTGGAATCGAGCGGGGCTTGACCGTATAGATGGAAAAACCCAAATGTCCTAGACTATTTTGAGATTCACTAATAAACCGTAGACATCGGGGATAAATTAAAATCTTTTGTACTTCACATCAACGCTGTGCTTGTGGCTGACCCGTGATGCGAAGGATTAGGGTGACGTGCTTTCCACGGTTGCTTTGCTCTGTACGGTAACCTGCAGCTCCCGGTGCCGGCTGTGACCTTCCCGTGTCCTTCAGCCTTCCGGGCCCGGGGCTGCCCCTGGGGCTGACGTGAAGGCAGGAGCGCCTGTAAATTCGCCCTACCTGAAAGGCACAGTTTCCTTCCCGGGAAAGTACAGGATGAAGCACACTGGGATTACCCTGCTGGACGTGACACAACACAAAACCAGAGCTGCTTTCTGGAACCCAACCCCCCCATTTTTCGGATCGGGCCCACGTCCTCAAGGCTTCCACGCCCCCCTCTCCATCAGACAACTTCAGGGGCACCTGCTCCCAGGTGCTCCCGTGGAACTGAAGGTGCAGGACATGCTACCCTGTTGATTTTCTTTCCTCGACCACTTGGCCTGTTCTGGACTTCTGGAGTTAAAAAGTTGGCTAATGCCCCCTGTGCCCTAACAAAAGGTCTCAACATCCGTAGCCCTTTGAAGTCTCTGGCAAGTGACAAACCAAAATGCACGCAGGTCCCTCTTGCCAGCCAGCCGATGACTTGGCACCCTGAGCGGATTTGAGCCTTGAGGCCTCCTCAGAGTTCCTGCAGCCCCACCCTCTGCGAGTCACCAAAACTCCCTGAAAAATGGTCCATACGATCTCACAGAGCCAGTCGGGAAATGCTCATGAAACTGATCTTGAAGTACTTGGCAACTGCAAGCTGCATAAGAATCCCTGGTAAGAATAATTAACCTACTTTGGAGGATGGATTTACTAGGAGAGCTCCATCTGCAACGAGGCTGGGACCGAAATCCTCTCGTTAGAGTTGGACGCCATTGCCTGTATTTGCCTGTTCTTAAATGACCTCCATCAATACACGTTACTTTTACACTACATTATATATCATGTCATATCATGTTACATTACGTTACATTACCTTATATTCTACTATATAGAGACTGTATTTGAAAAGAAAATGAAGGGTGAGATAAAAACAAGTCCTATCGGTCACGGTGAAGATGAGAGATGGCCAGGTAGGAGGTACACGTTAGAAAAGCCCGGGGTTGCTGTGGACGGGGCTGCGACATCCCTCAGGGACCGGGGGGCGTGGGACTGCACGCGCTGCACACAGCCGTGCATCTGCAGGCGGCCGCGGCCACGGGGAGGCCTGAGCCTTTTAACGGGAGCCGGACACCAGGCTGGTGAAGAACTCAGGCTCTGCCCGGCTGAGTGACCACACTTACCACCTCCTGCCTCTGTCCACAAAAACCTGCCAGGTCTGCAGTTATATGCTGAGCGGTCTCCTGGATGCAGAATAAAAATCCACCTCCACACAGTATCTTTTAACCTTCAAAGGTCTAATTCATAGCAAAGAGGGGCCTCCCGTGGGAAGCTGTGTTGCTAAACATTTGGTGACCAAAACTTGTACTGCTCACTGCTTCAGAGAAAAAAGGAAGAAAACCATGAACGATGAAAATTAAAACGTTAGCCACATTGATGATCCTATCAGGCACAATTCCCCAAGAGTTGTCTCTATACTAGATTACTTAAACCAAGACTGACACGGTTACTTAACTAACTCCTTTACCAGAGAATACTTCGGTGGGTAAATCTTCAGCCCATTATGCTTTCATATTTACAGGCATTAAAGATGCAAGCAGTGAAAAAAAAATCTATTTCCTACTTTTTCTCTACAATGTAAGAAATGCAATCCTGGTAGAAATGAACATATAAAGGATGCCAAGGCACACAGGCGGTGTATTACAACAAACCGGAGAGCTATTACATAAGGATGATGTTTACATGTTACTTTTTGCCTTAGATCATCTACTGGGAAAACAGCTCCCCTGAATAGTAACTACCCCAGAGACAGCTGGATGAGGCTTCCTGATGAGGAAATGATGCCCGGGGGGTGGGGGGCACGGCTGGTCCCAGGTGCCCCCCTCCTGGGAGGGGAGGAACACGGGATAGAGACCCCGCCACCTCCAAATCACGTGATTCTGAGTGCACGGCTTCACTGCATTGTGACTCAGTTTCCTCATTTGTAAAATGAGGATAACAATACCAATAAGGGCACTTAAAACGTGTGCTTGGAACTTGCCTTACCTTCCCCCCTAGGAATTTGTAATCATCCAAATGTGAATCAAATGACATAAATGAATTAGCATGGAAATAACAGCTGTTCAAACTAAGGCACCAATTAAAGCTTAGTTTCTAAGTCAGTGTTTTCAAAACAAAGCATCTTGGTGTAAGAGAAAAGGAAATAAAATGGTGCTGGAAACCACATTCTGAGGTTTGAAACCAACCAGGCTAACTCTGACCAGGGGCTATTTCAAAATGTTGTAATCAGCGTGAATGTAATCCATGCATCTCTGTCCTGGTCACCCCACACGCTCCCGCATTCCCTCCAGTATCTTCTGACATTCGAGTGATGGGATCAGAGCTCTATGTAAAGAAAGGATAGAGGAGTGACAGAAACCGGGCTCCAAAGGACAATCCGACAGGCTCAGAAAGCACCGTTCGGGACCATTTCCGTCTTCTCTCCCAGCCAGGCTCTGGCAGTAACCCACACACAGCTGGCCAGAAACACCCGTGAAGTGACCGTAACGGTCTATTAGTTACTTACTAAACAAAGAGATTTTGCCAGAATAATATTTTCTTCCTTTAGAATCAACAGGACACAACTTCCTTCCTTCAAAGCAAGGAGCATGTATTACCTTTGGGCTTAGGAAGCTGACTTATAAGGAAAACGGCTGAAAAATTAGTTAGGCATGAGAACGCAGATGAAGTCCTACCAGAAAATTTTCACTGCAGAGACATATTTCATATAGAAGCTCTCTCCACATTGTGGAGAGGTGTTTCAGTCCTCAGTGAAATGAGAATTCTACACGAGGAGCCATCCTGGAGTGGCTGTCTGTGGTCCCCAGCTGGTGCCAGGCACCCTTGGTAACTAATCCCATCACAGTCTCTTCACGTAGCTGGAGGAACCAGGGCTGAACCGAGACGTAAGTCCTCTAACCAGATGGTAACTAACGCTCAACCCTCCTCCTCACCTCCCCTCCCTGCCCCCCACTTAATCAGACCTAAGCCAAACCTAGACCAGAAGAGTCCTAACCCACCTCCGATGCCAGTCTTCATGGAGAAAAGGACCAGAAATGAATACAGCTGACAGCGAACCTTGTGCCAGCAGCACCTCACGTGCATTGACGGATTTAACCCTCACATCAACAATGCTGTGAGGTAGGTACCATTACTGACATCATCTCATTTAAGCAGGAGGAAACAGAGGCCAGGAGAGGTTCCCCAAGGTGACACAGCCAGTGGAGTCTAAGCCGGATGGGGTCCCAGGGTCCAGTGTCTGTGCTCCCAGCCACTGCATCGGGGTCCTCTTGCTGGCAGTACCCTAGAGACACCTGGATTCTCATGCCCAGACCACATCCAGGCCAGGGATTCGAGGAGTTGACCTGAAGTGACCCCAGCATTTTGTGAAAGTCCTGCAGGCCATTCCAGCTTGTGGCCAAGGCTGGGAGCCACCTTATTAACGTGGGTGACAGTCCCCACTTGCCAGCTCACTAAACGGGGGATGGAGATCAGCCTTGCTTCACTTGTGGTCTCACGCTTGGGAATATGCTGACAGTCTTTTAAACCAAATTCCTCTACAACGCAAAGTGGGGCGTCACCCTTTGGAACTCATTATGTTTGGAACTTGTTACGTAGAACTGTCGCCTGCGATAATTCAGTGTTGAGTCACGAATACAGAAACTTTGTCAATTAGAGACACTGGACACATTGAAAGGGTCCTTCAGCGACAGGGGGTACAAGCAGCACCATCCACGCATGCAAGGGGGGCTGCGGGTTAGGCTGGGGGCGGCTCACGCCCGCCTGCTCGGCACACTGCCAGCTGCTTCAGCAGTTGGCATTTTCCGTAGAAATGGCGTGCCACCTCTTTAAAGAAAGGCGGGGGCAGGCGCCTGACCCCTCCAAACCCATTTAAAGGTGAAACAGAGCTGTCAGAGACCGTTATCCGTTTGCCAAGTTATTTGGAATCCAAATGACGATGACACTCCCTTCTGTACACGGGACAGCCATCCGCGTTTCTGAGAAACAATCCGGAGGTTTGCAGTCATTGCCATGAGTCCTCCTCCCCCCCCTCTCCATTTTCCCCTTTTCAAAATAATTTCACTACTGAAGTTCCTGGTCTGCACTCCTGGAGGGCGCCGCTCTCACCCACATTTCTTTTCTAACCCGTTCTTCTGATTCACTAATGAGCCTGCAAACTGGTGGTGCTTTGAGGATGGAGAATGGCTTATGTATATTCGAATCTCTCAGGCTAACAGAATGCAGAGGTGTTGGAGCCAAAACAAATCTAAGCAACCGGCGTCTTTCACAAGTGAGGAGAAAGGAAGGTCTAGAAAGCTCTGAAGCCCCCTCGGTGGCTCAGAGACCTGGCCTCCGTGATGGACATACTTGGTCCTCCTATCATGGGTCCAAGCGCCACCTCACACAAAGGACTGTTTTGTAAAACTTGTATATTTTCTCTTAGGAAAATAAGTTCTGATTGCACTTCTGGGGAAAAAATCTATTCTTTAGTGATGGACCATTTTAAAAGCTAAAATAGTAGATGATATAAAATAACGTTTGGTTCAAAAGCTGGCTTTTAAAGGAGCACTAGGAAGTGGGAAGTTTTTCTGACTTTATGCTTGTAAGTTTTATGCTTATATGGCTCATTCTCACAACGTAAAAATGATTTTACATAGTCAAGCGTATTGTTCTGGAATATTAGACAAAAAACTTTATATTATACAAAGTCAAACATGTTCTATGTTTGTTGAAAAGTTGAAATATAGAACACAGAGAAGAAAATAAGAGCTCCCAATAATACTATGAGTGTTTTCATTTGGGCATATTTCCTACGAGCATGACGTATATTCAATATTCGTACACACACAGGCATCTACCTGTACACATGGAGGCGTGCATGCATTTAACAACATCACTATCGTTCTGTAACACAGTTTTATATCCTGCCTAATCCATGTAACCTTGTATCAGGAGCACTTTCTCAAGGACACACTGGATCGGATCATAAACAAACGTGGAGACTTGCGTTCCCGTGGAAGCTGAGATCACCGAGATGCGTGTCTGCACACGCGCTAAGAGGTCGAGGCTGAGGCTGCTGGACGGGCTGAACAAGGACAGCGCCGGCCCAGCTCCTGGTTCTATCTCACGCCTCCAGAGCAGGGTGAACACACAAGTTCTCCCACGGTTCCAATTTCTCTCCCACTTCTCCCTCTTCCTCCTTTGGGGGCAGGAGAGGGTGAGATGGTATTTGATGGGAAAGAAGGAACAGTTACAACTTGAGGAGAAAGGGAGCAATTTAAGGGCACTGAGCACGTGCTGGTGAGGTTATCAGATGTGCCGATGGAAGGTGAGATGGGCGGGGGATCACCAGGAACCATCTGGTCAGAGGATGAGGTGGCATGGCTTCTGCTTCGACCTGCCCTCATCTTCAACCACAGGGAGCTCCCCGCTCTGGGTCTGAGAGAGTAAACCCCCATGCTTTGAGGATGAAAGAGTGGGTTTTAGCAAATGGCCATGTTACGTACCAGCTGTTCATTTAAAAAATAACAGCTTTACCGAGATATAATTCATGTACCACTCAATCCACCCAAAGTACACAATTCGATGGTTTTTGGAATATTCAGAGTTGTGCAACCATCACCACAGTCAATTATAAAACATCTTCATCACCCCCAAAAGAAACCCCATAGTCATTAAGCCACACCCTGTCTCCCTAACCCCCCAAGGCCCTGGCAACCACTAATCTACTTTCTGTCTCTGTGGATTCGCCTCTTCTGGATGTTCACATAAATGCAGTCCTACAATATGGGAAACTTCGTGACTGGCTTCTTTTTGGCCAGCATAATGTTTTCAAGGTCCCCCAGGCTGTGGCACGCATCAGTGTTTCGTTTCTTTTTATCGTCAGATAACATTCCACTGCATGGGTGTATCGTACTTTATCCAAGAGTCCATGGATATTTGGGGTTTTTCCACTTTTTGGCTACTGTGAATTAGCTAGTGCTGCTATGAACATTCACGTACCAGTTTTTGTGTAGATGTATGTTTCCGCTTCTCTTGGTTATATACCTAGGCTAGAATAGTTGGGTCATATGGTAACTCTATTTAACTTTTGAGGTAGTGCCAGAGAAGCTGTTCACTTGTTTAGACAGTCCGATGATCCTGAACTAACAAATGTTTAATTTGATCTTCTATTTCTATGGAACTACTGTTTAGTGAAGAGATTATTTTATTCAACGTTGGGGATAGAAAGTCAAAACCTGCTTTGTTTCCTATGCATCTTTTAACGAACAATTCTTTAAAATTATATTATTATGAGGATCTTGGACTATTCGGCCACGATCAATCGAAAAACAATTTTAGAAATATTATTATAGCGACAATAAGAAAACGTTCACTATAAATAGCACGGTTTAAATTATGTTGTTGAATTAAAATCTCCAGTGTCAACAATAAACTATAAAACCAAAACTATATCATAGAACCCAAAACTTTTGTGTACAGAAGAATGACTGGGACAGTTTGTTAGAAAACTCAAATTCTAGGCTCTGCCCCAAGAGATTACAATCCAGTAGGTCAGAAGTGGGGCCTTGGGATCTATTTTTAACAACTTTCCCCAAACACACAGGTGATTCTGATGCAGGCTCCAGTCTGGCCAAAGTGGGCAGTTTTTGTATTTTCTTTCATGGGTTGTGCTGCCAATGTCAACGTGATTGCTGTTTTCTATAGAAATATTTACCCATCCTTTAAGAATCGTCTCGCTCACCTTCTAAATCCTTTTTGAATGGCCTCGTGTGGAAGAACTCTTTTCTTCCTTTGTATCTAAAATGTTTAGGTCTATATATATTTGGTCTATGCATTTATTGTTCTATATTATGTGTTCTATGTGGTTCAAAATATGTCTTATTTACCAGCTAGACAGTAAGTGACTTGAAGGCAGAGAATGACATATTTTTGTACGGTCCCCTGCATGTAGGTGCTGAGGACGTTGTGATATAAGACCTAAAAATTCAAGAGCTGCCTTGACATCTCTGAGTTTCACGGGCCCCAAAGGCTTAACCACGAGTTCCCCTGCCCTTGACAGATATGCCCCCCACCTAGCAGGAAAGGCTCCCCACCCCGCTGGTTCCCTATAAGCCAGACCAGCTGTACCCCATCTGGTCTTTAACCTAACACGTTCAGTTCCCTGCCAGCCCACAGAACTATTCAAACAAGCCCATCACGTCTTCCCTGGAACCAGGGGCCACGCCACCCTCTTGTTACTACAAAGCCTGCAACTCACTCTGCTCCTGTGCAGCCCCTCGTGGCCCAGCATGGTGGGCAGTGCCCTCCTCCCCCAGTGATGAGTACAGGTGACTGATAAACTCTGTCACCTCACCTGCCCAGGCCAGGTGTTGTGTGCCCAGCCTCTAGCACTATTTAGGACAGGGGTCCCTCCCTCACCAATGGGTGAATAGGAGGTGGTCCGAGCAGACGTAGTTGGTGCTCAGCTGTACGTATTGCTGGCTAAATGACCCTGAGCTTAGAATAGAGATTTTAGATAATAGCTTACCTTGACCTGTGTTATGTGCGTATACTTTTCTGGAGGGGAGGAGTATATAGAAGCAGGGAATCAGGTGTTGGACTGAATTTCTAAAACCCAGTCCGGGGGCAGAAAGGGAAATAATACAGCCGTGAATCACATTTTGTTTAAAACTGAGCAATCCAGTCTGAAGGATGAATTTAGGCTGATCTGTTGCCCAATACAGCCGAAACAACCTGCTTTTGCTTTCCTCCTCAATGCTCTTTTCCCCAAATGGTACGTTACAGCAGAGCATATGTGGAGGATGGTGTTTACACAATATGGCTTTCCCTCTGAAGACTGTGGAAATTTTGCAGGGCTATGTTAAATATTCAGGGACATGCTTGTATTGTGTATTATCAATCAGAGAGTAACATGTCGACATACAGAAATCATGCAACACTAAACAGAATGTCTATTTCCCCCAATAACAAGCAGAGGATAAACCACAGTTACGTGTCTCCCCCTCTGTGACCTCTCACCTTTCAAGGTGGCCTTTTTAAGAACCTTCATTGCGTAGAGCTGCCCAGCATCTGACCCCTTGACCTTCCTCACCAGGAACACCTGAGAAAGAGAACACAGAACACCTGCAGTTGATATGACTGTAAATTCATTTTCCTCATTTGATTTGACACGGGGATACACAGGGAGTTTAGGAAACTCCAATAAAATAAATACACTGTAGGAAAAACTTAAATGTAAAATCTTCTCCAACATCTGGGATGTCAGGAAAAGTTCATCTAATTTATTACAACCCTGTGAGGAGCCATGTTACGTGTTCGTATGAAGAATCGCATTTTTTTCCGCACGATTCACTTTCTATGAAACATTTTATATCAGAGGGAGTAGCACCCTCCTTTTAAAAAAAGACCAGTTGTTTAGAAAAACAAAGACTATTCAGAAGTTTTCAGGGAGATCGTTTGGTTTATTGTAAATATGCCCTGTAAATCCCCAAGGCGAAGGCCACCCTGAGAGTCACTGCCAACCACACAGGACACTCTCTGACTCTCAAGATGAGCTTAGGCTCTCTTATTTTGAGCTTTCTTCACCCAAATTTTAGCTTTGAGTAGTTTAAGTTTATGGATGGAGTTGGTTTCTAAATGGCTCTTACATAATCTCATGTGGACACAACATCTGCTGGGATACATTTTGACGTGTATCGTGGAGGAAAAGACAATTGAGAGGCTGAGCTTAAAAGTCACATTCATAGCTGTTGAACAAAATTAGTAAAAAACCAACCAACCAACCTGGGGTATCCGTTACGAACAGAACACCGTACACGCAGATGAAACAACAGTATTTGCTTTTCCTAACAGTATTTACCAATAGATGCAAAAATCTGCTGTCATGACAGAGACGCGGGTGCAGACGACACGTGCGTCCAGAAGGCACAGGTGCTGCCCGCGTGTGCTTGGAGCTTGGCTGCGTGCAGTCACCACGGCTCGTGTTCAAACCCACAGGGGCTGTGGGACAGAGTGATCTACCCACCCCACTGCAGTGAAGACGACTCATTAGCCCCAAGACGAGGCATTCGTCATCGGAATGCTAGTGACAAGAGTAAAACCCCTCTTTCAAAACGAGGGGACAACGGAGAAAAATGAGGACAGGTATGTGAAGAATGTGTGTTCAGAAGGTCGAGCCTTTGGAATATCCAGAGTCGGTCTTTTCTGTCCCCCTTTTCATTCCTTTCTCCGCCTCTTCCCCACAATATAAGGGGGCTCCGTAGGAACTCACACGTGAATATGTATATGAGGTACATGCGTGGATTCAGAAGTAGGGAAGACTGTCCACTCAAGTCCACACGGAAGGCCATGTTCACATGGCATCTGACCATGATGGTTTAGTTTCAAGGATGCACATCTTGCACGGATCGCTTCACATCAACCTTTTTTCTTTTATTGCAACTCAGGTCTTATTAATAAAAATGAGATGACGGATAATAATGGCTATTTATAGTCATCTGTTTTAAAAAGGAGTTCTAGGGGCTTCCCGGGTGGTGCAGTGGTTGAGAATTTGCCTGCTAATGCAGGGGACATGGGTTCGAGCCCTGGTCCGAGAAGATCCCACATGCCGCGGAGCAACTAGGTCCGTGAGCCAGAACTACTGAGCCTGCGCGACTGGAGCCTGTGCTCCGCAACGAGAGAGGCCACGAGAGTGAGAGGCCCGCGCACCACGATGAAGAGTGGCCCCCACTTGCCACAACTAGAGAAAGCCCTCCCACAGAAACGAAGACCCAACACAGCCAAAAATAAATAAATTTTAAAAAAATTAAAAAAAAAAAAAAAGGAGTTCTACTTTTAACAGGAAAAAAATTCCACGCTACTAATATTTGTCAGGCTCCTGCCACGTGCCAGGTCCTGCAAGAAACGCAGCAGGAACGGCCCTACAGCAAGCAGAGCACCCAACAGGAGACAAACGCATTTCGAGAGAAACAACAAAATACGGTAACTATCAACTTAAAAGTGGATTTAATACGAGTGAAGAGGGCGCCTCTGCGGGCCCCAGGAGAGCCCTCCCGTCCGAGGCACCCGGTACCTCTCGCCTCTTCATCCTTACATGATTCAGGAACACGTTCTAATATAGTGAGATAAGTTCCCAAACGACTGGACAATTTCGGCAAAGACAGCTGCCGCATCTCTAACACTTAACCCAGGGGACTTTTCATGTGCTCCCGCGTTTTATTTCTAGAGCTGCTTCTTCAGAAACTCAGCCGAGACTCTGCAAAGCCCTTCCGTGAGCACACATGGAAACAGATGCCGTGTCACCTGAAGCTGCCCTAGTCTCCATGTATCACTGCGATCAGCCAAATCACTACCTCATTCTCTGAGCGAGATTTTCAACTCTGTCTCAGGACCAGAGCCTGGCAACTGGTCTGCAGCGTCCCCTCAACACACGAGCCTGGCAACTGGTCTTCAGTGTCCTCCCAGCACACGACCCAGGTGGATGGCGGCCGTGCGCTTCCAGAGGACATCAGGGTACCAACCTTCCCCAGAGGAAGACATTTACAGACCTGTTCTTACAAACCCCACCGCTTAGTCACGGGGGAGCAAGGACGTTTCTCATTGGGGTTTGATCCCACCTCAGAACGTGGGATCACAATCCGGTCTTTACCTGCCTGGGGAGACCGAGGGGCAGGTGAAGAGCCAGGGAGGGGGCGAAGGCTCTGTTTCCACCTTCCTTGAAGGTCTCGGGGAACATCTGGGCAGCACCATGCATTTGAACACTTGGACACCCTCTGCCCCATTTCTCGAAGTGCTTCGCTGCTTTCCCACTGCCTGCTTGTCCGTTAAGGATACGCTGCCTTCCTCTGGTCCCAAGCACTACCGACCCCCTGCTCTCCGGCCATCACTGAAATAATCATGGTTTGACCAAATTACTAATGGCCAGAAACTGTCCCCGTTATTCCCAGTAAATTCCTTCAGCAAACGGGCTACTTGGCTCGCTGGGCTCTGCAGGGCGGAGCGTGGGGATGGCAGTGCACGGTGCCCCTTGTGCGGTCCCGTCTGGGGACAATCCTGAGGCCGCCAGCCTCAGACATCCGTGTGAGAGACCCTAACCCTAGGCCGGGGCCCCCCCTTGGGGTTGAGCGTTGCTCCTTTCCAGGAACGATCAATTGTCCAGCTGCACAAGGGGAGAGCGGGGGCTGAGGAAAGGGGAGTAAAGGGTGCTGGCGGAGGATAGAGTCACTTGGACGATTCCCAGGAGCAGTCTGGGGCCAGCAGCAGGCATTAGCGAGGAGGTCTTGGTGGCATTTTATCCATTTCCGTGTCTCCAACAGCTGCAGTCACTGAAGGGGTGAGAGAACGCAGGGACCCGGTGGTGGGCGAACGTGACCCCGGAGCCCAGGTTCACGCCAGCTCCCTGCCCTTTGGAGTCTCTGCAAGAAGAGACGTCTGTTTAACAGGAGCTTCCTGCAGGACGGAAACACGTAGTTGTGCCCTTCTTCTCTCTTACGTTGAGGAAAAGGAAGACACTCCTGCATAAGGACATGTGATTTCCATTTAGAGATGAAGACTAAAATAATATGGGCGGTAGGACATATGGATTTCCCCCTCTTGTCGTTAGTTTGGCTTTTATAAAACATACATAACAAACAGTGCTGTGTGGACACATAAGATGTGTGATCGTGGTTCTCTAGTGCCCACCGTTCCCAGGGGACCTCTGGGTGGAACTTTCCAGAGCCCTGCTGGGTCGGCACCGCAGCCTCGCCCACCGGGAACCCTGAACCTCACCTCCAGTGTCCGTGACGGTCCTGACCCGGTGACCAGGCCCAACACACAGACAGTGGTTGAGCTCGTCAGTCAGTGGTTAATGGAGGTTCAACATCTGTAGGAGTTGCCACTGCCTCTTCCTTTTATTTCTCTTCACTTACTTATTTTACTTTTAATCTCTTAATTTATCTCTTTATTTATTAATATCAGAAGATATTAATCTTTTAAACTTGACTTTTTTATGCCTCACACAATGATGGCTGGGAAGGAAAAGTGTGGAGTGTTACGAAGCTTGTCATTCCAAGGGGATTCCGCCCAACACCAGGATTTCACTTGTTTCCCAAAGAATTTTTTTTTTAATCAAAGTTGAAATTCAAAATTTGCAGGGAATTGGAAAAAGTCTTTCCTCCTTTCATTGTGAACACCCACATCTCTGAGCAGGGCATCGTAGCTTTTGTTCAGTCGAGTTTTGAACGGACAGGCTCAGATCCATTTTCCTTGAGCTCAGAAGGCACTTTCCATCTCTGCTGCTTCCAGGCTCCCTGAGGGGAGGGCGCTCAGTGACATCAGGGTCCTGCAATAGGCCAGGGCGTCAGTCAGCGCCCACCCAGCAGCCCTGGGCCTCGCCTGCGAGGTGGGTCGTGATCTCCATCACTGGGGGCAGAGGTGATTCAGCTGCACTGGTCCCACGTGTCCTCAAGAAACAACTCGTGGGCAGCGTCTCTGAAAGGGAGCAAGGGGCACCGTGCTTGTCCCTATTTCCACGTCATGGTTCTTAGAGAAAGACTTATGCCGCTTCATCTTTTTCCAACATTTCTAATTAATGGGAAGACAGTCCATTACCACATAAATAGGCCTGCCTCTATGTTTTAGTAACAGCTTTTTACCCTGAGAGCCTGAAATCTTCATTTCCCTACTTTCATAAATGCCTTATACACCATATGAAATAGCCATTTTTGGAGGCCACAACATTTTGAACACTGGTAATTTCATATGGTTCAAACGAACATGTCTGTAGATACATTAGTATAAACACATGTTCCGTACCACATTGTGTGGAAAAGAAAAAATAAAATAAAAAGACATTCTACCTTTTAAGAATGCCAAAAGAGAGATTTCACAAACAATCAAATTTTCGTGGTCTGTAAGAGATTACCTAGAACATCATTAACAAACTATTAATCCTACATGAAATCGACACACGCCGGATTTCATCTTGGCACAAAGTCCTATGAAGAAGGGGGAAATTTGGTGAATGTCCACATACCATACAAAAATAGTTACTTTAAAAAGCCAGGACTCTGTTCTGCTTAAACTCTAGGAAAGGCTGGTTTCATGGTTTACCTCAGGCCCTCATGTTCTAGAAATCATAAGTCTGTATAATTTCTAACAGTTACACCAAGGACGTAGAGATATTAGCACCGCCCTGGAATAATTCACTTATCCTCGTGAAAGATGTACTGACATCCTGCTGTATATGGATGTGGCCCTATATAAAGAGACAACTATTTCTCATTTCCTGAGAGAAATCAGTTTTCATTTTAATTTGAAGGTGAAAAAGAAAGGAAACAAAAAATTCTAGTGCACAGATTCATCGTACATGATTGCTAGACGTCTAGGAGTCATGTCTTATTTAATCCATAGAATAATTATAGAAAGTAGTTCACATTATGTCCGTTTCATAGATGGGGAAACTGAGGCTTGGACAGGAAAATATCTGCACAGTTTACATGGAGGGTGAGGGGAGCCAGCCTGCAGTCCCAGCCTCCTTGACTCCGTGGTGACGGTCACATGAAGTGGTCCCGAAGGGCGCTGCCTTCTCTGTTCCTTTCTTCCTTGTTCTCCTACTTTTTATTTCTTTTTGAGAAATACTTGTGGGGTATGCACTTCCAAAGATGCATGGCTCAAGTTCAAGGACCCTAGCCAGCACGGTGATACACTAAAGGCCCACGGAAGCTACAGGAGAGGGAAGGTGTGTGCTGTCCCTAAGCTCAACTCCACGGTCACGGGCTTCAGGTAAACGGAGGCCCCAGCTCCAGCCACCACGGGACCCACCATGTGGGCGCTGCCTGCACTTTTCACTCCCTCAGCTCGGGGCCACCTCTCCCTTGGGCTCAGGAGGCACCTCTGCCGTCTCCTTCACCAGACAATCAAGTGCTTCGCCCTGACGTGCGGGACCAGCCCCAGTGGAATGAGACCCACTTGGAGGGAACCATGGACCTAACTTACCTTTCCATAGGACCCTTGTCCCAAAACTTTTAACAGTTCAAACTGGGAAGGGTCGGCCTTTTCAAAGCCTGCTTTCACATGATGACTGATGTCAATCTCCTTCACGATGCCTTCTTCCTGCAAGAGAAAAATGACAAAAATACAAATCAAGGGGTTCCTCTGGATTCGTCCTCTGAAGTTACAACAAGTCGGGTATGTTATGGATTTTCAGGATAGGAGTTTAAAGCTGTGACGCCACAGAGCTTTACAAAATCAACTTGCTTATTTATACCAATGTTTCCGTTTGTGAGCCTTTAACTGTTTCTTTTCCCCATGGAGTTGTGTCATGTGGTCTTGCCAATATCTCAATGAAATCCATTCTGCTTCTTAACAGTTTGGGCAAACTTTTGGACAGGGAGGAATGTGGGAACCATGGAACAAAACGAACCTCTGAGAATCTGTCTTAATGTCTACACTGCTGTGGTCAAAATGGTTATCAACAGGATCCATAGGCAGAAGTCGTTTGTGAAATGCAGATTTTTTTTCTCCTTCTCCTTCTTCTTATTCTACTCTCCCTTATATTTTTGCCAGAACTAATGCAAAGAATGATTCATTGCCATCCAGAGATTATATTTCCGAAGAAGCAGTCAGATAGGATTTTCTGCCAGTCCAGAAGCCTTCCCAGTAGGAAAGAAAAGCCCTTGATCTTTAAATTAAAACACTGGCAGAAATCACTACAAATTCTCATCAGAGGACTACCCATCCCCAGAGACGTATTACTTCACCTGTAAGGGGGTATGCCACCTATCCACCACCAGCTATTTGAAATGGAAAAACTGTAAAGTAGGTGTTTTTCTGTGGGGAGGTGCAGGAGGTCACTCAACCGGCTGTGCCCCCCTCGGCAGGCAGGTGGCCCAGCTCCTGCAGTGCAGCGTCGCCGGAGGGGCCCGTGCCCCGGACCCCAGGATTCCCGCCCAGGGCCCCGCTTCACCCCTCCTGTGAACAAGCAGCCCAGCACCCAGGCCAATAGGTCTCCCCAGCCCAGCGCATCCCACCAACGCGTCAGTATTCACCTTCCCGAGTCATCACTGCCGGAACATTTCGACTCAAAGGCTTAGAAGCGGATCTCTCTTAAGGCTTCATTTTGTGTAGATTCTTGCTGTCCAAGTATTTACAGCAAACGCACTCAAAGCACATACCTAACCTCCGCCTCGGGAATGGCGTTAAAACCTCAGGCTGCTCCCTGATAACGCTGCAACGCAGCTCATGTCTCATTTAAAATCAGTAAGGTCTTGAACAGCAAAGACTCTCAACTACCCATAGAAAAAGGAACCAAGAGTTTCACATTTTAGATTTTAGAGTTCTGCATTCAGAGTGACATTTTGGCTTGAACTGGCTTGAGATATTTTGTTTTCCTCTTTCCCAAGAATTTTTTTTAAAAAAAGAGAAAAGGTCTGGAATCCAGTGCTGATTGCTGTGTGCACAGGAAACACCCAGATGGGAGCGGGGGAACATGCCCGGGCCTGTCTGCCTCTAACTGTTTCCAGACCGGACAGTGATATTTTCTGACTCATCCTGTGACTATCGCCTTAAAGGGCAACCAGATTCAAAATAGTGTCTATGCTTCATTTTGAAATAAATGCCTTTTACCTTTTATGAGGCAGGTCATTTTTTCTAGAATTCTATGTGGATTTTAATGCCATTCCCTTAAGAAAATAAAGTCTGTTCCCTCTACATATAGCGCTAAAAATTTGGTTTGTAGCATAACTCCTATGAAAGAGTACTTTTTTAAATAACTTGAGAAATCTGGGGGGAGAACCTGGTGTCATGGTCAGGCGCTTGCTCTGTAAGCAAGGATTTCAAAAATGTTCTAATGCGAGAGAGAAAAACTAGAGAAATGAATTGTTGAAAAGACATCAACATAGGACAAAATAATTTATGACAGTGAATCTTAGACTTCCTGTTGAAATTCTGACAGATGGAGGAAATTCCTGCGCAGGTATCAGAGACCCAGGGACAGTGATGGAAACGGCCGGAGAGGACCCGTCGCAGTGCCCTCCATGCTCTGCCCGCACCGAAGTCACCTGGGAAGGTAATTTCCTCTGTTCTGAATCATCCGCTTTTCGTGTCATTAAAGGGAGAATATTTATGAAAAGTAAACGCAGATTAAAAGTTGTGAAATATTCAACGTTCATTGCAGCTCTATTTACAATAGCCAGGACATGGAAGCAACCTAAGTGTCCATCGACAGATGAATGGATAAAGAAGATGTGGCACATATATACAATGGAATATTACTCAGCCATAAAAAGAAACGAAATTGAGTTATTTGTAGTGAGGTGGATGGACCTAGAGTCTGTCATACAGAGTGAAGTAAGTCAGAAAGAGAAAAACAAATACAGTATGCTAACACATATATATGGAATCTAGAAAAAAAAAAAAAGGTTCTTATGAACCTAGCGGCAGGACAGGAATAAAGATGCAGATGTAGAGAATGGACTTGAGGACACGGGGAGGGGGAAGGGTAAGCTGGGACGAAGTGAGAGAGTGGCATGGACATATATACACTACCAAATGCAAAATAGATAGCTAGTGGGAAGCAGCCGCATAGCACAGGGAGATCAGCTCGGTGCTCTGTGACCACCTAGAGGGGTGGGATAGGGAGGGTGGGAGGGAGACGCAAGTGGGAGGAGATATGGGGATATATGTATACGTATAGCTGATTCACTTTGTTATACAGCAGAAACTAACACTCCATTGTAAAGCAATTATACTCCAATAAAGAGGTTAAAAAAAAAAAAGTTGTGAAATATTAATGACAAAGACGTAGAAAATAAAAATTGGGCAAGTGTTAGCTTTGTCTCCAAAAAAGGGGGACAGGTCATTCTAGAAATCACTGATTTGCATGCAGGATATCACTTCTCAGAAAGAGCAAAGAATAAGTTATTAAACAGGTGACTCGTGAAAGTGCAGAAAAGAACAAGGAAATCACCGAAACTCTGACTCGCTCCGACCAAGTCCTGCCAGGCTAACCCCGTCCCACTCCGGGCGCTGTTAACGCAGCGGTGGCTGGAGAACTGCAGCCTGGCTTTCAGGGGTCCCGCCGGGAGCTCAGGTCAGCAGAGGCCGACATCTCGAGGCATCTCCCATCAGGGCACCACAGCTCCCTCTTCTAGACCCCGAAACAGGGCGCCCTCGCCGGGGAATGACATCTTGTTCCAGAGGCTGTGCCCTTGGCGCCCCTGCATCAGGACCACCAGGGAACTCGTTAAAAATGCAGATTCCAGGCCTCGGGCGGGTCTACGGAGCCTGGAATCTCTGCGAAGGACGGGGCTTCAGCTGGAGCCCCACTCCCCGTCCTGCAGGGTGGTTCCCTGCAGGACACAAACAGGCTGTCCTGTCCGCATCCTTCTCAGGAAACACGGACTGCGTGGTCCCACCGCCGCCCACCAGCTCTTTGAAGGGATTTCCACACTCGCTGCCCCACTTCCCTCCTCTCCTCTCTCACACCCACCGCCACCCACTCTCTCCACCTCGTCAACCCACCGCCACCCACTCTCTCCACCTCGTCAACCCACCGCCACCCACTCTCTCCACCTCGTCAAGTCATCAAGACCCTCCACGGGGCTCAACCCAGGGGTCAGACCTCAGGGTCCGCCGCACTGGGCACCATCCATCACCCCGTCTTCCTCGAAACACTTCCCTCACTTGGATTCCGGGACATCACGCCCCCCGGGGCTCCCGACACCCCCCTCTCTCCCGTCTCCTTATCCCCCTGTCTCCCAACGTCCCCTGGACCCCGGCTCTTCCTCCCCGTCATCCCCCCTCGGGACCTAGTCCTGCCTCGGGGCTTTGTGCTACCGTCTGAACGCCGGCAGCTCTCAAGTCTGGATCTGCCCCCAGAGCTCCAGATGTGAGGCTCCGCCCAGGTGAGGTCCTGAGTGCGCGTGTAGTCGGGGGGACCTCAGGGGCCGGGAGCCTCCCGGGGCCTCCGCTCGATGCGGGCAGCGGGGAGGGCTACGGGCCAAGCCTGGCATTTGTCGCCGGCCCTCTGCCCTGTCAGCTGCTCTGACCCGGGGCATGGCCTCTGGGTATTTCCTACCACCTCCCAGCTCGTCAATGCATTTAACTGTTTAGAAGAGGTATTTTATCCATACTTTCAATTGTTTTTAGCAAGAGGGCTCACCACAGCTAGCCCACCGTACTGCTAGGAACAAAGTTCAGAAATGCTTTGAAAGTGGAGAGAAGTCGCCAAGTAGCTCATCTGTCTCTTCCAGGGAGTGAAGACCGGGGACCCTTGAAAAGTCCCTCGGGGAGGCGCAGCCCACCCCAGTAAAGCGTCCAGAACCAACGACACAGGCCATTCACTACAAAGACCCCCGAGGAGACGGCCGTGCACACGTTATGACACAAGGCAGAAGGACCAGGCGTGAGCCTCAGACTCAGAGCCAGAGGAACCACCTCCCTCCAGGCAGGTCCGGTGGCTTCTCCAAGGGAACCCAGGGGCCGAGCCACAAGCGGATCCCGACCTCCCGGCGCCCGGACGGGACGCAGGCTCCGGGCAGCGCGGCTTCTGCTCCCACCCGCCCGAGGAAGCTTCTGAGACGCGGTGGGTCACGCACTGCAGACTCCTCTCTGCTCCTTAAATTGCCCTTCACACGTCCCCGCCAGTGTGTCTGCTCCCGCTGGCGTGAGCAAACGTGAGATGCAGTTACAGGGCCAGCTGCACTGGTCCAATCGGTTCCTCGGGAAACTATTTCTACTGAAAGTTTCCACTCCGTTTCCAAAGGGCTAAATATAAGCTAAGGCATTTAGGATGGCGACACTTCCCCAACGAGAGTGGGACTCCAGCTGGTTCTACGGGCACTTGCTGGCCTCTAGACAGAACAAGGACGGCCCACGGAAGAAGAACAAACCCTGCGTGAAGGCACGGGAGCAAGGGAACGAAAAAGGAAAACGCTGGAGGAAACCAGAGGCCGGAGGCAGCGGCTCTGAGATTCCGGAGAAGGACGATGCGCGGAGCGGTGGCCCCTGCCTGGGGTCCACCGGGGCGGGGGGCGTGGGGCGAGGTCCAGGGCCTGAACCGCAGACCCACCTGGTGCAATGCCCGCCTGGGTGCTGCATCTCCCCGAGGGACGGATCGGGCAGTGCACACAGGGCACTCTTTTCTCATGCATCTTGGAACGGCATTTTCCCTTTTTCTACCAAAGAAAGTGACCCAGCCCCCAGGGCACTCACGGCAGTAACTCACACGCAGGGACAACCAGCCAGGCGTGTCCACCTTCAGAGAGAAACCTTGAGCTGCTCCTGAAGCCCCTCAGGGTCTGAACTGGGCTGAACTTGGGACTCATACATCACAGCAGGGGGAACTGAAGAAACTCAGAGGAGAGGGGAGGAGAAACAACCAAGACGTGTCTCATATTTATTCTCTGGCTTTTCCTTCCCATCCAGACTTTTGCCCTCTACCTCCCTTTTATTAGTTTTGTTATTAAAGGCAAGGTGGACTTTTCCCTCTGTTTTTAAATGAAAGTGCCACCCCTCACGGCTTCTTTCTTTGCCCTCATTGCCTGTCGTTCCCTCAAATTATCTTCCCTTCCATCCTTCTGAAAGCCTCTCGGTCTGCTGGTATTTTTATAAATCACAGTCTATGCAAATTGGACGCCCTGGAAGCTGTGACTATAGCGGTGGCGGGCAGATGGAACAGCGTTTCTGCAGGGGCCTCTTGCACAGAAAGGGGAGGACACAGGCGCCCCACAAGCACACGGGCTGCAGGCTCCCAGGTTCTGACACCTCGACGACCCTCAGGTGGGTTAATTCTAGTAAGTTCCATCAATCCTTGAGCCCCCTGAGAAAGCAACGTTCTGTGGAACGTGAGCTGTGCAGTGACAGAGGCCCTGGTACCTGGGTGTGGTGTTTCAGGCGCAGGTTCTAGATGCGGCCATTGACAATTTCCATCTCATCTGGAAAGCCACCTTTAAGGATGTGCTTTGTAAAGAGTCACTTTGCACAAGGATGAGGAAGTCGTTATCTGCATTTGTCAAGAGGCACTGAGGAATCGCCAAAGAGCCTCAAAACTGTGGATGGAAACGTATGTCGCTAGGTCCCGCCGCAGAGAAGCTTCCTTACGGGATACACAGCTCTGTATGGGGACAGTGTCTGTCCTGGGGCAGTGGGTGTGTGCTGACGGGGCTGAGTCTTTATTCTTTAGTACAACATTAAAAATAGTGCCGAGTAAAGAGGGTGATAAAATGATACCAGGCTGCCTGCCTGCCGTGCACCGAACAGGCAATTATCACCCTTTCCCATCCGTCCTCAGACTCAGAACATTGTCACTTCGGATCTGAGATGTGTGGTGTGAGAGAGAGAGAGGCTGCACCGAGAGTTAAGAAAAGCTGACAACGTGGGCTTGAAATTCTCAAACGAAAAACCTCCGCGACGATCACCCACTATCGGTGTAACTATAGTCTCATCCCAGTGAGATCGACTGGGCCAGCTTCATGTTTGTTTCCAGAAAAGGGAAAATTTCACTTATCTGAATATCATCATCTCCAAGACTTAATTATTTATGTATTTCTGACTTGATATCCAATTTTTTTTTTCAAAATCAACATTTCGGTAAATATCTCTATCAGAACAAGTTGTTGAAAACTGTGATGTTTCTGACAGAGGTGAGGACATGCTGAGTCAGCTGGTGTCAGGGACTCTGTGTCCGTGGGATGCGTCCCTCCTGCCAGGCTGTTTTCTGTTCCAAGTCTCTGCATCTATTGTCAGCGGAAGGCCCAGCATTCCCCGCTCACAACTGTGCTCTCTCCACAACAAAAATGGGCTGAGCCACCTGTACAGACAGCTGGACGTCAATTCTCACTATTGCATGAGGCCAGCTCGTGCTCCTTCTCTAGTAAAAGGTGACCGACTCATAGGGACACGTAATTAGCGGCAGAACATCTACCAGCATCATTACAAAGGTTTCATTTATTTTTCTCTTCAGGTATGAAACCAAAGGTCCTCCAGAACCATCCGTAAGAATTTCTTTGCATTCGAAGCTGGTCGTCAGATGGTAGGTAGGAATGTTCAAAAGGGCAAGAATATTCTCAAAGATAATGTGAACATTCAAAGTCCAGTGGATTGTTTGTGTTTTTCTTGCTCTACCGGGAAGAGCATCACTGAAAATCTGTGCATGGGAACATTTAAGTCAAAGGTACAGATTGTAACGAAAGTACAGATCCTCCAGCGCCCACTGGCACACTAGGCATAAACAGTGACTCAAGGGTAAACACCAAACTATAGCGAAAGCTCTGAGCTGTATCCATCCAATCACTCAGACGTCCTCTGAAGACACCTGGCTCGAGTACCACAGCCCAGTACACTGCACACTCGTGTCCAGTGGGCAGGCACTGATTAGGCATCTCTAAGCAACACTTATGTGGAGAAGGGCCATTTGGTTTCTGCAAAGAAAACACTGCTAAAGTAACAGGCTTTTTATAATGGTGCAACAAACACACAGCAACAGTTACTAAAACTGATCGCTATGATTGGGAAAGTCTTATGCTGGAATATCTATATTTATAGCCCTTCCTCAAAGTAGGGATCACTTCTTCCTCAAAGAATCTGCCTGCCAATGCAGGGGACACGGGTTCGAGCCCTGGTCCGGGAAGATCCCACATGCCACAGAGCATCTAAGCCCGTGCGCCACAACTACTGAGCCTGTGCTCTAGAGCCTGTGAGCCACAACTACTGGGCCCGTGTGCCACAACTACTGAAGCCTGTGCGCCTAGAGCCCGTGCTCTGCAACAAGAGAAGCCACCGCAATGAGAAGCCCACGCACTGCAACGAAGAGTAGCCCCCACTCGCCGCAACTAGAGAAAGCCTGCGCGCAGCAATGAAGACCCAACGCAGCCAAAAATAAAAATAAATAAACAAATAAATTCATTAAAAAAAAAAAAGTGATGTTGGTGCCCCTCTCATGAGCAGGCATGTTTGTGATCTGCATGAGGGCGGACAAAGCAGAATCTGTGGGGTGTAGATAAGGATGAATTATTCAAACTGGTAACATCTTAGCAAATGGGAATAACTTGCAAAAGGATCATAAGCCGCCACTTGGGTGAGTGGAATGATGGCAGCACAGTTTAACATGTGGGCAACTGTGCAGGATGAGGTCATGCGTTTGGGAAAACAATGACTGTGCCCTACAAAGAATTTTATATTTTGACAGAGAGTAATCAGTCACAAGGCAGGAAAGGATCTAAAAACCACTGAGTCCACGTCTTGGAAAAATATATGCCACTATGAACAGAAAGCCACCGGTCTCACTGGACAGCTGGGCAGACCAGTGGGCACTAAGCAGGAAGCCTGCTTTTATTCACACACAAACTCCACGGTCACCAAGAGGCACGCACGCTCACACCGTCCGACCCAGGGATCTCACTCCTCAGACTTTATCAAAACAATCTGAATATGGAAAGCTGTTTGTTACAATGTTGTTTTTAATAAGAGTGAAGAAATGAGAAACAATTTAAATGTCCAGCAAACAGTGGAAGAATTAAGTAAATGATGACATCCACCAAATGAAATTTTACAAAGGCATTAAAAGTGATTACACCATTTACAGTTGCTCCCAGAATAATGAAATACTTAGGAGAAAACTAACAAAACACGTACAGTATCTGTGTGCTGAAAATTACTGAACGCGACTGAACGAAATCAGAGAAGAGGTAAAAAAATGAAGGGACATTCATGTTCACAGATTGGAAGACTCAGTGAAGAGTATAATTCTCCAAACATCGATCTGTAGGTATAACGCAATTCCCATCAAAATCTGAACAAGGCTTTTTGTAGATATAGATAAGCTTACTCTAAAATTTATATGGATTCCATATATATGCGTTCGCATACAGTATTTGTTTTTCTCCTTCTGACTTACTTCACTCTGTATGACAGTCTCTAGGTCCATTCACCTCACTACAAATAACTCAATTTCGTTCCTCTTTATGGCTGAGTAATATTCCATTGTATATATGTGCCACATCTTCTTTATCCATTCATCTGTTGATGGACACTTAGGTTGCTTCCATGTCCTGGCTATTGTAAACAGAGCTGCAATGAACATTGCGGTACATGACTCCTTTTGAATTATGGTTTTCTCAGGGCATATGCCCAGTAGTGGGATTGCTGGGTCATATGGTAGTTCTATTTTAGTTTTTTTAAGGAACCTCCATAGGATATATGTATGCACATGGCTGATTCACTTTGTTGTACAACAGAAACTAACACAGCATTGTGAAGCAATTATACTCTAATAAAGATGTATAAAAAAATAAAAATAAAATTTATATGGAAATGCAAATGACCTAGAATCCCTAAAAACAATTTTCAAAAAGAATAATAAAGTGGGAGGAATCACTTTACTGATGTTAAAGCTTACAATGTAGCTACAGTAATCAAGACGGTGAGGTACTGGTGGAAGGACAGACACACAGACTAACGGAACAAAACAGAGAGCCTGGGCGTGAACCCATCCCATTCAAATACACCCAACTGATTTTTGAGAGGGTTGAAGAAGAAATTCAATGGAGGAAGGAGAGTCTTTTCAACAAATGGTGTTGGAGCACTGGACCTCCGAGGCAAAACAAAAAACAAAAAAAAAACAGACCTAAATCCCGTTTTATACAATGAACTGAAAATGGATCACAGACTTAAATGTAAAACATAAAACTTTTAGGAGAAAAGCTTCAGGACCTAGGAATAAGGGGAAAATTCTTAGATATGATCTCCAAAGCATGATCCAGAGAAGGAAAAATCAGTAAATTGAACTTAATCAAAATTTAAAACTTTTGTTCTGCAAAGACTCTGCTAAGAAGATGAAAAGAGAAGCTATAGCCTGGAAGAAAACACCTGCAAACCACTTATGCAACAAAGGTCTTGTAGCTATAACAAATAAAAATTCTCAAAACTGAACAATAAAACAAAACAAATAATCCAATTAGAAAATGGGTAAAAGAGATAAACAGTCATTTCGCCAAAGAAGATATACAAATGGCAAACAAGCACCTGAAAATATATTCAACATCATTAGCCATGAGAGAAAGGCAAAACCACCGTAAGATATCACTACACACCTATCAGTGGCTAAAATAGAAAATATAGTGATAACATCAAACGCTGGTGAGGATACAGGGAAACTGGATCTCTCATCCACGGCTGGTGGGAATGGAAAATGGATCAGCTGCTGGAAAACAGTCAGGCAGCTTCTTACAAAATGAAACACGAACTTACCGTACAACCCAGTAATTGCATTCTCGCACATTCATCCCAGAGAAATAAGAGTAGGTTCACACAAAAACCTGAAGGTGACAGTTCACAGCAGCCTTACACCCAAACAGGAAACAACCCAGATGCCCTCTAACTTAAATGCTTAAGCAAACTGGGACACATCATCCGGCAACAATAAAAAGGGACAAACTACCGATACACACGACATGAGGGAGTCTCCGCCGAATGATGCTGAGTGAAAAAAGCCAATCTCAAAAGATTATATTTATACTGATGAAATAAAAATTCCTATTTTGAGGCAAGACAAGAAAAATGTAAACATAAAACGTTTTCTCTGCCTGTTTGGGCCTCCTCCCTCCCCTCTAGTTTGCTCTGTGCATCTGCATTATACATTAACCAGACCTCCCCAATGGCAGTAATACCAGCTCAGCCATGAAGATCAAATTTACTCCTTCTGTGTCAGACATACAACTCCTTAGAAGATAGCACTCTTTCCTCAATACTGTAAGGGGTCACGATCAGCCACCACTAGGCTTGTACGTGCAGACAAGCCTTACGTCCAATGCCAATACATCGATTCCTTTAAAGGTAGTGATTGGTGCAGAGCAGTCTGGTAAAACAACCTGGGCCACACCTAAGGGAAGTTCTTAGCTTAAATACCTACTTATGACCTTATTAATGTTACCAGTTATATTACTTGTATTCTGCCTCTTTTACAAGATTATTGGTTCTTGCATTACCAAATGTGTGACTGAGCCTCAGATAAAAATAACAATGATTAGGTGACTTGAAAGGATTAATCTAACATATAGTCCTACAAGATCAATGATTGTAACAGTGTTAACTCTAGATTTGGGAAGAAGCAACAAGAGGGCACTGTTTCCTGGACCATAGCAGACCAGTAAGACAGGTGGTCCACAGGCTTTTGGCTGCTGTTAACAGGGCCTAGTCCAGTAACAGCACATGGAGTGACCCCTCGACAAAATCCTCCCCTGACCTGGGGATGAGCATTCCTAGCGCCTTGGGGCAAATGGGTCAGGAAATGCCTCCCAAATCTTGGTCAAAACTAAGCCTGAAAGGGAAGGGATTGCAAAATAAAGACTGTTGCCTACCATCCAGTTCTACAAGAATCAAATCATTAGCCACTGCAGTTGCTGACCTACAAGACACGCTGAAAGGAATTCAGAACAAAGGTAAGGATGAGGCACTCTGTGCTCTGGGAAAACGGGCAGAACCGGCCCTCAGAAAGTTAGATATTCTCAGGAGAAATTTTTTATGAACCTGGATTCTTGCATCTTCCCATACTTACAAAAGCACTGAAACCATTAACTAAGATGTCTTTTCCTTGTACGTAGCAGTAACCTTCTATCAAGATGTGTGCTTGATTGCCTGCACCCCCTTTGTCAAAATCACGTATATACTGGCCTCCCCTTTACCTCTTCAGAACAGTCCTCAGAGCCCTCTAAGAGACTGTCTCTAGGGTAATAATCCTCAGATTGGCTCAAGTTAAAATTTCCATTTCTTTCTTAGATTGACTATTGATTAATTTTTCATCAACAATATGATTCCCATTTGTATAACATCTTTTTTTTTTTTTTCTTGGCCGCCTTGGGTCTTTGTTGCTGCGCGCGGGCTTTTCTCTAGTTGCTGTGGGTTACTCTTCATTGCGGTGTGCGGGCTTCTCATTGCGGTGGCTTCTCTTGTAGTGGAGCACAGGCTCTAGGCGCACGGGCTTCAGTAGTTGTGGCTCGTGGGCTCTAGAGTGCAGGCTCAGTAGTTGTGGCGCACGGGCTTAGTTGCTCCGCAGCATGTGGGATCTTCCCGGACCAGGGCTCGAACCCGTGTCCCCTGCATTGGCAGGCAGATTCTTAACCGCTGCGCCACCAGGGAAGCCCTTTATAACATCTTGAAATGATCAAATCTTAGAGAAAAAGAGGAGATTAGTGGTTGCCAGAGGTAAGGGACTGCGTGCGCGTGTGCATGTGTGTGTATTGCATAGAAGAGTAACAGGAGGGATCTCTGTGGAGATGGAAAAGTTCTGTCTTGATTGTGGTGCAGGTTACGTGAATCTACACGTGTGATGAAGCTGCAAAGAACCACACACACACACACAAGAGTACATGTAACACTGGTGAAATCTGCATAAGTTCTGTTGATTGCATCAAGTGTCAAACTCCTGGTTTTTATACTGTAGTATGGTTATACAAGATATTACCAGTGGAGGAACTGGGGGAAGGGCAGATAGGACCTCTGTACTAGTTTCTATAACTTTCTGTTATTTTATAATTATTTCAGAATAAAATATTTTTAAAAAGTGATTTTGAAGTCTACTTGCAATGTTGCAAGAGCCTTGTTATAAGATTTTACATTAAAGAAGGCAGTAAATAAATTTTATGTATATGATCACTATATTGACATTTAAAAGAGCTGTCGGAAAAAGATTAATGGGAGATACATCAGGAAGTTTACAGTGACAATACTAGAGAAGTATAAGTGATTACTTTTCTTTCCTTTGTTTTCTAAATCTTTTATAGAGAAATGTAAACGTGAGCAAGAAGACTCAGGCTTCCATATAAGGAAATTTAAATCAATAAAGCCACCTCGTTAACCATCGATGTGGGATTCCTATATTCACCCACTGCTATCCTATCCAGCTAAACTGAAATACAATGGAAAGTTTATGCAAAATGAACTGTGAGTTTTGAAAAGCAGATAAGATCAAATAACTTGCTGCAAGAATACAAAACGATGGAAGCCAACATGAAAGAATTTGGATACATTTTCTGGATGCGAAGAATAAACCTACCATTTGGTCAGAAAGAAGGGCTCGGTGTTTTTAAAGCTATTAAAATTTTTAAACTCAACCTGCAAGGTTCATCTTGTGGACGAATACAGTATTTCCAATCAGGGCACAGATGGTAAACATAAGAAAGTGCAACGCAGAGACCAACACAAACTTCCCAGCCTGGCGGGCGGCCAGGGAGTTAATAGAATTTTTTCCTGGGAGGTGGGTGGTATGAATTTACTGGAAACTGAAAAATGAGGAAAAAAGGTTTAAAAGTGAAATTAGAGATGACTGTCTGCTATGGCGTATTAGACAAAATGACTTGTGTGATAAATTTATTTCTCTTAAATAGTTTCATAGATATAAATATGAAGGGTTTAAATTTTTTTTCTTCAACAGTCATTAGTAGTAATCTAAGCAAAATCAACTGTAGTCACTTTTGTAATGTGTATGTGTGTTGGATTAATAATCCCTAAATCTTCGAGGGGCGTTTCCACGTGAGTGGCATCCCCCATACAAGGCCAACGCATGAGGGCGATGCTTAGGGCAACAGACGAGAACTACTGTCAACACTCTGGTCTCAACCATTTTTCCTGCTAAAAGTAGATCGTCCCAAATATCCTTAGAGAAGACTGCCAATTTGGCTATCAGAGTCTCAGAACACACGTGACATGGAGCTAGCCCTGGCTGTATCCCCTTTCTTATCCTGAAGATTCTTTTTTTTTAAAGGTTTGCATTTTTTTTTAAATTTATTTATTTATGGCTGTGTTGGGTCTTCGTTTCTGCGCGAGGGCTTTCTCTAGTTGCGGCAAGCGGGGACCACTCTTCATCGCGGTGTGCGGGCCTCTCTTGTTGCGGAGCACAGGCTCCAGACACGCAGGCTCAGTAGTTGTGGCTCATGGGCCCAGTTGCTCCGCGGCATGTGGGATCTTCCCAGACCAGGGCTCGAACCCGTGTCCCCTGTATTGGCAGGCGGACTCTCAACCACTGCGCCACCAGGGAAGCCCCCGAAGATTCTTACAAACAGAATCCAGACAGAAAACAGTCATGAACTTCAGAATTAAGCTTAAACAATTTCAGTGATAATGTGCTTTTATCAGGTTTCCAAATTTTTGAAAAGATGAAACTTTTGGCCACAAATCTCATTCAAAGAAGTTAGCTGAGTAATCATCCCTCTTCTTTTTTCTAAAACCAACTTAGTTGACATTTAAAAAAATTATAAAACATTCTGCTAAAAAAATCAGATACGTCTTAAAGTTTTCAAATGCCCCCACCAGTCCATCCACATCACCATGCCCTCCACCCCCGAGGGTGGAGCTGTCAGAGCTGCGAGAACTCGGCCCCAAGTGATCCCCTCAAATGGAATGAAGCTAACTGGTGAACTCCACACACATGTTAGCTTTTGCCACTACGAGCCAAAGTTGCAGATTTCCAAACAGGCATGAGCACAGGTGAAGTATGTCAAGTGAGGTGACAAACTGAATTGGTTTACAGGGTACAGTGGCCTTGTTGCCATGCAGCTCCCTGCGATCAGCAGGGCCACGGTTCACAAAGCACCAGAGACTGAGAATCCAAGGATCCCCTGCCGGGCCATTAAAATTTTACTCCACAATAGATGGGTTTCATCTGACTCAAGCTGATTGTTACCCAGTGACTTGTGAGGCTGTTTGAGAGAAGCAGCTGACCTGCAAACACTTCTTGGAGAAATCAGAGATTACACGCAGGGTAAATACAGCATCACTGTCATTATCAGTTGAATCACCCATCGGCCTGGCCCCTCTGTGCAAATACCTGTTTCGTTCTCGGTGGTACCCTCCTACCTCAAAGCGCCCAGCACACAGCATTTACTCGATACGTGCTCGTACAGGAATAAATGAACACCTTGTGGGTGCTTTAAACAAGGTGCATTGAACGCCCTCACGTCTGTTAATCCATGGGATGCTCTGTCCAGAGTACATCTGCAGAACCAGGCTTGTAGCACAACCGAGCCAACCTGCTGGGACGCAATCTGATTCATGGTGTAAGGCATGGGCTTGGGAACTTCCCACATTCGTGGAGTCATGATCTGCATTATATACGATTTTGAAATTCAAAGAAATCATATTATAAAAGTTTGTAAAAGTCTATCCTAGCTTGGGTTTTGCCAAAATGCTTCAGCTCCATCCAGCAATTCCAGATATCTTGCTGTACTTCAAGATCACACACTTTGTCTACAACAGGCTTAAGTGATGATGAAGAAAATCCTAAGACTTTTCTGAGACTCTGGTAGTAGTATGTCAAAAATTAACTCTTTATACCAGAAAAAGTGATTTGAAAATTTGTTTAGAAAACCCCTTCAGCTGAGGCTATTATTACAAACTGCTGAGTAAAAGTTCTATCGTTTCCTACAAAGACAACTAATTCTTTACTTGGTGATACAGCAGTGATGAACCCACCATTACACCTAAGCCCTGAACCTCGGATGCAGGCTGGGAGCCTGGCGACAGCTGCAGGTGCTCTGTCACTTCTGCGGTCAAGCTATGACACGCCATCTACCAGGCTAGGTCAACGGTGTTCAATCTGAATGGTTCCATAATCATTAACATATGAGTGCACTCATATAATACTGCTGGATTTAAAATTCTCACGGTAGGCTGAGCTCATACGCTGTAGGTATCAAGTACCTTGGCCACCTACTCATGTTTTTTCACACTATTTTTTTGGTTAAACTCCTTGGTACAAGCAATGCTTACAAGGACCAGGATTCATTTAAACAGACTGGCAACCACTGGTGATGTCATGAGTAGCAAGCGTCCTGGGCAGAGTAGCAAGGACCCTCCCTCCCAACGCCCTCTCCTCTCTCTCCCCACTGTGTCCCGCCCTGACTCAGCTGTCCCAGTATCACACGTGTGGCGCATCGCCCTGTCAATGACTTTATTCCGGAGCCAAACGTGGCACGGCTTTAAATGGACTTGGCTATTTTCTGTCGGCAGTTACACACTGATAGACTGAAGAAGGACAACCAGCCTACTATCATCTGTTTTTGAACGTTTCCAAGTTGCTCTTCTTTCCCAGAATGATGGCTTTGGAACACCAGTGCAAATCCCACTGAGATTTCCATCGTCCTCTTGGATCTTACCCAGAACTGAGCCCCACAGGAAAAATCACAGGTTTAGGTCAGAGACTGTGCATGGGAAAAGAGCATCTGTGTCTAGGAAGGGGCTCTCGCCAGCAGGCTGCCCCAAAGTGGTGGCTGAAATTGCACCCAGCCCTCCGTGTGCGTGCGTGTGTGTGTGTGTGTGTGTGCGCGCACAGGGGGACTCCAGGGAATGATCTCAGGCAGCTCTTGGAGCGAAGAACTCTTGGAATTATGGGTGAAGCAGCTGACACAGTTCATAAGTTCAGCTTTCAGCTACTTCTTCCCACAGAGTGACATAGTTTTCTCATTATCCTTCGAACTTTTCAAATAATGATTCCCTGGGAAATTACTACTACCCCTTTCCTTAAGTGAGAGCTCTGCAAATTTTCACTAGTTTGTGCACATCTCAACTTCTGTCTCAAGCCTCGTGACTACAATATTCCCAGATCGCCAGGCCCGCTTTATAAGGTGGATGTGAGACAAAGCTGAACCTGTCTCTTTTGTTGTGAAAACTGGACACAAAGAATTAACAACTGGACGGGGAGCTGCTGACTGAATAAAAAGCCCAGGGGAGTTTCCGCGCCCTCTTCTCCCCGACTCCGGATGTGCATGCTGCCGGGAGGAGGCGGACAGAGGCTCAGGAATAACGCCTGAGTCTCGAGCCTTCACTGGATGAGAAGACAGAGGCAGCTGTGCTGGTGGCAGTGAGGACACGGTCTCCCTTGGCCACGGTCCCCAAAGGACACACACGGGCCCATCAGACATGAGATCAAGCAAGCAAACCAACGCGTTGTCGGAAAGAGTTGTCGGAAAGAGTTGTTTTTGAGAAAACAGTGTGACCTTCCACCCTGGATAAAGCTGAGGAGACACTCTGGACGACACCACCAGCAACTCTATCGAAAGTCTTAAAAATACTCAGATTGCACGTACACCCAGGGCCCAGCAAACGAAAGGCAGTCATGAGTCTTACAAAGATAAATTTATCGGTAATTTTAAAAACCTGATTTTGAAATGAGTTTATGGATTTTTCATTCCTTAGCCTTTTCCCTGTGTAGCTAGAATACTGTCCAAGTGATGACAGAAAACATCCATTCAATAAACACCAGGTAAAAATGACCCATTTCTTCAGCAATTTGGACTCAGATGTACTGAAACAGCTTGAACCAGGAACATTCCGCCTGAGCAAACAAACCTGCTTTCCTCGCAGGTATGTGGTAGGATCTACAACGGACAGACGGGGTCCTTCTCCACATCATGGTTTTTCACACCTCTCTTTATGAGACACTCGCATCAGCTTCAATATCTGAGACTTCTTCATTCTGACAGAGGACACAGAGTCATCATCGACCGAGAGTGTCCTTTTTGAGGAAAGGAAAGGGACTGAGGGACGCTGGCCTCTAGACAAGGGACCACTAAGGGTGAAAGTGACAGAGACGTCCCAGGACACTGCCTTGAACTGAATGTGTCCCCCGAGATTCAAAGACTGAAGCCCTAACCCCAATGTGATGGTAACAGGAGCGGGGCCTTTGGGAGGTGATTGGTCAGGAGGGCGGAGCCCTCAGCAGTGGGATTTCTGCCCTTATAAAAGAGATCCAGAGAGCTTCCTTGCCCCTCTGCCACGTGAGGACGCAGCGAGAAGAGGCATCTATGAACCAGGAAGCGGGGCCTCACCCGACACTGAACTGGACGTTCAGCCTCCAGGACCTCAATAAATAAATTTCTGCTATACGTCAGCCGCTCAGCCTGTGGAATTTTGTAACAGGAGCCTGAATGGACCAAGACAAGCATAAAAGTATGTATGTGGGGCTCTTGAGGGGGCAGAGCGTTGGGGACAGAGAGTGCCGAACAGAGGGGCCGTGTCTGGAAATCTGGGGGGAAAAGAGGTGATTTCTGATTCTCTGTCTCTGATGAGCCAGGAATGATCAGCATGTCCTTCATCCAGAGCTAATCTCCTGGGGACTCAGCAAGCAGTCTGTTCCCGGGCCATTCTTCGCTCCTTCTCCCAGGTTCTAGGTCATCAGGAAGTCTCCCTTCCACAGGAGACCCCACTCCAGCTCCTAAGCAGCTGTGTCGCCTGCCTGGCGTGATGTGAACGGCTGTTGGAGGGACCTGGCCCTGCACACTAGGTGCTAAATTCACCCGAATGGGCTCCTCTGTGTCATTATCATCGCATTTTCATTTTTCCTGACTTGTGAGCCCCTGAAGGCTTTCCTCTTAATACCTGACATTATGGGAAAGACCATTCCTACACCCATTGAAAAGTACCTAAATATGCTCATTTCCCCTCGAATCAATGGGTCTTTTCAGCAAACTGGTCCTTCATCTTAGAAGGAACGTGAACTTCCGTAAGAGCTGCAGTTGAAGATCACTTAGTACTTAGAGGGCAGGAGAATCCCACCCCCAGGAAGGGACACCGTCGGGAATGGCCTGGAACAGACTCACGGGTGGGCAGGCGGCACTTGGTGAGGCCAGATGAACCAGGAAACAACGCACACCTTCCTTTAAACAGAAGAACGTTATCAAGAGAGAATCTGAAAGTTGCTGGTCTCATGCAGAACGTAACACTTTTGCATCCAGTTGTCTGAATTGAGCATCATTATTCCAGGTAAAGGATCTACAGTCTTCCGAAAAGTTCCACCAGACACCAAACCAAACCCAAAGGCTTGTCTGGGTACTCCTGGTAAGACCGCACGGCTCTAAGAATCGTGTTCCATCCTCTTACCGAGGCCACCTTAAGAGCCTGCTGGAGGCTTGGGGTGACGGGCATGAACTGGGTGTATAACTGGTGTCCGTTGTCCCAGCAACTCCACACCTTCCCAGTTAGACCAGCGCCAAGAAGCCAAATGCCAACACCCAGATGCCAGGGGCACTAACCAGTGCCTGCGAATCACACCCTGCTTTACCAAATACGCCGTCTTTTCCGGTCATCCAATGGCGCCGACTGTGCACGGGGGAGAGCGCACGGCGGGGATGCCCTCATCCTGTCTGTGCAGTGGGCTGGCCAGCTCCCTCCCCGACACACAGCAGCAGACGCGACGGAGGCCTGAGCGCGCAGGGACACGCTCCTGGCTGCAGAGCATCCTTCCCAGGCTCGCCTGCGGAGATGAAGCCCTGAGCCTCTCTGACCAACATAAATGGGGTCCTGGTAACCAAGCCCCTGTAGACTTCCGACAGCGGGCAGCTCGGGTCACCCCGGAACTGGACTGTTCTCACGCTGAGTGTTGTCTCGTACGCCTGGCTGTGACTCAGTCCAAGTTAACTTGAAGTTCTGTTATGGAGCTTGGGGAAAATGAACGGACTGAATTACACCAATATCTCCTCTACCCAACATCCTAAGTGAGAGGGTTTTTCTGTCACCCAAGCTGAACGGAGAAAAATTGTTTTTGGGTTTGCATGGCTGTGTGTTAGCAAAAAAAAAGTGTTAATGACGATATAATGCCACGTACTAAAACAACTAGGGTTTTCTATAACGTAAGGAAGTAATAGAGATAAATTACAAGACAGTCAAGTTACTCCCTGGCAAGTATCCAGAGATTAAAACAAAACTTGAAATCATTTTGGGCTCTAATTTATATACGGGATCCCCGTCTCTGAACCCTCACTTTCCTAATATTCCCTATAATGACCTGCAGGACGTTTCCCCCCCAGTTCACCCCCCCATGCGGGAAGCCTGGGACAGCCTGGACCACACGTGTGCCCCAGTGACCGCCCTCAGGACCGATGAGAGGGCGGGAGAGGCTGCTCTCCTCCCCCAGGATGGGGGCCGTGCCCAAGGTGTTACAGGTGTGGGGTGTCACTGACGTCTGCCCCGCCTGGGGAAAGGAAATGTCCTCTGAGATGATGGAAAACCCCACGAAGGAAGTGGGTGAGTCTAAGGGGCCAAGCAGCCTGCCCAGCGGGAGCAAGTTCACGGTCAGGACGCGCGAGAGGTGAGCTCGTGCAGCTGGCTGTCAGCCGCGGCTCGTCCGAGACGGACCCCACCGTGAGCACAGCCAGCCTGGGTCTCCCGTGCTTTGTGTCAGGCAGGAATCCTGGGGTGATTATCCTGTTGGAGTTTCAGAGCTTTAGCGATACTCGGGGAAAAGGATTATGCTTCTGAGTTGGTGGAGCTGGGGACATATGATAACTTCTGCCATTTAGAATGAGGGAATATAGGATCCTGATGTTCAAAAATGAATATTGTGAGGATATCCAGTCCTCACAAGAGGATTAGATTTGGGTGGAGATGGAGGCCTTTGGGACTGGAGTGCGACCCTCCAGGCACTGCCATCTCCTGATGTGTGGAGTGCGGACAGCAGGGGTTCAGGAGAGCTTGTGTTTTCTTTTTCAACACACAGAGAGCTGCAAGTGTATAACTCAGGAGGAGATACCGGGGCAGGAGTATATGACATATGAGTTTTACTGGCACCACCTCATTTTCCAAACGTGTATCTGTCGGCCAAACATGCAAATCCTCAAACAATTTCTGAACACTGAAATCTTCAGTCAGAATGGGTGGAAAAGCATTGTGCTAAGTGACGAACACTTTTCTTATTAAACACTAGTTAATAATTACACTGTAGTCAATATATACATCCTAGGTCTAAAATACCACTAATAGACTTTGCTGAGGTTCAGTAACACGTCTGAGTAAAAATGGTAATCGTGTTCTCTTAAATGTTACCAAAAAGAGGAAATCTATGCTAGGACCAATGGCCCATACTTTCCCAGAACTATCAATAATTCCTTCTCATGGTGTTTGAGAAGAAACTGGAAAAGATGCAGGTGTGAGCTGACACGGAATCACACCCCGGGGAGCTTCCTGGTCACTAGTGCTGCGAGATGCATGGCAGAGTTATTTACACGGACGTGTGCTCCGTTCAGAGCGCACACACCTCCACGCCCCCTGTCACACCTGGACACAGGCCACCAGCGAGGACACTGACCTTCCTACCTTATGGATCTGGGCCTACTGTCCAATTCCTGGGACGGTAAGCACATATTTCAATGTGCTTCAATGAAATAGATTTTTATTTCAAAGAAAAACTAGTCTCAGCATCTCCTTAAAGGTCTTAACAAGCACCTTACAATAAACAGTAACCAAGCACAACGAAGGAAGATACAAAGTTAACACATTATCTGCTTTGTCTTCCTGAAGAAGTGACTCTCCTAAGGCATGTGTCACAAGGCAGGGTAAGGAACCATGATGCCTTCCATGCCCGCCCCCTGAGACGTGTGATCAGAATGCAGATGGGGTTCAGGGTCTTGACATGCCCACAGGGGATGTGTCATTGGGCAGGGGCACAAAACCCACGTCCACAGGGACAGGTAAGTAGTAGCAGAAGAAGAGAATGGAGTTGTCACCAACATCCCGGGCGCTGGGCACAGGGGACCAACTGCTGAAGGGGAGACGGGCTCGGGTGCACCTTCCCCCCATCGCTCCCCCACGAAGGGAAAGACCGGCTTCCTGGTCCGAGCCCGCGCCATCCTTAGAATTGTCTTATTTTTATCTCTTTTCTTCTTCCCTGACCCTTCCCCGAGCATAGATCCCAAGAAATGCCACCAGTGGTCACTCATTCCCATGCAGGTGGCCTGCCCTGTGGTCCTTTGGGAGCGTTTCTCAGCCCAACGTGGTGTTTTTTTCCCCGGGGCTCCTGGCCTCTCACCAGCGTGTGCATCTGGGGTTCAAGCTCTCACTACCACCCTGAGGGAAGTGTGTTCAACCTACCGACCATTTCAAAAAGAAAAGAAACCCAGGACTATTATTTTCAGTAGTAGTAACAATCATTTAAATGGACCTTCCTCCAAGTTGGGGTGTGCATACATGCGCTCCTCGAGGTCACCTGACCCTGGTCACCACTAGAGCGTCCGTCACTGTGGTGGAGGACAGCCTTTCCTCAGCGGCCCCAAGTGGTCAGGCCTCGTCTCAGCAGAGCCGGGTGTCCAGGAGGGGACGGAGGCCTTAGGACACGGGATGCCCCGTGTCGGAGCCGTCCACCTGGGGCCATGACGTGGCAGTGCTGAGAGGTTTTGACTTAATTACCCCTAAGAGGCTGCAGCAGCGAGCAGAGCAGACGACCAGCGGCTGCTGGATGAGGTGGGAAGGGTGTTTCCTGCTTGAAGTTCATGTGAGTGAACAGAGCCTCCTCATCCATCGGGACTTCAATACCACGGGGTTTTAAGAAACAGAAACAGCCCCTTGTGTAACAAGGAATCAGCTTGTCTCCTCTCAGAGGCTCATGAAGTAAACCCCTAACATTTAAAAGAGAAAAGGAAAATGGGTCTTCTACAAAAATCTCGCCCAAAGCCACACTTCGTGTTCTACGGTATACAGTTGTTTTAAACGATGCAGATTTGCTTCAGAGAAGCCAGTTTCATTCTACCACTAAAATGAATCTAGGTTAAAGGCTCGCACGGGGCTCTTATAAAAGCTTAACAATCCTAAGACTGGCCCCGCTCATCCTGGCCTGTGACACGAGAGCAGGGTTAGAATGACACGCCGCTCGGCCACCTGCTGAGGGGTTTTGGCTCCCCTGCACCTCCCCCCTCCAAATAGTTTAATTTACAACCAATTCCAAATCATTAAACTCAGGGGACAGGTCCACTCTTTAAGCTGAAAGACAGCCACGATGATGAGAAGGAATCTTAAAAATTAAAGTCCTGGATTCTCTCTTTCACATCCTACGTGTGTCTTTTCTCCAGAGCCCCCCAGGAGGCTCTCGATGTGTGTTTTATTCTGGCCCACCAGGCCCCAGGTCCAAAGGCCAGAGCTGGCAGTGACCCTGGGCGACGTCGGTGACGGTCGGGGTCTCAGTGGTCCTGCCCCGCCGCCAGCCCAGAAGGGCTTCCCTGAGTGCGCTCGGCCCCTCAGCTGCACGTGTTGCCCAGTAACTGCTCCCCAAGTGGGCCTGGCTGGTCCCCCAGTGCTGTCAGTGGCTCTGCTCCTCAGCCGTGCTGGGATCCTGCAGCAGAGCAGAGCCAGGCCCAGGTGGTTTAGACCGTCATCAGCAGTTGATGCCCTGAGCCCGTGCACGACCAGCCGGGGGAGGCCAGCGCCCGCCCGGACAGGTGGTGTGAAGCCCGTGGAGAGCCAGCACGGACCGGGGTGGACTCCTGCCCCCAGAAAGCATCCCTGAAGACGGCAAGCTCCGAGCCGCGTGCAGGCACTCAGGATCCCAAGTGGGTCCAGGGCCACCGCGGGCCATCTCAGGAGACACTGCCCGTGAATTCTGCATCCAGGATGCCAGGAGGAAGGTCACCTGTCTGGGTGTAAAGCTGCCACGCTGCTCTGATAACTGCCTCTCAAGAGAGACACCTGGAACCCGGGAAGGGATAAAGAATGGAAGGTTTTCACGTCAACCCAGACGAGAATTTAGGGCTTCGCCTATAAGTGACGTCTGAATATGTGACTACTTATCGTCAGGTGGGCACGAGATTCTTCCGCTCCCGAACCCAATGTCCTAGGCCCTCTCACTGCCGTCATTGTAGGACGAGGCTACCTTCCTCTGTAGGAGGAGCCTACATCAGCGTCATTTCTGAACGTTCCCCCCTGAAAGTGCCCACCAGCTGTTTCTCAGCATCTGCAAAGGGACCCTCACTTGTGCCGGGTCCCAGCCTGGCGAGTGTGCCCAGCCTCTGCTCCCCCCGCTCCCCTGCCCAGCCTCCTGAGGGGGGAACCATGCTGCCATCCTCTGTCGCCTTGACAACGTCCCTGTGGGTGTGGCGCTTCCGCCCCCAGGTACGGCCAGAGGTTCGTCTCTGGATGACTCGGACGCATCGGCCCTGGGGGTCCCGGTGGGGTAGAACTCACCAGGTGGGGACGGCGGCGTTTGTGCAAAACCCTGTCGTCTGCCCCAAGGCCTCCCCTGCGTCTGGTCTCCTCAGCTTCTGAGCAACGCCCAGCGCTGGCCTGGAGTCTCCCCAAGCCTTTCTGTTCACTTCTGGCTCTCAGGCCTCTGGGCGAGGGGCTCCACCTGCTGAGAGGCTGGAGGGAGAGCGCTCCCTCCTCACACCTGCACCCACCTGGGCCCAGAGAGGCTCAATGATGGCTCAAGGTCACACAGCAGCTGCCCAGAGGCCTAGGGCCAAGGAGCACAGGCCATCATGTCACAGAGGGTGAACTGAGCAAAAGGGATTTTCCCTCAGATTCCACTGACTCACAAAAGAAAAGTCCTATTTACACAGCAGATGGCAAATGTACAGTGAAGGCCCAAAGAGTCGGGAGTACGCAGAAAACAGCTTCTAGAACAGGGTCAGATGAATTAATGGATAAAGAGATCCAAGATGGGCTACTGAGGTAAATTAGGAAGACACTAAGACATCAGGGGTCCCCTTAACACCCTTCCGCAAATACCTATTTTGCTAAAAGCAGACTCTTAAATTGGGTTGACTACAGGTCAACCATGACTTGAGAAGTGGTGCTCCGGGGACTTGCTAGTGGCGGCCCGGGTCCTTGGCTGCCGGCCTGCAAACCTGGACCTGATCTTGGTATATGTTTTCCATACATGGCGCTGGGCATGAGTGATGAACAGAAGCTGCAACCAGAAGATTCAAAGCAGTGACTCAAAAACCAGAACGCAAAGTGGACGGCCAAGTTAGACAGTAAGAGATGAGCGACACCCAAAGGGAAAACAAGAAAAAGAGAACTAATTTTGGTCCATTTCCCAGGGCTCCAATTTAATATAAGAGTGTAGACTTGGACAGACTAACTACACAGAAATGCCGACGAATTAACAGTACTAGGTACCCAAGAAGATAATTTTTGACCAGGGGGCTAGCTCCAAGCAGAGAAAGCCACATCAGCAGGTGATTAAGACAGGATGTGCAATTCACCGCATCGCTGAACGGAGCCGGGACTGAGACCCAGCCCGCCTGCACTGGAAAGTCTGCTCAGAGGAAACCCAGGGTGCTGCAATGGGACAGGGAGACCTGCTCAGACCAGCAGAACACAGGAGCGTACACCTCTCTCAGGTAATCCGTGATCAACTTAACTTCACCAAGGGTCTGCTAAAACACGGCCCAGAGAAACCCATTTCCTTTGTCTTAATCTAAAAGCCAACTCGACTGGGGAAAGAGCAGCCCCGAAGTGGAATTCCTGCAGCAGCCACGCTAGGGCAGCCCGGCTCCTGGGAAACCCAAGGGCTGGGCCTCATCTCTGGTCTGGAGGACGAGGACAGACGCCCGCTGCCCAGAGCGCCCTGACCTGCGGCTCCAGGAATCACCCTCTCCCGCACCTGCAGCTCCCCGTCGCCTGTAACCACCAAAGGGAACTTCGGTGCATGCAGCCGATCTCAACTTTCCTGGGGCGACAGAAATCCTTGAGAATGTGACAGAATCCCTGGCCTCTTCTTCCCAGAAAATCACACGAGTGCACCCAGGCAGGACACGTGTCACAGAATGTCCAGAATTCCCGAGAGCCATCCAAGGACACAAAGGGGTCACGCAATCGGGTCTCAGCTGCCTTCTGCCCACCGACCTGATAGGAAGTTACCTGGACAGCTGTAACCGTTCCACAGTCAGAAATTAATGTCGCCAATGACAACGCTTTAATCTTTCTTTCTCCTATTTCATCTGCAAAAACAGAAACAACCCCCTGCAAACTACAGGGCTTACAAAACCACACATAATTACCATCATTATTTAACAGTCCCTTGGAAATTCTAGAAAATGCAATAAGCACAGAAATAGAAATAAGAACTACAAATGTTAAGTCAAAGGCAGTGAGCGAGTATGTTTAGCATACTAAGAGCATAAACCAAAATAAATATATTAGATCTAATAATAGAAGGTTTGGATGCAAAACAAAATACAAAACTCAATTCCATCCTTATAACTCAAAATTATCAAGGTAGTGAATGCAACAGGGAAACTAGATAACATTCAAAGGAGTAATAAAATATTAAAAATAACAACTAAATGGTATATAGAAAAGTAGACCAAAACATTACAGAGACACAAAAGTGCATTTGAATGAGTAGAAGGAAATGCTGGGAAGACTGGATGTTGTTAATTCTTTCCAATGTAATGGATGTTTAGCTCAGCTTTTCTGTTATTTTAAATTTTCTGAAGTTTCAGCTTAATTGAGGTATAACTGACAAATAAAATTGTAAGATATTTTAAGAGTACATCGTGGTGGTTTGATCTGTGTGTACATCGTGAAAGGATCCCCCCCCCATCGAGGTAATTAACATCCACCACTTCACATATTTATAACCCCGTTTAAATTCAAATTTTAAGGGGCTTCTTTAGAGATTTTTTAAAGACATGATTTCTCTAAATTTTACATGAAATAATAAAGAGTAGGATAGAAATCTGGGGGAAATGGAAAGCATTTCAGGGGAGTCTGCCCTGTCAGGCGCTGACCTATACTGTAAGTCTGGAACAGGTACCAAGTGTGGAGCAGGTGCAGGAGCTGCCAGCTTGGTGGGCAGACCCGCTGGACACAGAGGCTGACCTGGGGTAGAGAGCCGGCACTTGGTGACAGGGACGCCCCAGTCAACCCACAGGCAAACCAGGAGAACAGCCTGGTATCAGGGGAACCCAGCCCATCTCCAGCCAACATCAGCTACTAAAACACCTTCCAGCTGGTTTAAGGTCAAGGCACACACACCATGGAAAACTAGGAAATGCAGACATGAAGGCGTCCTGCTTTCAGGCTGGGAGGACAGAAGGTAGAGGCAGGGGCAAAGCAGAAAGAGACGTAACAACGGAAAAAGTTCTAGATGTTAAGAGCCCATAAACAACACTAAAAGGCCAGTGTCAAACAGGGAAAAATACCTGGAACCAAAGCAACAGTTAATGTGTGTGTGTGTGTGTGTGTGTGTGTGTATGTATGTGTGACATGTGTATGTATGTGTGATGTGTGTGTCTGTGGCATGATTTGTGTGGTTAGTGTCTATGGTGTGATGTGTGTGTATGTCTGTGATGTGATTGCGTGTGTGTCTGTGTGCAGGTGCTGGCACTACAAATGAAAAAGTGGTCAGTGGAAAGAGAAGAGGGTTTACATGTAAGGAAATTAAATATCCAAGAAAATTAATTTTTTTAGTACCTCACCAGTCATCACAGATTCTACGTTGGACTCCCTATACAATTAAATAGATGAGACTTTTCTGTCTACCTAGTTAGCCAAGATGCTGAAAATAAAAATATCCAATGTTTGCCAAATCGTAGTGATCATCTGCTGGCAACTGTCAGGGCAAACTGAGATTAAACACTTGTTCTGGAAAGCAAGTCGGCACCTTTGTACCAAAAACCTTAATCTTGAAACAAGTGATTTCACTTTCAAAATTTTTGGAAGTAATCAGAGGGAGGGACAAATACTTACATGTAAGGATGCCATTTTAGCATTAATTACAGTGAAACACGAGGGAAAAGAAAAGCACTTAATATTCTGTGTTGTTTAAATAAATTAAAGACATACAACAGATCTTTACGTATAAAATAAAATTCATTTATGATAATATTTAATGACATGGAAACATACTATAATATTCAGTTATTTTAAGGGATACAAAATTCTGTGTTCAGAATTATAGCAAAATTATGCAGGCATGCACTTCAGAAAGAATGAAAACGTCCCCAAATGTCATATATTTAGGTCTGAGTGGTGGGATTTACGAGGATTCTAACTTTCTTGATCATTTTCTGCATGCTGGTGTAGTGTCTTCCATATATTAGCTGATAAATATTGGTAAAAAGAGGGAAAGTGTTTCCAATTTCTGACAGAAGCATACACAATTACTAATTTTATATCAGGAAAAGAACAAAAACCTCTTGTAAAACTAAATTAATTAAAAACTGATCAGTGTAAGAGGACCGTCCTCCCGGTAGCAGCCGCGGGGCGGTGGCCGTCGCCTGGCGCTCCTGAGCGCGAGGGATGCTCGCTCCTCAGGTTCCACGGGAAGGACCCCCTCCAGCTCTGCGCTGGGAGCAGCTCCCTAGAGGGTTGAGATGCTTTCTACGGGTCACGGACGAAACAAGTCCCTGATCGGCTCTCCCGGTGGCCGGTCCCCTCGTCAAAGCTCCCGGCTGAGCCCCCGGGCCCCCTGGGCAGGGTTTCGTACCTGGGACGCTGGGTGTGGAGCCGGACCTGCCAGCGCTCCTGTCCCTCCGGCTGCCCGGGTCCCGAGGAGCCGCAGGACCCACACCTGGACCGGTCACTAAGGACGCCATGGGTGCCCCCTACACGGAGGATGCGAGACCAGAGCTCCCACGGCCCCAGGGTCCCTACGGTCTGGGAGAGGAGCCCACTCGGGCTCGGGCACAGAGGCCGTGGGGTGGGGACACCCCCCCCACCAGGGGACATCGGTGCCGGCGAGCGCCCACGGGTGCCCGGGGCTGTCAGGAGCCACGAGGAAGTGCCCCTCCCTCTCTGGCGGGGGCCGCCTCCTGCCTTATCCTCCAGCCGTGAAGCTGCACCAGACGCTGAAAGGCTGTTTCAGAGACAAGGCCAGCCCCGCGAAGCCCAGCCGCACCTCACCAGTTCCGGGCCTTACACGCCCCGCAGAAGCCGCCCTGACCTCTGGTTAGTGCCCTTGAACTGCGTGCTCTGTGTGCACGGACGCAGACATCACCCTGCCATCTGCCGCGGAGGAGAACGGCGAGGCTTGCAGGGTGCCTCCGTCCTTCTCGGGGTCAAGGACAGCACGCCGTGTGCACATCCACCAGGGGGCTGCTGCTTCTCACCCAGAGGGTGGAGCGACAGACACCTGGCAGGGAGGTGGCCAGGTGTCCCCGTGCACCCCGCCCCGGGAGCATCCGGAGCAATCACTCTGTTTACAGAGTGATCCTTCGCCGTAAAGGTCACACGGGCTTATTGTATTGACTGTCCTGGGATAAGTTCTTCCTGAGATTCCCATGGTCGTTAGAGCTGGAGAGGGAGGGAGTCCAACCTAGAATCGATAAGCTGGGTAGTGAAGTGGTCTGGGATTTTGCCAACTTTGAAATAAAGTTATAGATATCTCAAAAAAAACCTTAAAGAGTTCAAAGGCAAAAGATTTTCAGTTCTAATAAACTCAAAACCATTTCAATTCAGTCCGATCAAGATGCAGTTAGGCGACGTCACAGGTAATTATACATCTCTCTGTCCCACAGACAGGTAACACACGGACTCCACACGCTTTCCATCCATACGTCCCGATGCACGGACTCACGGCGGCCCACAAGAGTACATCACATGTAACTGTACATCGATATGATGGTAAAACGGAAACAGGAACCATACAAATAACTGCAGGAAAACCCTGTTAATTCAGCAGGCAGCTTGAAAAGCAGGACTTTCTGAAGTAGTAAAATATCTGAGTAATGGCCTTCATAAAAATAAAGCTTTTATTACTTTAAAATATAATAGTCTTATTAAGACAATCAGGAAGAGTTCCGAGGGGGTCTTATTTTTACCAACAGACAAGAATGATTTTAAACTAACAAACCAAGATGTAGCAAATACTTAAAAACCCCCAGGTTCTACACTAACGTTCCTCACGTCCCAACAACCAGAGTTATTGCCGCAGCCAAAACTACAAACATAAATCACCACGCTCCTTGCGCACGGCTTCTGCTTCTACAAGCTGCACGTTGGTAAAAGCTTTACAACTTCTCATACCACATTGGAGGGAAGATTTTTTTAAATATAAAATGGTGACGTTAAACTGTGAAGAATTATAATGGCTTCTGTGAATTTTTTTGTCTTTACATTAAAAAGTCAGAAGCGTGACCCCAGTTACATGCCTGATCGGGGTTGGGGAAGCAGGTGGGGGTTCTCCCAGACATACTGAGAAGAGCTATTTCCAGCACTGGCTTTGGAGTGGAGTCCAGACTTGCCAAATCCAGCAAGAGTGGGTACCTTATTTGCCAAGACAGAAGGCACTTCATAGGAGCAAGAGTGTTCATTTCCTGTTTAGTTTACGTGAGAAGTGGAGCTTTTCAGAGAAAAAAAGGCAATTTCTGTTTTTATTGATGATGCACTGATTAGCCAATGAGTTTGGTGTTACTTTTTGTTTATTCTCTTTACATCTGGAAATATCTCACCACTTAACTTCTTTTGCAGGTTCTTTGTTACTAAACACTTTATCTGAAGACAGTTAAGAGCTCAGAACGACACCCACCCCCTAGATGAACCAGAAAACAAAGAACAAAAACAAAACCTGATGGGTTGTTGTCTCTTTACCAATAAGGATCACCATGTCTTTTTAAAACAGAAATCCCTCCATGGATTAAGTTGGAAGAATAAAATTTTCAGGCAAAAGGGAACTCGTCAGGACATCCATCATTTCAGATGAAGAAATGATTCTTAAGTCGAGAGTGAAATGACTCGAAGTCACTAACAGCACAAGGCAGGGCTGGAACCCAGGGTCCTGACCCCAACACTCACCTAGTGCTCCTTCTATCAGGAAGCACCTGCCGTGGCCCTTCATCCCTGCCCCGAATACGTGGCTGCCACACACACAGATGTACAGACATTCCGTGAAATGAGTTTACACTCGGAAATCTTAGGAAATAAAAGGCTTCTGAAACAGTGACTCTGAAAGATACACCTTAGGAGAGCACGGTAGCCCACGAGCACTGAGCCTGGAGGATGCTGGTGTCGGGGTGCTGCCTGGGTCCAGGTCCTGGCACCAGTATCATGAGCCGCGTGACCCCGGCAAGTACCGTGGCCGTTCTGCACCTTCCTCACTTCTCTCTTCTGCAAAGCAGAGATGGGGGCTTTACCAGCGAAGTCCAAGCACGTTACATTATTCAGAGCAAAGCGAGAAGGTGAGGAATCTTGGCTCCCACCGTAACTCACTCCTTGCTTCTCTCCTGGCTTAAACACTCCCTCTTGGCCACTGGGCTCAAATGTAGAGATGAGGGCTTGCAAAGCTGGTCCTCCGGGACAGATGGCATCTGAACCTGCAGGGGTGCTGAAATGCAGGGTGCAGGACCGCCTGCTGAATCAGACCTCTGGTTTCAGCTACGTGAACTTCCACCAGGAGTCTCATGCCGTTTGGCTCAAATAAAACTCTTTTCTATTCCTTTTATAGATTGTTTATTGATTATTTCCGTGGACAATTCCCACCAAGGGTAGCACAGGTCAAGGTCACACTTGCCGGGGGAACTTCCCACCCGGGGTGAGAGTTCAGCCCAGCCTCCCCCCTCCTGGGGCTGCCTGCCCCTGGGGGAGACCAAAGCCACTGGGGGAGGACTGGATGTTGGGTCTGATGGAGGGAGAATGAGTGGGGTTGTTAAACCTTTAGGAGAAAGACACAAAACACAGCAATTAAATCATCCCCACTGCATATCCATATTGCCTATAATTCTCTGTTTGAAAATTCACTCAAATATCCAGTCCACCTTTGATATCGTCTACTTTTCCCACTACAAACACTTTCCCTGGGACACATGCGCCAGGAACACGGACCCAGGAGGCCGAGCCTGCCTAGGTCCCCAGCCCGACGGCCCCTGGGCCTCTCTGACCACCAGGCCTTCTCCACCAGACCCGCCACAAGCCCACCACCACCTGGGCGCCTGGGTCCACCTTGACCCCCGCCCAACCCCCGCGAGGGAGCTGATGTCCCCTCTTGGCAGTTTTTCCTCCCCCGAGAAGGGATTCAGTATTTCCCACGAGCCCAGGGAGAGACCCGAGCAGAAGGTCAGGCCGTAGATGAGGGGTCAGCTTCTAGCTGGTTGGGCGGCTGGTGTCATCGAGAACCTCCCCTCCACCGTACCCTTCACGTTGAATTACGTGGACGTGGGCACAGACACATGACTTGAAAAGCCCTTAGAAATCATCACTTGCATCTCACCTTGGCTGAGCAGGTGCAGCCAGGGTAGGAGGGCCCAGACAAAGGACCCGGGAGAATGCAGACCAGGGCCCATCTCAGCTACGGGTCATCAAGCGTTATTTGGATCTGCTAGGCTGGCTTCTAGGGACACGAACTCTTTGAAATAAAGCCTTTGTGTTTGAACAGGGACACATCCAATAAAACCAAACTTCTAGGGAAAGTGAAAGATGTTTAAATGACCGTCTACTAACCCATCTCATGGACCATTCCCAGCGGCCTGGCACCAGTGACCTCATCAACCGGTGTCCATGAACATGCAGTAACCTTAGAAGCACAATTATATTTCACAACTCAAATGTGTCACGGAACTGTGAGAGTTATTTTTTTAATCACAAGTTTTGTAGTATCAATTAATTTTTACCAAATTCATAGCATAACAGAAATGCATACAAAATTTAATAGGCATTTATTTTCTCTATGGAAAAAGTGCCAAAAAATAAACAGACAGTAATAAAATTTCCACTATTAAAAATGCTAGTTGTAAAAAAAAAAAAAAAAAAAATGCTAGTTGTGATTTCCATCTTAACTGAAAAAGTCAGAATACTTTGAAAGAAACTTTTAGAGTTTTATGTAAGAAACATCATTATGCATCCAATTTACCAAGTAGGGGGAAAAAAAAAAAAACCTCGAACAGTAAAAGCTATAAATATTTTTTGTAATTTGATGTGGATAGTACTTTGAAGGAAAAACACCTCAGTACATTTTTATCCTCCATGCTTTCTCAGAACCTACTTTCAAATACATTCAATTTAATTTTGTTTATTCACAAAAAAATCATTTGCGGAAAACAGAATTAAAGCACATATAAATATTGAACTTGGAAAACAAAATAGTTATTCCAGCATCAATTCTAATTAAGATATAGCGATTTTAAAATCCATTTCTCCCATCCCCCAACCTCTGCTGCTGGCAACCACCCGTCTGTTCTCTGTGTCTGTGAGCTTGTTTTGCAATCCATGAGCATCGACTATCTTTCCATTTATTTGTGTCTTCAGTTTCTTTCACTAATGTCTTATAGTTTTCAGTATATAGGTCTTTCACTTCCGTGGTTAAATTTATTTATGGGTATTTTTATTCTTTTTGGTGTCACTGTAAGTGGGATGGTTTTCTTTATTTCTCTTTCAATTGATAAATTTAACTCTGGGTGTTTTTTCAACATATCATATTACACATAAATTAGTTCCTGGAAACTACCAAATTACTACTTATGAGCTAAAAGCACTGAATTTGTGCTTGTTTAGAAAGCACATGGCCAATCCAAAAATGGGCAGAAGACCTAAATAGACATTTCTCAAAAAAAGATATACAGATGGCCAACAAACACATGAAAGGATGCTCAACATCACTAATCATTAGAGAAATGCAAATCAAAACTACAATGAGATATCACCTCACACCGGTCAGAATGGCCATCATCAAAAAATCTAGAAACAATAAATGCTGGAGAGGGTGTGGAGAAAAGGGAACCCTCTTGCACTGTTGGTGGGAATGTAAATTGATACAGCCACTACGGAGGACAATATGGCGGTTCCTTAAAAAACTAAAAATAGAACTACCATACGACCCAGCAATCCCACTACTGGGCATATACCCTGAGAAAACCATAATTCAAAAAGACACATGCACCCCAATGTTCATTGCAGCACTATTTACAATAGCCAGGACATAGAAGCAACCTAAGTGTCCATCAACAGATGAATGGATAAAGAAGATGTGGCACATATATACAATGGAATATTATCCAGCCATAAAAAGAAACAAAATTGAGTTATTTGTAGTGAGGTGGATGGACCTAGAGACTGTCATACAGAGTGAAGTAAGTCAGAAAGAGAAAAGCAAATACCATATGCTAACACATATATATGGAATCAAAAAAAAAATGGTTCTGAAGAACCTAGGGGCAGGACAGGAATAAAGACACAGATGTAGAGAGTGGACTTGAGGACACGGGGAGGGGGAAGGGTAAGCTGGGACAAAGTGAGAGAGTGGCATGGACATATATACACTACCAAATGTAAAATAGATAGCTAGTGGGAAGCAGCTGCATAGCACAGGGAGATCAGCTCGGTGCTTTGTGACCACCTAGAGGGGTGGGATAGGGAGGGTGGGAAGGAGGGAGACGTAAGAGGGAGGGGATATGGGGATATACATATGCATATAGCTGATTCACTTTGTTATACAGCAGAAACTAACACACCATTGCAAAGCAATTATAACTCCAATAAAGATGTTAAAAAAAAAAAAAAGCAAGCAAGCACACAGCCCTCATCTGTGGGACGTCCAGTGTCAGTGACCAGGGTCTAAATGACCACGTCCTGGCAGGACCATCACACTGTCCCCTTTGACCTGTGGAAATGACTCCCTTGATTCTGCTCGCCCCACACCTTTGTGACTATCCACCTCACACTCCTGCGAAAGGTTTGCATGTGACAGTATGGCATAGGAAACTTAGGCCAAGCCCGTCAAACTCCTTTTGGATGTTTATTAAAAGCCCAAAGAAATGACAACTATCACCAGATTCCTGGCTCCCCACTCTAAGGGGCCATGGATGTCTCTGTCTAGGTTCATCTCCACCCAAGGAAGCATTGTACAAAATGAAAAATAAATCTGTTCAAAAAGAAATGTGCACGTTTGCTGGTTCTCATGTTTTTCTATAGCATTTTATTTCCATAAAAGGACCACAGGTTCTATTTAATGGTGACATAGCTAACAGCAAAACAGTCAATACATTTATTTAGAGCAATTTCATAAGCTCACCCAGTGGTGAGAGAGACATTCCAATTAAGGGCCAATAAAAATTTACATCTTAAAATCTATTTTATGGCCAGGATATACCAGGAAGTTATGCCATGAAATACTGTCAATAAATGAAAAACGCTTAGGCACTCTATGCTTAGCACACAGCCCTACAGTATGCAACATACTGAGTCATAGAGCGCACCCAATTGGCTCATTTTTATCTGTGATTGTGATCACATCTGTCACTCTTTTCCAACCTTAATTTACAGTGGGTCCAACTGAAAGTTTAATGAGACAAAGCAGTTAGGCTGCCGTGCCAAGTTTTCAGTCAATAAATTCAGGGAAGAGCTGTGGACACGAAGATCATTCCAAAAGGAACCACCTCCCAGTGAGCAGGTCGTGAATGATCTATCTGCAGTGAGACACTGGTCCAGAAGCTCAGGAACATTTGGCAGAACTCAGGGGGTTTACATGAACAACAGTGACTGAAGATTCATCGGGGGATATTTTAACGTCATCGGAGGCGGTGGCACGCCAGAGCGTCTGAGAAACACACAGCAGATTTCTACTATGGCAACTGATGCGGGCACCTGCACGCTTCTCGGCGTCTCTGCCCCTCTGGAGGCCGCGTGCGCACAGACAAGTGCCTGCAAGGATGGGGGCTCTGGAATCCTAGGTTCTCTCCATATTCTCCTTTCCCCCCAGAATGTCCCAAAATAGATACAGGTGGATATGACACTGGCTACGTGTAGATGGTAGTGAGTACGAGGGTTGGGAAATCAAGACACCCCACTGGGGTGTCATTTCATTCTCACACGCTCAACTACAGCTTCTGGATTATGAGCGCCTCCCTTTGGGGCGTGAGGAACTGAGGGGTGCTCACATATTTTTATCGATTAGTTACAGTTCTCCATTATGGCTGGCTGTCAATCTAAGTACAGACCTAGTTTTGAAATTTATTTATAACTGTGCGCAATTGCCCAGGATGATTTTATAACATTAAAGGGAAAAACTCAAACAGGCTATCAAAAGATTTTTTAATAATGCTTAGGAACTACTCCCTAGAATTACCAAGGTTTATTCGGAAGTAGTGACAGACAATGTAAATCAGTTACACGTGGAGTCCCATTTCCTGAATACCACCGTCAACAGCAATCCACCTTCTCCCCTCATAGGTGGGCTGCACGATGAGGGCCTCCCAGCCCAAACTACATTTCCCAGCCCTCCTTGCGGCCAGGTGTGGTCACATGACAAGCTCTGGCCAATGGAAGGGGAGCGGGGGTGGACCTTTCAGAAGCAGCTGCCTTCTCCTTCAGCCTCCCCCCTCTCCTGGGAATGCAGAGCCTTCCAGGCCCTGGGAGCGGGTGGAGCTGTAAGATGAAGGAGCCTGGAGCCCTAACTTGGTGCAGAAGAAAACTGCCCACCGACCAGGAACACTGACATTTGGCTGATACTTGAGCAAGAAACGAATCTTGCTTTTGTTAACTCACTGCAGTATCACACAGGGCATGGCACCAAAACAGCAGCAAAGTCCAGAGCCCCCGGGTGACTCTGCAGCCCGAGAAATGCTGGGTTAGCGGACGTCTGCTAAGCTCACACCCTGTGGGTCAGGACGAAGTGACTGGAGAATAAATGAACACAAGCTGGGGAGCCGCCCTACCCAAGCCAATTCCAATCACTGTCATTCTAGGCAGGCCCCTTAGTCTTTATTTCCGTCCCCTCCTCCGCCGAATGGGACAATCCTACCTTGATTGGTTGAAGTGAGAAATAAATGAGGTAACGCATGCAAAACACTCGTCACAGTACCTGGCACATGGTAGGCCCTCAAAATACTACTTGTCATGAAACCTTATGATGATGATTCCTGAATTATCTGATACGGTGACACAACATCTTCCTTGAATAAGTTTGTGCTTCTGTAGTAAAAGATCAAGAAAGCAAATCATCATAAAATAAACATGATATATAAACAAATTTGGGAGCATAAGATGGAAAGCCTGAATCTCTGAAAAAAATACATCTTGAGATGATAAAACCAAAGGTTTGGTCTTACTGAAATTTTCAGCAGTGTGACTTCCTCCTGGCTCTCATGGTGGTGACAGTGGCACATATGGCACGATTTCACTAACACTTGTTTCCCTGTAGTGTTGGGAGGGCCTGGCCCCCTGCCTTGCATAGATGTGAGCTCCCCCTCACTTGTGACAGTTCAAGAATTTTAGGACCAGGAACTAAATCTGGACTTCTCCTAAAGAAACAGGAGGTTCCTCCAATTTGCTCCCCAATTTAAAAGCCTAAGTCGAGATCTGAAGTAACCCAGGTGCGCCCAAGGAGAAGGTGGGAACTCAGCACCCCCCCCCCCCCAGCTCACCCTCCACCCTTGGCTGCTTTTGGCGTGAGGTTTGAAAAGAGGGTCAGAGACCTCCAAGCAGTCTGGTCCACATTCAGAGGGGATGCGGGCAGCATAATCAAATCTTTTCACGGAAATAGTATGTGTGTGTGTGTGCATGCATGTGAGTGTATGTGCATGCATGTGTGTGCATCGGTCTTTGGATCAAATGAATCTGAGCTAAATTCCATCACCTCCACCATTTAACAGCCGTGGACCTTTGTTACCCTCCACGAACCTACTTTCTTCCTCACCAGGACGACGTGGAAGATAATATTTACAGTAAGATCGTTCTGAGGATCAGATAAAAAATTAAAGTTTTAAAGAAATATTCAAAGCACCATTTATAAGGCTTGCCACAGGGAAGTTGCTCAAAAAAAAATGAGTTACTATTTTCAGGTGGGGAAGGAGTAAGTCGCTGCTGGGTGGGTGAGCAGGGCCCTCAGGCGCGCATGGACCCAGGGCACGTGGCTGCTGGGACGCCGGGTCTCAGGGGACGCCTCCCCGTTGCTGGCACAGACGCGCCTCACTGCCTTCTCTCCAGGGAGGGCCCCCCAGCACAGGGCCGGGAAGTTCTGCAGCCTCCACCCCTCACCCGGGCCAGGCTGATGGCACTTAGCCTGGGAGCGGTTTCCAGTGCTGAGTTTAGCTCTGCACGAGCGTGGTTCATATTCCTACAGGAAAACCATCAGAGGCAGCGTGGATCCTGACCTCAGTTCCCACAGCTGTCGACTTGGTGGCTGGGGTGACTGAGGAACACCTGCAGCCCGGGGTTTCTCCTGTGGCCCTGATGATGGACCCAGGGGTTCCTGGAGGCCCGGGGCCCCGAGAGCACAGGAGACGTAGCGGCGCCCAGGAAAACGCTGCTGCACGTTCAGCCCAGGGCCAGACACACGCCCTTGTTCCGCGTCCACAGGACCCGGGGACTCTGCACGGAATCCCGGCTGCCCCGCCTCCGGCTGTGGAAGGGCTGGGGCCGCTCCCGCAGGGCTGATCTGCGAACGGGCGAGGAGGAGTGAGCGGGTCAGGGAATCTAGGAGGTGGCTGGCCAGGGTCGGCCCGCTGCAGAACAGGAGGAAAGAGCTCTCAGCCTTTGATGAATCACGACTGAAATTAGTAACGTGCCTCCCAAGGACATCGGGTTGTCTGTCGCCCCTCTTTCAAAAATTAAGCGCTTTAAAAAAGAGCCCAGACGTTCCGGAAACAGATGGTCAGGTTGAAAATGAAAATACTGGCCATGGGGCCAGTCACCTCCTACCACCCGCAGAAGCCGGAAGTCCTCGTGGCATCTTTGCTCACTTTCACGGGAAGAAAGAAAAGGGATGGGCGGAATTCGTCTGCACAACTACTGGACTAAGTGGGAGGTTTTGCAAACACATGTTCCGAATTACCACCCTTACTATCCACCCTGGAACTGGAGGGTCAGCCGGCCTGACTCACTGGCCCAACGACCTTGCCCCCGTGATCAGAATCGATTCTCCTCTTGGCAGGAGGGGCTGTGACTTCCAACCGGAAATCAGTTGAAATGAGCCATGATCTGTAGAAACACTGCACTCACCATGCCATTCTGTCCTTAGGTCTTCCGTTTTATCCTTATTTTATTTCTTTCCTTCCATTCCATTGTATTAATAAGAACCTCTAACCCAGCTCAAAAAGTGCATTAGGAGACCAGGACCTCTGGACTTCGCTTCAATACCGATTTCTAGAGGAAACGCAGTGCAGAGTAGGGCTGTGTTTTAGAGACACAGCTTTTCATTAAAACAGGGCGTGCAACGTCAGTCTCATAGAAAGATTCGCATGGACTATCCAGGCCCAATGTGGTAACTGTTAGAAACATTTTCAAAACGTCTAACTCCCTTACTTTGTATAAAATACAAAGTGAACTCTGGTAAAATGAACAGAATGGAGAGAAACTTGTAATCTAACTGGAGAGGCAGATTATCTACCCCCAAACACAGACGTCCAAGGTCATGGACATGCAACGTGAGATGCACGAATGATGACAGCAGGAGAGGTCACAGGAGCGGGGATGGGCTGGTGGGGCTGTGGGCCCGCTTCCGGGAGGGACCGAAGATTATGGTGGGGCCGGGCATTCCAGGAGGGACAGAGCAGCCCAAGTGAAAGACACAGGGGCCGGCGGCGCTGGCGCCATTCGAGCAATAGAGGCTACGTCTGCCATTGTTTTGTTTTGCTTTTTACTTTTTACATAAAACTGGGAAATAGTCGGAAATAAGATCAGAATAGCAAGTTACTAGTTTCCACGTCAACAGGCCAAGAGGAGCAAGGACGCCCCAAGAACTGGGAGGTATGAGAGGCACTAGGGTCTGGCAGGTAAAACATCAACTTAAAATTAATTTACGGATTTCCGGATGTGACCTCAGATCTCCCTCAGATTTGGGAGAGAGAAGATCCTATTTCAGGGCATGGAGCACCTGAGACGGACTGCTTTCATTTTTAATAGATGCAGGGAATGGAAAGAGAGCCGATCTCAAGGGCTCAGCAAGGATACCGACCGGGCCATCTTCTTCCAGAAAGTACTGAAAGCATATCTGAGTGACGTCAAGACATGGAACAAAGCTAAAAGCTGGGCGATGGAAAACTTCCATGTGGCATTAGCAGTATGTTTTTAGACGGGCAGTGGTGGGACTGCTCTGGTCAAAATGGTCACTGGCATGTGTTATGGGTTGAATTGTGTCTCCTCCAAAAATATATGTTGAAGTCCTAGCCCCCAGTCCCTGAGCATGTGCCCTCATCTGGAAATAGGGTCACTGCAAAGGTACTTAGTTACGACGAGGTCAGGCTGCAGTAGGGTGGCCTAATGCAGTTTGTCCTTGCAAGAAGGCCGTGTGAAGACAGACACACAGAGGAGAGCCAGGTGACGGCAGAGGTTAGAGTGACACATCTCCAAGCCCAGGAGCACCTGGAGCCACCAGAAGCTGGAGAAGGCAGGCAGGACCCCCCGAGGGGCTCTGAAGAGAGCACAGCCCTACTCACACTTTGACTTCAGACTTCTGGGCTCCAGAGCTGTGAGAGCATGGATTTCTGTTGATGCGCCCACCCGTTTGTGGTAGTCTGTTCTGACAGCCACAGGAAACGAACCCAGCATGTAGCCAGCACTGAGACTTTTCCTAAACCATCACCAGGACACCAACGGCCCGCAGTGACCCACCGTGACCCCTTCCGAGTTTGCCTACACTGTGCAAAATCAGTATCACAAATTTTATAATAACAGCGACCAAACCTGAACCAGCCCCAACCCAAAGGACTGGTGAATCTTTCATATCTTCAGGGAATAGAGAACATCTGTGACAGAGAACTTGATCAGAGCTTAGAAAATGAGAAAATGATGGAAGATTTACTTAATAAAAAAAAAAAAAAAATCACCCTACAACCTTGCTGGACAACCTGTCAGGATGCAGCAATGGACGGGAAAGTTTGCAGAAAGCCTGAAAGGTAGGAAAGAGGAAACTGATGTTACAAATCAGCAGAAAGAAAACTATTTCTCAAGGGAACTGCAGGGTCAAAAACTATAAATAGTAGGTGGGAGTCATGAGGAAATCAACAGGGTAACTGACGAGCCACCGCACGGGGAAAAGCTGGCCTCCAGCGCATCAGCTGGGTGTTGTCTCCAACTAAAACCAGAGGACTGCTCTCCAGGGAAAGAAGGGGCCTGGCGTGGGCACTGCGCGCACTGACAGTGACCGCTGACCCTTAGTGGCTACCACGTGCCAGGCCCTGTTCTCAGAGCGCCACGTGCGCTAACCGATTAACACGGCCTTACGAGTTAGGCCCTGCTTGTTAACCTCGCTTTACACAAGGGAGAAAGTAACTTGACTAGCTCCTCACCTGACTAGCAAGTGGAGTCTGAGCCCAGGACCCAGAGTCAAGGTTTCCGACCACTCTACCTACTACAGCGCGAGATACATGGGAAGACGCGAGTCAGAACTTCAGTTAATTAATGCCTGTCCCACATCAGACCCCGAGGGATAAAAGAGAGAGGCATGGAGGGGAGGGGGGAGGAGTGGGGAGAGCAGGCAGGCAGCCCTGGAGGAGAGGGCTTCTTCCAGTGAAACATCCTTACCCGGCAGCCTGCGGGGTCCCAGCCCACCTGCTGCCTGACGGGAACACCGCCCTCGGACTTGTCCTCTCTTATTTAAAGAAGAGGCTTGTGGAGAGAACAGACCATACCAGCGACCTCTCCTAATTACATTCATTTATTCATGAGTATGAATCAATAACAAGGGATTATTAGACATCTGAGAACAAAAACATCAGGATGAAATCTGGACGGGAAGGATCTTGAATCTCTAAGTCAACATCTATCACAGTATTAATCACACGAGAGGGCAAAACTAAGGTACTGTAGTTATTCAAGGTCTCGGAGCTGATCACCCCGCAGCCTCTGTGACAAAAGTGCTTGCTTGCAGGAGAGCAATTGGAGAGCTCCAATTATGTGTATCTGGGGATCCTGAAATCTCAATGTGGATTTGTGGATCCTGAAAAGAGAATTCTAAGTGTTTGGAAGAAAAATACTGTAAAGGTTATACCATCATATAATTCCTAATGCAACTTTGTCCTCTAAAAGTCTACAATGCTGTGTCATAATTCCAAAACCCGGGGTTCAACAATAGGAAAGCTCAGGAAGGTGGGCTGGGCCCCAGGTCCCCCCCAGATGAGGCCCATCCACAGGGACTTCACTCCTCAGATAACTTTTTAATTGTAAGTCCCTCTTCCACTCTGAAAAATAGAAAAGTGGGACAGTCACAGCTGGTTCTATTTTGCCAGTGAGGCGTAAGCACATATTTTTATACATTAGTGACCTCTAGAAATCGTAATAACTTCACAAAAACCCTGTGTAGTTACAGAGACCCACACTGCTAAGAAGCTGTCTTGTTAGGAAACCCAGCCCACACGTTTTAGAGACTCATCTAATGTGTGTTGCGGTGAGGGGGAGAGGGCGGGGTGAGCAGGTGAGGAGGCCCTGGTCTGAGAAGAGGGCAGAGGAAGAAGACGGAAGAGACGCCAGCACAACCCAGTCACCTGCGCACCCTCCCAGCGCAGGAGCAGCTGTGGGTGCAGGAGGGGAAGCGTCTCCGGGGAGGGAGACCTACAGCCAGAGGAGACAAGGGGTCTGGAAGCTAAGGGAGAATCCGTAAGGAAAGAAGGAAGAGTTTCTCTTCTCCCAGAACAAAAAGAGGGGGAGAGACTGGTGTGCAGATAAAGATATTCAGTAGATAAGGGAAAGTTAAACGAAAATATCAGGGATGTTAGAAAGGAAATGCAATGATTGTGGTGATATACAAAACTGTTGATCTGATCGATAACACAGGCAAAAGCAAAACGTTCATGATTTTTTCTTTGGATTTAACAGTCACATCGACATGGACCTTTCAAATAATTAAACATAAAGAGACAAGCAGTACCCAAGGGGCAAGACCCCGTGGAGGGCAGAGGAGAGGAGAAACAGGTCCAGAGCCTGAGGATGGTGAAAGGGGCCCAGCTGCTCGGCTCTGCCCTCCGCTCTGCCGGCCGCTGCGCCCGGCCTGGGCTGGGCTTTCTCCGCCAGCATCTCCGGCTGGACTGGGAGCGCTTGTCCGCCTCCTAGAAGCACCGCAGTCAGGCAGCAGACAGAGCTTTTGTGCAAATGGCATCCTCCTTCCTCTATTTAAACGTGCCACTCTGTTCCCATCCAAATGGCTCAGGGGACACCTCCAGTCCCACTGGGACACGGCTTGCTCCTCCAGGGGCTCCTAACAACCATAACTGTAGCTTTTATTTCCCCTTACTGTTCACCTCTCAGGCAGAAAGTAAATGAAACACTTCTCAGGAGGGAGGGGAGAGAAGGCATGTGGGGTGCAGGGGAGCACAGGTGCTGCCCCTGCTGAAGGCTTCGGCTTCCTGGGGCCTCACCCCTCTGCCCTCCTCCCTAGCCTGGTGGGCAGGGGCCCCTGCCAGAGGCAGCGGGGCAGACGTACCTCGTTTTATTTTCTCGTAGGCATGTATGCTCTTACAGGAACGATCTAAAGAGGCTTATGGGTGGGTGAAATGGTTTGCAGAATTAAGACCGGACTCCACGATGGAGACAGGCAGGGCAAACGGAGCGACTGAGAAGCCACCCACGTTCAGGGCTGATGCAACTTCAGAGCCAGCTCTGGAGAGAGAAGTTGGAAAAAGATGACCCCTTGAACGTCAAGACTTTTGGTTAAACAACCTGGAATCTGCTCATCATGAAGTAAATCCTGTGTGGTTTGTGTGGGTAAAAGCTCTAAACATTTTGGTTCTAAGTGCCTCTGTTTATACAACATTCTTTCCTCTTGTGTCAGGAAAAGGAAGCCTGTTTTCTTTGGGAGAATGGAGGCGGGCAAGAGAAATCGTGTCCCGATTCTGCTAGATTCTGTCACGATCCAGGAAACAAAAAGGGTTTTCTCTGCCTAAGCACCCAGCATCTCTCTTTCCTGCCTCTCTTCTTTCTTCCCTCCATCCCTGTCCCCTTCCCAGTGGATCAGGACCCAGCCCCATCAGACACCTGGGCCACTCTCAGAGGACGGGATGGATCGCCGGTCCCTCATGACGCAGGAGGGGAGGGATGGCTGGGGAGCAGGTGTACAGGCACTGCCCAGGTCACCTGTACATCTAACACGTTGTAACTGCTCACCTGGGTTTATAACTGTGTCACACAGCTCAGTGACCGGGACTTGAAGACCTACTCTTGGTGATTTTTGAAGAGGCTGAACTGATAGCAAGAACTGAAAACAGGCAAAGGTTTTTAGAAAGGTGCGTTCTGTAAACTACAGGCCAGGAGACTTGAGGGCAGTTGAGAACATGTGAGATAGAAAGCTGGGATCAACAGTAATCAGAGAGTTATACTAAAGGTAGGCAGACTTCCTTTTCTACGTCATTGAGGTTACCTGACAGATAGGTGAGGGAGATGGTAAACATGGGAAGACGTTTTATGAGGTTTCTCATTGGTACACTGAATAGAACGAAGAAATAATGACCGATGGATTAATAGCTGCCTGACTGCCTTAACCAGAGCAGAGTACTTAATCAACCCATGTCAACCAGGAAAGTTTCTGACGGGCCAGCCCTGCCTTCTTCTACGCAGTGTCTGTCCGGGTGCCTGTGTGAAGCAGGACGCTTCCTATCCTTTGCAAGAAGACAGAATACATGTCACCAAAAGTACCGATAAATTGCGAGGCTGAACTTACCAACCAGGTAAAGTAACAAAAATAAACGTAAGGTCTTACTCTTGTCAAACAAAAAACGAACAAGCCACAGATTAGAGGAGCCAGACTAGCGACAGGTTTTAGCCCAACATGAGTTCACCACGTGATGGTAACAAGGATGGGATGAGCTCTACACGAAACAGGGAGATGACAGCGTGAGTCTTCTCTGGGCGGGTCAGATCACGTCCAGTAGGGCCCTGCCACACTTGCTTCCAGACACACTCTTGGGCTTCGGCCTGTGCTGGTCTCTCTGTCCTCCCGTCCCAGACCAGACCCTTCAGTTACATGCACCACGGCACTCTCTACGACTCCAATCAGGACGCTAAAACTGCTGCTCCAACATCTGTCTTCCCAAGCAGACCACGGGCTCCGAGGGCAGAGACGGTCTGTGTCTCATTCTTGGAGGTTTTCCCAAGGCGGCACCTGGCATGTTGTCGAAATTCCATACGGACGTGTTCACGAAGAAATGAACGAGTCATTCCGTCAGATGTGGCTTTCCTATCCGAATTCATCTACCTTGTCCTCTTTGACATACTCCTTGGGAACTCAGGGACATCTCTTACTCTTGATGGATTTAAGATCCTCTAGTGCACGGAGTGTGTCTAATTCATCTTTGAACAAGCACCTGTGAGAGTATCACGCCCAAAGGCTGGTTGAATAAATGACGGGAGAACAAACGATAATTCTTTTAACATAAAAGTTGCTGACTAAATAATAAAGCTGCATGTAGAATTTTTTAAAGTGAAATGTAATTCCAAATGTGTAGAAATCAGTGAAAAGAGCTCTTTAGTTCACAAAGTGAACACAATGGCAAATGGTCTTATCAAAATCAGTAGGAAATTAAATTTTAAACTTGAAGCCATTTTCATTATAATATTCCTATTAACTTTGTTTTGCTTTTGCCTAGTAGGCAAAGGGAGCAATTTATTAAAATACTTTGTGTATCTAGTACTTCTTAAAAGAAAAAAAAAACCTCCTGCCCTCCCCTCAAAAAGATGTGAATAAAGGAAGGAAGAGTTAGAAATATTAAAAAAAAAAAAAAACCAACCAACCAAAGAGCTAACTCATCGACCTTGAGCCTGACTGACTGATGATTCCATTCAGACAATATTTACTGAGCAGCTACAGGCTACATGACATTATAAAGAGAAAACAATAAAAATCAGGCCATATTTCTTTACTTGTAAGCAAGTTACATACTAGCTGATCCATGGAAAACATAAAATTTTCTTAAATCCATAGAAAGCACAGCGCTTTCATGATGTAAACACCCACAACTTAAATCTGTGTAGCTCCCCACTGCTTATAAAACACTTCCACAGAAAACATCTTAGTTAACTTGAAAATAAGTTAATCCAGTTAGGTTCAAGATTTGTGTCAATGATAAACTGTCATCAAAGCTAAGATAATGCTGAAGAAAAACAACGTGGAGGTAGGAAAGACTTGCTGAATTTGATACCAAGACTTATGTTAAATCAATAGGAAGTGACGGTGGTTTCTGCACAGGTTAGACAAACGGGACAGAAGTGGAGCCAGTCCTTCTGGGAATCCCGCGATGTGGCAGAGTGGCCGTGCAGTGGAGAAAAGATGGACAATTCAACGAGTGGGGCTGAGAAAACGGTTACATTATTTAAGAAGACAGGAAACAAAAGTAGTTCCATATACAAAGGCTGTAAAAAGAATTCATGTCCAGTAGTTAAAGGCCAAAATAAACTTTATAACTTTTAGATGAAAACAGACTGTCTTTATGATCTCAGAGTAAGGACAGATTTAACGCAGAAAGCACAAACCATAAAGAAAAAGACTGATAGATTCAGCTACATAAAACCTAAAGACTTCTGCATAAAAAGGTTAAAAGACGGGTCACGCACTAGAAGCTGTCTACCTTCCACCTAACTGATGAAGAATTCTTATTCAGAATACACAAACAACTCCCGGAAAACAATTAAAGAGCCAGAGAAAAGGAGGATTAAAAAAAATTACACAAAGGGGCAGTGCAACTGGAAATGCAAATGACCAATGACACGTGAAAGAGGGCCAACCACACCCGTCGTGGGCAGAGTGAGTTAGAACCACGAGACATCACCCCACACGCATCACAGGGCGGACACCTAACTTCCGACGCCCCGCTGACAGTGAGAATGAGGAGACCGGGACCACATCTATTGCTACTGGGGGTATAGGTGATACAACCCACTCGGAGGGAAATTTGGTAATATTTCGTAAAGGTGGAGACCTTGTGCTGCACAGCCCAGCAACCTCACTCCCAGGAATATGTCCTAGAAAATACCCTCCCCCACGTGTACAAGCAGCATTGCTCACAGTAAAGACAGAAGGAGCCTGCAGGCGTCCACCCACAGGAGGACTGATCATGAATACTCATGGCGTAGATAGCAAACACCACACAGATGCAAACATAAGGAACCAAGCTACTGGATCAACATGAATGTATCCCAACAATATCACAGTGCATTAAAATATATGCAATGTGATTCCATTTATAAAGCATGTACACCATGAAAAACTATGATAGTGTCTAGGATATATACATAGGAAAAATCAGAAGAAATTAAGAGGGATGACGACATAGAATCCGGGAACGGTAACTTCTGGATGAGAAGGCCAGGAAGGAGGTCGGGGAGCTGTATTGATCCTGTTTATTTCCTAAGCTGAATTATGGGTATGTAGGTGTTTGTTATAGTATTTTTTATTTGCATTTATGTCTGAAATATCTCATAATAAAAATGAGAAAGGAGTTAAGTCAATATTTCTGTTTAAGTCAATATTTCTTTTCTGCAGAGCAACAGGCTACGTAGTCGCGAAACGTGGAGAGAAAGACGTGGCTTTCACCCTCTGAGTGAGTTTGTTCAAAGACTAAAAGCTCAGTGATTGTCAGTGTGAACATTCACTTAAATCTACATAGGCTGTTGACATTATGTTCTTCTGAAATGATGATATAAGCCCTCAGTATAAAAGGGTACTGGGAGGTCAAGAACTGAATATTCTAGATCCAGAAAGACCTTTCCTTCTGCCAACTCCTCCCTCTCTGAGAGCCACGTGCCCCACACCATGGCTGCTGAGGGAGGGAAGCTATGCTGTAATCCGCCATGTGTAATCTTGCCTTGGGGGGCGTGGCACTTCCAAAAAACACTGTGTTCCTTAGTTCACGTAGTTACTCAGGAACTGAATGCAGTCTTGGAGCATGGGGTGGGGTGGGGTGGCGGCACAGCTATGGGAGCGGGGTGATGCCCTCCTTCCAATCCATCATCCGCCAGGAACACAGGGCTGGGGTCAGACGGGGGCTCTTCAACGCTTCATTTGGCTCGAAATGGGATCGGCGTTGGGGCGTCGGAGTTCTCTTTGGGAGTCGAGGACGCCTGGGTAGAGAGCTCTCCTGTGAGACAGTGGGGTTCCTGAGAGGTTGTGGGGAGGATCTGAACGGTGGTTTTCCCCACTTTCCCTGGTAGAGTGCCAGGAAAGATGCCAAGTTCAAGCTGACGCAGGTACCAGGTGAGCAAAGTCACAGGCATCACAAAGGACCCTCAGCAGCGCAGAGCCTTGGAGGGGGCAGGCCCAGGTGCACCAAATGAGCCCCCTCGTCCTGCTGCTCTGGACGGAATGTCAGGGATGGTGGAGGATCCAAAGTCCCTCCCCCAACACCCGCCAAACCGGCAGCCAATGCTGCTGCAGGCAGAGACTGGACAAGTGCCACGTGCCCACGTGGGAGGGGGTGAGGCTGTAGCTGAGAACTTCTCCAACCGGGCCCACGCCTCCCCCCTCCTAAAGGTCACTAGGGAAAAAGGGGAAGGCCTGCAGAGTAAGAGGAATGAGACGCCAAAATATTTAAAAACAAGTGATAATGAAAACATTTCTAAAAGCTCTGTTCCTATTAACCCTCCATGAAAACACTCCCAAGCAGGAGACCGTTCCAATTTAAAGTTTTTACTGTAAGCAACACTGTTTCAGAAGACGTGTGTACTAATACTTTCCCCTCGCAGACACTCTGGCATCGAGATGTGATCTGGACAAATGGCCTAGGAAATAACTGCTTTAAAATCAGTGTTTGGAAGCTTCAGAGTTTACTTAAATGGGAACATCACAGCGCACTAATAAAAAGTAGAAAGATGTCTTACTTTCTTCTTAAAACTTTCCCCCCAACAGAGGTTTGCTGATGTGACCTATCTGGGGGTTTTGGAATGAGCTTGTGGAAAACTCAAAAAAAAAAAAGGGAAAAAGCCAGAAGCAAATAAAGGGATGAACTCCACATTTAATACTGTCCACAGGGGCCCGTGGCTCCCTGCGAGAGGGACTGAAATCTCTTGAGCTAATTCAACTAGCATGCAAACAGCAGAGTTGTGTCAGACAGGATGGGAAGGCCTTCTGGGCTGGGTGGGGCCAGCTGAGCTGGAGGTGAGGCTGGAACGCACACGTGGTCCCGCGGACCTTCAGCCAGTCGTGGAATCATTCGGTACCTTCACGGCCTCACCTGCAGGGCAAGTGAATAAAAGCACTTACATCGTGGGGCTGTCGTGAGGATCAGACATAAATACGGAGCCCGCTTAGAGCGCAGGGCATCTGGGGCCTGAGGAAGCAAGCCACTAAGAAACGCGGAGATTTCTCCAGCAAAGCAACGGTTCAGGTCACTCCAGACCACACGCAGAGGCCTGCGCAAGCCCGCCCCACCTAACGGGCGCCGGCCAGGGCTGTGCACACAGGCTCCCCACAGCTGCTCCCCTACCACCTCCACCAGGGCCTTCACCGGCGTGGTGTCCCCACTCGGAGCACCTGTCCACTCCCGCATTCTCCATCCTACCCGCTCTGTGCCTCTCCTAAAACCTCCCCCAATCAGACTTTCTCTAGAGATTCCGGCTGGGTGGAAGCTGCAACCTGCATCACGTCATCTGCATTCGGGTCCTGGTTCGCAGGGTCAACGGACACGAGTTCATTACATCAGTGAAGAGCTCCGCCCTCAGAGACTTCTCTTTCTTCGCAAACCCTATGGTCTTACGGTAGATTTACAATAGTAGATTTATGATAGGTAATTTATGCCATGCATGTGACAAAATCTTACAGCATTCATAATTATTGAAAGAATATTATTACTCTTGTCTCCTTAATTAGATTATATGGCCCTTAAAAGGCAACCCTTGGGTCATCACTTAGCCTTGAAAACGAGATGAAATACGGGGTCCTAAAGTTCTGGCTTGGAACTTATACTTGCTTGTTTAGGCTTAATCCAATTAGAATATCAGAATTTATCTTCGTAAGTTTCTAGTAGATTTTCCTATTTAAGTTTTAAAATATCATGCTTTCTCTCTAGGCACTTAAAATTTGATGTGACATTATAGCAACAGATCAACATGCAGGCTATGATTCTAACTGTGAAAGGGCTGTGGGGTAGGCGTTTCAGATAGAAACACAGGCGGGAACACCCATACGCTCCCCGTTATGCATTCAGCTGAGACGCTCTAAAGGTGACATAAGAATAAAAATAGCATACACGTTTTACTGAAAAGAGCAAACCCAAAGATTGCTCTCGGTGGTAATAAGGCCTGAAATGAAAATATATGATCAATGGTTGAGATATAAAGGCTTTATCCTGCCGAAGACATGACAACCCAATAGAAAGCTTTTTACTTTGCAGGCTGATACGAATTTAGCCTAAGGCACAAAATCACCACCTGTTATCAGATCATTGGCCTCTGGGTCCTGACTCCCCACTGCAGGTTCAAACCCTTGATTAGCGTTTACATGAAAGCAAAGCCAGTGCAAGGCTACCCTTGCACTGGGATGGGACAGGAGCGAGACAGACTCCATACATGAGATTCTTCAATCCTTTTTTGTTACAGCTACAGCCCTGGGTTGTGGTTTTAGCAACTTCTGCCCATTTGAAAACAAGATGGTGGATGCAGTACAAGAATAAATAGATCAGATTTCAGCCAACTGTACCCTATTTCTTTTGAGACCCATAGACCTGAGTACTTGTAGGAGTTAAAATGGATTCCTTTGAAATACGCCTACCTGTTCACAGTGGGGGAACCAAGCTAAGGGTCTCCCTTGCCTTCCTTGCTTTATTACATGAGAAAATCAAGCGGCCCTGTGAATTCAATTCTTCAAAGATATATCCCGTAGGGGCAGGACGGGAATAAAGACGCAGACCTTCTAGAGAATGGACTTGAGGACGTGGGGGGTGGGGAGGGTAAGCTGGGACAAAGTGAGAGAGTGGCATGGACATATATACACTACCAAATGTAAAACCGATAGCTAGTGGGAAGCAGCTGCACAGCACAGGGAGATCAGCTCGGTGCTTTGTAACCACCTAGAGGGGTGGGATAGGGAGGGTGGGAGGGAGGGAGATGCAAGAGGGAAGAGATATGGGGATATATATATATGTATAGCTGATTCACTTTGTTATACAGCAGAAACTAACACAACATTGTAAAGCAATTATACTCCAATAAAGCTGTTAAGAAAAAAAGATATATCCCGGAAACAACACCCACCTGGAAATCTGGATGTCCAAGCAGGGTTGGAAAGGGCCTTGAGAGTGACTGCAAATCATGGTGGGATGATGGGGTTAACACAGAAGTCATGGCACTTATGCTGCAAATGATACCATCAAGAAAGCGAAAAGACAACCCACAAAATGGGGGAAAATATTTGCAAATAATATAGCTGGTAAGGGACTTGTATCCAGAATATAAAAAAAACTCTTACAACTCAATAATTTAAAAAATCACCTAATATTTTAAAAAGGTGATTTGAATAGACATTTCTCCAAGGAAGATGTGGCCAATAAACACATGAAAAGATGCCAATACCACTAGTCATCAGGCAACACAACCCCAAACCACAGTGGGACACCACTTCACGCCCACTAGGATGGCTCTAATCAAAAAAGTGAGCAGTAACAAGTGTTGGTGAGAAACTGGACCCCTTGATCACTGCTGGTGGGAACGTAAAGTGCTACAACCACTCTGGAAAACAGTCTGGAGGTTCCTCAAAAGCTTAAACATAGAATTACCATGTGACCCAGCGATTCCAGTCCTAGGTATCTACCCAAGAGAAATGAAAACATTATGTCCACACAAAAACCTGTTCACAAATGTTCACACCAGCTTTAGTCACAATAGCCAAATAGTGGAAACAACCTAAATGTCTATCAGCTGATTCCTGGATAATAATATGTGCTATGTCCATGCAATGGAGTATTTGGTGATAAAGAGAAATATCTGCTACAGCATGGATGAACCGTGGACACACTGTGATAAATGAATGAAGCCAGTCACAAAACACCACCTATTCTATGATTCCATTTATATAAAATGTGCAGAATAGGCCAACCTATAGCGATTAAAAGCGATTAGCAGTTAACGTGGGCTGTTGGAAGGAGGGGCAGTGGATGGAGAAATGGAGGGTCATGGGCAATGGGTCCAGAGTTTATTTTGGGGTGATGAAAAAGTTCTAGATTGTGGTGATGGTTGTACAGCTCTGTGAATATACCTCGGCACTGTACACTTTAAAGGGGTGAATTGTATGGTATGTGAACTAGATCTCATAAAGCTGTTTATAGAAACAAGAAAAAAGTCATAGTATTCAAGTGAACTTAGGACAAAACAACTACTGAGGTGATTCAAAGAAGAACTTTCTTGGTACCTTTCATGAAAGTGCACATTAAAAAACGAAGCAGCGTACACGCTTCTCATGTATCTGATTTTAATTCTGCGTCAGTTCTCAGGGAAATTTTTGGAATTTTTCACAAAGACAGCCCCCCACACACACCCAGGAGACACTGGCTCAGTGTATGATGGGCAGTCTCCCAGGATATTTGCTCACTGACAGTGCAAGAGAATTTAGGATGGGCATTTAACACATTTTGGAAACAGAGTTTCCAGGGTATAGACAACCCTCCCTTAACAATGGTATAAAGCAACCACTCACAGTTTAGAAGTTGGATAACTTTAATTGTATGTGGTAACAACAAGTATCTCTATATCCAAGAAAACTTAATCCAATTTGGTGCTACAAAAATAAAAAAATGTTCGGCTCAAAATTCTCACATCTAATTTAACAGTCTATCAGTACATGCAAGAAAAAAAAAACCCATCCAGAATTTCCAGTTACAGATTCTGAATTATTTCCGTCTGTGAGGGAGATGAAATCAGGGGTAACTTTTGAGTCTCGGGGAAAACATAACATTTTGCCTACCGTTTAGATCTAAAAGGCATAGGAAAGCAATGTCCCTGGATCCCGCACAGATAGAGGCCACCCTGCAGAGCTTGGTAAGAGGGTCTGAGGACTTCTCCCCACGAGCCTGACAGAACGCTCCCTGACCCCTTCCCAGTCCTGCTCTACGAGCAAAGACTTTCTCAGTTGTGGCCGCTCTCTTGGATGGGGGTGTTTATTCTGTGTCTTCCACAGCTGATACGCAGTTAGACGTAAAGTCATGTTTATTCCCAGATCCAAACAACCAGGGTGCTAAGGACATTTTTTAAAAACAGAACTTTTATGAAAGAGAAAAATGAACTAAACGTGAATAACTAAACAATTTAGGATCGGGGACTGACTCTGAAGCACAACTTCAGGAATATACAGTAGGGTCAGCCCAAATCCAACCTGGTCTCTGCTGGCATTTGGAGAGAAGAGAGCAGGCTGTTGTGTCAACTTCGCTCTAGGACTAACGGGGGGAGACGGTAAAGGGGACGAGGCTGCCATCTATTGCTTGTCTAGACTGGTTGCTTTTCAAACTGGGGTTCTCTGGGACCCTGGGGTTCTGTGATCTGGCCAGAGATCGATGGGGGAGGGGGGAGGCCACAGGGAGGCCAAGACCCTCTCATCCCCTTGCAACCAAAGTGGCTCTTCTTCAAAATCTGTTTCACGTACTGCAGTTCCGCATGAGATGTTTGAAAACAGGGTTCCAGTGTAATAGACAAATGGAAAAACCTTGATTCAAATTTACTTTCAGGGTAATTACGGAAAGGACCGCTGAGCTGCTTGACCGTTAGATCAAATGATTCCATTGTTTTTCTATGATATGGTATTGTTATAGCTGGACCACAATGTTGGATATTTATATTGATGACCTAGGAATATGGAAACATCATAAAGTACATTCTGAATTATCAAAAGCTTAATTTTATTCAGAGAAGTTTTAGTGCCAAGTATATTTTATTAATTTGTACTTATTTGGAAATGGGGAATTCACAAACTAGAATACTCATGTAATCAGAAAATATCCGTCTATACTCTTTCAAGATAAAGAGAATTTATTAGCTTTAAATCATTTATTCTTGTTCTCTTTTTCTATCCTTCTTACTTTTTTTCTTGTTTTAATTTATTTCTCCACTCCCTTCTCCTTACTATATCTCTTGCTATTTATTTCGACACAGTATCTTTCACTACTAAGTAGCTTGCTAGAAACAGCAATACTTAATGGTAAATATCACGTAAAAAAGGTCTTCTGAAATGGCTCTGTGAGCATGAAGGCATTTACTACAGGGTGTGGCTTATCATTTAATAAATGTATGAAAGCGAGTCATTATTCTCCAATCAATCAGTATGACACCACATGGAAGAAGATGAAAAGCCTCTCTCTTTTTCATCCCTGTGAATAAAAAGATAATCAAACCAACACAGACACTGGTGGCAGGGTGAGGGGCAGGAAATTAATGTGAATTTCCTGAATTCTGAAGGAATTAGCTGCCCATCATTTATAAGCAAAAATCAAGGACACAATTCAAAGGAAAGAACTCATGACGGTTAAAAAAGATAAAATCCGATGCAATTAGGTTACACGTTCCATGATGCCAAACACTTAGAAATGCACTGAGTACAAAGTTTGTGGATACTTTCAGGGTAGAAAAGGCTGCTTGCTCACGAGTCTTTATCTTATATGTCATAGTTTTGTACATTGTTTTATATAACAAATTCTTTCTAGCAATTTATCAAAATGTGACCACTACAGTTAAAAGGTAGTGTTGGCAAAAATTTGGACGAAAAAGTATATGAAAAATAATGGCAAAGAAAACAATGTTACAGTGTTTTCACAAAATGTATGCTATAAAATGAATATATGCATATCCATTTTTACATAGAGTTATATGGTTGGATAATTTTAAGAGCAAGAAACTAAGTATAATAAATAAAATAGTCTTTCTAGAATCAATACCCACTTCTATCTTGTTTTGAATCCTTATTTCTTTAAATTATTATTTACATAGTCTAGATTTTAGACTGGAGATAGTTATGACAAAGAAAAGTAGACAGAAAAGGAACAAAAGTATTCTCAGACCCACTAAACACACTGAAAGAATGATTGCAAACATAAAATAATACATTTCAGGTTTTAGCACAGAGAACTATATTCAATACCCTGTGACAAACCATAATGGAAAAGAATATGAAAAAGAATGTATATATATACGTTTATATATACATATAATATATAAAATAATATATATATTATAATGTATATATAATTATATACATATATAATAATATATAACTTAATCACTGCTGTACAGCAGAAATGCACACATTGTAAATCAACTATACTTCAATAAATTTTAAAAAACACATCAGTTTTTTAATGAATAAAAAAATTTAATTTTAATGTTCCCAATTTGCCATCTCAATTAAACTGGAAAATCTGAAAAAAAGTCTTTCTACTATGCTTTGAAACATAAATTTAAAGGTATTATTATATTTTCCAAATAATACATGTTATTATACTATGATGACATGTCCCTATTCTTCACAGACAGCCATTTGGCAGAATTCTATCTACATTTGCAAAACTGTTAAATATACCACATATGTCCCTTCATCCAAATGAACCAACAACACAAATGCATCAGCAGGACCCAGCCCCCAGGCAGAGATGCCAACAGGCTGTAACGACCTCTGGGGACAAGTTCAAGCCTCATTTGTACTTTCCAGTATCCTCATCCTGGCTCTCACTGGGACCTTTACCTCGGGACACAAAAGGTGAGCAAAAGGAAGATGGGGACATGCCTCTTCTGTAATTATAAAAGCATCAACAGCACTGTGTTTTAATGGAATCTGGAACCCTGGACCTGGAGGGGCTGGTCCCAGTGAGCTCTCGGGTCCCCTGGGAGAGGGCCAGGAAGCATTCACACGCTCATTCCTTCACCACTTATTTTAACTGAGCACCTAGGTACACCAGGCACCTGCTACAAGGCAGCCCGAACCTTAAACACAATGTATAACCTGTAAGCAAATCCCCTTGTGATTTTTTTGGACAGAAAACATCTTCAGGAGAGCAGTTTCCTGGCCAGTGTGAATAGAACAGAATGATCTGGTCTAAACGTGTTATTTTAGGTTTAGTATATATCACAGTGGTTAAAGGCACAAGCTTTGGAGGCAAATAGAACCAAGTTTGATACTTGATTCCTCACTTACTATCAGGATGACCTCAGTCAAGTTATTTGATCTTTTAATATAGTTGCCTCATCTATGAAAAGGATATAATTGTATTCACTTTTAGGGTTCTAGTAAAGAGTTAATTAGATAATAAGTGTATCAGGACGATTTTATTTGCATAAGAGAAAACCCAAATCAAACTGGCTTAAACAATAAGTGGAACTGGTTGGATCACGTAACCAAAATGTTCCAAGGTAATAAGAACTTCAGGCATGGGCTGATCAAGGCTCCAACCTCATTTCTCTACGGTTTTCTTGGCTCTGCTCTGTTGGTTGCTCTGTAGGCTGGGTAACCTCCTGGTCTCAGAAAGCTCCCAGGCTCCATGCCTCCTTGTTCCTCCACAGCCGATGAACAAAGGTCCCAAGTTACATCCCATTTGACTGTCTTGGACCGCACGCTCAACTCTGAGCTAATCACCGTGGCCAGGAAAACACCACATGTAGTGTGCGCACTCATACACACACACACACACACACACAGTTAAAAACATATGTACATAAAAACTTAAATATTTATAGAGAGCTGATCATTTTAATCTCCAGGTTGTCAAAGTGAATATTTCAAACTCATCTTTGCTGAGAAAGAAAACTTGTACTATTTAGTTTTCAAATGGTTCAGACCCCTTCACCTTAAAACCTATAAAGTGCATGAAAGACCTGCTGGCTGGAAAAATAATAATCATTTTAATCCTGACTTTGTCTCTCCTTTTTTTTCTCCCAGATGGAAGAGCTCTGGGAGTGAGAGTATCTGTCACTACTTCAGTGGCAGATGCGTGTCTGGAAACATGAAATGCACTTGAACGGTAATTACGGATAACCATGTCTTTTCAAACACAAAGGTGAGTTGCTGATGCTGACACAGGACCGTAAAAGAGTGGAATTCATAGAACACGTTGGTTACGAAGAATTCGGGGAAGCAAAACAAATCCTTGTAAGTTGCCATTCTGGATTCTTTCATCACAGACATTGTAAAAACTCTGTAAAATCAGTCCTGTGGGCTCCTAAGAAACGTTTTCCGCTGTTGTGTGGACGACAGCACAGTACCTTCCTACGTTTCCATAAAGCTTTACATCGTTTTCAGAACTCATCTTGCCCCACCAGCGGGCCAGGGATGTCCCCACTGGGCTGGGGGGGGGGCACAAACGCGGACCTCGAGAGGGGGTGGGGGGTTGAGCACGGGCAGGCAGTCACCCAAGTACAAGCATCCTCTGAGAGCAGGGCCACCTCGCTCTCCCCACCTGCTGCATTTGCTAACTGCAGCAGACACACTGTGAATTCAGGAAGCATATGACTTTGTGTCCAAGGTCCCTCTCCAAATCCTGTTTGTTTTTTCCTCCAGTTTTTCCTTGCTGTCCCACCGCTGGATGCCAGGCTCCGCCCACTAGTCTCAGGGAGGGCTTGGGGCGGCAGGAGGGACGTCTTCGGCTGTTCCCCGAAGAAGGGCCTGGAGATCCCCGGTCCTGTCCTGCCGTGTCCACCAGGTATGACATAAGCAAGGAATCCGCGACTCCAGTATCTCTGGTACCTCGGCCATCTGCGGCCAATGCTGGCCAACAGCGCACTGGTGGAATCCAGAATCCTAGCTCGTCTTGAGAAGGAAGATTTCACATGCTTCTGGGTCCCCTACACGAATGCAGCCTTCGCCCCAGGTTCATGTTCTGGAACTTTCCACACCTTGCGCCTCAGCTGCAAACAGGGCAAGGGGACCAGAAGTGAGGAGCTCTGTCTAGGATCCCTGCTGGCTGCTCGCTGACCCTTTCCTCTTGACTGTGTCTAATCCTGTGACTCTAAGTTAGCCAGAAACAACCTTGGGGAGCCCACAGGTGACACTCCGTCTATTACAGGGCTAGGCATGTGCTGCTTTCACGCTCGGGGGGTGAGGGCGGCCAGACTCTACAGTTTGGATGTAACTGCTTCCCACATTCTGGTGTTTTTCCCTAAGCGGCCACCTCAGATCTCCTCAGTGCCAGTCCCCCTCCTTCTCAGTGCATCTTTCTTTGTCTTTCCCACCTGGCCTCTGCTGCCGGCATTCTCCCTGTTTCTTTCACTCATCCTTCCCCTCCTCTTCCCTTCTCTGTTTCCCCCTCTTCTCTCTCTTCCACTCCCACTCCTCCATTACCTTTCAAAACTAAGTAGTAGTTTGGTGTTATCAGGGCTCAGAGAGAAGGCTTAGCCACAGGAAATGGAGCTGTCCATTTGTATTAAATTTTCAGAACCTTTCCTTATATTTCTAGCCTTTAGTGAAAAGCACGCACCTGAATTTTCTAGGTTGGAGGGGAAGTTTGATTTAGTACTCAGGAAAAAGTCCAGTCCTGAAACGTGAGTGCCTCTGCCTGGAACCCTTCACTTTAAGTGGCATTTGTAATTTTTTACTAATGCTTCTGATGTTGTATTTAATAAACCCCCTGATTGCAGCACGTCTGGCTGCTGCTGGTATGCAGGACGCTGAGACTGGTGTGCAGGACCCGAGACTGGTGTGCAGGACCCAGTGGCCGGCGTGCGGGACGCAGAGGCCGGTGTGTGGGACCCCGTGGCCGGCGTGCGGGACCCAGTGGCCGGCGTGCGGGACCCAGTGGCCGGCGTGCGGGACCCTGAGGCCGGCGTGCGGGACCCTGAGGCCGGCGTGCGGGACCCAGTGGCCGGCGTGCGGGACCCTGAGGCCGGCGTGCGGGACCCAGTGGCCGGCGTGCGGGACCCTGAGGCCGGCGTGCGGGACCCTGAGGCCGGCGTGCGGGACCCAGCGGCCAGGGTGCGGGACCCAGAGGCCGGCGTGCGGGACCCTGAGGCCAGCGTGCGGGACCCTGAAATCGGCGTACGGGTCCCAGTGGCCGGTGTGTGGGACCCTGAGGCCGGTGTGTGGGATCCTGAGGCCGGTGTTTGGGACCCTGAGGCCGGCGTGCGGGACCCTGAGGCCGGCGTATGGGTCCCAGTGGCCGGCGTGCGGGACCCTGAGGCCGGCGTGCGGGACCCAGAGGCCGGCGTGCGGGACCCTGAGGCTGGGGTACAGACTAGAAGCAGTGCTGCAGGAAGCGAGGACTGAGTGTCGTAAACAGATTGCAGTGTAATGGGAAGCACGGAGGTTTTTTTTTAACTAAGTGCCCACCGGGGCCCGTGGACAGGCCATTCCATCTACTCCTGGCTAGATCCCTGCAGGCAGGTATTGTACCAATTTTCAGAGGAGGAAACTGAGCCTCAGGAAGGGTCAGCTGGCCACCTGCCGAAGTCACACAAGTACTAAGTGGCTGAGCAGCGACAGAAACGTGGCGTCTCCTCTGACCCCACTGGCCGCTTGTGTCACAGGCAGGAACAGCCTAGCTGGCTGCGGTGCAGGTCACGGTGAGGCGTGAAGCCAAGGCAGGAGAAGTAACTACCCGTCACTGGCAAGGGCTAACCACCTGCACGGCCAGCAGCCAGTAAAGCGCCCCCGTTTCCTGAGCGGGTCGCCTCAGTCACACTCCCCAGGGGCGGGCGGAGCTCCTTCTCAGGGCTCGGGGCTGCTCGGGCCAGAGACGCCAGGAAGACAAACCGGGCCCTGGGCTTTGGGCACCTGCTCCCGGGGTCCCCAGAGGCTGGCCATCCTTCTCGTCCCGCTCCCGCCTCGGCCTGGGGCACACGCCCAGGGGATCGGTCCGCCAGGTACAGGGTTCGGGGGGCCGCAGGCGGGGCATGCCAGGGCCTTCCTACGGGGCCGCAGGCTCACGTGCTCCGCGGGCTGCGAGCCCAGGTGTGGCGCCGGGAGCAGAGGCGCCCAGCCGGCCTCTGTGTCCCTACGGAAGGGGCCCGAGGTGCCAAGCACAGAGGGGATCCTTCAGAGAACCAGGCCCCTCCCAAGAGGAGGGCACTCGACTCCGTCTTGTGAGCCAGGGCACAGTCATGGGCTGGTAGGCTTTAAAGTGAAATCGCGCATCACAAAACTCAGAGTTAGGAAGTCAAAAGCTTTTACATTTGACTAGAAATTGCTTTAAGATGTCCTAAGAGCCATCTTCCTTGAATTAACCCTATTCCTCTGTAAGCACCGGCTTTTAAAATAAAAGCCCCCTTGACTTTTATCGTTTTTCAGTTTTTAAAAATTGCTAGTATTCAAACATTTTGAAATTTCTGAATTTGCTTTTAAAATGTTGACAGCTTCTCACCCTCCTAAGATATTTTACTGCTTTAAAATTTTTTAAGTGATGAAAATGATTTCTTTTGTTTTTCCATACTTTTTCCTGCAGGTGACACTCTCTCAGCTATACTGTGAATGTCGATGAGACATTCTTTCTAAGGAAGATTTTAAATGCCAAACAGCAGGCCTGCAGTTTGTGAGCTGAGTATGCGGGCCTCCCTCCAGCGGGTGTGTGCTTTTGTAACGGCTTCTTAGGCACCTCACTTCTACAGAGGTTTCAGTCCGCCACAGTTAGTCTTAGGTCAAGGCCATTTCTTCCTACTTCTTAACCCTCTAAACCCAAGTCCTACAGATCATCTCCAGGCACACGGTGAATGTTCAGTTAATACCGAAGACAGAAGTTCCGAAAAGACCTCCACAGACTTCACACGCGTTGACCCAGAAGGCGCGCACCACAGAGAACACGCGTGCGGGACACAGCAGGGCAAGGGTCCTGACAGCCACACACAGCTGTCCCCGGACACAGAGCCACCGGAGCCGAGCCTGACGCGTCCCAGACCAGCCACAAGCTGGCTAAAGAAGGTTTTATGCAAATCCACGCACAGCAACGAGGCGAGGCTCGGAGCTCGCGCAGAGGTGCGGGCGGTGCCACACGGAGGATGCCCTCAGAGAGGACCAGGGGTACCTCCCCAACAGCCGAGGGAGCACGCAGCTCCCGGACCCGGCCTGGCCCCGCGGGATGGTCTGTGATTCAGTGAACTTCCTTAAACCCAGAACTTGACAGGAATGGGTGACAGAGCCCAAGCCACCGGGAGGAACTCTTCTAGTGGCTTCTCTGCCCAACAGCCTCCTCCGGAGATGGGGTGTGATGAACACGAACCGCCCGGCAGGCTCAGACTCCGGCAGCGGGCTCCACGCCACCCCGGGTCACACAGCAAAGAACACTTCTCCCCAATTCCCACAGATCTCCCCTGTCCAAACCCAAGTGCTCCAGGCCAGAATCTTCGGAAGAAAGTGAGGGCCCTGAATCTAAGCCACGGGTCAGCTCAGGGCCAAGGGGGACGCTGGGAATGGAAGCAGGTGGATGGGCGTGGGCTGCCATGTGCCTGAGTGGCAGGCGTCTCAGGAGGGAGGGCATGGAGGGGGGGCCGCAGATGGAACAGGCTGGGTGGAGGGAAGGAGGGGGACGGGGGCTCTGCTGAGCTCACTCGGCTGGGTGGAAAGTGGAGGCGTTGGCAGGAATCGCAGGTGCTGCCCCAAACTCCCGTGATGGTGTGGGCAAGTGTCCGTCGCCCCGCTGAGTATAAGCCCCATCCTCACGCACGTACACAACGACTACAGCCGGTGCATTCTGACAAATCAGTCTCACTTCCTTACACCCACTGCTGGAGTTCCACTGTGGTGCACCTCAACAACGAGTCAAAGAAGAAAGTGGGACACGCTGATGGAGGCGTAAGACGGGGCTCTGAGTACCCCAGCTGTCCCGCATGCCGACCCTTCACAGATGGGCTTCAGCATCTTCTGACCAGGTTGAACATTTTTATTCACATCTCTGTCGGGGTGGATTCTGCAAAGTCTTAATTGAGTCACACATCAAAATTCATGCCTTCGGGGGCTTCCCTGGTGGCACAGTGGTTAAGAATCCACCTGCCCAAGCAGGGGACACGGGTTCGAGCCCTGGTCCGGGAAGATCCCACATGCCATGGAGCAACTAAGCTCATGCGTCCCAACTACTGAGCCTGCGCTCTAGAGCCCGCGAGCCGCAACTACTGAAGCCCACGTGCCGCAACTACTGAGCCCGTGTGCCACAACTACTGAGCCCATGCGCCACAACTACTGAGCCTGCGCTCTAAAGCCCACGAGCCACAACTACTGAAGCCCACGTACCGCAACTACTGAGCCCGTGTGCCACAACTACTGAGCCTGCACTCTAGAGCCCATGAGCCACAACTACTGAGCCCGCGAGCCACAACTACTGAGGTCATGTGCCACAACTACTGAAGCCTGCACACCTAGAGCCCGTGCTCCTCAGCAAGAGAAGCCACCGCAACGAGAAGCCCACGCACTGCAACAAAGAGTAGCCCCCGCTCAATGCAACTAGAGAAAGCCCGCGCGCAGCAAAGAAGACACAACACAGCCAAAAAGTAAATAAATATATAAATAAATTTATTTTTTTAAAAAAGAGAGAGAATGAAGAAGGGGAATCCTATTAAGAATATAAGTATATATAAAAAAAATTCATGCCTTCTCTTTTTTGCTGAGATCTAGAAATACAAAAGTCATGCCCAACCTCACGCTGCTTCTTGGGGTTCTCTGGGGTGAAGGCAGGGAGCGATAATCGCTACCTCGTTCCAGCAGCCCAGCTGCCCTGTTCCCTAACCTGATTACAAACTAAGCAGGATGCAAGAAGCCGAAGGTGTTCTAAAAAGAAGTGCTCCTTTCTGCTTTTTCTGTTTTTTTTTTTTCTTTATCTTCAAAGTCAACCAAACAGAGTCACTGTAGCAAGTCAAAAGGCAAGAGTGCCTCTCTCCTGTGGCCCCCTTGCACGCTCAGCTTGGGGGTCTCGGGGCACACAGAGCCCGCCCCGCCGCCCAGCTCTCGCAGCTCCTCTCTGCCGCTGCCCTCCCCACCTGCACTCCCAGCCTCCCTCCCGCCAAGGCTCTCCAGAGCACCTTCTCCGATCTGCGTTCTACTCACTTTTCAGAATAAGAAGCTTTCTTAAATTTTCATTCTTAGAAAGTGATTGTCCGCACTATATTCTGCATGTTAAATATATATTTGGAGGTTAATATTATATCTAATATAATATTATGTTAGATAATATAACTAACTTTCCTTAGTTGTAGAAAGTTTGCAATTATCCTGGGCCAAAAGTGTTAAAATTGGGACCTGAATGAGCGATTTCCTAAGTAGTCACTAGAGTATTTCCACCGTAGGCATTCCAGAAGAGAGTCTTTCAAAGTAAATCCCTCCATCCCTTTTCCTTAAAGATCTGACCGCACGTTTTAAGGAGTAAAAGCTACCTCGGGCAGGCCGGTGTGGCCTGGGTGTCCTGACGCAAGGAATGTCACAGCTCACGGTGACTGCACGGACACATCAAAGAGGTCCCGGACTCGAGGTCTGGCTAATACCCACCTGAAAATCCCACGACTGATGATACGGCACACAAATCACCCCACGGTGTGAGGCAGATTTTTCAGAGCTTTTCAGTCTTATTCAGAACCTTCTTTTCTTGGGCAACAGGAGGAAACACACAGGCCAACAAAGTAAACACTCCTCTGATGTGTGTTTTTGAATCTTATTAATTTAACGTAGGAGAGTAGACTAGCCAAAAGAATAAGCAGTTCTTCTCCCTAAGAAGCCAGATCATTTCTACCGGCTCCTCAGCCCCTGGCTACAGGGCTGACACCAGGCACAGCATGAAGCTCTCTGCTTTACAAGAGCTGCTGTTTCCATGAATTATGTTTAAAGTGACAGCAACATGGATGAGAGCATCCCTCCCAGGAACCTCAGCGTAGCTACAACCTAGGAAAGCTAGCTCCGTGGTGACAGTACTAACTTGAAACAGATGAGTCCTCAGAAGCGTGAGGGAGAGGAGGCTGGCAGAGGAGGAAAAGCTTTCTTCCCCCATAATGTAGTGCAAACCCCCTTCTAGACGGGGTCCAATCAAAGCCAGCTTTGTGTGACATCACAGAATGCCAAGGGCGAATTCTTCCCTGACTGGGCCCATTTCACCTTCTAAGCATTTAATAACCTGAGGACAGCATTATCACGGGGGAATCCCTGTTTTGTAGCTGAGGAGATAGGAGCTCAAAAGCATGAAGTGGCCTGGTGGGGCTGACAGCAGGAGAACGAGGGAAGTGCCCGGGGCCAGGGGAACGGTAGCCAGCAAGATCCGGGCACAGCCAGTGGAGGGAGCGTGGGGAGCCCTGGGCCGGGGAAGGGGGCCCAGTGCAGGGCGAGGGGGAAAGCACCTCTGCCTGGCCCACGGGGACAGAAGCTTGGGGCTCTTAGGGTGAGGGCGGCCTGCAGACCCTAGGGGCCTTTGCAAACCAAAGCTCATGGAGAAAGATTGGCTGCTGAGCGTTTGCTGGTTGGAATCAAGTAGGGCTCTCTGATCAGTGGTGTTCCTGGGACCCCCATTAAGGGCTCTCAAGGAACACACGCAAATTACTACTAATAATAGGTATTGCTCAAGAAAAATTATTCCGGCACTTGTTAAAAATGGTGAGGGAGACTTTATTCAAGGGACCACTGCAGTGGGGTTTGCAGCAGGGGGAAGAGATGGAGCTCAGATCCCATACAAGAAGGACACGTGGGGATTTGCAGCCAAGGGGCAGGTGAGGGGCGGTGGGGTAGGGCAGTTCCTTCTAAACTGAGCTGAAGGCAGGTCAGGGTCATCTCACCTCACCTGGGGACGTGGGGATGGGGAACTGGACCAGATATAGAGGGCGATCAAAGGCCGAAGAGGGATCGGGGTGCTCTCTAAATCAACTCAGCAGAATTCATGCTAAACCGGGTTTTGGAGGCTCAGCAAGGATGACACAGAAGCCCAAGGTCCGGCCGAGTTGAAAAGAGGGGCCGGGGAGCCGGGCTAAAGTTTGAGGGAGGAGAGCTTTGTCAGTGCGCATCTCGGTGGTTCCAAACACTGGCTCTTGCCCGCGTGGTGATCAACCACGGTGATGCGGCCACTGCAGTCCCCCCCATACCCCGGGGGGCAGGTTCCCAGGTTTAAGTACAGCTGCACCGCCATTACGTCTCCTTAGCCAACTCATCAGCAGGAAAGGCTTCCTACACAGCTGCAAATCAGATACGATGAACAATATTTTATACTGAATATATTTGTGTCTGAGCCATTTGCCTGATTAAATCACACTGTAGCTTAACAGACTATTTGTTGATAATTCCTACTTGAGTTTAATTTAATAGCTTTTACCAGTGAAAATATATCAGCAAACATACGACACTGGGGGAAAAATACAACACAACAGAACCCAGCGTCATCGGAAATAAAGGCAGAGCATTCTAGAGAATGCTTTTAGTGCTACACTGGCTTTACCTACTTAACAAGCACAGAAGCTTGGACCAAAGATGAAGAGCATTTCTGGCTAAACTACTGGTTACCAACTGGATTTCATGCAGAGCAAGCTCACCCCCAGTCTCCCTACATTTGAAAGGGGCACTCCCCACTGGAGCAGCCCGGCACTGACTAATCCCCGGCTCACAGGCTCACTCTTCACCTCCTGCTCAAGCCCCTGGTCTCTCCCTGCCTCAGAGCTCCGACGCCTCCTACCCACTTATAAATTTGCCACATCTAGGAAATCGCCCACCCAGCATGCAAGAAACAGAGTGAAATCCTGGGTAAGCAGCAAAGCAGATGATGTGGACAGATATTCCAGTTTTTACTTAGTGTGATTTTATTTTATTCCTGTACTTCTGAATGCATGGAAAATATACAGAAATAGTCTTTGCTGCATCGGGGTGTGTGGTGGAAGACACTCAGAATGAATAGGTCAAAGAGGAGGAGAAAAAAAAGGGCGAATCTATGAAACAGACTCACAGACAGAGAGAACAGACTTGTGGTTGCCAAGGGGGAAAGGGTGAGGGAGGGATGGATTGGGAGTTTGGGATTAGCAGATGCAAATGATTATATATAGAATGGATAAACAACAAAGTCCAACTGTATAGCGCAGGGAACTATATTCAATATCCTGGGATAAACCATAATGGAAAAGAACATGAAAAAGAATGAATATATAACTGAATCACTTTGCTGTACAGCAGAAATTAACACAACACTGTAAATCAACTATACTTGAATAAAATAAATTTTTTTAAAAAGGGGTGAAGTAATATTTTGGGTTGTCTTTTCACATATTTTTAAATAAGAAACAGTACTTTGGGGAGTTTTCTTGGATGTAAGGAGAGAAAAGTATGTAATGAAATTGCAAAGATAAGGCAGACCACAAACAAGGAATTAAGTCTAGTGTCTTCAAAACACAACAAAGCATAAATAAGCAAAACAATAAGCAAATTAAGTATTCACTAAAATGGACTATTTCTTGTGGTCTTCTCTGACTTTTTGTTGTTGTTATTGCTATCCAAAAGCCCAACAAAATCAGGATTAACACAGAATTTCTTCGGGTGCATTTACTGAAATTACCTGAAAATTATTTTAATTAGAAATGGTTTTCCGGGAAACCTCCCAATATCAAGAAGAGCTTACCAGTCAAGGACCAAGAATAAGCTTGAATGTTTAACTTTCCAGGAAGTTTTCTTTCTTTTTTTTTTTTCATGACCGGAGCCAACACTGCTCTATTTGCTAAGAGTCCCTTAACATTTAATTTATTAGGATACCATGCTTCCTTTAAAAAGGGGTAAGCAATTAAAATATATTCACGTGTGCACATGTGCACATAGATAATGCTTGATTATCTGTGAGCGTTGGAAATCGGAACAAATTGACAATTGATGTAATCAGACCACTGAACTCCAATAATGCCAATAATTTCCCGGGACTTACACCCTACATAGCGGGCTTCCATTTACGTGTTTGCCTCTCTCACTAGATGTTAAGTTCACTGAGGGCAGGGATCAGACCTTTATATCTCAACTGCTTTGCACAATGCACATGGTATACACTAAAAACTCTGAGTATGTAGATAATTGAGCTAATAAATAAATGAAATTCTTCTCCACTCAACAGTTTACCACTATCAATACCCCAGAGAGAGGACTTGTCTTTTGTCCTTCTCACTCACCCCCAGCTGTCCTTCAGTAAAAATGTCAAAACCAGATGAAATGATAGGTAAGCAAAGAGAACCAACTTCCCATCTTTGGTGATAACCTCAAGCAAAATAAGTGTTCCCTAAATGAACCGACACTGAGAATTGATACGTTTAGCAGATTGGTAGATAAATCTTACCCCGAGTAAACAATATCACTTTTCACTAATTGAAACCCAATATTTGCTCCCAAGCCTTTCCTGGCCAACCTCTCTCAACCTTCCCCAGCCCCAAGCTAGGCTTTGGAGTTTGCTCACACTTCGGAGGTTTTCCTGGGCTACTGAAGGATGAGTAGGCAGGCTTCCTTCCCAAAGCTCTGCTAAGTCAGGACGTTGACGCTGGGGCAGGTCCTGACTCTAGAAGCAGCCTGAGCTCCGGATGCCGCGGCTCCAGGACCTGCACTGGAATGCATTCTCGGATCCCAGGGTGACAGGCAAGATAAGGAAGAGGAATATCACCATCCCAGCCAGATGACGGACCGGGGCTGTCATCCTAGCAAATGGGGCCAGTCCTGTCGAATGAAACAGGCTGGAATCCAGTCTGGGAGGACTGATCTCTGCCTTTTCTTCCCCAAGGCGCTCAGCAAGGGCGCCTCAACGATTAATTAATTACCAGGCTGGGAGACAGCACAAGCCATGGGTTCCGCGGGCCGTAGGGGCAACCTCAGGTTCAGACAGAACCAGCAGACATTGAACAGTATGAAAAATATCAATAAACCCGGGAAATATTTTATCAATATCCATAGCTAACAATGACTGATTATTGATTTTATCATACAGACTCCATGTTAATAAGCCTTTACATATGGTAGCTCATACTCCTCATATTAACCCCAAGAGGTAGGAACTATTACCATCCCCATTTCACAGTGGAGAAAAATGAGGCTTAGGGAGTTTAAGGAACTGCCCTGCTGTGAGAGGTAAAAGTGAGAATCCAATTTTAGTAAATCTGATGCAAAGCCCAAATTCACCTGGAACTTTCTAACTTCCAGAAAAGGTTTTCTAGAATAACTTTAGGTTATGAAGCACATTCCAAAATATCCCCTAGAGTAGTTTTCTTTTAAAAATTGTAATAGCCTTCATTCATGCATCATCTAATACTGGGTAAACTCCAATAACCACGCAACCTGAAACGGCTAAAATGAATAATAAACAGTACATGCTCTTCTAGTAAAGAACTTCCTGTCAAACACTTTAGGAGCGGTAAGCAAGTCATTTTGCTTCCCTGGGCCCCATTTTCTCATCTATGAAATGGACAGTTAGATGAGGCAACGGCTACACCTTCTAGAGGTACTACGGCTCTCAGGCAATGTTGTCAATGACCTGGTATCAGAGCTTTCTCGGGGGTGAGGGTCTGGCAGACGCTGAGCCCTGAAACCATTCTAGGGCATGCACACAGAAATCTGTGCAAGACATCCAAGTTGCCTTTAGAAACCCCCGAAATCATCCTTGCCAGAGTCCAAGATCTAGCCGTCTCAGCTGCTGCCATGCTGATACACTGTAAAAAACACTTAAGCTGTAATTCATAAACTGATTCCAAATCTGATCAAACAACCTGGCTTCTCTGTTGGTTAGAGTTGACCAAAGGCTGAGTTCTAGATGGGAAAGTCAAGTCAAATTTAAAAGCAAGTGTGAAACACTAAGCCTCTCCCTAAAAGTCTTTTTGACAAAGATGATACTGTTTCAACCTTAAAGTAAGTACTGTTACTTTCCTGTTAATATCACTAGATTTTTGAATGCAAACAAAACAAAAATTTTCAGACGATACTCTTTCAACCTTAAAGTAAGTACTGTTACTTTCCTGTTAATATCACTAGATTTTTGAATGTAAACAAAACAAAAATTTTCAAAGTCTCTGTGTATATTTTCAAATACAAATTTCACAGAAAGAGTTTAAAAATAACCACGCTTCTTTCTACAAAATGAGTTATCGTTTTCATTAGTCCAAACAGAGGACTACATACATATCCCTGTTAAGTACTTTATATGTCCTATTTCTCAACCTCAAATTATTGACAAACCTGCCTCCTAAATTTCACAATTTTTGGTGAGTGCTTCTTGGTCTATAATCTGCTCTGACTATACAAACGAATAGACAGGCTTCTTTGGGAAATGATGGAAGGTAGTCGGGCAGGAACGTGGGATTTACTGGACTGAAGCACAGGTCAGTCGGTCACTGATTCGATCCCCCACTAGGTGGAGGCACCATGAGGCCAGGGCTGCCACGTCTTACATTTTCTGGACCTACAATGCCCAGAAACGAGCTGCACACGTACGAGGTTCTCAGTAAACACTTGCAGAGTGAATTTGTTGTTTGGTTTTCAGCATGATTCTCAGGTTTTGTTCTCAGGGTTTTTCCTCCCTAGCAGTAGAATGAGGGTAGTAACACACGTCTACCTGGATTTTCAGAAGTATCAACTGCAAGCAGCTGCTGAGAGCACCTGCAGAGAACAGAGCACTGTATCAGTGCTGGGCATCTTTATCAGACCTTCTGTCCAGCCCCCAGCACAGGCACCTGGGTCAGACGAAGTGCTCACTGACCACATGCTGACAGACTACATTTCTTCCTCGTCAGCTTGACCTTCTGCATAGCTGATGGTTTATTTATAGTTTTATTTTGTATACAGAAATTTTATTTTCACATTGAAGCAACATCGTTTCTAAGCAACACTTGGTTCCTATTATATATATTTTTCGAGGCACTTCCACAGCCCGGTTCTCATTGCCGAACCAGAACACCAGAGGTGAGTATATCGTGCTGAGAGGATTCCTGAGCCCCACGGGTTTGCCAGTCTTTATGCGCCTCTTCCTAAACGACTCCGGGAGTTTACTGCCTCGCCTTGACAAGGACAATAAATGGAAGGAGACAAGGAGCTGAATAATAAACTTGGCATTTCGATGAATAAAGACATACGACATACTAGGTATAAAGGTGAATACTCTTCTGAGTTTCTATTCTTGTCCACTTTCGCTTTTTAAGTGCCTGAAACCCAGGAAAATGACTTATCTCAGTGAACTTATGCTTCATCTCTGTCAGCGTGAGGTTTAAAGCAAGCCCTCCTCCACAATTTAATAGTTGTATTTGTTTGAAAGATATGTTTTACCCTCAGAAACCTAACCTAGTTCTTAAAATTCTGATTTAGTGATATCATAACAGAAACTTTTTAAACAAGTAATTCCCTGTTGCTTTCATGTCCATTCCTGAGCTTTGCCTAAAGCCCTCTTAATTGTTGCAGAACCCATGCCTGTATCTAATATCATGGCAGCCAGGACAAAGAAACTCAAGATGAAAAATGTGACATTGTTCCAATTGATTTGACTTCGTTAGAAAAAAACACATCAAAACCTCCATAGGTGCCAGCCTTGTGGCACAGGCGAGGGCAATGTCAAAAGAAATCTCTAGGCTGTGTCATCAGCTCCCACCCCCTCCCCCCAAACCCCAAAATGTCTTTTTTTTTTTTTACTTAAACATGCTTCACAGTTTGGTCATCTATAGATTCAACCATGTACTCTGGACACTGGGATGAAGAGAATAAGATGTGATTGTTGAAATACAAAACACATTAGAGAACCGTCCACAGATGACTTGGAAACCTGAAGATGACATGATGCAGGACCCGAGAAAAGGACACTATTTTCAGGGTCCTCTGGCTTTCGGGACGAATTTATATCAAACCCCGAGCAGCAGAGATATTGCATCAGGCACTTTACTACTGGGCACCGTTTCAGACTGGTCCAAGTAGATTGTGTTGCTGCCTTTAAAAAAAAAAAAAAAATCCCTTTTTGTCAATTCTACACTGATTTCAAATACATGAACAATCTACACTACATGGTAGTATTTGTGTGGCTCTGGGTCAAGGCAAAATAAACCCGATCAACGCCAGCCTAGGGTGGGGCTGGGCAGGTTCTGTACTTGGGACTTCTGAGGTGCCATAGCGAGCGACACGGGCTGAAAAACCCTCCCCACCCGGAGCACCCCTGTGGGCACCCAGGGTGACTACCCCAAACCCTGCGCAGAGCGTGGAACAAAATTAGTTAGAAATTCAATGGGGGCAAAGTCTAGTCCCTGTTGAGAACCCGAGGACCGGTCCAGTTATCAGTAAGTCCCAACAATAACGTTCGGTTTTAGGAAAACCGGACCAGCTTTTAACTTTAACTCCCTGACATGGGTCTCAGGGTGACCGTGCATGTGACAATAGGAAAGGGCTCGGGATGGCCCCAAGACCCGCAGCATCCTCCAGGGCGCGGCGGGGACCTGGGTACCTGCGCGCTCAGAGGCGAGGGCATTTACCTCGAGTCGGCTAAGACTGGAGCTCTTGGAGCGCGACTTCTTGCGCAGGTACACGGAGAAGAACCTGCGCACGGTGAACTTCTTCATGCTCAGCTCCATCGCCCGGCGCCCAGCCGCGAGGAGCCGCAGGGCCGGAGGACGCGCATCCCCGGCGCATCCCAGGCGCGCGGGGTTAGGTCCGCCTGCGGGCGCGAGCGGCCGGGAAGCCCGGCGCAGCGGCCATCGGCACGGGGCGCGGGCTGCGGGCACAAAGGGCAGGCCGAGCCGGCCACGGCGGCCGGGGGCCCAGCGCTCCCTCCTCCTCCTCCTCCTGCCTGCGAGGACCAGCCCTGGGCAGCCCCGCCTCGCCCCGCCCCCAGCCACTACTGCCAATCAGCACCTGCCGCCCCGCCCGGCCCTCCGCCACTACCGCCAATCAGAGTCCGCCGCCCCAGGCTCTCCCTCCTTCTCCTCCTCCTCCTCCTCCTCCTCCTCAGGCCCAGGGAGGAGCAGGCCCCCGCCACTACCACCAATCAGAGCCCGCCGGCGCACCCAGCCACGCCCACCTCCTCCTTCTCAGCCACTACCACCAATCAGCGCCCACCGCCCTACAGCCCCAGGCTCTCACTTCTCCTCCCCCCCGCCCCGCCTCCAAGTACTCGCTCTCTGTGGCTCTGCCCCGCCCACTGCCCCCTCAGCCAATCAGCGCCCTCGGCGGCGCATGCCTGATGAGCCCGCGGAGGGCTGCTGCGCCGCGCGGGGCGGGCGGTGAGGCGGTTCAGCTGCGCCTGTCGCTTGCTCTCTGTTCTACTTCGTTGGCCTGTTGGGCTTTTTTCTAGCTTGGGGTGTCATGTTTTCTCTCCGTAAAGCACCCATATACAGACTTTGGAATCATGCTCTTCTGTGCCGGACAAAACTTTAATTGCTGATTAGCAAACACTTCTAGAACATGGAACAAAAGGGTGGAGGGGTGCACCATGAGCTTGCACACGTGCGCTCTGTACCTCTCCTGCCCCTTGGCCCCCTCTTCTTGAGCCCGTCCCCGCGGCCCGGGCGCCCGACCTGGGGGTCCGCCAGTCCTTGCCCGGGTGATGAATGGATCCCCACGCAGCCCGGGACACCGACAGCCAGCTGGGGAAGCCTCCCAGGGCAGTGTTTGGAGAACAAAGGCACATCCGTTCTCCATGACCTCCGACTCCATGTATAGAAAATTATCCAAACGGATGACTTATCAGGGCCTAAACACAGAGTGTCCTGAGTCAGGGCTCTCAGAAACCAGCTGCAGGGCTGCCGGGGATTTGCCTTAAAGGGGAACACCCTTTGTTTTTCTTTTTTTCCTAGAAATGCTCACCAGAGGGCCGTAGGCAGTTCCAGATTTGTGAGCTTAGGACTCTGTGCAGCCTCTTCTGTTTTCCTCTTGTGCATTGTCCACGTATTTTTATGTTTAAAACAGGGCCAAACAAGCTCATTAGCATACTGCCACCACCCCCTGAAAAGTCCAGAAGCATTCTTGCACCCGCTGCTGTGTGCCAAGTACTGCTTTGCTAGGCAGATTGTGAAAAATCTACATGTCATGTCATCCTTTGGCTTAATCAAAAGGCGCATTAAATACTTGTGTCAGGCTATCTTTGCTAAAGTGAGTAAAGACAGCGGATGCTCCCAGATAAGAACTGGTAAGTTCATGCTGCATCTGGGTCAAGAGATGAGGTCAGACAGTCTCCCTGGGGTTTAATGGTGGTAAGCACAGTTTAGCATCAAGATGCTGGCACTGCCATTTCCTTGCTTGATGAGCTTGAGCACACTTGCATGTTTTGTGTTCCCACTGTGCATCCCTAAGATGAAAATATGCACCAAACCGGTTCCTGCTTCCCACAAGGATTCTTCTGCTGGAGGGCCATTATCCCTACGCTGGGAATGATCTTCTTACCACCCTGGGTCTCCCGCCACCACCACTCAGGTATCCCAGCTCTAAGCAAACAAAGACAGGCCAGGGCTGTGCCATGTTGCTTCTCTGGAAAAGACAGCAGCTGACGGACATCAGACATCGGGCTGGTCACCTGCTCCAAGAATGAGGAAGAAGCCGGCTGTGGGTCGATGGTACAACTAGTCAGAGACAGGAGTGTGGTTTGTCAGTGATGCTAGCTCAGGGGCACCCTGCTCAGAGCAATAGCCTTGGGGCAGGCTTGTTTTACCAACAAGAGCATTTTGAGACTTCCCTGGTGGTCCAGTGGTTAAGACTCCACACTCCCAGTGCAGGGGGCCTGGGTTTGATCCCTGGTCAGGGAACTAGATCCTGCATGCCGCAACTAAGAGCCCATATGCTGCAACGAAGACCCGGCGCAGCCAAATAAATAAGTAATTTTTTTTTTTTTTTTTTAAAGAGCATTTTGACCTGGTGTAACAGGACTGGAAAGGCAGTGTCTTATGGGCCATCCACGATCTTCCACAGCTGAGTGCTACACAATGGCTCTATTGAACTTGGACATCTCAAAAGAAAAAAAAAAGCAGCTTCCATATTTCAACTGAGAAAGTCATTTCATTGCTAGAACAAGTCTGTTTGCTCTTCTGCCAGTAAAACAGGTATATCAAACTCTCTGTAAATCATTTACCACCAAACCCTCCAGACCACCAAATCTGGGATAGGTATCAGGGCCCACTTTAATCTGGGTCCAAATGATCCCTAGCAAATTTTGGGAAAGAAAAAGTGAGCTTAATAAAGGCTGGGCTGGTGCCCAGATGATGGGGTGGGGAAGCTTGGAGAGAAGACCAAGAGCTCAGCAGACCCCTGACTATCTTGAGTTTCTCCCTGACTTAAGCACGATCAGTCTGGGACTGAATTCCACGGCTAATGCTGCTTCCAAGAGAGGACCAGACTGGCTGGTGTGCGTTCGATTCAGTTGAACACATGATTACGGAGCTCCTCTGAGCGCCTGGCCCGGTGCTCGGCCCAGGGGAGACGGACGTGATTATGACGTGGCTCCTGACCCCCAGAAGTTCACGGCCGTGTGTTAGAGAAGGAAAGTGAATAGACAGATCGGATACAGGTTTTACATAATGTGAAAGAAACATGTAAGAAAATGCTACAAGAACAGAGATAAATGAGGAGCCAATCCTAACTGGAGAAGCCGAGGAGGCAGCATTTGGGGTGAGCTCTGCGGACAAGGACACATGTCCTGGACAGACAGAGGAGGAGGGGTCCCCAGCTGCAGAAGAACAGGATTATTGAGAACTTGGAACAAACAGAATTTCATGATTGATTAACGGAAAGTAAAGTTCCTACCAAGTCCCCGATACACAAGAGGTTAACGATTTCAGAATTCTAAGGGTGATAACCGAGAGCCTTCCAAAGCCCTGGAGCTGCCCCTTCTCTGAGAATACAGGACGCCCTGGGCAGGAAGGGGAGGGAGGCTTTTGTCAGCAAGGTGACTGGCAAAATCTGTGCCGTTCCACCTTCCTTTCCCTCCACCCAAAGGACTTCCCTGGGTTGGGGGGATGCCCCCCCTTTATGTCAAGCCCCACCATGACAGCTGTGATGTGCTGGGGCCTGGCTTCTAAAGGAGGGAGCAGGGCGGCCACGGCCCCGGGGAGGCACCAGGAGGGACTGTTCACGCAGTGGCCTGCGTTCCTAGGGCTTGTGGGGAAAAGGATATATCAATGTCTCCGACGGATCAGACGTGGCCGTGCAGGAGAGGGGCCCGTTTCGAGGTCCCTGAGGCCCTGCCCGGCACCGGGCCCAGGGCTGAGGGAAGAATTCTAAGTAACCCCCAAAATGAAGGGCCGCTGTCCTGTAAGTGGGCTGCAGCTGGGGAGGGGGGCGTGGGGGGTGGGTCTCCAGCCACAATAACCTCGGAAGAAGACGAGACAGCTGACCATGAGAGAAGGGGTCAGCTGGGCCAGGAGCAGTTTAAGTATGTCTTCATCTCTCCTCTCCTCCCGCTCTGACCCTGAAAAGGATGCTGCAGGCTTCCAGCGTGATGGAAATTCAAGCTGGGCAAAGAGAATGTCTGAGTTTGATCAGTCCTAGGACTGGAAACACTAACTTCCTGATCAAGTTCAAAACCTAAAGTGAATGCAGTTGTCTCTTGTTCAAGAGCGGGAAGGAAAGCCGTCGAAACTGCCAGGGTCCTTTCATTGTCCACTCTTCCGACAAAGAGTGGAAGGTGTGTGATGGTCCGAGCACAAGCCAGGTTTGTGCAACAAACCAGTTACAATGGAAGTGGTCAGTGCGGTGTCAAGAATGCCGTCCAGGGTTGCAACTTGGAGATTCAAATTTAACCCTCGAGGGCCACGGAGGTCAGACGCCCAGCCACGCAGGGTGGGGTGGCAGGGAAGGGAAAGTGGTCTCCCCTTAGACATTGTGAGCACAGCCAGCCCTGACACAGGCTTGTGGACCTAATTCACTCTCCATGTAACCAAAAACAACGACGAAAACTCAAGTTGAGAACTTAAAGTGGTCTCAGATGGTTCTGAGCCCAGGTGCCCAGCAGAAACACACAGAAATGCTCTCTAGAGAAATCCACATTAAACCCAGAATTCAAAGAATTCCTTGCATACAGTTGCCAGGAGCACAAGCTCACAGCCACGGAACACACAGTTCACAAGGACACGGGGTATCAGCAAAGCCAGCAAGACAACTGACTACAGAATCAGACGTGTGGACTTCAGCTGCTGGACTTAGCAGACGTTGAATGTAAAATTATCAAATCTAATATGTTTAAGGAAATAAAAGGAAGAAATGAAAACGTGATTAACAAACAAGAGACTGTAAAAATGAATAAAATACTTCTGGAAATGAAACGATGTAGTCCCGGACACGGAATAGAAGTAGCTGAACATAAATGACCTCTTTGTTAAAGAGCAAATACGATATAGCTGTGGCTCGGTGAGCGATATCTAAAAACATACAAGAAGCATCGCATTGTGGAAAGTACGTCAGAAAGTGAAACATCTGAATTAAATTTCTACCCACTGTTCCGATTATGACTTCACCTTTGCCGAAATCCTCCGAGCCTTTAGAACTGGGGGTGACTTTGTCAAGGGGACATTGGCAATGTCTGGAGACATTCTGGGTTGTCACAACGGGGGGTGACAGGAAGGCTGCTGCTGGCATCTAGTGGGCGGAGCCAGGGATGCTGGTGAGTCTCCGTAGTGCACAGGACATCCCCACCGAGAACGACCCCGTCCAAAACGCGTCAGCGCCGAGGTCCAGGAAGCCCACTCTGTGCGATGAAGGGGGAGCGGGGGAGGGGAGGGGGGAGGGGAGAAACCTGTCTACTTTCCTCACAAGGTTGTCACCTACACAACCGGCAACTCCACGCAGTAAACCAGCATGAGGAAGTGCTCTGTAAATAAGTGCTCCACAAAGATGCTACTTGTTAAAATCCTGGAGTTTCACACAGAAAAATCAATGACACTCCTGGGAAAGGAGTAGATCCCCCTTTTCTAGAATTTTAACCTGAAAGCTCTCTCCGTTAAACTCTGTTGTCCTGTGCAGGGCATGGCCAGTCATCCCACCGCCTGAACCAGAAGGTGAAAACTACCAGCCACTCTGTCACTCCTTCATTCCGTATGTGTAACGACCCAGACTCGTGATACTTTCTAAGTAGCGTTCCTGTCTCCCTTCCTTCCAGCCCCGCAATCAGGAACCGTTCGTGCCGGAATATAGTAACTCCTGGCTCAATCCTGCGCCCCCCAACCCATCTGCAATCCCACTACCAAAGCGATCTGTTTAGAAGCAAATAGCACGCCATAGCTCCAGTGTCTGCAGGAATAACGTGCGACCCCAGAGCCAGGAGGCCGTGTTCTCCTCCATCGCGGCGCCCTCTCCTCCTGTGCCCGCTGTGCGGACACCTGTGTCAACAGGAGCGTCCAGCCGCCACTGCGCGGTGGCCACTGCCCGGACGCCCTTCGCACCCGCTTTCCCACCTTCTTCGAGATTCACTGTCGTTGCTGGGAAGCCTAATGGAATCCCCGCCCCCACAGGCTGTGCGAGGAGTCCTCCCCTGGGGTCCTCATTCTACTTACTGGGCTGGGTTACGACTCCTGCCTTCTGTCTGTCTCTCACCCACCTGGAAACACTCGGGAGGGCCACCGTCTGAGGCAAGCACTCTGTGCGTGCTGGCTTAAAGGGATTCTGTGATGACTGTTATCAGAGATTTGCTGGTTATGAAGATCTGGGCCTACATTATTATTCCATCTCCGTAACACACTGGGAACTCTACGAAACAGACACAGTGAACCCCATCTTAGGAGGTGGAGAAACTGAGGCCCAGGGAGGTGAACCAACCGTCTAAACGGACACAACAAGAGAAGAATTCAGACAAGGTCTGCACGTCCAGGACCTCACAGATTCACAGTGTATCAAGCAACAGTGGCTGGGCATCAAAAGAAAGCACAAGAAGGGGTGGAAACCAAGGGGTGAGAGGCTGGGGTCCTCATTTCCCTAGACAACTGCACTTGCCCAGGAAATGCCACTGGGGCCAAGAGTCTGCCGTCAGAGCATCTCACAGACAGCAGTCCAGGTGGCAGCCTCCAGCGGCTTCGTTATGGCCTTGGGGACAGACAGCGTGAGTGCCTTTGGCAGCAGAACGCTGTGCCCTGGGAGCAGAAAGGCTAGGTTTCCTTGTGAGAACTTAGTTTACTCAGGACGCAGCGGAGGGACACCAAGGTGAGGCTTCTGACGGCGCGTCCGTGCCGCGACACGTAGGACATCTGAAAACATTAATGCAGGTGCTCTCACTTGCTCTTTTCTAATTATCAGTGTTTTAAAGGCGGGAGGGGCAAAACCCCACATTCTGTCACCGGGAGGCGACAGCATCCGTAGGACTTCCGGGTTTGAGCTTCACTATTGTTTACATGTTGTTACAGGTTGTTGGGTTGTGTCCCCTCTAAAAGCATGTTAGAACCCTGACCCCCTGGACCTCATAATGGGCCTTATTTGAAAATAGGGTCATTGCAGACATAGTAAGATGAGGTCACGCTGGAGCGGGGAGGGCATAATCCAGTGTGACCGGTGTCCTCATACGAAGGCCACATGAAGGCAGAGACAGTGGAGGAGGCCACATGGACGGAGGCAGAGAAGGGAGAGATGTAGCCGTGGCCAGAAGCTAGAAGAGGCAGGAAAGATTCCCCTATGGGTTTCAGAGGACCAGGGGCCTCCTGGTGCCTTGATCTTGGACTTCTGGCCTTCAGAATGATGAGACGATAAATTTCTGTTGTTTTAAGCCACCCTGTTGGGGGACTTTGTGCTGGCAGCCCTTTGTTATGGAGACGGACACACTTCTCACCCCACAAATGTGCAGTGAACCTTCATGACAAGACGGTCAGTAGGAAGGCTCACGACTGAATGGAGGATCTGGAATCACAGTATGTGAGGAAACTGACCTGTGAATAGAGAAATAAGGGCTTTTTCTTGTCAACCTGAGCCTATACATAAACTATAGAGAGGAACTTTAAAAGGAAGGGAGTTAGCCGGAAAGAGGAAACAGGTTAAAACTATAGCAGGAAGGATTTTTGTAACTTAAAAAGGAAAAAAAAAAAAAAAAAACTCTTATAATAGAAAAGTCTCTCAAGACCTGGAATGGGTACAAAGGAGAATGTGAAATCCTTGCCAGAATTTTTTTTAGCAGGAAATGTTCATCTTCTAAAAAATATTTCATAGACATCTACAGCCTTTCAGGCACTAGATATTTATATTAGGGATGGGAACTAGATGAGCCCATTAAAAAATACTCAGGGACACTAAAAACAAAACAGTAGGGGTTTAGGCTCCGTGGCGTGTAGTGTCCTGTGGTCCATCCCTCATCATCCTCATCAGAAGGCCACAGGACCAGGCTGGGGCAGGGTGAGGGCATTCTTGGCAATACAGCGGGTTACGTATGTAGAGGCAGATTTCCTGAGATACGTAAAACAAAGGGAAAATCCTCTCTCTTTTTTTTAAAGCATGGCTGAGCCAATAATAAGTGGGGGAAAACAAACTTAGACAAAGGATGAGGATGAGAAGATGCTCTCCAAAGGTAAGCAGTGTCCTGAGCAGCATTTGTCCTGCAGCCCGTGTCAATCCCTGTGATCGAGACCCAGGGGGTGCGGAACTGGAGAAAGCCTGGGGCCCACGGCAGGGTGGGAGGGCAGGTCAGACCCACCCTGAAAGTCAGGACCCTGGTGGGGCAGACCCTAAGGTAAGCTGGGACATTCTCTCCCTGCAGGAGGAGAGTTGCTTATGCAGGTACGAGCACTGGAAAGAGAAAGAGAATTCTCCTCTGTTTCTGTGGCTCCTCTTCATGCCAGCGGAGGCCAAAATTCACACTCTGGAAAACTCCAAACCAGATATTTACTTTTTAAAGATCCCAGCTTATAGCAGCCCGAGGGCCACACGGAAGCAAACGTCAGTACTCTGGAGGGGTCTCAACGTTTAACCACAGAGAAAATTATCAGGAATATGGGCTCACAATCATGAATGGCTAAATACACGAGGAGGTAAGCCACCGGGAGCAAGAGTGAGTAGAAATAGCAAGTTGCAGAATCAGACGTGTGGAGACTGCAGAGGCTGAAACTTTCGTATAAATAATGTAAAATTCATTTGCTTAATACGTTTAAAGAACAAAAAGGGGGCCTGAAGGCATTACAAGGAAATTAGAGGTTATAAAATGATCCAGCAGATTTGTAAACAAAAGTAGAACTTTAAAAATAAAATCGTAATGATGTAAATATTAAAATAGGTAGATTAAATAGCACTTTAGACAAAGTCCAAGAAAGAGTCGATAAAGGAAAAGTTAGATCTGCTGAAAATTGACAGAATGCAAACCAGAAAGACACTTCCAGATCAAGAACCTGAGAAAGTTCACTACCAATGAAAACATATGGGGAGAGCTAAACACTCATGCACTGCATAAAAAGAAGTAAAAATCAAGTTAGAAATGAAACCTTGATTGAAAAAACAGCACATGCACAAGGAGGGTGATAGAGTTACAATCTTCTAACGTTCTTGTATTTTTTCTGGAAGTCAATAAAGATGCAGGTTACTTTTAGACTAAGTTAAATATACACGCTAAAATTTCCCCATTGGTATCCATGGGGAACTGGTTCCAAGACCCCCTCGGATACCAAAATCTGCAGATGCTCAATCCCTTATATAAAATGCTGTAGTACCACTGGTGGATCCAAGGGTGGCTGAATCCGTAGATGCTGAACTTGCAGATATGGGAGAGCTGAATGGAATTCTTAAATTGATAGAGACAAAAGTATAGAACAAGAAAATATTCCAGAAGTAGACAAGAAAGAAGGGAAAAAAGACATTCAGAAAAAGGAGGATAAGTGGAAAACACAAGCTGTTGGGAGTGGCAACCACCAGGGGCCAGAGTGTCTCTGCATTCCTCATCCATTCATGCCGAGTGTGTGAGGAACACATTGCACTCTTAACCCATTTCTCAGGGTTGTGTTTGCAGTGAGCAGCTTTGCAGGATGAGGTAACATTTTCCTCCAGGACAAAGAACAGGCTTGCTTACCCCTTGTTCTAAACACAAGGTCCCCAAGCTCAGTGTTCCTCGACTGGGATGCAGGTTCACTGTGAGCATAGCATCCATCCGGTCCCCCTTCACTGCACCCTGAGTGCTGGGGGGCAAAGGAAACCAATGCAAATATGGTACTCATGTCACTAGACTGGTAACGTCCCTTCTCTCTGATCCTGGAAGCTTATGTCTCCTTCCAACACCCATAAAACAGGAACATGCTAATTGTTAGTCTGTAAGTAAGGCAAAGTCAGATCCTAGACCTTACACAAGCTAACAGCATAGGAACAAATAAAAATATATCAAAAATTACAATCAGTGTAAGTGGGCTAAACTCTCCAGTTCAAAGACAAACAGTGCCCAACTGGTTTAATATGAATTTAGTTATAGAGACATTTCTAAAACAAGGGACACAGAAAATCTGAAATAAAATGGAAAAGATATATCATGCAAATACTAATGATAGGAGAGCTGATGAAGCAATATAAATTACACAACAAGTATTTGAAGATATAAAAAACTCACTACATATTGATGAAGTTTAAATTCACCAGGAAGATACAATATTTCCAAACTTGTATGCCCCAGATAATAAAGTTTCAAAATATATTAATCAAAAATTGACAGAATCAAGAGGAGAAATTGATAAATCCATTATCGTTTGGGGAAATACCCAACACATCCCGCAATAAATGATAAATCAAGCAGAGGAACAAAAATCAGTAAATATTTGAATAATTAAACAATACATTTAAGAAAGTTGACATAAGGAATGTGTATATATATCCAACCACTTTAGATTGTGCATTCTTTCCAATTCATATGAAATATTCACAAAAAGTTGACCATGTTTTAATCTAGGCACAAAGCACAGAGCAGTAAACTATCTAAAAAATAATCTCACAAGTAATTGTTGCCATGTAGATTGATTTTCCTTACCATACCACAAGGATCACTTTTATTTCATTATTAATAACCCCATATGCTTGGAAAATTTTTAAATACAATTTTAATAGTATTCCCTCTCTCCCTCTATCAGAGGCTTTAAGAAACAGCCATAATGTTTTGACACAAATCTCAAAGTTATTTCCAGATCAGTGCCTTGGGCTGCCTTCCTTTTCCTACGAGCCCAAGCAGGGCTGCCAGTCTTCACCCAAATCTACGGAAACAGCCTGACGTCAAGAACTGAACAGACCTCAGCCCTTCCGACTCATCTCTCCACACTCTTGCTCCTGCTCCTAGGCTCCAGCTACACCGACCTGCTCTCAGCTCTCAGAGGTGCCCCACTCCTCATTCTCTCGGGGCCACTGCACGTCCAGTCACCCCCATCTGGACCACGCTGTGCTCCCACACGCACTCACAAGGTTAGACTCTGCCTCTAGCTCTCACCTCCAATACCAGTCCTTCAGGGATGCTTTCCAAGAACCCCCAGAATCAGCCAGGCCCCACCTGAGATGCTCTTAAGGTGATGGCAACTATTTAGACTGGAATACTCAGGTGCACGTGTGTGACGATTTGGTTAATGCTCTTGTTCCCAACGGACTGTAGACTCTACAAGGGCAGGAATCGTGTCTATTCTGCAAACC